>NC_091063.1:40006787-40718453 GCF_000393655.2 Nicotiana sylvestris | reverse complement strand
GTTTTCCTAAAGGTTCTGCAGCCTCTCGAGGATAAATACAGACGTCTCCGTACTGATCCGCGAGACTCTACTAAACCTGCTCATGACTCGTGAGACCTATGTAACCTAGGCTCTAATACCAACTTGTCACGACCTTAAATCCGGACCCGACCGTGATGGCATCTCTCGTGAAGACAAGGCCAGCTGACACTTTCCCTTTTCAGTTTTAAGCAGTTAAACAATAAGAATTAAGTCTAAAACGTAATAAATAATCCAAAAGTAAGCAATAAACATTACAGTTTGCGGAAATAAAACCCAACATAGCCCGATACTGGGGTGTCACTAGTCATGAGCATCTATCGATACACTACAAGTCTAAAATGTCTACCAAGCTATTATAGAATAACTGAGAAAGAGGAAGAGATGAGATAAAGGGGGAGAAGCACGGGACTGCGGATGCCAAGCAGCTACCTCGTGAACTCCGAAATCTGCCGGGAGCTCTCAACCCTCGCTAGCAGGATCATCAACGCTTGAATCTGCACATGAGGTGCAGGGAGTAAAGTGAGTACTCCAACTCAGTGACTAATAATCATAAATAAAGACTAAAAGCAAGAAATCGCGTAAGGCACATTATAGGCTATAAGGAAACAGTAAAAACCAGTAAAACAGTGAAGCAGTAATAATGTGTAAAGTCATAAAGGATTGCCCCTCGGGCACATTGTCAATAATACCAGCCCCTCCGGCTATATCTCACATCACAATAGGTACCAGCGCTCACTAGGGGTGTGCAGACTCCTAGAGGGGCCCCTTACGGCCCAAGCGTAATATCAAGCCATCTCGTGGCATCATCACTAGGCCCTCGGCCTCATATCAATAAGACATCTCGTGGCGTATAAATCTCAGGACCTCGGCCTTATAATCATAATTAATGTTTCCTCATAACATAGGTCCTCAGCCTTACTCAGTCAGAATCTCACAGCCACTCGGGCAACAGTAAAATATAGTGCTCAACCCAAAATATCATTTAAGTGTTAAAGCAGAGTAAACATGGCTGAGTTATGAAAAACAGTAGAACATAGTATGATTGAGTTCAAGTATAAAGTCAAAACAGTGAGGAAATATTAATAAAAATCCCCTAAGGGTTCAAATAGTTAGCACGAGGCCCAAATATGACATTCAGCCCAAAACATGATGATAGCAAATAGTTTTCAGTCAAATACACGGTAAAATAGTCATTCGGGACGGACTAAGTCACGATCCCCAATAGTGCACAACCCCACGCTCGTCATCTAGCGTGTGCTCTACCTCAATATAGCACAACAATGTGCAATCCGGGGTTTCATACCCTCAGGACATCATTTACAATCATTACTCACCTCAATCCGGTCAAATCTAGCCCGCGACGCCTTTACCCCTCGAATCGGCCTCCACTCGCGTCGAATCTATCCAAAATCAAAATCACGACGTCAAAATATGCTAAGGGAACGAAGCCCAAGCGAAAATAATCAATTTACAACTTAAATCCCGAAATTACCAAAACCCGACCCCCAGGCCTGCACCTCGAAATTCAATAAAATTCACATTAATAGATTCCTTATCTCCCCACGAGTTCATACATATTAGAAGTACCAAAATCTGACCACAAATGGTCCCTCAAATCCTCAAGTCTAGGTCTCCAATACCAAGCCTTAGTTTCCCCAATCTTAACCCTTAAATTCCATTAATTATAGCTCTAATCCGTGAAATAATACCATAGGAACGAGTTTTAGGTCCAAAGTCCTTACTTCAATGAAGTCTCCTTGAATTCTCTCTTCAAAATCGTCCAAAAAGCTCCCAATCCGACCTAGAAATGGTGGAATAGCTCAAAAATCGCGAAGGAAACAACTTATACTTTCTGGCCCAGGGATTTTGCATCTGCGACCAACTACCCGCTTCTGTGGTACCGTTTTTGCGGTCATCACTTAAACAACCAATTTGTGCTTCTGCGATACACGTGCGCTATCGCAGATGCGGCTCCTCAGCCGCTTCTGTTGCCCCAGCCTTCCTAGGCCTTTTTCGCTTCAGCGGCCCTTTTCATCGCATCTACGGCATCGCACCTGCTGTCCCCAATCCGCAGGTGCGGAAACACCAGAAGCAGAAAATCTACAGCTTCACCAAAAATTCCAAAACTCTCCGTCAACCACCCGAAATCACCCCGAGGCCCCCGGGACCTCAACCAAAAACACAAACATACCCCATAACCTTATTCAAACTTATAACAATCTTCAAAATACCTCAAACAACATCGAATTAACCAAAACATATCAGATTCAAGCCTAAGTTTCCAAAATCTTCCGAATTTCGGTTTTGATCAAAAACCCAACCAAACCACATCCGAATGACCTAAAATTTTGTACATACATCCCAAATTACACAGCGGAACTACTGCAACTCTCAGAATTCCATTTCGACCCCTATATCAAAATCTCACCCATCAATCGGAAATCGCCAAAATACCAACTTCGCAAATTCAAGCCTAAATCTACTCCAAACCTCCAAAACTCATTCCGATCATGCTCCTAAGTCCCAAATCACCTCCCAAAGCTATCCGAACCACTGAAATTCACATCCGATCCCTCTAACACATAAGTCAATATCCGGTTGACTTTTCCAACTTAAGCTTCCTCAAAGAGACTAAGTATCTCAAACCTTACCAAATCTTTTCCGAACCCGAGCCAACCAACCCGATCACTCATAGACCCGATAGACAAATCAATAAGAAGTAGAAATGGGGGAAATGGAGCGGTAACTCATGAGACGACTGGTCGGGTCGTCACAGTATGGTGCATTTCATACAACATGTGCATTGACATGTAGATGTAGTAGAGTCATATCTCTTTACCATGTTCATATCTGCCCTATTCGTTGTTTTGAACCGTCTACTTAACTGAAAGCTTGCCTACATTTCTTTACATTATTCTATTATTTTGATGAGGTTGAGTTCGTCACTACCTACCAATCCATAGTTTGGACTTGTTACTTACTGAGTTGGTGTACTCACGTTACCCCCTGCACCTTATGTGCAGATCCAGGTATCTCAAGCCACAGTATTGGATGCTGATCATTTTCAGTCGCGGGCCTTCATTGGAGATAGCGAGGTAGCTGCCGGCGATCGCAGTCCCGCCTTTCTCCTTCCTTATCTTCCTCTTAGTTTGTTGTTGGCTATTCTCAGGCTATGTTAGTCTTATTTTATTTCGAACAGTCGTAGTATTTTGCTCATGACTTAATGACACCCGAGGTCAGGCTTGTATTTTCTTCCGCATTTTTTGGTTTTAAATTTATTTCTTTTAAGGGATTTCAGTATGAAAAAGGTTAACGTCTGTTTTTTAAATGAAATATTGAACGTATTTGGAAATGTGTCGGCTGGCCTAGTTTCATGATAGGCGCCATCATGACTGGATCAGTTTTTGGATCGTGACAATGTCATTGAATTTGGGTCATTACTTACAATTTCTGAAAGAAACACACAATGAATAAGTTTACCACATAACTTCACACCTTCTAATCGGAAAAAGTTTCCGAAAACACCATCTCTCAACTTTTTCCATTACGTGTTCGACAAGAAACTTTTTATTGTTTCCTTATACTGAAAATCTCCTTTCCAATAGCTCATCAAATTAAGCCAATCATCAAACTCGAAAACACAATCTCCTGACATTAGCACACTACAAAGAAGGAAATAGAACGTAAACATTAGGACTATTTTTCTGAAATGTCCTTAATATTTAAACTAAAAAACTAAAATTCAGGACCTAATTAGATGCATCTTTAATAGAAGCACAATTAACTAAAATTCCTAAACACAGTTAGCTTACAAATTCAAAATTCTCAATGACTTAACTATTCTGTTTGCATATTACATAATTAATATATTAATTGAACCACAAACACATTTCAATGCCAAAAGGTTCTCAATAACTTTCTCACAAAAATCCACTTCTTATTCCTCAGCGAACAAAGTTATAATTATTATTTTGGACATTTCACACATACTTGATGACAAACACAATATTGATCACGATTAGAGATATACAAAAAGAAAAATACATAAAAGCAAAATAGAAGACATACAAGTTCGCCGCAGAGAAGATGACAAAGGAGTACAGATGAAGTTGGACAAAGTATATGCAGAGATTCTCACGGGCTGGGTAGGAACAATATCACAAAAAATTACTGCATGCAAGAACGAGATTCATGAGAGGGAGCGAAAGTTTGGCTCTGAACTTTTAATTTTGGGTATAAAGCGAGAGAAGGGTATACATCGAGGGTTTGGGAAGAAAAGAAATAGAAAAAAGGGCAAAAATATCTTTTTATATTAATTTTAATAAAGTAATGATTATTTTTGCTTAATATTAGAATTGGTGGATAAAAAAATAAATACCACCTTAAATAGTGGCTATCCCATGCCATTTTTACTTCATATAACATAATACATTTATGTTTCCCCCCTTCAATGTTATTCTAGTGAAAATGTGAAATTATCTATTTGATAAATGAGTAGTCGTTTAGTAATACAACTGCTAATTGTATCTTAGAAATGTTATGTTCATTCTCACCAAGCCCTCCTTTAAAAAAGAACTAAACACACTCCGGTGTTTATAACAAGTCAATAAGTAGATGACATGTGCTTTTATTACTTGGTTATAACTAATTATTTAAAATATATTATTACCTCAAATTTTTCACTAATTATTAGAAACTAATTTAGTTTGGTGTAAAAAGTAATCCCCCTGTGGATAAGTGTTTCCCTTTCAGTTCACTATTCCATACGTGGGCCTCTCAAGAAAGTTGAAAAAGAAAATGGTCTTTTATTTAGGAAAAATACCAGCTATGTCAATTTATAAGTAGCCTATTATAAAAATTACCCAATTCCTAAAATATTACCAATATTAGCCAATTAGTTATTTGTATCCAAAAAACGTCAAATTTTTGCTTTTTTTTGAGTGGTGTCATTAGAATAGATTGGGTACATCTTAAGGAGCTTGAATTTCAGTTAAGGCTGTATTGTGGGCCGGTCTGGGCCCGGGACCGGCCTAGGACCGCGGTCCAAATGGGCCTAATGGGCCGGTTCAAGTGGGCCTGGGCTTAAGTGGTGCAAAAGACCGCGGCGGGCCGATTCAACATAAATAGCGCGTGAGATCGGGACCGTTAAGCCCGGGACCGGTTTTAACCGGGCCAAATGGGCCCCAACAGCTATTTTTTAATTTATTTTTTTTAAAAAAAATGCCCAACGGCTAGATTTTAAAATCTGACCGTTGGGCTTCAAAATTGGTCTGTTATGAACTTTAAAAAATAGTCATTTGGCCCACAAACTTTGCTTTAACCCCAAACTTTTTATAGTTACACTTTTTCCCATACCCCCCCCCTATTCTTTCATTTTTACTCACAAATTCATCAATCTCTCTCTAATTTTCTTCTATAATTGCTTACTTTATTATTGCAATTTCGAGAAAAATTGTGAAGTTGGTGAATTGAAGTATTCAAGTTTTCAAGTCTTCAACGATACTCAATTTTCAAGAAGTTGTTCGTCAATTCGGTAAACTCGTTCCAACTCTTAAGTTTTAATATTATAGTTTTGTTAGTTTTATTTAGTATAATTATAATTAATATGACATTTTCTTTAAAAAAAATTTGGTGGTAAGGGTAAGGGAAAATCTAAAATTGGTGAATCTAGTAGCCAAACTACTACTCTTCCCCCGGCTCCCCGACCCAAACTTGTTACCCGTCCTCCTCCACCTATTATTCTTGATAGTGATAACCCTTATTTTCAATTTTTCGATAGTCAATTTTGCCATGATGTTGCACCGGGTCAACAATTAAATGAAGAAGTTATGAATGCTCTTTATCCTAATGAAACTATCTTTGAAAATGATGAGGAAGATGATGATTTAGATGAAACGCTACCGAATTTAGATGATACACCTACTAGTCCTGTTAATAACCCAAATGATTCCCCGTCTGACCCTCCTGTAGTAACTCCTACTTTTAATAGACAACCTGCTAAACGGCCTGAAACATCTCTTGTTTGACACTTTTTTACTCAACTAAGAGAACAAAATAAGGCTAAGTGTAAAACTTATGGGTCTCAACTAGTTCATAAATTTACTGGAGACCGTAGCGGTACGGGTAGTTTGACTAGACATATATTGAAACACCCTATAGATAAAGCTAGATTTTTACAAATGAAAGCTGCGCAAGAGGGGACAAATGTAGATAGTACGGTTAACCGTAGTACAGGTTCAAACCGGGAATTAACATTGTTACCGATGACATTTTATATTATGATCCAAATAAAGATCGTGAACAATTGGCAAAAATGGTTACTGTTATGTGCTTACCCTATAGTTTTCCTTCTAACCCTCATTTTGTGCATTATATTAGAAGAGTTTTTAATCCTACTTATAAAGGATGGCCTCGCGCAACCGTAAAGAGCGATATTTATAAATATAAACATGAATATGAACAATATTTGCGCTATTTATTTACTCATATAGATTGTCGCATTGCTATTACTACTGATATTGGTAGAAGTGGTAATGACTGTGATTATCTAACTGTTACAAGTCATTGGATAGATGAGGAGTGGATAATGCAAAAGCGCATTATTGCTTATAGAATAATTAATTCACGCCACACAGGTAAGTTTATTGCTAACACAGTTGCAGATATTTGTAGATATTTTTGCATTAGAGATAAAATTATGTCGGTTTCAATGGATAATGCTTCTAGTAACACTAACGCTATAGGCTTGCTTACAACTACACTAAATCCTGCATTTAGTAATATTTTTCATGTTAGATGTATTTGTCATATTTACCATTTAATCGTCGGTGCTGGTATGAAAGTTTTAAATGTAGAAATTGAAAAGGTTAAAATGGCTCTTAATTGGCTTTTTTATTCAAACCGTAGAAGTAGACTTAGAGACTATTTTAAAAAATGTGATGAATTTGGCCTTAGAGAAAGAAAGGTTCCTAAACCTTGTCCGACTAGATGAAATTACATGTATGAAAGTTTAGTTGTTGCATATGAATATGTAAACCCAATAAGCGCAACATATACGTATGTGATGATGATGATGATGATGATGAGCACCTTACAAATCAAAATTGGAGTAATGTTAAAATGCTTGTAGATTTTTAGAACAATTTTATATTGCTACAAATGAATTATCTGGCCAATATTATCCTACTATTTCTAACTGTTTAGTTTATATTGCAGCACTTGTAGATTTATTTACTCAATTTTCAGAGGGTGGAGTAATTTATCAAGAAGCTATTAATTCTATGAAAGCTATGTTTAAAAAATATTTTTTCCCTATCCCCCCTATTTTTAAATCCTACAATGAAATTAGGAGGTCCTCACTTTTGGTATTCAAAAATTTGTAACGCTTTATCACTTTCAGCTGAGGAATTTGCTACACTTGGAGATGCAAAAGCCTCAATTAAAATAAACGCTCAAACAATTTATAATGCTTATCAACTTGCCTTAGATCAAGCTAGACCAAATGTTCCAACTCCTACTTCGTCTAGTTCGCAAGCATCTAAAAGAACTGCGGGCCTAAAAACCCTTAGTTCTTGGACGGAGTTCAGGGGTTCTCAAGGTGATAATTTTGGTGATAGTTCACAACTAAATGAGTTTCAAGTTTATTTGTCGCAGGGACTTGAATCAGAGAATCCCGACGGCTCCTTCGATGTTTTGGAATGGTGGAAGGACAAACAAAAACACTATCCAGTTCTTTCAAGGATGACTCGAGATATTTTTTAAGTGTTCAAGCTTCAACAGTGGCATCAGAGAGCGCATTCAGTCAAGCGAGACTTCAAATCTGTGATCATAGAGCGTCTATGAGAGAGAGCTTGGAAAAATCAGTACTCTTCAGAGATTGGATCCGTTTGGAAAGAAGAAATTTTGGACTTGCAGAATCACAATCGGAGATAGATGAAGCTTATGAAGAAATGCTAGCGGAACTTGCGCAGGATGTTGCTTCGCCCGGAAGCGGTGACGAACAAGCTTCTTTTCCACCACCACCAACGGAAATTCCTCCGGACCTTGAAAGATTTATGAGATTTGTTAGAGATAATACATAGACTAACATGTAACTTGTATTTTGGCACATCTTCCTTAGTTTTTTTCCTTTTAATGGTGGTATTAGTATCTTGTTGTGCTCATTCCATTGGGGAGAGGAAGACTAAGAAAGATATTTCCATTCTTTGTTAATGTCGTAATAGTAAAATATATAAGACATTCCCTTGAATATTTCTTTGCAATTTATTTTGTGTTTAAATTTGATATAGTATATATATTATATATCTAATACATATAAACAATATATATATATATACATACATACACATATATATAAGGCACTATATATATCTCTAATACATATAAGGCAATATATAATTATATATACACATAATACACCCTTATATATACATACTATACATACTATATATACTATATATATTTATATAGTTATATATAAGCAATTTATACTAGTATATACATATATAGTTTACAAGAAAGTGCCTTGGATAATTTTTTTTTAAAAAAAAAAGCCCGTTAGGCCCGTTTAGGCCCGCGGGCCCGGCCCATTTAGCCCGGGACCATGTGGGCTTAGGACCACCGTGCGCCGGTTCCACACATTGGGACCGTTTGGCCCGGGACCGCCTCAGCCCAGACCATTTGGTGGAGTTTTGAGGTGGTTTGGATTGAAAATTCGAAGTAGAAGATGAACATGAAAAAAAAATATGTGTATCACTTGTGTATCAAACATGTATCATATTTGTATCAAATGTGTATCGCATGTATATTTATGTATACCTGCATGTGAGATACATTCGTGATATATATATCACAGAAGAATTTTTTGAACTCGATTTTAACTGCGAATTTTGATACGAAATCGGTCCAAATCACCTCCAATCTTCCTCAAAATTTGTATATTGACTCATCTATATGTTTTCAATGAATCTCAAACATATCCATTGAGAAAAGTCATTTTTTGCTTAGATTTTTGGAATCTTGTATATATATATATTTTTTTGTATTTCATCACCTTATTTGCTACCTCATCCACGAAATTTTCTTTCAGTCGTGCATCTAATGTTTCTAATCACGCTTAAAAATATGGAAGAAGATCTTTTTGTGTGATTCTTGAAATGAGAGGACCTTATTTATTTGTGTTTTTAATTTTTATGTGTCTAGTTAGTTTTGGTAAGTCTATGATTAATATCTAGAGTTTGGTAAGTTGGGACTTTTTTGGGATATTTCTGTAAGATTCCCATTTTTAAGGAAATTATGCCTCGTATAGCAAATGTATACACCCATTTATTATAAACTAAAATCATTTTAAATTATTTTTTATAACTACCTTTTATATTTTATAATAAAATAGATATTTATGGTATATACTACTGTACAATTGAGGCATGAAATATGCTATTTATGATTTTCTCCTATCTTTCTTTCAATTAACACACGATTCTCTCTCATAACTTTTCTTCTTCATCGCTCTCTCTTCTAAGACAATAACTTTTTTTTACGCAATGGATCTCTTCTATAAGTCCTATATTTACAATGGATTTGTATTGCAATATTAGAAAGAAAGAGACAACGGCTTTCTTCTACGCCGGATATTGCAATAGATTCCTCTACACAGATTCTGCAATATTTTTTTACGTCAGAGAAAATTCGAGGGCTGGGTTTTTTGTTCGTTTCCATTTTTGGTTTTAATACAATGTATATAATATTTTGGTTGGCTGGAAAACGCTATCTCCAGTAAACTTTCTTCCCTTCTTTGCTATTTAGTCACATACAATGATACACATACATTGTATTTTGTACAAATTCACTCAAATACATTGTATTTTTGCATAAATATATTATTTTTTGCTTGTATTTATATATTCCGAAGGTTTGTATTTTTTCAATACAGCTGAATATATTTGTATTCATGCATGAATACATGATATAAACATTTAAATACATTGAATACAAACATTAAAATAGAACAGAATATAAACAGTGAATATATTTAATTTTAAAATATAGTGAAAAATAGTGAAATACACTGAATACAAATAGAAATGCATTAAATACAGCAGTAATAACATGTATTACGAATAACTAAAAATATTGTTAATACAAATATATTTGAATATACTGAATATAAAATAGCGAATACAGTAAATACAAACATTGAATCTAATGAATGCAACGGTGAGGAAAAAAATTAAAACACACTAAATACAAAAGTTAAATACAACAGTTATATACAACTGAAAAATTATTCTAACTAATTGGGTTGGTAATGAGGCATGTTAGAATTGATTTTGTTGAGTTATATTAAGAGTGTATCATGCTAATTGATATTATTTCTGTTATTAGACAACTGGACATACCTATTTTTAAGGTGATTGTCGTTACTGTAATCATGAATACATGGCGCGAATACATGTGAATACATGCGCGTACAACTGGAATGCCCTAATTTTAAGCGCTTTTTACAGTTGTATTCATGAATACAACAACGCGAATATAGCGAATACACTACCATAACAACTGAATAGTAGTTATAGGAAGTAATAATGTATATGACAGCTATAAGAAGTTAATAGCCACTAAACAATAGTGGCTTCTGAAAATTCCTCTCTAATTTTTTTTTTTTAAATTTTTTTAGGTCCATTAGTTATTAAAAGTAATAGCTTGTTTGGCCAATCTTCAAAAATTAGCTTATTGAGAAGTGCATTTTCTCAAAAATATTTTTCAAAAAATATTTTTGGGGATAAATTATTTTTTTCTACTTCTCTAAAATTGTTTCTACTTCTACTCAAAAACACTTTTTTCTTTTAAAAGCTTGCCAAATACTTTAACTTTGAAAAAAAATATTTTTTTAATTAAAAAAAAAGTATTTTTAACTTTAAAGAAGCTTGATCAAACTAGCTATAATCACTAACACTCCCTCACAAAATTGTTTAAGAATATTGTAGACACGTGACCTCTAGTTTAAAAGATTACACTTACATGATCTTTCTCCTTAAAATACAGCCACCACTGACAATTTCACACATCCTAAAAGGCAATTACTATGTTTTTACCTAAGCACTTAATCCCTAGTTGGTGTAGTGCGCAATTAACATGTTAAACTAAAGGCTTACACTTCATTGGATGTTTGACTCATACATATATTCGTCTCTTCAATATCACAAAAGTGGAAATATTGCCCAAAAAGTAGAAACCCCTTTTTGTCATAACCAATGGCCCAAAAAAATTACTTATCCTTCTTTATCTCTCTCCTTAATTTTACTCCTAGAAATCAGTCATATCCATCAAACGTGGTTGCATGTCCATATTTTATGAACTTCCCTTCCTTGATATTCGCAAAAGTGGCATTAGAATATGTCCAAAGTCGAAATATTTTTGCACTTCTTTCACCTGTGGGCTATGAGCAAGGGAAAAAGATTTACTAAAGTTGTAAATACTCCTACTCTAGTTAGTGTTTTCTTATTAAAAAGTTGACACTTCTTGTTATCATTTATCATTTCGAAGCTTAGCATAATGTTAAAAGTGTACCGTAACATTTTTCATTAAAGAAAATAAAATTTATCATGCAAGAAACCCGAAGCATGGGTATATTATGGAGTAATACTTTTTTGGAGATGTCTTCATGTTGCCAGTCAAGACTTGGCGGAAGTATGTAAAAGGAAGTTGACAATTTACCAAATGAATACAGGTGGAGGCAGTATTCGACACTTATAGGAACGGATTCTAGTCCTTTTAAGCTATCGAGTTCTAAATCAACAATTTATTTATAATTCAATAAATTTCTTAATGATAAATATAATGTTTGAACCAAAGCTATTGGGTTCGATGAAAACCAATTAAAGCTAGCTCCGCTCTATCTGAAATTGACATTTTGAATCATAGAAACAAGGATAAAAAAAGATATATACTATACCATAGTACGATCGAGAGTTGAAAGAGGGTTTACTAGTACAGTTTTAAGCTTGTCCTTGCTCTTTCATTTCCTTTTCCTATCCTGTCCCCCACGCCAAAGGGAAAACAAAACTTAAGAAAACATAGTATGTAGTACTCCAGACCAATACTAGCTAGGACAACACAAGGTTTTTCCTTTGACCAGTTTTCTAGACTTGAAAAGGACGTATCAATTATACCCAAATACTGTTTTCTTTTGAAGCAACAAAGAAATTAACTGAACTAATCAGTAAAATATAACGTGGATGGATGGATGAATATTTTGGAAGAATTAGACAACAATGGTTAATTAACCATATTACTGGTATGGTATTGGTATAAGCAATGAATTTACGTACGCAGTTTTAATGGTAGGGTATGAAGATAGAAGAAATCAAAGCTTCAATAGTGAATAGAGTGACTTGAATATGTTGCATACTCTTCTAATTAATTAAGGTATATTCACTGAAGGGCACAGCGTTCGCCACAGCCCTGGGTACATAGCGATGGAGACTTGAGAAACCAAGTTCCATGTGCTGTATCTTTCACTGTGTCCTACATGTTGGTTCCATCATCTGGTTGCCTGATTTTGCATGCAATCATAGGATCAGACGCAGAGACGGAGGCCAGAATTTGAAATTATGAGTCATGAACTTGCCATTGAATGAATCAGAGGCGGATCCACCTCTCCACCTACGGGTTCACTTGAACTTAGTAGATTTTGTCCAAACAGTTTAAATGTATTCGAAAAATTTACTAAATATATATAAATATATTTGAACGTGAACGCAGTTACTATTGAAAATTTACTCAAGGTCGTTACAAGAACTCATAAGCATTAAATCCTAGATTCGCCTCTGGCCTGAACCGATAGAAAATATTATAGCTATATCCGCCCTGCTCGGAGAAGGGCGCTGGCGTCCATACCATATATGTGCAAGTCATGAAAATGTCTCTATATGAAAATGCACAGATATGAAAAAGTTAGGATAGGAAGAGCGCAAGTTTACATGCAGTCAATTATTTCCCCAACAGCTCTGTAAGTTTTAGCGACTTGTGTCCTACGTACTTGCATGTTTTACTGTGTTGATGAGATGGGTTGAAGTTGCCGATTTGGATGAATCATTTCAAGAAGATAAAATGAAAGAAACCAGAAAATGCAATACACACACCCCAACAACTCAATAATATAGGGTGTTGAGAGACAGGAGTCCGAGACAAGTGGTCTCGTTTTCTGTTTCCTTCTTTTCTTTCTACCCCATTTACGTGCAACATTATGGGGCAGCTACCTGCTAGGGTTATCACTGTCCACTCCAACTGATTCATGATTTAAATTTAACTTTGAGAGTTCAAAATTCCTTTTACGATTCATTTAATTTATTGGATTCGAAATCTCTTATTCGTACTTATTTAGTGATTTTTAACACGGAAACAGAGTTTGAGCTAAAGTTACGAACTCACTGTTAGGACAGTAAAAATCAGGTGTCATACGGAAGCTAGCAAAGTAAACCTTGAGCGACGATAAATCATACAACAAAGGAGAAATATACCAAAAGAGACACAAACATTTAACGTGGTTCGGTCAACTGACCTACGTCCACGTGCGGAGATGAGCAATCCAATATAAAAAGAGAGTACAAAATATCGAGAGAACAACCTCACGAAGAGGCAAACACAAGTGGCACACTAACACTTGTCCCGTAAAGTTCTCCCCTAAATACTACTCTCAAGCCCCTATGGCTACATTGTGGATGCTACTGAATGAGAATGAAGGATCCTCAATTTATAGAAGTCCAAATCTTTTCCTACAAGAAAAAGGACTAGTCAAATATAGGAGAATTATAATTTCCTTCTACAAAAAGGAAAACCCAATTAAGGTAATTATATTGCCCTTTCCTTCAACAAATAGGAAAACCAAATATGGTAAGAAAATTATGGCAAACACCTAACAATTCTCCCCCTTAGCCGGAATTTTCTGACAAAATAAACTTGATCCACCTTCTTCACATAGCCTTCAACATGTCGCATCTCCAAATCTCCACCACAAAGTTTGTCTCAACGTGCGTAGCACACCGGTCAAATTTCTCAGAAAAAAATCATGATTATCATCAAATATGTTGCGGCTACAACTGAACCCGCCAAAATGAACCTGTCTTGAACCTTGCTCGAAGTTGCCTCTGATACCACTTGTTAGGACCGTAAAAATCAGGTGTCATACGGAAGCTAGCAAAACAAACCTTGAGCGACGATAAATCATACAACAAAGGAGAAATATACCAAAAGAGACACAAACATTTAACATGGTTCGGTCAACTGATCTACGTCCACGTGCGGAGATGAGCAATCCACTATATAAAAAGAGAGTACAAAATATCGAGAGAACAACCTCACGAAGAGGCAAACACAAGTGACACACTAACACTTGTCCCGTAAAGTTCTCCCCCTAAATACTACTCTCAAGCCCCTATGGCTACATTGTGGATGCTACTGAATGAGAAGGAATGATCCTCAATTTATAAAAGTCCAAACCTTTTCCTACAAGAAAAAGGACTAGCCAAGTATAGGAGAATTATAATTTCCTTCTACAAAAAGGAAAACCCAATTAAGGTAATTATATTGCCCTTTCCTTCAACAAATAGGAAAATCAAATATGATAAGAAAATTATGGCAAACACCTAACGCTCCCTTGTATATGCTATGTCCGCCCCTAGCTTCCCTTCACCCTGTAGGATTTCAATTTCGAGGAAGACTTACAGATTTCTCCTTATAAAAGTGAGATCTGTTTACAAAATCTTCTTGCGATTCAAGGAATATTTCCATGTGATTATACTCAAGTCGTCGTTTGTTTTCCATTTAAACTTGAAAAAGCTATTTTCTTACACTAATAGTGAAGTATTTATACGTTACGAGTAGGGTATTAGGTAACTGACTAATGGTCTAATGTACCCTTACTCTTTGTCTTTGAACTTAATTGTAACTAATTAGATTCCCCTTTGTTCATGATCATGAAGTATGACCAAGAACAACTATAGTACTTACTAATATACACAAATTATATTGTGTCATCAACTAATTTTTTCCTGTGAGGAAATAGATCAGATGACCCTATGGGTCCTTTAGCATGGAGCCTTGCGTAGAGAATAGAGATGAACTCTCCAGCTGTAGCCACAATTCTGCGCGTTTGAGAAATGAAATTCATGTAATTACCAAAAGAAACAATTTGGAATGACAATTGCCAGAGAAGTCTTGGCATAGTAGTCACCAAGTTAAGGTGGACGTTGTAAGCCTCAGATTGATATCTATTGCAGCGTGGGCTTAGCTTATATCCAACTTTTATGTCTTAGTATTGGTTAGTGATAACTTATACTCCATATGAGAAGAAGTATCGATTTCTTCCACGTATAAAACATAATTAGAAGAAAAAAAGAAGCGTTTTTAATTAAACAGTGAAATACAGTGTCTGTCTGGATTTTTTGTACAGAGAAAATCTCATATTAGTGGGATATTTGGACACTTGGCCTAAAGTATAGAGATATTATACTATTTTAAACGTGCACCTCATACATTGACAATTGCAAATATAAATTTCATTACTATTTTAAAGTTCACAAAAACAAAGATTCATGTCTATCGAAGACATCAAAGATGTGTCCAATAACTGTTGTTATCCTAAAACACTCACGCACGCACCAAAACAGCATATCATTGTTCTTTCTCTTCTCAAACTCATAATATTCGCAACTGGTTAATTTTGAGATAATTTAAGATGTTGATCTCTTGAATTTCGATTAGTTTCGAAACATTTGAAAAGAATCCTGATACTGACACTCAGCAACACATAGTGGGGTATACGTTCTTTAAAGATAGTCACTGCAGAGTACTAATTTACTTGTTTTAATATCTGCATATTTCCCAGCACTACGTGGTTCGTACTGCAGAGTACTAATTTAATTGTTAATTTATTTGTATTCTGCATATTTCTTAGGGCTCCTTACTGGGCGGATCGGACAAATATTTATACTTAATGATTTGGCTTATCAGTTATTGGCTTTTAAATATACTAATCCGTTAGCCAATCGATATGATATTGGACAGTTTGGTTTTGAATTAGCAATTATCTGCCGATTATCAGACGATTTATTGGCTAAATCTAAAAACAACGGATCTGTATTTTAATCTCAATTGAGTCTTCTTTGTCCTCTCTCGATCTGTTTGGTCTTCCAAGTCAACACAAGGTTTTCATCTCTTTCTTTGGTAATAATTGTTGATTAGCAATGGATTATCAACCTCTTGAGCAAGGTAGTTGGGCTTTTCGTGGATGCATGTTGTTAGTCTATAGCAGGCTCAACTGACAAGAGGAGGTTGCCCAGGTGACCAGCTAGTACCCTCACCTACAATCGCAGGATCATGGGTTTGAGTCATCAAAGGAACATATAGCTCCAACAAAAGGGAGTCAAAAGGGAAGGGAATAAAAAAAATGGCAGGTTCAACTCAAATTCAGTGTTGTTAAGTATTGTACAAAAATTAGAAACAGTCTTTGGGGAAATTCTGTCATATTGATTCTTTAAAAAGATCGAAATCCCCTTATGCTTTAGAAGTTCCAAATCACAAGGTAACTGGGAGATGTAGCATGCTTTCTGGCACCAGACACTAAAAATTTGAGCGAAGATGAATTAATTCTGTGGACTCAAGAAGATATATATTAGTTGGAGAAGAGAACATTCGTGAGAAGTGAATGGGGCTTTAGCCTTTTGGGTTAATAATAAATACTACTTTATATACATAAGGGTAGAAATATAAATATAATAATTCTTAATGAGTTAACCCTATAAGAGGATTGAGTAATTAGTCCCCGAACATAAAAGTTGTTAACTATAAAATTTTGTCAAGCTCTAGCTCAATTAAAGCTAAAATAAACACAATTATAGAAAATTTAACAACAAGTAATTTTGGGACAATTTTCGAATTATTGACTGAAATGAAGTATTACAACTAAAATGAAGAAATTAAACTGATAACAAAACTAAGTGATAGACTCCATGGATATGAGCTCGAATCTACAACAGAAGAAGGATAGATTTAGGTGAGAAGAGAATCTGGATTGAAGAGAGAGAAATCAGAAGAGAGAGAAAGATTGAGTTACCAGAAGTTCGTTGGTACTGCTCCCCTCCCAATTGTTATTTTTGATGCTTTTTCAATTAATCTCAGCCCTTGATCTATACTAGCTGAACAGATCTCAACCCTCCAAGTTTTTCGTGTTTTGCACATAGGCCCCTCCGCCTTTTATAATTTGATTCTGTCCTAAATTTAAATATAACAGCCCACAGACCATGACATACCCTTCCCCTTAAAATGATCATTGTCCTCAAGGATCAAAATGAGGAAATTTGGTTTTCAAATCTGCATAATCTTCCCAAGTGGCATCCTCCGGAGCTAAGTTCGACCACTGCACTAAGACTTTAACACTAGCAACATTACCCTTCTTAACCATTTGTCTTTGTAATATAACAACTGGAGCAACCAAAAACTGACCATCTTCTCTAGTCTGGGGCAGTGTAGTTTGAGTAGTGATCTTGGATCCCACCTTCTTTTTCAATACAGAAACATGAAATAGAGGGTGTACTTTGGAGGTAGGAGGTAATTCTAGTTTGTAAGCAACTTGCCCCATCTTGGTAATGATCTTGTATGGCCCATAGAACTTGGAGCTGAGTTTGAGGTTTCTTATGAAAGCTAAGGAGGACTGTCTATAAGGCTGGAGCTTTAGAAAGACCATGTCGCCTACCTGGAATTCTCTTTCGGTCCTTCTTTGGTCTGCATACAACTTCATTCTTTCTTGAGCTTTAACCAGATTATTCTGCAACAGTTGTTGAACCTATTGCCTCCTCATAACAGCATCACCAGCAGCTTGGACAGTAGTATCTAGCAGTGGTCCAACTGATAATAGTGGTGGAGTAAAGCCATACAAGGCCTCAAAGGGAGTGCATCCTAAGCTGGTGTGAAAGTTTGTATTGTACCACCACTCAGCTAGGGGTAACCATTGCGCTTCTATTGTACTGGCCTGTGAGAAGACATACATCTAAGATAATTCTCAGTGCATTTGTTCACCCTCTCACTTTTCCCATCACTCTGGGGGTGGTCGACAGTAGTGAAATGAAGTTGAGTGCCCAACAACCTAAATAGTGCCTGCCAGAAGTTGCTTAAGAATACCTTATCTCTATCAGAGACTATTGAATCAGGTAACCCATGCAAGGTATGCACATGCTTGAAGAACTTGTTAGCCACATTTATTGCAGTGTAAGAGTGAGCAAGGGTCATAAAGTGAGCAAATTTTGACCTCCTATATACTACCACAAAGATCACTTCCTTGCCCTTAGACCTTGGAAGTCCTTCAATGAAATCCATGGTTATATGTTTCCAAACTTGGTCTGGAATGGGTAGAGGCTGCAGCAGGCCCGGATAAGGAACATTTTCGTCTTTGTTTCTTTGACATACATCACAAACAGATACATGGTTAATCACCATCTGTTTCATACCAGGCCAATAAAATAATTGTGAAAGCCTTTTTAGAGTTCCAAGTTGGCCTGAATGCCCCCCAATTGATGAGTCATGGAAGGTTGTCAGTAGGTGTTGTCTGAATGGACCATGATCCCCTATATAAATCTTGCCCTTCCTTCTCAAGACTCCATCTATGTAATGAAATATATGAGGACCTTGAGTATCTACTGTTACCCCAGAGATTAAAGCAGCTGCATGTGTGTCTCCTTCATAGCTACCACTGACTTCTTGCATCCAAGTAGGAGTTGTCACACTAAAGGCCATGAGCTCAGCTGCACCAGACAAGATTTCACCTTCCAGACCCTCAAACTGCCTGGAGAGTGCATCAACAACTCTATTTTTTGCCCCTTTCTTATACTGAACTTCATAATCAAGCCCCAGTAGTTTAGTTAAACCCTTCTATTGAATGGCAGTGGTTACTCTTTGTTCCAGCGGGAATTTGAGGTTGTGATGATCAGTCTTCACTATAAAGTGCTTATATTGCAAGTAATGCCTCCATTTATCTACTGCATTCAAGAGGGCCATGTATTCTTTCTCATAAATAGACCTTCCTCTGTGTCTAGGGGCAAGTACTTTACTCAGATAAGCAATGGGTTTCCCCCTTTGTAATAAGACAACACATATACCATTCTGGCTAGCATCAGTTTCCACTATAAATTCTTGAGAATAATCAGGTAAGGCCAAGACTGGTGTGTTAATCATGGCTTGTTTCAAAGCATCAAAAGCAACTGCAGCTTCCTCATTCCACTTGAATGCTTCCTTTTTAAGCAAATCAGTTAGGAGTTTAGCAATAACTCCATAATTGAGCACATATTTTCTGTAATAGCCTGTTAATCCCAGAAATCCTCTCATGCCTCTCAATGTAGTTGGAGTGGGCCACTCCACCATAGCTTTGACCTTCTCAGGGTCAGTAGAGACCCCTTCCCTTGAGATCACATGCCCCAAGTACTCTACCTTTGATTGCCCAAAAGAACACTTAGATTTCTTTGCATACAAGGTTTGAGCTCTCAGGATTCTGAACACTGCCTCTAGAAGTGTCAAGTGTTCAAGTAAGGATTTACTATAGATGGGGATGTCATCAAAGAACACCAACACAAACTTTCTAAGTATAGGCTGAAAAACTTGGTTCATCAATGCTTGAAATGTAGCTGGAGCGTTTGTTAGCCCAAATGGCATCACCTTGAATTCATAGTGTCCCAAATAAATTCTAAAAGCAGTTTTGTAAAAGTCTTCACTCTTCATCTTGATTTGATGGTACCCAGACCTGAGGTCAATTTTTGAGAAAATAACTGACCCAAATAACTCATCTAGCAAGTCATCCACTATTGGAATTGGATACTTATTGTCACACCTCCTTTTTCACCTACAACTCGGAAAGGGGTATATAAGGGAGTTTTTCCAATTAAAGGACAATCGAAATGTGATTTATTATTTAATTCAGAGTCGCCACTTGGGAGATTTATGGTATCCCAAGTCACCGGTTGAATCCCGAGTCGAGGAAAAGATTAACTCTATATTACAGTCCGCGAACCAGAAATCTGGATAAGGAATTCTGTTAACCCGGGAGAAGGTGTTAGGTATTCCCGAGTTCCGTGGTTCTAGCACGGTCGCTCAACTATCATATTCGGCTTATTTATCTGATTTTAATTCATATTGAACCTATGTGCAAATTTAAACTTTTTACCGCTTTTATTATTATTATTTTTTAACGAGAATTGCAACGTCGTGAAAACACATCTCGAACCACGTCACATCAATGCACCCGTGGTTATTGACACATTTCGACTCCGTTGAGATTTGGATTTGGGTCACTTAAATGTGCACCCGAGTTTAGGGAGGTAATGTTATTAAAAGCGCGCCTAAAGTGACTAACGCGTTATTATGTTGGGGAAGACCATAAAATTTGCTAAACGGCACATCCCGAATTCTATATATTCATTATAACGATTTAAGAGGACCCCACAATTTATGCATTTGTTTTGATCGGCGAGGCCCATCTCATGTGTTTTTAAGAGGGTAAACCTAAAAGCAACTATGATTCTCTACTTTATTCGTCTTTAAAAAAAAATCCTAATTTATTCACTGAGATTATCCAGATTATTCAAACGTGCTTAACAATTAGAATCAAGGAGAAGCCGTATTTACTTATTAGAAATTAATGAAATAGTGATCCCTAGAATCCTAGTTTAAGACTCAGAATACTTATGTATTAGCTACTGGAAACACGATCGTGAAAACCCGGTTATTTTTAGGTTGATCCGAACTAATATTACTAATTGGCATTAATGAACCTGCTATTGAAATAAAGAACACGATTACCATATGGATTCAACTTATGCTACCTAAATCAAATTGACCAACTTATTGACCAAAACTTAACAGAGTTGACCATTGCTTCACTGACTTATACTCAAACACTAATATTAATTTGGG
The DNA here is from genome assembly GCF_000393655.2 of Nicotiana sylvestris. Taxonomy (NCBI): domain Eukaryota; kingdom Viridiplantae; phylum Streptophyta; class Magnoliopsida; order Solanales; family Solanaceae; genus Nicotiana; species Nicotiana sylvestris. The sequence continues at coordinate 40,697,474 of NC_091063.1, read as the reverse complement.
AGGACCATTTGAGTTCACATGCCAATCAAAATAAAAGAAACTTACTCATGAGAAATGATTTAAGCCCTGAACTAATATTAACCATTATGTCAAAATTCCAACTACTGAAGCACGTTTGGCTTAGAAATGAACTTGATATGGTCAGTGCCTCCTGCTTTCAACTTGGTTGTAATTTTAAACTGCTTTTGGTTCTTAAATTTTAAACAGCCAAATGCTCAACTAAATAAATACTAACCATACTAAGTCTAAAGCTAGAATAACCATAAATCAACAGTCCAGCAGCCAACATAATTCAACTTAATCAGTCCAGTTATACACCCCAATTAATTACAACATACAGCAAACCAAACTACATAAGTTATATAAAAACATAATGAAACTATGAGGACAACAGATCTACGGCAGAAAACTTCAGTTTCATTTTCGCTATTCCGACAGGAGACAATACATTGAAACAGTCTGAGATGTGTACCTGGAAATCGAATCAAATAGAAAAGGAGAGGTCAGCAGCAGGTAGTCAACTAGTATTCAACAATCAACAAGCAGCAGTAACGGGCAGAAATCAACAACAGCCCAGAGCTTAACTCGACCAAACCAGGAATAGGATGAACCCAGTAGAAACCAAAAAAAAGAACGCCCAAACACAACCTTGACCAAACCAACTGGTATTGAATTTTGATTCAAACAAACAGATCCAAACAGTAGCTATTCTTTTTCAACTCCCAAAACTCTCCAAAATGAATTCTGCCCCTGTATATCCAGTGTATCAAGAGTGTATATCGAGTGTATACTGCTCTCTCCGCCCCCTTCTTTTTTTCTTCTCCTCTATTTTTTTCCTCTTTTTTGAACCCACTTCTTCCTAATTTTTCTCTTCTATTTATAGCAAAATTTTTGAAATTTTTCAGATTTTTTTTTAATTTATTTATTTTTTAATTAAAAGAAATCCCACTTACAAATTGCTTTTATTTTTTTAGAAAAAAAAATCCCACCTTTATTTACTTTTATTTTTAAAATTCCAACTTTAATTACTTTTATCTTATTTAAAATCCACTTTTTAGTTTTTTAAAAGAGAATCTCATTTTATTTAACTTTTCTTTAAAAAAAAACAAACCACTTTCTTTTCCTTTTTCTTTTAAAAATGCTACTTTCATTTACTTTAAATTTTTTAAATTTTCAGATACCTTTATATTTATTTTTTAATTCCAATCTTCTTTTACTTTTTAATTTTTTTAAAATTTCCACAAAACTTTTTTTTTTAATTTTCTACATTCTTTTACTTTTTTTTTAAAAGAGAATTCTACCTATTTTTACTTTTATATTTTTTTTCCAATACTTCCCTTTTTCTTATTTTTTAAATCATTCCCGAAATTTTATTTTTTTTAAAAAAATAATAATAATATTTTCGGATTTTGTTATATAAAAAACAAAAAATAAAAAAAAATATTAATAGTGATAATTCACTTTTTTTTTTGTATTTTTATCCTATAATAAAAAGTGTAATAAAGCTAAAATAATAGTAGGTTAAAACCCCCTAAAATATTTACATAAAAGAAGTGATAAAAAAATTAAATGTTGTCAAAAATTAGGTGTTCACAGCTGCCCCTCTTTGCTCGAAAACACGAAGAGCTTTCGGGCAAAGATAAAGTGAACAATGCGACTAATTTTTGATCATATCGTTATTCAAAAGAGGAAAAAAATAAAAAGGAAAGGCGCAACCGAGTCCTGGTTTTGGATAGCCTACATATCCCTGGTTATAAGGGAATCAGGTCGCGTGTAGTTCAGAAAGTTTTGGTAGCTGGGACTACCATGAAGCTGCGGTTTTGCTATTACTGCTGCTGTTGCTGCTGATACTGCCTACTGACCTCCTTATTACACCATGAAAAAAATGAAGAAGCTAGACTAAGCTATAATCTATGCTTTACAAAGATTTATTTCCAAACTTGATCTTGTGACTGATGTTGCCTTGTCGATTTGTGCTTCCTCCGCTGTTTCTTTACTTCTGACTCGACTTGTGGTCTTCCTTCTGATTTCTGCTGGGGATTTTTGTTGTAACCCTCCACTTTACTGACTTCAAACTTCAATGTATTCCTCTGTTATATGGGCGGGCTCCTGACTTCAAAACTTGAAACGTAAAGACAGAAATGTATTCCTCTGTTATATGGGTGGGCTCCCAACTTCAAAACTTGAAATGTAAAGACTGAAATGTATTCCTCTGTTATATGGGCGGGCTCCCAACTTCAAAACTTGAAATGTAAAGACTGAAATGTATTCCTCTGTTATATGGGCGGGCTCCCAACTTCAAGACTGGAAAATAAATCCTCTCTTCAGGCGGGCTCCTGACTTCAACAACAATTTAAAAATAAAACACCATTCCTCTCTTTAGGCGGGCTCCTGATTTCAACAACAACTTAGAAAATAAAACGCCATTCCTCTCTTCAGGCGGGCTCCTGACTTCAACCAACAACTTATAAAATAAAACGCCATTCCTCTCTTCAGGCGGGCTCCTGACTTCAACAACAACTTAAAAATATAACGCCATTCCGATCTCCAGGCGGGTTCCTGACTTCAACAACAACTTAGAACTGCATTCGTATTGCCATTGTTCCCCCTTGCCTCCGGCTCCTGACTTCAACAACAACTTAAAAATAAAATGCCATTCCTCTCTTCAGGCGGGCTCCTGACTTCGACTATAACTTAAAAATATAACACCTCCATTCTCCAGGCGGGCTCCTGACTTCAACTACTTTTTAAAATATAACACCTCCATTCTCCAGGCGGGCTCCTGACTTCAACACTTTTTAAAATATAACACCTCCATTCTCCAGGCGGGCTCCTGACTTCAACTGTTTCTTAAAATATAACATCTCCATTCTCCAGGCGGGCTCCTGACTTCAACAACTTCTTAAAAATACAACACCTCTATTCTCCAGGCGGGCTCCTGACTTCAACAACTTCTTAAAAATATAACACCTCTATTCTCCAGGCGGTCTCCTGACTTCAACAATTTCTTAAAAATACAACACCTCTATTCTCCAGGCGGGCTCCTGACTTCTTCGACTTAAAATTAACAACCTCCATTCTACAGGCGGGCTCCTGACCTCAACTACGACTCAAAACGTAATACCTCCATTCTCCAGGCGGGCTCCTGACTTCTTCGACTTAAAATTAACAACCTCCATTCTACAGGCGGGCTCCTGACCTCAACTACGACTCAAAACGTAATACCTCCATTCTCCAGGCGGGCTCCTGACCTCAACTACTTCTTAAAAATATAGCACCTTGATTCTCTAGGCGGGTTCCTGACTTCAACTAACTTTAAAATGTAACACCTCCGTTCTTCAGGCGGGCTCCTGACTTTAACAACTTCTTAAAATTATAACACCTCCGTTCTCCAGGCGGGCTCCTGACTTCAATAAACTTTAAAATATAACACCTCCATTCTCCAAGCGGGCTCCTGACTTCAACTATTTCGTAAAATGTAATACCTCCATTCTCCAGGCGGGTTCCTGACTCCAACTACTTTTTAAAATATAACACCTCCATTCTCCAGGCGGACTCCTGACTTCAATAACTTCTTAAAGATAACACCTCTATTCTCCAGGCGGGTTCCTGACTTCAACGACTTCCTAAAAATATAACACCTCTATTCTCCAGGCAGGCTCCTGACTTCAACTATTTCGTAAAATGTAATACCTCCATTCTCCAGGCGGGTTCCTGACTCCAACTACTTCTTAAACAATGCATTTTATTGTTGTTGATCCTTCCTGCCTCCCGAACCATTTTCCTTCTAACTTGAATCATCCTCTTTCAGAACTGCTTCCCTCAAAACTGGTGTTTTATTCCTCTGAAAACTGCTGGGGATAACACCGATATTTTATTCACAAATATGTTATTTTCCTTCTTCAAAGATTACTTCCTTTAAAGCTGGTGCTTTCACTTCTCTGAAACCTGCCGGGGATAACACTGCTGGGGAATTATCTTTCTTCTTTAAGACTAGTTACTTTCCTCCTTTTAACAATGGTGGGGATGACACTGATTCAAAGACCACTACCCTTAAAACTCGGGTTATCTTGCTTCTTCCAAGATTGCTTTCTTTAAAATTTGTATTGCCTTCTCCCGTATACTGATGGGGATTCCACTTCCTTCAAAACTTGTGTTATCTTCCATGTTCCCCAAGTGGGTATCTGATTTCAAGAAAATTTTCGCAATGAGAGAAAATTTTCTGCCCCAGTTTGATAATCTTCTCTGTGGTCATGTCTTCCCGCTGTCAATAACATTTCCTTTCCCAGCTTCAAATCAAAGAAAAATTTGTTAGTTTAAAACGTGGTGAGTGGTCGTGCCACTCCTGCTGGGGATGGTTTTTCCCTTTTTCCTTTCCCTGCTTTGCGCTTTACTACAAAACTTGCTGGGGATGATATTATTTGTCGGGGATGATATTCCTACCGGGGATGTTTTTTCTTTTCTCTTCCTTCCCCGCTCTGTGTTGTCCGACCATCGCAGAACTTGATCGATAATCTGTCAGAGTTGTTCCTGCATCTCGCAAATCTGCTGGGGATCCTCTTGGAATTTGATCCAAAACCTTTCAATTGTTGTTTTTTCTGTTTTTCTCCAATTTCCCCTGGAAATTCGGTCCTCCTAGAATCTAGACTCATTCATCATTTGGTCTTGCGACAAACTTCTTTTCGCTTTGTTGCCTTATCTGTGGCCTGTCCTATTAGCATTTTGCTTTGCACCGTTTTGGCAGCTAGTAGTAAACTCTGAAAAATCTTTCTCAAAACAAACTGCTGGGGAGATAAAGTCTTAAAACAAAAGAAATGAAAAGTGATGATTACAAAAGATGGAAAAGAAGAAGTCTTTCCGAATGAATGCTGGGGAGAAGAAAAGGAAAGGACTTATCTGAATGATATAACCGATCCCAATGATCATATCGTGCATTCCGGATTAATCAACCCATTCTACTTGTATCAATCAATCTTTCTGGTGGCCCCATTTCGCTGGGGATAAACAGGCACTCAACTCTTTGCCAACTGCGGATCCTTTCCGCCAATCTTGTCTTGTCGCCTCATAGTGCCCTTCGAGGGGTTTTCACTAACAAGACTCTCTCATTTCTCTCAACTCCCGTCGCCTTATGGTTCTTGTGAAGGTTTTCACTGATAAGACTCTCTCATTTTATTTCTCTTTCTCAGCTGGGGATTGGAGTGTTGCCGATGAAATTCTCTCTACTGGGGATTCTTTCGGCTATCAATTCATTTCCAGCTTATGATCATATTCTCTACTGGGGATCAGAGTGTTATTCCCGACTTCCATTTGCATGACTTGGCACTTCTCGGATACTGATCGGGAGGTCTTTTTGGACATCAATATGGGTTTTCGTGTATGGCTAAAAGAAAAAGAGTAAAAGGTTCAAAATAATTTTGATGGGTAAAATATTACAACTCTTCGAATCAACTTTCTTTCCCAAAATTATAAACACAACTTCTGCCCTAATTTTTCTTGCTTGGGGATTTTTTTCGTTTTTTGTTACACTATGACCGAGCCGTGAGGCGCCTACGTATCCTTTTTGAGGAATCAGGTCAAACGTAGTTCCCACCTGAACCTCCTTGTTGTTATATTTTTCACTTCTTTTCTTTTCTCTTTTTTCTTTTCTTTCTTTGTTTTCTTCTTTTCTTCTTCTTTTTTTTTTCTTTTTTTTAATCACTTTCCTTGCACTGCTTCGTTCCTGTTTCAAGCAAAGAAAATTTGTCAGTTTTGAAAGTGATGGCTGGTTTGTGGCCTTGACTTTGAGGGCAATTGCTCCTTCACTTCCCCATGATGACTGATTTCCACTCGAGGACCTTGCTTGCTTATGGACTAACTACTTTCGCTATCATCCTTATCACAGAAAATACCCTTTCTCAGTCCAGACCCAATTCCCTCTATCTGTTGCTCTATTCATGAATTGATATATACCAAACCTTTGTATTTCTGATGGACCCCAAAGCATGTTGATTATTACCAACTCAGTGCGCTTGTTGTTCTTTCCTAACTTATGCCACTTTGATGTGCTGGCCAGATCCCGTTTTGTGGAATTGGAAAGTTGGTGGCAAATTTTGAAACTTATTTTGACCAAAGACTTAGGAAGAGAAAGTAAACAAGACAAAAAGGAACAGAGTAAAGGACAAGGAAAGAGATGATTCCTAACAAGAAAACTACAAAGTAGAATCCTATCGGATGTGGATACCAACTCTAATGACCATGACATGCACATGTGGCCTATCCTGTCAAGTAAGCCTGATGTTCGACTCTTGTTGTACCTTTAAACTGTAAAACTGGGCTTCAATGCTCCGATTATCCAGTCACAATCTTTATTCGACTTGTAGTGCCTGAAGGGTTTTCACCATCAAGCCTCTCTCATTTTGTTCTTTCTCTCAACTTACCGTCGCCTTACGGTGCCCACGAGGGTTTTCACCAATAAACTCTCTCATTTTTCCTTCCCCTTGTTTGGATCAGAGTGTTTCCCCTGATATGATTCACTTCTACTTGCTCGGCTTGGCATCTCTCGAAGACTGATCAGAAGGTCTTTCTTTGGACCGTAACGTGGGCTTTTGGATAGGGTTTTAGAAAGAAAGGGTATCAAAAGGCTCAAAACAATTCACATGGGTTCAAAATTACAACTTTTGGAATCAGATTTCCTACCACAACCGCAACTTCTGCCCCAGTTTCTTTGCTTGGGGACTTTGGATTTTTATTTTGATGGGACCGAACCGTGAGGCTGCCTACGTATCCTTAAAAGGAATCAGGTCGAACGTAGTTCATGACATAGGAATTACTTTGTTGTTGTGTTTTTCTTTGCTTTTTCTCTTCTTTTCTTTTCTTTCTTCCTTTTCACTTTTCGTTGTTTTGTTGTTTCTACTTCTCTTTTTTCATTTTTCTTTTTTTTTCTCTTCTTTTCTCTTTTTCCTTTACTTATCTTTCACGCTTGCGTTTCTGATCTTTGCTAGTGATTCCAAAAGAGGGGTATGAAAGAAAATAAATAAGGCTCAAAAGGGGTAACGAAGGATAAAGTGTTTAGATAACAGAACAAAATGCCTTTGTCATTCCAATCTTCAAAACATGCCAAGTACAAACAATACAATTAAACGAACCAAGGAAAATGTTCGTAACATTTTTTGATTGTACCAGACTTGATAACCATATCCACACATTCGCATTATATATCTGTTAACTACAGAGCACCATAGGACACCACCCTCACTCTCATCACCACGAACGACCCCTACCAATTTGGGCAGACTTGCCTTTAGCTTCAATCCGATGCGACATGATACATTTCGATAGGGTTTTCTTTATGTTCTATCTACCCCCATTTCACACAATTCGGGCTTGAAGGGATTTCAAAATGCCTTTACTTATTTTCCTCAAATGTCCCTACCATTTCCAAAATTGTTTCATTGTTTCATGACTAAACCGACTTCTAAGACTAGGCCTAGAATTATGCATGCATGTCATGTCACTAGAATCAATCAGGAAAAGAACTATAAAAGAAAAGAGAACTAAACGAAAATGACTGGAAATTACGGAAAATAGAAGATTGCATTAAATAGATGGTGAAAGGGTTTGGACGACAAAACAAACAAACTAAACTGGGGTTACAAACCTAGACAACACTAGACGGGTTACTATGACTAAACAAACTAGGAAAAATAAAAGGATAGAAGGGTTTGAGTCACGAGATAATATCCGAATTACAACCTTGGAATAACTCGGACAACAGAAATGACAACAAAAATAAACCACCAAAATTCCTCCCTGACTAACCAAGAAAGGAGCGTCTTTCCAATTGTCAAGCTCGGCATCTTAGCTACTGAATTCTGCATCAACATTACTAGGACCTTCACAAACTTCCATCTCATTGCTCTTAACAAATTGCTTTTGGGTTCCCTTTGCTGGCTCGTTCTTAAGATCAACCTCTGATAACACTGAAAACTTTGCAGTGCGCGGACCTTCGAGGATCTCAGAAACATTCTCATATTCCCTTTCAAAACAAGTCATACTCACCATATGCATCTCATTACGAATAGGCGATGGACTTTGGCTAGCGTCTGTTGCATCTGGATTTTGCACGACAATGTCACCTGCATCAATAAGCTTCTGAATTGCTTTCTTCAGATTCCAACACTTCTCTATGTCATGCCCCGGGGCATCTGAGCAATATGCGCACCTTTGAGAAAAATCAAACTTCTTTGACAGAGGGTTTGACATTTTTATATGAATCGGCTTCAACATGTCCAATTGCTTCAACTTTTGGAATAAACTGGCATAGGATTCTCCAATAGGGGTGAAAGCCTTTTCTTTTTCAGCAACCTCTCATTTTTAAATGCTTGATTGGGCCGGAAACCTGATCCAGATGGTTTTCGGTAGGCTCGTGAGGGTGGATAAGCATTTTGTGCAGCTGGGTACTGGGAAAGTGATGCACGATTTTGGGAGTTCCGTGGAGAGAAGTGGCATTGGGGAGGATCATCTGGTGCACAAGGATATCCATGGGGACGATGTCGAGGCTGGAAGTGTTGATCGGGAAAGCCCATCGGATCATCTTTTCTGTTTCTCTTTCTTCCACCCAAACTTACTGGGGTGTTCTGAATGTCTTTCGAACAACTCATGATTTTGCCTGACTTGATTCCCTCTTCTACCAGCTCCCCCATTTTTAACACATCTTTGAAAGGCTTTCCCAATGCCGGGATCAAATGACTGAAGTAGGTGGGCCCCTGGGCTTGTAGGAAAAGCTCAACCATTTCTTCTTTATCAATCGGGGTATTGACTCGAGCAGCTTGCTCCCTCCATCTGAGCCCAAACTCCCTAAAGCTTTCCTCCAGCTTCTTTTCCATTTTGGATAGGGAGGAACGATCTGGGGTAACGCCTGATCTGTACTGAAAGTATTGAACAAAATCTTGAGCCATGTCACCCAATGTAGGCCACTTACCAACATCTTGGCGAATATACCAGTCTAAAGCTGCCCCAGTCAGGCTCGTACTGAAATATGCCATCAACAGGTCATCTTTCTCACCAACGCTTCTCATTTCACTACAATAGACTCTTGTCACACCTCCTTTTTCCGCCCCGCGAGGCGCGTGGGGAGTTTTCTCCAATTAAAGGACAGTCGAAACGGGATTTGTTTATTTGTTTCAGAGTCGCCACCTGGGAATTTTGAGGCGTCCCAAGTCACCAATTATAATCCCTGAATCGAGGAGAATATGACTCTGTTTATTTTTCTGCGAACCAAAAATCCTGAGTAAGGAATTCTGTTAATCCGGAAGAAGGTGTTAGGCATTTCCGAATTCCGTGGTTCTAGCACGGTCGCTTAACTGTTTTTATTATTGGCTTAATCATCTTGATTTTATTAAATATTGATGTTTTCTGATTTTACTACTGCTTATACTTATTACGATTGAAACCTTCTTTGAATCGAATTACGCGTACGTATATTCGTGTTATAAATTAAAAATGCGGAATTGTGTCACGCGTACGTGTACACAATAATTTTTTATAATATATTAAGCAATCATTTCTCCGAGATTGTTTTGAATCAAGAATATTTATTTTTCTTGAATAGTGAACCGTACATTCTTGGGTTTTTTATGAAATTGATTTAACGCCTTTAGAAAAATCCTTTTATTAAACATTCGTTCGAAATTGCGCGTACGCATAATCCGAATTTTTTGCTTTTAAAAATATAATCAGGGTACGCGAACGTATCCCTAATCGCGCGACATATTTATAATGATATTATGGAATTTCCACATATAACATGTTTATCCAAGACTATTCAAGTTCAAAGAACAGAATAAAAACATGATTAGTACTATTTTTAAACATATATGACATATATATATATATATGCCAAAGAATAAATTGCATATGAAACTGAAAATAAATGATTCATAAAGGAAGGAAATATTTTCCGAGAATTTTCATTATTTATTTAATGCAAATTCTACTTCTAATTATCATTGATATGAAGTGTGGCAATTTATGCTTATACATCTTTTTTCATTCTTATATGCTTGCTTTTAATCTAATAGGCCTAATTACTTGGTTAATTTATTTTAAGAAGGTAGATAGGCATTCGAGTTTATAAGAAAGGAATTATTATACAAGCCAATTCAATAAAATTACCTTATATGCAACTTAGTTATATGTTGTAAACCTTCATAATATTTTAAACATCGTAACAAGCTATACCATGTCACCTTTCACCAAAGTTTATACACACATCTATTATCTTATCGACATCATCATCTTAACCTTATGTAACAAAAAATATCACTACTATAGTTATCTTGGCCCTTCTACATCACTTCTTACTTAACCAACAACAAAATTTAAATAATGACCAACATTCATACCATATTCCCTACTTCGACAATTTAATATGATTAAACTAATGAGATAATGAGCTAATGTTATTACAAATCTTTATACGAACTTTCAAAGTAAGACAATTAGCTCATAGCTATCAAATTGAATTCACTACTAATTAACTAACATAAAATAAAAAAACGAAATTTAAATTGATGAATCTGGACAGATAAAAACAGAATTTCAATTCAATCTTCATTTATCCACCATATTGAATCTTTTTCCAACATAGAATTTAAAAGGATATATATACCTGAAAATGAAGGTAGAAGAAGTAAGTTTCAGCAGTTGCAGCAGTAACAAAAACAGCGAAATACCAGTATTCCCTCAAATTTGAGCAATAAGAGGATCCGAAGAAAACAGATACACAGTACAGCTATTTTTAAAACTGGACACTTCAAATATTAATTGAATCAATGGAACCAAGTAAGGTTGAACAAATTCAACAAAAGAAACAATATTTCAAATTTCAATTCCTTTTCAGTTTCAAAATCCCATTTTTTCTGATTTTTGTTTTTCTGTTGCTGTATATCTGTGTGTGTGTGTGAATGCTCTTTTGTTCCTTTTCTGTTTCTTTTTCCTCTTTTAAAATCTCTCAAACTCTCCTCTTCTGAAAACTGATCCTAAAATCTGAAACTCCCTCTCAATTTTCCTAAAATTTCTTCAAAAGGAACTCTTAAACTTTCTTCCAGTTTTTCTGAAAATTCCTCAAAGACTCTCCTAAATTCTGCATGCAAAACTCTCTCTTAAAATTCTCTCTTTCTCACTCAAAAATTCCCTCTTTTTTTCTCACTCCAAAATTCTGTCCTTAACTGTCTGTCCAGCTCCTGTATTTATACAGGGCTGGTCCTAGGCAATTTAAGTGCTTCTTGGACCCCCTTCTTCTTTTTAAAAACAGAAAATCCCATTATGTAAAACCTTTTCCCTGATTTTCAGCAGCCCATTATCCCTTGTTCCCCATTAGTATTATTAACTAATAGCAACTAACATTACATTATAATATACTAGTACTAACACCCTGTTTTTTACTGCTCATTCCCAGAAATGCCCCTGAAATCTTGATGTTATTACTGAAAAATCAGAACCTATAGCAAAACAGTTTCTAAAAATCTGTACAAACTTAGTTATTCTTCTGATTTACAGCTATAACCAATCCTATTAACCTCCTAATACAATTGTATCTGACCAACTTTGTAAACTAGAATCCAAACTTGACATTATAGCAATATTTCACTGAATTTAGAACTAACAACATATTACTGAAAATTATCAACACAATTCAGACTGGACCTAACACTGAACTAGAATCAAACACACACAGGATCATTGTCAATACTGACAATGTCCTGAAACTTTAATGTTCAGACAGTAACATATATACAACCTTTATTTTGACAGATTCATATAAACCAGGATGATTTAACTAACGAGTATTAGCTAAAAATGATTATCTACAGTATTCGTCAACAAACAGTACATAATAACAGATAATTTCAATCAGTATTATGAGAATTCGTAATATAATTAATCGACGAACTTAATCGAGTCGATTACACACATTGTAAACAATCACAACCAATAGAAACAATTCTCATTCGGATCAAGTAGATGGGGTAGGAGACAGAAATGACAGAATTGATCAAAACAAATATGAAAAATTAAAAAAAACTATTAAAACAGACAACAATACACGTAGAATACACAAAAGAAATAGAAAATACCTCTGAATCTTCAAATTTATTCAGACACAGACTCAACTTGGATTCGGACATTTTTGAGGTTGAACAGACTTTATTCGAAGTATTCTCAGTTGAGAATACCTCGATTAAAGTCTCTTAGACCTCAATCCTTCACTCGAATCGGAAAAATTCCAAGATTGGAAAATTCTTAGGGTTCCAGATTTTGGATCTTAAATCCGAACACTTCTAGGCAGATTCGAAGCAAACCAACGGTATTCTAGGCACGAGCGAGGTCTAGGGGTCATTTGGTGTTAATTTGGAAGGAATCTGAGTAGGGTTAGGTTTCACTCGAATCTTCAAGTTAAGATTCGAGCAGTTCTATGAAGATTCGAACCATGCTACTAACAGATCCGTGATGAGGATGGACAGGGGAAGCTCTGGTGTTATTTTGGAAGTCATCAGAGACAGTTGGTTCTTCAGGCCAAACTTCGATCGAAGATTCGAGACATTGGGGCCTGATTCGAGGTATATGTGTTATGGATTTGGAATGGGGAGGTTGAGAGGAGTCGAGGGTGTTAAGGTGGGGTGGTTTGGACTACCGGAACCGCCGTGAGGCGATTTCCGGTAGGCGGTGCACGGTGGTGGAAGGTGAAGTTCATTTGGTCTCTTGAAGGAGACGATGAACAGGGCCGAAGGGTGGGGTGTTTGGTCTGGGGGGCTGGGGTGTGGATTGGATTTATATACGAGTGGGGTGGATTGATCTCATCCGTTGGATCAATTAAGATTTACGGTTGAGATCAATTCACTTAACCAAACGTCGTCGTTTGGTTAAAGGTTGGGGTCAGGCTGGATCGGGTTAAAGGGTCGGGTTACGGGTTACGGGTAAGGGTAGTGTATCTCAACCGTTGGATGAATTGAATCCGACGGCCCTTGATGAAGGGTGATGAAACGTCGTCGTTTTGATTTGTTTGAATTGGACCGGACATGGGGCTGTTGGGATTGGGCTGTGAAGGGGATTAATTGATTTGGGCCTGGATTTTAATCCAGGTCCAATCTTTTACTAGTATGTTTTCTTTATTTTATTTTTTAATTAATTCATTTTCTAATTTAAAAATTATAAAACCATTTTAACTTCACAAAAATATATTAATTACTCTATAACAATTATTTAACACATAGGCAAAAACATCAATTACATAGTGAAACATTTAAAATAGAACCAATGCGTATTTTTTGCGATTTTATTTAAATTATCTCTTAAATGCATCCTATATGCATGCAATATGTATTTTACTTTATTTTTTGATTTATTTTGACAAAAATAAACATTTACGGACATAACACAAACATTTAACACCACGCCAAATTCAAAAATTACACAGTACAAGAAATTTATTTTGATTTATTTTGGAGTAATTTTTCGTAAGGCAAAAATCACGTGCTCACAGCTGCCCCTCTTTGTGCGGAAACTCGAAGAGTTTTCGTACAAAGATAAAGTGAGCGGACACGAGCGATTTTTGCCCGTTCGAATACTCCGTGGGAAGCATTTTTAGAAAGATTTGACCGAACCTCTGCTTCAAAGGTTTCCTACATATCCTTGGCTATAAAGGAATCAGGTCAGTGTAGTTCGGGAATTTTTGGGTAGCTGGGACTACCGTGGGACTGTGATGTTACTGCTGCTTCATGCTGTTTTTACTGCTTGCTGACCTCCTTATTACACCTTACTTTAAAGGAAATACAAAATTAAACTAGACTATGGTACATGAATTATAAAATCTTATCTAGATCATGCCCTTGCGTTTCTTGTTGTCTTGATATCTTGGTGAATCTTGGGCATTTGGCTTATTCCGTATTCTTCTTGGAACTCTTGTTGTTTCTTGCTGGGGATTCTGTTGGACTCCTCTGCTTTATTGATTCTAAGTGTGCTCCTTTCTCACATGAGTGGGCTTTTGGTTTCAACACTTCAATTGCATTCCATCGTTCTTCAGGTGGGTGCCTTGACTGCTTCTTTTCTTTCTTCATCCTCATTTTCCAGGTGGACGCCTGACTTCTTCTTTTCTCATCCTCATTCTCCAGGTGGACGCCTGACTTCTTTTAATTTTCATCCTCATTCTCCAGGTGGACGTCTGACTTCTTCTTTTTCTTTATCCTCATTCTCCAGGTGGACGCCTGATTCCTTCTTTTCTTTGTCCTCATTCTCCAAGTGGACGCCTGACTTCTTCTTTTTCTTTATCCTCATTCTCTAGGTGGACGCCTGATTTCTTCTTTTCTTTGTCCTCATTCTCCAGGTGGACGCCTGACTTCTTCAATTCTTTGTCCTTATTCTCCAGGTGGACGCCTGACTTCTTCTTTTTCTTTGTCCTCGTTCTTCAGGTGGACGCCTGATTTCTTCAATTCTTTGTCCTTATTCTCCAGGTGGACGCCTGACTTCTTCTTTTCTCATCCTCATTCTCCAGGTGGACGCCTGATTTCTTTTAATTTTCATCCTCATTCTCCAGGTGGACGCCTGATTTCTTCTTTTTCTTTATCCTCATTCTCCAGGTGGACGCCTGATTCCTTCAATTCTTTGTCCTCATTCTCCAGGTGGACGCCTGACTTCTTCTTTTCTCATCCTCATTCTCCAGGTGGACGCCTGACTTCTTCAATTCTTTGTCCTCATTCTCCAGGTGGACGCCTGACTTCTTCTTTTCTCATCCTCATTCTCCAGGTGGACGCCTGATTTCTTTAATTCTTTGTCCTCATTCTCCAGGTGGACGCCTGATTTCTTCAATTCTTTGTCCTCGTTCTCCAGGTGGACGCCTGATTCCTTCTTTTCTTTATCCTCATTCTCCAGGTGGACGCCTGATTTCTTTAATTCTTTGTCCTCATTCTCCAGGTGGACGCCTGACTTCTTCTTTTCTCATCCTCATTCTCCAGGTGGACGCCTGATTTCTTCAATTCTTTGTCCTCATTCTCCAGGTGGACGCCTGACTTCTTCTTTTCTCATCCTCGTTCTCCAGGTGGACGCCTGATTTCTTTAATTCTTTGTCCTCATTCTCCAGGTGGACGCCTGATTTCTTCAATTCTTTGTCCTCGTTCTCCAGGTGGACGCCTGATTCCTTCTTTTCTTTGTCCTCATTCTCCAGGTGGACGCCTGATTTCTTTAATTCTTTGTCCTCATTCTCCAGGTGGACACCTGACTTCTTCTTTTCTCATCCTCATTCTCCAGGTGGACGCCTGATTTCTTTTAATTCTTTATCCTCATTCTCCAGGTGGACGCTTGATTCCTTCTTTTCTTTGTCCTCATTCTCCAGGTGGACGCCTGACTTCTTCTTTTCTCATCCTCATTCTCCAGGTGGACGCCTGACTTCTTCAATTCTTTGTCCTCATTCTCCAGGTGGACGCCTGATTTCTTCAATTCTTTGTCCTCATTCTCCAGGTGGACGCCTGATTCCTTCTTTTCTTTGTCCTCATTCTCCAGGTGGACGCCTGATTCCTTCTTTTCTTTGTCCTCATTCTCCAGGTGGACGCCTGACTTCTTCAATTCTTTGTCCTCGTTCTCCAGGTGGACGCCTGATTCCTTCTTTTCTTTGTCCTCATTCTCCAGGTGGACGCCTGATTCCTTCTTTTCTTTGTCCTCATTCTCCAGGTGGACGCCTGACTTCTTCAATTCTTTACCAGGTATTTCCAGACACAAATATTGTATTTGCCCCTGTTTTAAATCAAAGAAAACTTCGTTAGTTTAAAGCAGGGTGGCTGGTTGTGGTATTCTTGCAGATGGTGATGTTTCTCTTCGTCTTTTTTTATTGCCTTGGAATGATTGAAAAGACTGTTTTGTCTTTGTAATTGATCCTTGACTATAGGATTTCCCTCTGTGTGTTTTTCCTTCAAAATCTTTCAACTGTAATCATGTGCTTCTTTTGACTTTGCTGATCCTCTTTTGATTTCATCTTTCTTACACCCGTACTTTTATTTCCCACCTTTCGTGGCTGTATTTTGTAACCTTGAATCTTGGTAGTATACCTTAACATTCTTTCTTATTTGTTTAGAATAAAAATTTATCTCAAAGCTTGGAGAAAGTAATATTATTAGTAGCGAAATACGCTGATTTCGACAATTATAGAATGAAAAGAAAAATCCAATTTTTGGATGACTGTTGGAAAAGGAATAAAAGACTTATCTGATTAGAATTACTGGAACCAATGATCAGGGTATGCATTTTGGATTAATCAACCCAGTCTTTTAATCAATCTCCTTTCAATTGTCTCAAAGAGTTTTCATTGATCAATTTTCCTCATTTTTCACTTCTCCACTTCCCTTTCGCCTTATGGTGCCTGCGAAGGTTTTCACCAATAAGACTCTCTCATTTTACTTTTCTCTCAACTTCCGTCGCCTTATGGTGCCCGTGTGGGTTTTCACCTATAAGACTCTCTCATTTTTACTTTCTTTCCTTGTTTGTACCACTTCATTTGCTTGCATCAGCATTTTTCTAGGATTGATCGAAAGGTCTTTTTGGTATAAGGTTAGGAATGGAAAAGGTATTAAAAGCTAAATAGCTGTGGTATGAGTTTAAAATTACAACTTTTGGAATCTTTTCTTATTTCCAATACAATTCCTGCCCCAATCTCTTGATTGGGGTCTCTTGATATTTCTTTTCAGTGCACATTGTGCAGGTTGTGCACCCTATGACCGAGCCGTGAGGCGCCTACGTATCCTTCTTTGAGGAATCAGGTCAAACGTAGTTCACTCCATAATAGTGAAGATTTTTTTTTTTTTATTGATTCCAATAGAGGTTAGGAAAGAAACAAGTATGGCTCAAAGGGGAAGCAAATGGTATAGTGTTTGGACAGCAGAATAAATTGCCTTTGTCATTTCAATCTTTGAAATAGTGCTAAATACAAACATTCAAAAGTTATGCATAATATCTCTTTACCGCGTCAGAATTGATCGCCATATCTATGCATTTGCCTTCAATATCTGTTAAACATAGTGCACCATTCGATAATACTCTGGTCACAATGAATGGTCCTTGCCAATTCGGAGCAAATTTGCCTTTTGCTTCAACCTGATGTGGAAGAATGCGTTTCAGCACATGCTGACCTACTTCGAACTTCCGGGGACGCACCTTTTTGTTGTATGCTCTTTCTATTCTTCTTTGATATAATTGACCATGGCATACTGCGGTCAATCGTTTTTCATCAATCAAATTTAACTGTTCTAGACGGGTTTTGACCCATTCATCATCATCAATCTTTGCTTCGGCAATGATCCGAAGGGAAGGAATCTCAATTTCTGCAGGAATTACTGCTTCGGTGCCGTATACCAACAAATAAGGAGTTGCTCCTACTGAAGTGCGAACAGTAGTGCGGTATCCCAATAATGCAAAGGGTAATTTTTCATGCCATTGTTTTGAACCTTCTACCATTTTCCGCAGTATCTTCTTTATGTTTTTGTTGGCTGCTTCTACTGCTCCATTCGCCTTGGGCCGATATGGGGTAGAGTTACGATGTGTAATCTTAAACTGTTGACATACTTCCTTCATTAAGTTGCTGTTAAGATTAGCACCGTTATCTGTGATGATCACCTTCGGGATTCCGAATCGACATATGATATTTGAGTGGACAAAATCGACCACAGCTTTCTTGGTCACTGATTTGAATGTCTTGGCCTCAACCCATTTGGTAAAATAATCAATAGCTACCAGAATGAATCTGTGTCCATTGGATGCTACCGGTTCAATTGGTCCAATCACATCCATGCCCCAAGCAACGAAAGGCCATGGCGCCGACATTGTGTGCAACTCGGATGGTGGAGAATGAATCAAATCTCCGTGTATTTGGCATTGATGACATTTGCGTACAAAACTGATACAATCTCTCTCCATGGTAAGCCAATAGTAACCAGCTCGGAGGATTTTCTTTGCCAACACATATCCACTCATGTGGGGTCCGCAAACTCCTGAATGTACTTCAGACATGACAGTTGTAGCTTGTCTGGCATCTATGCATCTTAATAATCCGAGATCTGGTGTTCTTTTATACAAAACTCCTCCGCTTAAGAAGAATCCATTTGCTAATCGCCTGATGGTCCTCTTTTGATCTCCTGTGGCTTGTACGGGATATATACCCATCCTGATATATTCCTTGATGTCGTGGAACCATGGTTCTCCATCAAATTCTTCTTCAACCATATTGCAATAAGCGTGCTGATTGTGGATTTGAATATGTATTGGATCCACATAAGCTTTGTCTGGATGGTGCAACATTGATGCTAGGGTAGCCAATGCATCGGCAACTTCATTATGGATTCTTGGAATATGTTGGAATTCCACTGATTGAAACCGCTGACAAAGATCATGTAGACATTGTCGGTATGGTATGAGCTTCAAATCTCGGGTTTCCCATTCTCCTTGAATTTGATGTACCAAAAGATCCGAATCTCCCATGACTAAGATTTCTCGGATACCCATGTCTGCAGCTAGCCTTAACCCCAAAATGCAAGCTTCATATTCAGCCATATTATTGGTGCAATAAAATCGTAGTTGAGCCGTAACAGGATAGTGATGCCCTGTTTCAGAAATGATTACAGCTCCTATTCCGACTCCTTTCATGTTAGCAGCTCCATCAAAGAAAAGTTTCCAGCCAGGTTTTTCAATTTGCTCCACCTCGTCGATATGCATTGTTTCCTCATCAGGAAAATAAGTCTTCAGCGGCTCATATTCCTCATCGACCGGGTTTTCGGCTAAATGATCGGCCAGTGCTTGAGCCTTCATTGCAGTTCGAGTCACATAGACGATGTCGAATTCTGTGAGCAATATCTGCCACTTTGCAAGTCTTCCTGTTGGCATAGGCTTTTGAAAAATGTATTTCAATGGATCCAACCGAGAAATGAGGTAAGTAGTGTAGGATGACAAATAGTGTTTCAATTTTTGAGCTACCCATGTTAGGGCGCAACATGTCTTTTCCAGATGAGTATACTTAACCTCATAAGCTGTGAACTTCTTGCTAAGGTAGTAGATGGCCTGTTCTTTTCTGCCAGTGAGGTCATGCTGCCCCAATACACAACCAAATGAATTTTCCAAAACCGTCAAGTAAAGAATCAAAGGTCTTCCTGGCTCTGGCGGGACCAACACGGGTGGGTTTGATAAGTACCCTTTTATTTTATCGAACGCTTCCTGACACTCATCGGTCCATTTGACTGCAGCATCCTTTTTTAACAATTTGAAAATTGGCTCGCAGGTTGTTGTGAGCTGAGCAATAAACCTACTGATATAATTTAACCTTCCCAACAAACTCATTACTTCAGTTTTGTTTCTTGGGGGTGGCAGTTCTTGGATGGCTTTGATCTTTGATGGGTCTAGCTCGATGCCTCGTCGACTGACTATGAATCCCAGCAATTTTCCAGATGGAACTCCGAATGCGCACTTGGCAGGGTTAAGCTTGAGGTTGTACCTGCGAAGTCTTAAGAAGAACTTCCTCAAATCCCCAACGTGGTTGGTCTGATGCTTTGATTTTATGATTACATCATCCACGTATACCTCAATTTCCTTGTGTATCATATCATGAAACACTGTGGTCATTGCTCTCATATAGGTTGCTCCGGCGTTCTTCAAACCGAATGGCATTACCCTGTAGCAATAAGTTCCCCATGGTGTGATGAATGCCGTCTTTTCTGCATCTTCTTCATCCATTAGAATTTGATGATATCCGGCATAACAGTCCACGAAAGATCCTATATCATGCTTGGCACAATTGTCGATCAAGATATGGATATTGGGTAATGGGAAATTATCCTTTGGACTTGCTTTGTTGAGATTGCGATAGTCGACGCATACTCTAATTTTGCCGTCTTTCTTTGGCACAGGAACGATATTAGCTAACCAAACAGGATATCGAGTGACTCGAATGACCTTTGCTTCCAATTGTTTGGTGATTTCTTCTTTAATTCTCACACTCATATCAGGCTTGAATTTTCTCAACCTCTGCTTGACAGGAGGCATTGTTGGATCGGTGGGTAATTTGTGGACCACTAAATCAGTGCTCAAGCCCGGCATGTCGTCATACGACCATGCAAAAATATCTTTGAATTCTATGAGTGCTTTAATTAACTCCTCTCGGATTTTTGGCTCGAGATGGACACTTATTTTAGTTTCTCGGACATTACTCGTGTCCCCTATATTGACATCCTCGGTATCATTCAAGTTAGGTTTGATTTTTTCCTCAAAGTGAATTAACTCTTTACTAATCTCTTCAAAAACCTCATCTTCATCATATTCTGATTCATAATCACAATATGTTTCTTGAATTAATATTTCGGAATCAGATTGATTTTTAAGACTGGGCTGAAGATTCCTCATGCATGCCATATCACTAGAGCCAGCATAAAAAGAACTGTACAAAAAAGAAGAAAAAGAAAAGAAAGCTATTAGGAATGATAATAAAAAGGAAACTGCTTTTTATTGGATAATGAAAAATAACAAGGTTTTGCACGCTTCAAACCAACTGTAAGATAAATTTTGGGATTACAACCTTGAAATATCCCAAACAAACTGAAAAAAATCAAAATAAACTACCAAGACTCCTTTCGAATTGGGAGAGGAGTGGCTTTCCAATTATTGAGCTTTGTTTTTGGTCCAACGAATTGAACTTCTGCGTTGCTACACCCTTCTCCGTCTTCCAGCATATTTACATCACTAAACAATTTCTCGAACCTTTCAATTAATTCCTCCTCAGGATTGACCTGGGATTTAGGAATTGTTGTTATCGGGCGATTTTTAGCACCGGTCTTGACAAAAGACTTCAACAGCTGTGGTACTGGTTTTGGAAGAACCCATGCTTGGTGTTTCAACTTCCTGGCTCTCATCACGTCATTGGCGGTCGGTGTGAATCCTAAACCGAATGTTCCCCAGTTCTCGGGGAGAGATACTGGTTGTACAATTCCTTGCAAAGATAAGCCCAGGCCTTTGCCGGGTATAAAGCCATTCTTCAGCATTTCATAAGCTACCATGACTGATGTAGAGGATACCTTTGGATTCGTAAGGTATTTTCCTTCTGGAATTTTCTCTACCGACACTGTGTCTGACACTTGGTATACCCATGGTCCTTGGTCAATTTCTGCTCCCTCGACTGGTACAATGGTGCTGTTGTGAGCATTTAAATTTTCTTCTCCATGCACGACTATTTCTTGATGGTCCCATTCAAACTTGACAACCTGATGTAATGTTGACGGGACTGCTTTAGCAGCATGGATCCATGGTCGACCCAACAACAAGTTGTAAGAAACAGTCATGTCCAAAACTTGGAATTCCATTGTGAATTCAACTGGCCCTATAGTTAGTTCCAACACTATGTCGCCAAATGAATCTCTACTTCCACCGTCAAATCCTCGTACGCAGATACTGTTCTTTTGAATCCTCTCCTCTTTAATTTTTAATTTGTTTAAAGTGGAGAGAGGGCATATGTTTGCACTGGACCCATTGTCGACCAATACCCGGGTTACTACGGAGTTTTCACATTTCACGGTGAGGTAAAGAGCTCTGTTGTGCTCGGTACCTTCCACAGGTAATTCATCATCAGCAAATGTAATCCTGTTCGTCTCAAAGATTCTGTTGGCTATTTTGCCCAAATGATTTACAGAGATCTTTTCAGGAACATGAGCTTCATTCAGGATTTTCATCAATGCCAGACGGTGTTCCTCTGAATGGATCAGTAATGACAACAATGAAATTTGAGCGGGGGTCTTCTTTAATTGATCCACAACAGAATAATCATGGAGCTTCATTTTTCTTAAAAACTCCTCCGCCTCTTCTTCCGTCACAGCTTTCTTCGTGGGCATTGGATTGTTTTTAGTTTTTCTCAGCTCTTCGGGAGTAAAACATCTTCCCGAACGAGTCAAGCCTTGTACCTCACACACTTCTTCCTTGATTTCTTTGCCTTTGTACATTACGGTCACCCGTTCATAGTTCCATGGGATGGCTTTGTTGTTGATGATTGGCAGCTGAATTACAGGTGCAATAATAACTCGATCTGTACGTGCTCCTTCCACAATTACGACGGGTTTGTTAGCAACCCCTGGTACTATCACCTTTGTCCTCTCTTGTTTTGCGGCAACTTTGTTCGATGATCCCTCATCGACTATCATAGACGGTTCACCACCATTCTTGTTATGCTTAGACACCGGCTTCTCCTCCATTAACTGCTTATCTGGCTTGGTTTCATGAGACTTGATCATCATGACAGTTTGTGACGGCTTCTTTGTCTCCCCATCAGCTTGTATGATTTCTATCATATTAGCCTCTTGATGGGCTGGCATTGGATTTCTATTGATATTTGGAGCTTCGGGGGTTTGAACCTCGATTTTATTAGTATCAATCAGCTCTTGTATTGCATTTTTCAAATGCCAACATTTCTCCGTATCATGGCCTGGTGTACCGGAGCAATATTCACAGCTAATGGTGTAATCCAGATTCTTTGGTGGAGGATTAGGTAGCTTGGATTGTATTGGTCTCAACATGTCTAACTGTCTCAGCCTGTGGAACAGACTAGTGTAAGACTCTCCCAATGGAGTGTAAGTTTTCTTTTTCTGTTCCCTTTCTCCCCTGAATGCTGGTCTAGGCCTGAAACCTGGTCCGGGATAAGCTCGGGGGTAGGTATTTGGTGTGACAGGAGCACGCCAATTGGTGTGAACAGGTGGCTGATTGTATGCTTGAGCGTGGTTAATGGCGAAATGAGGCTCTGAAGGGTGATAGTAATGTTGGGATGAATCATGGTGGTAAGCTGATTGGCGAGGTCGTTGCTGATTATAGTAAAGCGGTGAACCCCTGGGTCCTGGCCAAATTCCTGAATCAACTACGGTTGCTTCCTCCCTCTTCTTTCTTCCGATTCCTCCTACCCCGCCTTGAATAGCTTGAGTAGTTGCCTTAATTGCTGAATAGCTCATGATTTTGTTTGTCTTGAGGCCTTCTTCTACCATACCTCCCATCTTCACTACCTCGTTGAATGATTTTCCAACCGCTGAAACCAAGTGGGCGTAGTAAGTTGGTTCCAAGGCTTGGAGGAAGTAGTCTACCATTTCGCTCTCCTTCATAGGAGGATCCACTCTTGCCGCCTGTTCTCTCCACCGAAAACCATACTCTCTGAAACTTTCATTGTGTTTCTTCTCAAATTTGGTCAAAGATAATCGATCTGGGATGATTTCCAGATTGTATTGGAAATGGTATGCGAATGCCTGTGCCAGGTCATCCCAGGTGTACCATCTTCCATGGTCTTGGCGTGTATACCACTCCAAAGCTGATCCGCTTAGACTTTGACTGAAGTAAGCCATCAATAATTCATCCTTTCCCCCAGCTCCTCGCATCTTGCTACAGAAACCCCTTAAGTGGGCTACTGGGTCGCCGTGCCCGCTGTATAGGTCAAATTTGGGCATCTTGAAGCCAAATGGCAATTGTACATTAGGGAATAAGCATAAATCTTTGTAGGCTACACTGACTTGCCCACCTAATCCTCGCATGTCTCGGAACGACTGTTCTAGACTTTTGACCTTCCTGAACATCTCTTCTTGTTCAGCATTTTTGGCTGGCTTGTTAATTTCGGTTGGGAGATCAAACTGAGGAGCAGGTGAATTGATTTCGGAGGCTTTGAAGGTGGGCTCCGGGGGGTAATATTGGTTGTCTTGGGCCTGAAATGTAGGCTCACTAGGAGATTTGTGAAATGTAGCAGGGGGAGGTGCTACAAAAACAGGAGTCATAGGTGGAGGAAGGTACGGAACTGGTTTTGGAGGTGGAGACTGTGGTGTCTGAGAGGTGGTGCCTCGGTAGTGCTGATAAATGGGGAAACTTGGGGATAATTCAGTGGTGATATTATCCTGAGTTTGGATTATTGATGGAGCAGGGTTATTTGGGTAAGATGGGGGCAACTGTCCTGTAGACCAAGCTTGGTACATTTCTGGCCATTTGCTGCTTGAGCTTAAGCATTTCTTCTTTCATTTTCCCGACATCCATCTCTTCTATCTCCATTCCTGTGTCAACATCTGGGATAGACATACTTTCGGGTACTGGTCCTTTTGATCTTGTATGATAGTGATAATATGCCAGTATACTCTTTAGAGAAACTAACTGGTTGAATTCTGAAAATGAACAAACTTGTTAGTTTTGAGAGTTTAACACATATATAATCACACGTTGAGATGCAATGCTCCTAGACAAATAATCCCTTTCTATTATGCATTCGCTCGGTTGCTTGTATCGTCCCAGCTTTATTGAAATTGAAAAATTGTCATTCGCTTTTATTTACTATAGATATCTTTATCGTGGTGGTCGACTCTTAGAGATTGCCTATGTATTATGTCAAACATGAATCAGACCTTGCGTAGTTCGGACCAAAGTCAATCATGTTTATTTATTACACAAAGATGGAATTACATTCGAAAACTTTAAGAAAATAGCTTGAAATACACACACTTAAATCAGAATAAAAGATACAATTCATAACATCTCACAAAATGCCCCACTTTCCACTTTTGTTCTCTAATATTGGATTATCTGCTCAATGTGGGGCTTGACCTGGATGGCCTCCCAGCGTACGATACATCCTTTCCAACTCTATTGCTAGATGACGAGCAAAAGTGGGCGCATGCTCTGTAAACCTTTCATAATCCATTCCTTGGCAGTTTACATAACTTTGAGATGTGAAGACTGCCAAGTCGTGGACTTGTGCCCTGAAACCTTGGAGACGTTGGTCTTGGTCTTGCAATTGCTGCTGACGAGTGGTGGCTATGTCTCTGACACGGTTTTCACGATCTAAAGCTGATTCTAATAGAGCTCGGAGTCTGGCCTGCTCTAATCTTGCTTGTGATCTTTCCCTGTCGAGGTCTGCTTGTTGGTATTCTCTGTTGCATCTTCTTGCCTCTTCTAGTTGTGCACGAAGCTGGTCTTCTGATCGCATCCAATAGTCTTTTTCCTTCTTGAATTGAGCCTTGTCTTTTTCGGATTGCCTATCCTGGCGTTCCTTGTTAGATCTGGCTTCTTCATTTAATTGTTGGATCCTTTCTTTTGCTTTGCTCAATGCCCTTTCGTTTTCTGCAAGAATGGAGTCAAAATCTTGCATTTTTTCGAAGAGATTGGCGATGGTTTTTTGATCTTTCCAGCTTCTCTTTGGCGTTTCAGAGACTCTTTTCATTTTTTGGAATCGAGCATGAAGATTTTCATTCTCACAAGCTAGACTCTTTTTCTCGCCTTTGGCTTCTTGTTCTTGCAAATCTTTCTCCAAACTGAGGCTTCTTAGATTTTCTTTTAGGGCATGGATAGTGGCTTTGTACCCTTTTTCTTTTTCTCCCCAGATTAACCGTTCTTGGATTTTATCATTGAAATTTTGAACATGGGGTCTTTTTGTTGGCCTTTTTAGCTCAGGTTCCGGTACATCATCCACGCGGGACCGCTTTTCGAACCACCTTGCATATCCAGGATTTATCTCACCCTTGGTAGCGTCTAGGACTTGAGTATCACTTTTCAAGTATCGGCACCCATTCCACATCTGCTGAAGTAGAGCTTCGGGAATAGTGGCTTCTGGGTGTAATTCGATTACTTGCATACTCAAATCTTCCTCATCAGGAACTATTTGATATCTCCCTAGTTGTCTTAGGACTCTTAGTGGTGCATATGGCTGAATGCTTCTCAATCCCAATAGTAGTAGATAACTATTTGAGGTTGACATATGTATTACTTCTCTCATCGGGAGCCATCCCAGAGTCCATTCAATTTGATTTGCCGTTAAAGCCTTTAGATGAGATACCCATGCTTCTATCCCTTCTGGAGCTTGGTAATTTTTTGTTCTTTCCTCATAGCTCTCGATGCAATTAGCTCTGTTCGACCCATACTGTATGATCTTGGGTTGTTGTTGGAGATGTTCAATCACCCACATTTGCAACAAAATTTTGCATCCTTCGAAAACCTTCGCCCCTGATTTGCATAAAGTCAAAGCCCGATAAATATCTGACAGAATGATGGGGACAAGGGTGTGATTTTCTTTAGTGGTGAGGATTTGCACAATTTTTGCGGTGCGAATATCAATTGTTCGCTCTTTATTTGGGAAGACCATGACTCCTAGAAAAGCCACCATGAAAGCAAATCGTCGGTGTATCTGCCAAGTGTCTTTGTTTTGCTTATTAGTAAGGCCTTTCTCATGAATTTCGAACCCATCTGACTTTCCAAATCTGGAATACAAAAAGTTGAAGGAACAACATCCATTGATGACATTGCTTTTCCTAATTTGACTGCTGATGTTCAGAAGACCGAAGAATCGATGTATTGAAGGAGCCTTTGTGAATATCAAGCTTTGATTTCTTAAACTTCCGTCAAAACCAACATAGCCAGCTACCTCCTCTAATGTAGGAGTAAGCTCAAAGTTAGAGAAACGAAAAACATTGTGTACCGGGTCCCAGAAAGTTACTAATGCCGTAATCAGATCATCCCGAGGCTTAACTTTCATAATGTCCGTGAGATTTCCCAAATGCTTGACGACCCATTTTTGACCGTCTTCGCCTAAATCATACCACCACATTTGAAGCTGACATAAAAATTCCTCCGTACTTGTGGATGAGGGGCTTTGTGTAGTGCTCATTTTGTATCTGAAATTTAATTTTAATAAAGTCAAAATTTATACTAAAATCATTTTCGAAATTTTTTCTTTTATTTTAAAAAAAATTAAAACTATATTTTTTCGAAAATTTTAAGGCAACCCATTTTATTCCTTGCTTCTTACCATGATTTTATTTAAGCTGGTCAACAAGCATGTTCGAGGCAAATGAATGCACAAGTAGCAAGTAGGATGCATCATGATGGTCTTTTAATTTTTGGGTTCACCTGTCCTAGACAGACCCAACCCCTGTGTTGAGTCTCCAAGGGCAAATGCATATGATGCAAATATTCGTTCCTACTAGGGATCCGGTACATGGCTGAGTTATTCTAAGTGTAAAACCTTAGGTTGATTGTTCTAAACCTGGCTTACCCAAACGGACAGTTTGAGCCGAAGCGGGGGCAACGTACCGGGAGCACGAAAGTCTGCCCGGCCTAGTTACTTGTCCCAACTCCGTCTTATTTGGTATGACTTTAACAGAAAGGTGGGTCACGCGCACGTGTACACCATAAATTCAGAAGACTCAGAAAGAAGGGGGTTTCGTAGCAGTTGTATATATGCACAATTCAAATAATATTAAAGCGGTAAAAAAAACATTTAGCATATTAGCATATAAACAGTTGAAAATTATATAGTAAGTAAAGCCAATAAAAACAGATATTTTAAGCTCGAATTCTTTAAACCCTGAACCTATGGTTCTGGGTTAAAATAACATGTTAGTCCCCAGCAGAGTCGCCAGAGCTGTCACACCTCCTTTTTCCGCCCCGCGAGGCGCGTGGGGAGTTTTCTCCAATTAAAGGACAGTCGAAACGGGATTTGTTTATTTGTTTCAGAGTCGCCACCTGGGAATTTTGAGGCGTCCCAAGTCACCAATTATAATCCCTGAATCGAGGAGAATATGACTCTGTTTATTTTTCTGCGAACCAAAAATCCTGAGTAAGGAATTCTGTTAATCCGGAAGAAGGTGTTAGGCATTTCCGAATTCCGTGGTTCTAGCACGGTCGCTTAACTGTTTTTATTATTGGCTTAATCATCTTGATTTTATTAAATATTGATGTTTTCTGATTTTACTACTGCTTATACTTATTACGATTGAAACCTTCTTTGAATCGAATTACGCGTACGTATATTCGTGTTATAAATTAAAAATGCGGAATTGTGTCACGCGTACGTGTACACAATAATTTTTTATAATATATTAAGCAATCATTTCTCCGAGATTGTTTTGAATCAAGAATATTTATTTTTCTTGAATAGTGAACCGTACATCTTGGGTTTTTTATGAAATTGATTTAACGCCTTTAGAAAAATCCTTTTATTAAACATTCGTTCGAAATTGCGCGTACGCATAATCCGAATTTTTTGCTTTTAAAAATATAATCAGGGTACGCGAACGTATCCCTAATCGCGCGACATATTTATAATGATATTATGGAATTTCCACATATAACATGTTTATCCAAGACTATTCAAGTTCAAAGAACAGAATAAAAACATGATTAGTACTATTTTTAAACATATATGACATATATATATATATATGCCAAAGAATAAATTGCATATGAAACTGAAAATAAATGATTCATAAAGGAAGGAAATATTTTCCGAGAATTTTCATTATTTATTTAATGCAAATTCTACTTCTAATTATCATTGATATGAAGTGTGGCAATTTATGCTTATACATCTTTTTTCATTCTTATATGCTTGCTTTTAATCTAATAGGCCTAATTACTTGGTTAATTTATTTTAAGAAGGTAGATAGGCATTCGAGTTTATAAGAAAGGAATTATTATACAAGCCAATTCAATAAAATTACCTTATATGCAACTTAGTTATATGTTGTAAACCTTCATAATATTTTAAACATCGTAACAAGCTATACCA
Organism: Nicotiana sylvestris; assembly: GCF_000393655.2. NCBI lineage: Eukaryota > Viridiplantae > Streptophyta > Magnoliopsida > Solanales > Solanaceae > Nicotiana > Nicotiana sylvestris. Next base: position 40,668,904 of record NC_091063.1, on the reverse strand, counting down.
TGTCACCTTTCACCAAAGTTTATACACACATCTATTATCTTATCGACATCATCATCTTAACCTTATGTAACAAAAAATATCACTACTATAGTTATCTTGGCCCTTCTACATCACTTCTTACTTAACCAACAACAAAATTTAAATAATGACCAACATTCATACCATATTCCCTACTTCGACAATTTAATATGATTAAACTAATGAGATAATGAGCTAATGTTATTACAAATCTTTATACGAACTTTCAAAGTAAGACAATTAGCTCATAGCTATCAAATTGAATTCACTACTAATTAACTAACATAAAATAAAAAAACGAAATTTAAATTGATGAATCTGGACAGATAAAAACAGAATTTCAATTCAATCTTCATTTATCCACCATATTGAATCTTTTTCCAACATAGAATTTAAAAGGATATATATACCTGAAAATGAAGGTAGAAGAAGTAAGTTTCAGCAGTTGCAGCAGTAACAAAAACAGCGAAATACCAGTATTCCCTCAAATTTGAGCAATAAGAGGATCCGAAGAAAACAGATACACAGTACAGCTATTTTTAAAACTGGACACTTCAAATATTAATTGAATCAATGGAACCAAGTAAGGTTGAACAAATTCAACAAAAGAAACAATATTTCAAATTTCAATTCCTTTTCAGTTTCAAAATCCCATTTTTTCTGATTTTTGTTTTTCTGTTGCTGTATATCTGTGTGTGTGTGTGAATGCTCTTTTGTTCCTTTTCTGTTTCTTTTTCCTCTTTTAAAATCTCTCAAACTCTCCTCTTCTGAAAACTGATCCTAAAATCTGAAACTCCCTCTCAATTTTCCTAAAATTTCTTCAAAAGGAACTCTTAAACTTTCTTCCAGTCTTTCTGAAAATTCCTCAAAGACTCTCCTAAATTCTGCATGCAAAACTCTCTCTTAAAATTCTCTCTTTCTCACTCAAAAATTCCCTCTTTTTTTCTCACTCCAAAATTCTGTCCTTAACTGTCTGTCCAGCTCCTGTATTTATACAGGGCTGGTCCTAGGCAATTTAAGTGCTTCTTGGACCCCCTTCTTCTTTTTAAAAACAGAAAATCCCATTATGTAAAACCTTTTCCCTGATTTTCAGCAGCCCATTATCCCTTGTTCCCCATTAGTATTATTAACTAATAGCAACTAACATTACATTATAATATACTAGTACTAACACCCTGTTTTTTACTGCTCATTCCCAGAAATGCCCCTGAAATCTTGATGTTATTACTGAAAAATCAGAACCTATAGCAAAACAGTTTCTAAAAATCTGTACAAACTTAGTTATTCTTCTGATTTACAGCTATAACCAATCCTATTAACCTCCTAATACAATTGTATCTGACCAACTTTGTAAACTAGAATCCAAACTTGACATTATAGCAATATTTCACTGAATTTAGAACTAACAACATATTACTGAAAATTATCAACACAATTCAGACTGGACCTAACACTGAACTAGAATCAAACACACACAGGATCATTGTCAATACTGACAATGTCCTGAAACTTTAATGTTCAGACAGTAACATATATACAACCTTTATTTTGACAGATTCATATAAACCAGGATGATTTAACTAACGAGTATTAGCTAAAAATGATTATCTACAGTATTCGTCAACAAACAGTACATAATAACAGATAATTTCAATCAGTATTATGAGAATTCGTAATATAATTAATCGACGAACTTAATCGAGTCGATTACACACATTGTAAACAATCACAACCAATAGAAACAATTCTCATTCGGATCAAGTAGATGGGGTAGGAGACAGAAATGACAGAATTGATCAAAACAAATATGAAAAATTAAAAAAAACTATTAAAACAGACAACAATACACGTAGAATACACAAAAGAAATAGAAAATACCTCTGAATCTTCAAATTTATTCAGACACAGACTCAACTTGGATTCGGACATTTTTGAGGTTGAACAGACTTTATTCGAAGTATTCTCAGTTGAGAATACCTCGATTAAAGTCTCTTAGACCTCAATCCTTCACTCGAATCGGAAAAATTCCAAGATTGGAAAATTCTTAGGGTTCCAGATTTTGGATCTTAAATCCGAACACTTCTAGGCAGATTCGAAGCAAACCAACGGTATTCTAGGCACGAGCGAGGTCTAGGGGTCATTTGGTGTTAATTTGGAAGGAATCTGAGTAGGGTTAGGTTTCACTCGAATCTTCAAGTTAAGATTCGAGCAGTTCTATGAAGATTCGAACCATGCTACTAACAGATCCGTGATGAGGATGGACAGGGGAAGCTCTGGTGTTATTTTGGAAGTCATCAGAGACAGTTGGTTCTTCAGGCCAAACTTCGATCGAAGATTCGAGACATTGGGGCCTGATTCGAGGTATATGTGTTATGGATTTGGAATGGGGAGGTTGAGAGGAGTCGAGGGTGTTAAGGTGGGGTGGTTTGGACTACCGGAACCGCCGTGAGGCGATTTCCGGTAGGCGGTGCACGGTGGTGGAAGGTGAAGTTCATTTGGTCTCTTGAAGGAGACGATGAACAGGGCCGAAGGGTGGGGTGTTTGGTCTGGGGGGCTGGGGTGTGGATTGGATTTATATACGAGTGGGGTGGATTGATCTCATCCGTTGGATCAATTAAGATTTACGGTTGAGATCAATTCACTTAACCAAACGTCGTCGTTTGGTTAAAGGTTGGGGTCAGGCTGGATCGGGTTAAAGGGTCGGGTTACGGGTTACGGGTAAGGGTAGTGTATCTCAACCGTTGGATGAATTGAATCCGACGGCCCTTGATGAAGGGTGATGAAACGTCGTCGTTTTGATTTGTTTGAATTGGACCGGACATGGGGCTGTTGGGATTGGGCTGTGAAGGGGATTAATTGATTTGGGCCTGGATTTTAATCCAGGTCCAATCTTTTACTAGTATGTTTTCTTTATTTTATTTTTTAATTAATTCATTTTCTAATTTAAAAATTATAAAACCATTTTAACTTCACAAAAATATATTAATTACTCTATAACAATTATTTAACACATAGGCAAAAACATCAATTACATAGTGAAACATTTAAAATAGAACCAATGCGTATTTTTTGCGATTTTATTTAAATTATCTCTTAAATGCATCCTATATGCATGCAATATGTATTTTACTTTATTTTTTGATTTATTTTGACAAAAATAAACATTTACGGACATAACACAAACATTTAACACCACGCCAAATTCAAAAATTACACAGTACAAGAAATCTATTTTGATTTATTTTGGAGTAATTTTTCGTAAGGCAAAAATCACGTGCTCACAACTCTCAGGTGGTCTACTGGATCTCCACACCCATCATACAAGTTAAATTTTGGCACTTTGAACCCCACGGGCAGGCGAACGTCAGGGGACACAGACAGTTCTTTGTAAGTCATGCTACCTTGGTCTTCCCTTCCTTGTTTGTTTTTCAAGGATTGTTCTATGCCTTTCAGCTTCCTGGGTATCCTATCTTTCCCTTCACTTCCTGTGAACCTTTCATTTTCCATGTGCAACTTATCCCGAAGGCTCTATTTGCATGAGTTGGGAACTTTGTGGGCAACTTCTGAGGGGTAATATTGGGCATCGTGAGCTTGGAGATAAGGGGGTAGATCTGGAGGGTATGGAGGATCATCTGGCATTGTGTTTAGAGCTTGGGTAAGGGCAACATCTAGGAATCTAGGTGGTGGAGGGGGTGGCGCCTCCCCAGTCGTCCAGGCCTGATACATGTCTTCCATGTGCTGTCTCAACATTTTTACCTCTTATACCAACTCGTAGTCCTGTTCAACCAGCCGTTTTCGGGCATTGGTACCAACCCACTCCGTTCTGTTATTCTCTGCCATTGTCTTTGGCTTTTGTGTTGCAGGGAAGCGTTACTTTTAGAACCACAACCAACCACCTTTCTAAAGATTGAAAAAGAACAAAATGAGAGCAACATGTTAGCGTTAGGGTTTTTAACAGATAGGAAAACACACATTGAGGATGCAATGCAACTAGGCAGTTAACCCTTTCTATTATGCATTTTGCTTCAGTTACGCGCGTCATTCCGGCTTCTTATAATTGTGCTCCTTTTGAACGCCTTCCTTTATTTTCTTTATTTTCTCATTTTTCTCTTTTCTATATATATATATTTGATGGCGGTCGAATCTTATGTGGATTGCCTACGTATCATGTCCCCGCATGAATCAGACCGTGCGTAGTTCTGACCACAAGTGCGAAAAATAAAGACACCATTTTTGGATTTTTCAATCTTCATTAGCAAAACGTTCTATTACAAGGCAAAACATTTTGAAAGGAAAACAAACAAAATGCGGACCCAAAAACTATTGACACAATTTGATGTGAAAAGTGAACAGACAGACAGACAATAGACTCTTAAAAATAGAAAATACAGACTCGAACTAGGAATACATTAAAACTTTAAATTTTGGTGCCCGCGGGGCGTCATTCGGCCTCATCGCGGACTTTGTTGCAAAAATCCCTTTTAAGTTGCCCCAGTTCTTGTGATGACCCAGCAAAATCTTGGATGTAAGGTCTTTTAGCCGGCCTCCAAAATGACACGTCCCCTCTATACCAAGAGTGATATCCGGGGGAAATTTCCCCTTTAGCTCGATCCAACACACAAGTATTTGCTGCCAAGTATTGACATTCGCTCCAAATCTGACGGACTTTGGCTTCAGGAAACTGGCCATCAGGACTGATTTCAATTACTTGGGTACTGAGATCCTCATCTTTCGGCATTATCTGGTACCTCCCAAATTGTCTCAAAACCCGGTATGGAGCATAGGGCTGAATGCTCTTAAGTCCCATCAAGAGAAAATGAGGCATAGCTGCCGACATATGGATGACCTTGTCAATGGGAAACCATCCTAGTGTCCACTGTATTTGGTTGGCGGTGAGGGTCCGAAAGAATGATGTCCATGCCGTAACTCCCTGGGGGTAGACTGATCCCCTTGATTCTTGTGTAGAACTCTTCTATGCAAGTTTTCTTCGAGGAGCCATAACTCAAGAGCTGGGAACGGTGGCAGAGATGATCAGTCATCCATATTTGTAGCAACAAGTTACACCCCTCGAAAAAGTTCCCTCTGCCTTTGCAAGCTGTGAGAGCTTGGAAGATATCAGATACTATCATAGGCGCAAGAGTGCTTTTATCTTGAATGAGCAAGGTACTGACGATCCCGGCTATTTTCAGATCAATGTTTCCGTCTTTCCTTGGAAATACCAAGAGGCCCAAAAAGGTTATCATAAAAGCCACTCGTCTATGCTCGTCCCATTTCTGACGGTTACTTTTGCTGCCTAACTTGTTGCCTGGGTTGTTGAATCCTCCGACATGACCGTATCTGTCATATATAAAGCGCGGATTACAAAAACCTGCGGCCAAATCTGGGTTATGGACCGTCCTGGTATCTTTAACGAATCTAAAAACTGATGCACAGTGACAGCTCTTGGAGCAACCAGGTATTTTTGCCTCAACGGAACTTCAGCATTTTCGATGTACCTGTCTATTTCCCCCAAAGTCGGGGTGAGTTCAAAATCGGATAAGTGGAAGACATTGTTTGTCGGGTCCCAGTAGGTGACCAAAGCTCTTATGATATCCCCCGAGGCTGGATTTCCAATAAACCCGTAAGACCTTTTAGATATTTCTTGACCTCATCTTGCCCTTCACCACCTAAATCATCCCACCATAGTCGCAATTTGAAAGGGATTTTAGTCATTATTGAAAAAGGTTCATTTTGCATCGTGCTCATCCTGCACATTTATTAAGGTGATTAAGAAATAAAATTTATTTGACTCAACAAATTGACTATTTTTTAATTTTCCACAGATTAAAAGGAAGATCCGGTTCCCCACACGGCTTTTCAGCATTTCGGGAATGAAGATTTTAAAGTTGGGTGAGTCAACCGGTCAAAAATCCAAAAAATGGCTACAAGTGGCCGTTTATGCAAAGTCAGCCTTCCGGCGTCCCTTTTGGGAACATTCGGCTATTTTGACAAAATGGCGTCGCCCAACTTATTTATGACGAAACTTAAAATTTTTGACATTTTCTGGGTATTTTGCAAAAAGGGGAAGTTGGACCCGATGAGGGTTGCCTACGTATCTCACATCCGGTGAGAATCAAACCGACGTAGTTCGGGTAGATAAAACAAACTTCTTTTGAAAACAAGACTCTTTTCAATGGCAAATAAAAACCATTTCTCATAAACCAAACCCTTTTTTTTTTCTTTTTTTTTCGTTCATTTTTTCTCAAAAATTCGACAGAGTTTCGACGCTATTTGGACATTGATTTTTTTCAAAATAGGCGATTAACTACCTCTATCTCTCTTTCCTCAAAGTATTCAAAAGCCGGTCAGCATGCAAGTCTGAGGCAAACAAATGCACAAGTAGCAAGTAAGATGCATCAGGATGGTCCTTTGTCATTTTGGTACACCTGTCCTAGACAGATTCAACCCCTGTGTTGAGCCTCCAAAGTCAAATGCACATGATGCAAACAAACGTTCCTACTAGGGATCCGACATGAAGCTGAGTTATTCTAGGTTCGTAACCTGGGTATTTGTTCTAGACTGTGTACCCGAGCGGACAACTCGAGTCGAGGAGGGGGCTACGTACCGGGGACCCGCGGGATCGTCCGGCTTTGTAACTTGTCCAGCCTCTTTCTTATTTCAGGGTATAACACTAACAAAATAGGGAGTCTCAACCAGTAAGCAACATCCCCAGAGGTAAGAAGAGAAGGGTTTCGGCACAGTTTATATACAGTTAAGATAAAATCAAAGCGGTAAAAGCATCATTTAGCACATTAGGCCCAAACATGTAAAAATCACATAAAACCAAATATAACAATTTATCTAAGCTCGAATTCTTGAACCCTGAACCAGAGATTCTAGATTCGTTCCCCAGCAGAGTCACCAGAGCTGTCACACCTCCTTTTTCACCTACACCCCGGAAAAGGGTATATAAGGGAGTTTTTCCAATTAAAGGACAATCGAAACGAGATTTATTATTTAATTCAGAGTCGCCACTTGGGAGACTTATGGTGTCCCAAGTCACCGGTTGAATCCCGAGTCGAGGAAAAGATTAACTCTATATTACAGTCCGCAAATCAGAAATCTGGATAAGGAATTTTGTTAACCCGGGAGAAGGTGTTAGGCATTCCCGAGTTCCGTGGTTCTAGCACGGTCGCTCAACTGTTATATTCGGCTTATTTATCTGATTTTAATTCATATTGAACCTATGTTCAAATTTAAACTTTTTACCGTTTTTATTATTATTATTTTTTAATGTGAATTGCAACGTCGTGAAAACACATCTCGAACCACGTCACATCAATGCACCCGTGGTTATTGACACATTTCGACTCCGTTGAGATTTGGATTTGGATCACGTAAATGTGCACCCGAGTTTAGGGAGGTAATGTTATTAAAAGTGCGCATAAAGTGACTAACGCGTTATTATGTTGGGGAAGGCCATGAAATTTGCTAAACGGTCCATCCCGAATTCTATATATTCATTATAACGATTTAAGAGGACCCCACAATTTATGCATTTGTTTTGATCGGCGAGGTCCATCTCATGTGTTTTTAAGAGGGCAAACCTAAAAGCAACTATGATTCTCTACTTTATTCGTCTTTAAAAAAAAAGAAATCCTAATTTATTCACTGAGATTATCCAGATTATTCAAACGTGCTTAACAATTAGAATCAAGGAGAAGCCGTATTTACTTATTAGAAATTAATGAAATAGTGATCCCTAGAATCCTAGTTTAAGACTCAGAATACTTATGTATTAGCTACTGGAAACACGATCGTGAAAACCCGGTTATTTTTAGGTTGATCCGAACTAATATTACTAATTGGCATTAATGAACCTGCTATTGAAATAGAGAACACGATTATCATATGGATTCAACTTATGCTACCTAAATCAAATTGACCAACTTATTGACCAAAACTTAACAGACTTGACCATTGCTTCACTGACTTATACTCAAACACTAATATTAATTTGGGAGGACCATTTGAGTTCACATGCCAATCAAAATAAAAGAAACTTACTCATGAGAAATGGTTTAAGCCCTGAACTAATATTAACCATTATGTCAAAAGTCCAACTACTGAAGCACGTTTGGCTTAGAAATGAACTTGATGTGGTCAGTGCCTCCTGCTTTCAACTTGGTTGTAATTTTAAACTGCTTTTGGTTCTTAAATTTTAAACAGCCAAATGCTCAACTAAATAAATACTAATCATACTAAGTCTAAAGCTAGAATAACCATAAATCAATAGTCCAGCAACCTACATAATTCAACTTAATCAGTCCAGTTATACACCCCAATTAATTACAGCATACAATAAACCAAACTACATAAGTTATATAAAAACGTAATGAAACTATGAGGACAATAGATCTACGGCAGAAAACTTCAGTTTCATTTTCGCTATTCCGACATGAGACAATATATTGAAACAGTCTGAGATGTGTACCTGGAAATCGAATCAAATAGAAAAGGAGTTGTCAGCAGCAGGTAGTCAACTGGTATTCAACAATCAACAAGCAGCAGTAACGGGCAGAAATCAACAACAGCCCAGAGCTTAACTCGACCAAACCAGGAATAGTATGAACCCAGTAGAAACCAAAAAAAGAACGCCCAAACACAACCTTGACCAAACCAACTGGTATTGAATTTTGATTCAAACAAACAGATCCAAACCTATAAACGACTCCAAGTATAGAGCAGAAGTAAAATGAAGAAAGGTTCTAGCTATTTCAGATCCTAAGCGAGGCAATGAAACAATAGCTATTCTTTTTCAACTCCCAAAACTCTCCAAAATGAATTCTGACCCTGTATATCCAGTGTATCCAGAGTGTATATCGAGTGTATACTGCTATCTCCGCCCCCTTCTTTTTTTCTTCTCCTCTATTTTTTTCCTCTTTTTTGAACCCCCTTCTTCCTAAATTTTCTCTTCTATTTATAGCAAAATTTTTAAAATTTTTCAGATTTGTTTTTTTATTATTTTTTTATTTTTTTAATTAAAAGAAATCCCACTTACAAATTGCTTTTATTTTTTTAGAAAAAGAAATCCCACCTTTATTTACTTTTATTTTTAAAATTCCAACTTTAATTACTTTTATCTTATTTAAAATCCCACTTTTTATTTTTTTAAAAGAGAATCTCACTTTATTTAACTTTTCTTTAAAAAAACAAACCACTTTCTTTTCCTTTTTCTTTTAAAAATGCTACTTTCATTTACTTTAAATTTTTTAAATTTTCAGATACCTTTATATTTTTTTTTAATTCCAACCTTCTTTTACTTTTTAATTTTTTTAAAATTTTCACAAAACTTTTTATTTTTTTTAATTTTCTACATTCTTTTACTTTTTTTTTAAAAGAGAATTCTACCTATTTTTACTTTTATATTTTTTTATTCAATACTTCCCTTTTTCTTATTTTTTAAATCATTCCCGAAATTTATTTTATTTTTTTAAAAAAATAATAATATTTTCGGATTTGTTTTTCATAAAAAAACAAAAAATAATAAAAAAAAATTAATAGTGATAATTCACCTTTTAATTTTTTTTTTGTATTTTTATCCTATAATAAAAAGTGTAATAAAACTAAAATAATAGTAGGTTAAAACCCCCTAAAATATTTACATAAAAGAAGTGATAAAAAATTAAATGTTGTCAAAAATTAGGTGTTCACACTATCTTTGATGGTTATCTCATTAAGCCCCCTGTAATCTACACAAAATCTCCAAGTCCCATATTTCTTCTTTACTAGTAAAGCTGGTGAAGAAAAAGGTGACTGACTATCTCTAATGATCCCATTAAGCATCATTTTCGTTACTTGTTTCTCTAGTTCTTCTTTCTGAAAGAAATTATACCTGTAGGGCCTGAGGCTAATAAGGGCAGCTCTTGATTTGAGTGGAATCCCATAATCTAGGGCCCTTGTGGGAGGTAGAGATTTAGGCTCAGCAAACACATCTTGATAAGTGATCAATACAGACTGGATGGAGGAATCAACTGGCTCTTCCTCCTTTGCTGCTACTGCTTGCACCAAGAATAAGTGTGCCATGAGAGTTTGTCCATTCTTGATCAGTTTCCCCATAGTGCTTCCATTAGTCCACCCTAATTGCCCTTGTTGGTTCATGCCCTACAACACCACCTTATTGCGCTTTTTGTCAATGGTTACACAGTTCTTCTCATGGTCAAATTTGGTTGGATTGAACTTCTTCATCCAGTCATTGCCAAGGACTATGTCACAACCTCCTAACTGTAGTATTCTCAGATTTTCTTCAAACACTTTCCCACCCATCTTCCAGTTAAACTTGGGACAAACAGAGTTTTTATATATGTAGTTGCCACCAGCCACTGTTACCCTTAAGGTATTAGAAAATACTAGTGTGTAACCAGTCTCCTTAACAGTGATCTCATTAATAAAGCTGTGAGTGCTCCCTCAATCCACCAATATAGTTAGCTCCTTCTTTCTAAACACTCCCCTTACTAGTATAGTAATGACTCCCATATTAGTACCAGACAAAGCATTAAAGCAACGGCCTCTTGTATTTCTGGTCCAATGTCTACTTCAATTTCTATCTCAGGTGGAGGTTCCTCCTGTATAGTAGTCATTTCTTCCACTTCTCCAGTCAAGCATTGCAGTTGTTTGAATTGGCACCGGTGACCAGGACCAAACTTCTCTCCACACCTGTAGCATAGATGGTTGGCCTTTCTGTACTCATACACCTCTGGAGTCAGCCTCAAGGGACTATGTTTGGACGGAGCAGTTGCAGTTGGTCTTTGCACAATTGTTGGAGCTGAAGCCTTAGCAACAGTAGCCACTCTTGCCACTGGCTGGTTCTTCTTCAAGGCACCCTCAATAGCTCTCTCTTGCATTCTAGCCTGCTCAATGGCACATCTCAAGGTTTTAGGTTTGAATAACTTTACTGAGTACTTGATTTCATCCTTTAGGCCTCCTACAAAGCTAGAGAGGAAATGTGCCTCATTTAGTGTAGGGTTCCTCACTATCATCTGAGCTTTAAAGTCATCAAACTTCACCAGATAATCTTCCACATTACTTGTTTGTTGTAGTCGATTAAATTCTTCCACTACATCCTCCATTAGCACTTCCCCAAACCTATTGCATACCTCCTCCTTCAACTCATCCCATGTAATCACTCCTTTAATTAGTAACTCAGCATTGTCATTCATATACAAAGCAACCCCTTCTACTTTAAGAACCTCAGCTACCTTATACAGATTGGAGAATCTATCACATTTTCGAATCTATACCTTAGGGTTAGCACCATCGAAGCTTGGTAATTCCCATTTCGGATTAGGAATCTGCCCTGGTTGTGGTCTAGCTGCTCTATTCTCAACCGGTAAGGGAAGCAGTCCAATTCCAACCCCAGGAATTTGCTCAGGTGGTCTAGGTTGCCTTCGATCCATGGTATTCAACCTTTCCAACAACTGTTCCAAGGTGCCTTGAATACCTGCTTGGGTGTCCTTCAAAGTTTGTTGCCCTTCTTTCAGCTCAGCCAACAACTCGTCATGTTGGTTTAATTTTTCATCCATTACTTTCATGCGGGTTCCTTCCACCATTAGTACCTCTGATTTAGCATGGAATCGACGAAGCTCTGATGCCAATTGTCAAGCTAAAATAAACACAATTATAGAAAATTCAACAACAAGTAATTTTGGGACAATTTTCGATTTATTGACTGAAATGAAGTATTACAACTAAAATGAAGAAATTAAACTGATAACAATACTAAGTGATGGACTCCATGGATATGAGCTCGAATTCTGCAACAAAAGAAGGATAGATTTAGGTGAGAAGAGAATTTAGATTGAAGGGAGAGAAATCAGAAGAGAGAGAAAGATTGAGTTACCGGAAGTTCGTTGGTACTGTTCCCCTCCCAGTCGTTATTTTTGATGCTTTTTCAATTAATCTCAGCCCTTGATCTATGCTAGCTGAACAGATCTCAACCCTCCAAGTTTTCCGTGTTTTGCACATAGGCCCCTCCGCCTTTTATAATTTGATTCTGTCCTAAATTTAAATATAACAGCCACAGACCATGACAAATTTTAATTCGTTCACTAATCGTTAATCCGATAACTTCATACCAATAAATTATTAAACTAATTTTACGATTGGCTAATCGATTACGATTCGATTTTGAATAGTCCTATTTTTTAATATTATATTGCTATTCTTCCAAATAAAAAAAAAATTGTGTTGGAGCACGTTATTTTGTCGTAAAATTGGTAGCGTGTAAACATTATGAATACTTCCCTACTCCATCAAAGAAGAAGAAGAAAACCAAAGATTTGGAACAATTTCCATTGGCTATATCATGAGGTAAGATGTGAGCGCACACTAAAATATATTATTGTTGTTGTTATTCCATGGGAACACAAACAGTGATTTTTGTTCCTACTTTTAGGTTAGGCGAAATAATCAAACCCCTTTGTCTTTATCAATGGGACAGTCGTTTTACCAGTGCGGGTCCCACTTAAACTCCGCTAAAGTTGACGGTCTCGGGTTGATGACACATGCATGTATGACATGTCGTAATGATGTCCACAACTCCACGTACGTTTTTGTCTACAGATTACATTTTATTAAAGCTACCAATTACGTACTTAATACATCGTATACAATAGTTGTACATAGCGACAGACGTAGGAACCCCACAGTTACAGCTAGGCCAGTGGTAACACTCATTACTTTCCCAACTACGAATTAATTTGTACACGTAGGAGTACTACTTTCCAGATTGTTAACTATGTCTACTCCCTCATTCATTCTGCTGTTTCTCTACGCGCTTCAATGGAGACTTCTCAGTCCACACTGTCACTAGCATTATATACGCAAGGTCCCATTTAAGTTTCATAGTATTTAACCGAATTTCTTCAAGCTTAAAAATATATTTTTTTATTATTTTTTTTAAGTTGAGGTGTTTAACTAAATTTTAAGGAGGAAAAAAATATATTTTTGAGCAGAAGCAAAAACTATTTTTGAGAAGCTAAAAATATAATTTTTTCCCAAAAGTATTTCTGAAAAAATACCCTTAAAAATACTTTTTAAAAACTCGGTCAAACACTAATTGCTCCTCAACGAAAGTACTTTTTCTTTGAAAAATAATTTTCAAGATAAGTTGATATTTGAAACTTGGTTCACAAGCTATCAGTAATTAATACAAAGTTTTAACCACAAAATATATTTAAGAGCGTTACACATGTTAATTTTTGGGAATCCATATAGTAATATATTATACAAAAAATCTTAATAATTTAGTTGGTTGACTACTTAATTTTTACCTTGTTGATGAAGATTTTATTTTTCATCTGGTAATCCTCTCCCCCATTTTCCTTCCCCCTTCCTCCTATGTATAATTACAAAAATTAAAAAAGAAAAGATATTACACTAAGTTTTTCATGTTTAGTGCACGTTATATTAGTTACTTATACGTTAACTTTAAATGGATATCTTCCCTTAATCAGAGGTCTCGGGTTCGAGTCCTGGATGTGGAAAAATCCTTGGTAGAGAGCGTTTCTCCCTGAATGGGGCCCTATGCGGCGCGAATACGGATATAGTCGGGCTCCAATGCGGGTACCGGACATCGGGTGGAAAACCAAATAAATAAATAAATTAAATGGATATTTTGCGTAATAAATTTACGTTGCTTAATCTTAATATTTTATCGCTGGGTGCCATTGACGTTAACCTACGTTAACCTACGTAAACATTTTATTCTCTAGAAAAAAACTTAATAGGCAAAATGTTGATTTACTAATGATAAATTAGCACACGTAAATGAAAAATAAAAAATAAAAAAATCAAACATAAGATCATTGCATGACACATTTTAAATAAAGGACAAAGAGTTGACAAGGAGTAGGGTGATGAACTGATGATGGTTGGTGGTGGGACAAGTACTTGGGTAAGCTTCTTACTGTATTTATGAAATCGTCCACAAATATAGTCACATGATTCCATCATTGGTAATTCTAAAATGAAAAACAGATTCTATCAGTTCTAATTAAATAGTAGTAAATAACTTGTTTGATCAAAAAAAGTGTTAGAACCTTTTGTTAAACTAATTAAATAAAATAATAATGGGCAAATTCTAATTAAATATAATAAATCCTAGATTCCAAACTAATAGATGTCAATAATGTAAAAAATCGTATTCAATGAATGAATGGATAAAAGAATGAAGACAAGCAATAAATATGATAAATGACAATAAATGTAAGTAGAAAAAATGATTCACTCAAATATTTAATGAGATGGATGATTCTCTCTCTGACAATGATGTAAAACAATCAAACGTGGGAATATAGAAAACTTTCTTGGATCTAATGTGAGAAAGCTTGGGACTAACAACAGATCGAATCTCCCGTAAAGATAATGTTTGTAGTTACTTGAGAGTCAACTTTTCTAGAGAGAGTTTATCATATAGAATGTTACATACCTCTTTCTTCTCTCTCCATCCCTACTTATATGAGACAATTTTCCCCACCTAACTGAAAGTATAAATACAGAGAATATTCCTTTAAAATATCTTATCACTAAACTAGCTGTTTGGATTGATATGAGTGCTTGACCTCGACCTTAAATGCTCAGCTCGCCAATATGTTATTTCTTAAGTGTGACCTCGGCGAAGTCAGTTCTTAGCTCTCTTAAATAAGGTTACTTTGATCAGATTTTGGCCCATACATAACTCAACTTCAAAATGAAGCTCTCGTAATCAAAAATTGGTCGTATCAGTGAAATCAAACGTAATCTAAGATAAATCATGTATACTTCAGTACCTAATAAACTGGTTAAAAATTGGTTTTAGCGGTCAAATGATGAAATTGACTAAAGCTATTCTATTTTAATGATCTACTGTTCTGCTTTATGACTATCATAATCAACTTAAGCCAACTAAATAAGAATGGTTTTATTACATAACTCTCAAGAAAAAAGAAATAAAGAAGAAACACACACACACATAAAGAGCACAAGAAAGACATTTGTTTTAAGATTACATGCGAGTGTTTTGCCCTTTGAAACTTTTTCCATTAAATTGTACAAGTAATCACACAGATATTGACTAAGCATCTTGTAAACAGTTTGTCTCTTTTTTAAGTGGAAGTTGAAGAAAAAGTGCAGATCTATGGACCCATTTCGAAAGCAATACTAAACCATAGCATATATAATTGCATACAGTACACACTAGAGATCTAGCAAATTAGGTAATAGAGTATGAAACTTTAAACTTTAAAAGTACGGAAATGCCTTTGACAGTCCACCATAGGCAGTACTGTAGCTTGGAACTTGTTTATGATTACTGGTTTTGACCTCTATATAAAACAAGGGAAAAAAAGATTTGATCCAATCCAAATTTTAGGATAGAAAGTGCTTTTTCTGTGTTTCCTAGCTACCTATGTATCAAGCAATGAGTTTGGCGCTCCACTAGGGTTTCGACTACCCCAATTATTCCCTTTTAATTTCCTTTTTTCTCCATAAGTATAATGTCTTCCGCAGATTTTATTGTTGGCCAAAATTTTTAAACCCTTTTAGTTAAACCAATTTAATAAATAGATAAGGGGTGAATCCAAGCTAAAAGTAATAAATTTCAGATTCGAAATTAAACAACTTAGATGGTATGAGCCCGTATTCAATTCAACAAATGCTGAATTAATGCTTAATGACTAGTAATTAATACAAGGATGAAACACATGCAATAAATGTGATAAATGACATTAAATGTAATAAGAAGGAATTTGTCACCCAAATGTTGGATGAGATGGATGATTCATTCCTCTAACTACAATGTGTGACAGCAGACAAATGAAGTGGACTATGTGTTCTTGGATCTTGTGAGCTAAAGAGGAATATTATGTGATGGAACCAAATAAGAGAGACAAAACAAACTTTTTGTATATTCCTGATAGTCAACTTTACAAGATGTTCTTTCATAAAAGTTCCGAATCCCCTTTTGTTTCCTCCCTCTTCCTATTTATAAGAGATATCCCAAGAAAACCCTAAAAAGTACAATGTGGGGAAATATTCAACAGAATATTCCTATTCACAATTATAGGAATATTCTAACAATTATAGCCGTTTGCTCTCTACTCGACCTCGACACTGGTCTTGTAACACCCCAATATTTTAAGTGAGGATATAATGTACATTTAGAAAATAATTTAAGTCCAAGAAAATAAATAGGAACTAACTAATAAAACAAAACAAACAAAGCAAATCAAAAAGAAAAGAAAGAAAAGAAAGAGGGGATAAGTAAGGCAAAAGGGCCGAAGCCCATCTGCCAAAGAAAAGAAAGGGGAAAAAGGGGGCTTGCTGCTAATCATAGCAGAAACTTCAGAAACGCAAAATAAAAAAAAATTCAAAAGGAGAAGAAGGAGGAGGAGGAGGAGGAGGAGGAGGAGACTGGAACCAAACTTTGAGAAATTTTAAATACGTGTTGAGTCTTATGGGTAATACTCAAATTTCTCATCTGGATTCTTTTCTTCTGCTAATTCTTTTTGTTTCAGTTCATATATTTGAAGGGTTCACAAGGCATAAGAAATTTGATACCAATAAGAGTTATTCTGGACAAATTATGCAATTGAAAGTTGTTCAATGTTACTGTAGGATAAATTCACTTGGAAAAAAAGAAGGGTATTGATGTATTTGTACTTAAACTAGTCTTATTATATATGATCTTTGTTAGGTGCAAATTAAGTTAGGGTGCAAAGATTGAGTTTTGGTGTTTAACTGTATTGCAATGATAATATCGAATTTGGGTTTGAATGTGGTAAGCCTAGTATTGAGTATAAAAGATAAGTACCAATTAAGAAGGAATATTATGGATAGTAAGGTTATTACAGTTTCAATTTATATACACGATTAAGGAAATTGAACAGTACAGGGAATAAACCATGTAAATACCTTTTTATTTAGAAGATTTTGGACTAATTTAAATTACTTATATGTGGGTAAATATAAATCCACAAATTAAGACTCAAACATGAACCCCGATGATTGGGTATTCTAAATGAGCTATGAATTAGCCTAAACAAGGAAATTAACATGAGATCGATATTATGTAATTATAGATTGATTGGAGAAATTTGTACGAATAGCTCGAGGTGAAGCATTTGGTATTTCGGCACGGGTACTGTGAGTAATAATCTTACCGCAATTTGTGTTTTCATAACTTTCATGATTTACACATGATTTTTAATATGAATATATTACCGATTATTTCGAGTTGCATGTGTGACAAGTATTTTACTCGATATGATACCGAAATAGTTATTTGAGATGATTACCATTGTTTTAAATATTTCCGTTGTCACTAGATCTGTTTTACCTTACTTAAATTTACTAGTATCGAAATGAAATTATATGATTTGATAAGAACCGAAATACCCTATATTATTTTAAATTATTTTCTACGAGTATATACGGATTACAAAGACAAGTATAAATGGGAGTAGACATTGAAGGATCCCGTAGCTAACGACGGATTTGTTAGACCTGATGCACCTTGTAATTACAGATTACCGTTATAGCCCTCGCTAGTAGGAAGGTAGAACTAGCATACCGTTGCTGATTTCCCCCGAGTAGGGACTACCGTTATATTTGACTTCTTGCAAAGAAGTCCATAGTTATACCGATTACATGATCTGTTCATTGAAACCTCCCAAATGTGAATATTGATATTATACAGTGGTTACCGAGCTTATTACTGAATTTTTAGTTGTATTATGCTATAAGAAAAACATGATGAGACTTAAAATTATTTATTGTTTCTGAAAAGGCACTTTTATGTTATTTTCTGTTTGATATACTAGCATATTTTCTGACTTGTCCCCAATAAAAATGGTTGTGGTTAAGTGTAATTATTCATTGAGCTAGCGACTCATTCCCCACTATTTTTTTCTAGAGACAGCAGTTGACGCAAGCGAGAATTTTGTTAATTAGAGCGCAGAGGTTAATAGTTATTGGTGAGCCTCACACTTGTTCACGTGGGCAGAGATTTTGTTTATTATTATGGTCTTTTCTTTGAACTCTTAGAGCCACTCCATAGTCATTATTTTAGTGTCATGAGTATTCTTTTGTTATTATAGTCTTATGTTGAGTATCGTTCTTTATTATCGAAAGTGGAGATAAATTAGTATTTTTGGTTGTTAGTGGGTTGACTAGTAATGGTGGAGACTTATTTTGGTTAATTGATAAGTCATCAATTATTTGGTTAGATATTAGGATGGTTGGTTGTTAATTTTGAGACAGGTAATTTTTTTTTGGATAGACCAAAAATAGGGGAAATTCTGTCCGATTTTCTGTAAAATACGATGAGGCTTACTTGGGAGTACTTGCTCCTAAGCGCCGGTCATGGTCCTAAATTGGGCCGTGACAAGTCTCCCTCTTTGAGAGACTCCTCACCACTGGTTTTGACCTTGTCCTCAACTCGTCCGTATGCATTCACTAAACTATACCTAATTTTGACCCATATAGTTAGTCCCTCCGCTTATTAAGGTCTTCCTCTTAAGAGTCCTTGATGATCGGATTTTGTCTGTATCTAATCACATGATATTCTGCCATGGCCAATGAGCTGAGTTAGTCGACGTGGCATTGATGACGGGTTGGCTCAAAGGTCGTGGTTGGCGTAGCTAACATAGGATGATGTCATGACCACGCACGTCATCATTACGTAACTTCCCCGATGCAATGCATCATTTCCAGTGCCTCTGTTGGTTCGATCTTAGTGTCAATGATAGTTTCTTGCATCGATCTGGGCGCCATAATACATTATAAATAGGGGAATGAAGATTCAAAAATGAGACTTTTTGAACTTCATACTCCTTTGGCACTTTGCTTGTTCTTCTGCTTCTTCTCCAACCCTTACTTCCGATTTACTTCTGCTTTTCAGTTTTAGCTTTCCTGTTGATCGAACACTTTCCCGTTGATACCCTTCTTTTGGTTCTACGGTATACACGTTTTTTGTAGAAATGATAAACTCCCCTCACACTTCTGATATAGTTTCTGATGCCACCCCTTTATCGGTGGCTATGCCTTCTGGTAGTGGCGAACCCATGGTTGCGGAAGATGAAAGTTTTCCCACCGTGTAGGAGATAGTTCCTCGAAACCCGTCGGTCAAAAACAACTTTTAGAAGGAACCTGCCCTTACTCCTAAGCAGGTTCTATCAATCATGGGGTAGAAGCAAATATCTGATATGCGGTCTAAATTCCATATTCCTGCTCACGTCGATATCGTTCCGGTGGGGAACGACTCAGTACAAGTTCACCGACCTGGGTATTGCTCTTTCTAACAATACCTGTTCTTGGTGGGTTACTCTCTTCCTCTTCCCCCACTCGCTGAGGAGTTCTACCATTTCTATGGCATCTACCTGGCACAGTTTCCTCCTTACCTATATAAGGCATTTTTTATGCTGGCAAAGTTTGTATAGTTGGCCGGTTGTGAAGTCTCCATTCGTCATCTGCTGTATCTCTTCTCGCCTAGTTTCTACAGGGGGACACTGATTCATCTCCGCCACCGTGGGACTAAAGGATTGGTGATCGGGATGGATGACAAGGCGAAACGCCGATTCTAGTGCAATTACTTCTTCGTTAGGACTGAGCACATAGTGGCGGACCCAGCAGGGTTCCCTGAGTAGTGGAACTTCAATCGTAAGGGCCTTTTACCGTTCATCACATATTTTGTTCATCCCTCTCCTTTTTGTTCCCGACTTTCTCATGTCTTTCTACTTATCAACTGGTAAGCATCCACCTTCCTTGGTTCCTGATATCGTAGACTAGGTGACTCGCGTCTTACCTCATACTGTGGGAATTCGCGACTGGATGTCTTTTAACAAGTGGTTCGGTCCCAAGTCTTTGATTAGTGAGTCTGATTCCCATTTCTATGACCCTTTCGCTTTCGTTACAGTTTACCACTGTCTTGTCATCATTTTTTGTTAAACATGATTTTTGTTTTGCGCCAGGTCGGTGAGCTTCCAAGAAGGCGAAGGCTCCAATGCCCGCCTTCCGCCAGGCAGTCGCTTTGGCTAGAATGTTATTTGTACTGGCCGAGTTTGTACGAGAGGGTCAAACCCTAGCTCCGCCGTTGGGTGATTCCGATTCCGCTTCACAGGCAGCCATCACGTCGGCTGAGACTTTCGATCACTGCGTCCTGTACCTAATTGATGAGTCATCTCATGACAAGGGGAGGCGGTTTCGAGGAAAAGGCGGAGGCTGGAGACTGGAAGGGTTGGTGCTGCTGATACTGAGTCGGAAAGGCCCATTATTTTGGATGCGAAGGCGGCGCCCTTACTAGGCATTGAGGTTGCTCCTATGCCGGCTGTCGCTACGGAGAAAAGATTGTCAAAGGTTGAAGGGACCTTCGACACAGGGGAACCTGCACGAGTAGCCGGGGTCGACTCATCATCAGCGGATGGAAGGGACAAAACCATCCTCATAGAAGATGATGGATCAGGTTCCAATGTCGACCCCGAGGAGGTACGGGCTTTTGAGGAGAGGTTCACCCGAGTGGAGATAAGGACGGAGGGGCCTGATCGACACATAGTTATCCACATAGATTACAACCTTTTGGCCTATTTGGAACGGGCGGTGCCAGCCTTCGCTCCTCTGTGTGCGGATTCTGAGAAAAAGACGCTGCAGACACTGAGGGATGCAGATCTGTCGTTGGATATATCTAGCATGGCCTTGCGAGTAAGTTTGCTTTTCCCGTGTTAGGTTAGTTTATTTCGTATGTGTAATTCATTTTCGCTGACCTGTCTTCTTTTGCGTGTTAGACCCTCATTATAGAGATTGAGTGTGATTAGCGGGAAGAGCGTAGGATGGCCATCTTCAAGACGATGGTATTCAAGTACAAAGAGTACCGTTCTAAGCATCAAATGCTAGTCGAGTTACTTTGACAAGACGGCCAGTTTCAGATGCTTTGTGACGGTCTTAAGCAGAAGGATGAGGAATTGAAGGAGAAGGATGAGGAGCTTATGAGGCCTATCGGCAGGTGCAATGTTCTTGAAGGGGCGCTGAGGGATAAGAAGGATGAGCTCGAGGTGAGTAAGGGAGTGATGACTGAAAACACTGACCTTCGGGTGCAGGTGGCATCTTTAAGGGTCGAGCTCAAGCAGAGCAAAGCAAGGGCTGTCAACTTGAGGGATGAGTTGAGCACCAGAGTCAAAGAGTTGGGATGAACTGAGAAAACTAGAATGAGCGCTGTGGCGGAGGTGAAGTCCTAGAGGGTGTCTTTTGTGTTTGTAGGTCTGAGCGGGCTACTGAGGCGAAAACTTCGGTGCTCAGGGAGGCAAGGTTTGAGGAGCAGATTAGGGGTTTGGAAGAGTTATCTGAGCTGAATAAGTAGGTTGTCGCTCTAAGAGTTGAGAAGGAGAAATAGCAGGCCCAGCCATCTACATCTCATACTTCTGCCGATCCTGGTGTGTCACGGGAGTTGTATGAAATATGGGTTCATGCTGAGGCCCAACTTGATATATACAGGTCTCTGAAGATAGTTGGGAAGATTTCTGAGGCAGAATTTGAGGATGTTCATGTCAAGGCACGTGCAGCTCGTGACACCTGTGGTTATGATCCCAGTACGCCCAGAGAAGACGATAATGAAGATGCCTTAGATGGTCTTGCCTCCGACCCTTGGTACGACGATGCGTATGCTGGTGATGTTGGTGATGGGGGGATGATGTGGTGTGAAGTCTTTGTACTTGGTTTTTGCTTTTTTTTTTTGTGTTTTTCTATTTTTTGTGGGGGCATCTTTCTAGCCCATTGTAAAAATGTATTGGAATGGAATGATTGAAATGGAACAGTTGTCTTTTGTTGTGTATTTCTAGCTTTTCTTTCTTTTATTTTTGTGAGTGTTCTTTTGTGAGAAAGTCCGTGACTTTCGGTTCGATTCGAATGAGGTCATCAAATCAAACGAGGTTGAATGTAAGTTAATTCGAGCGAGATCGAATGTAAGTTAATTCGACCAAGGTCAAATGTAGAATGATTCGAACAATGTCAAATGTATATTGATTCGAACGAGGTCAAATGTAAGTTAATTCACGCGAGGTCGAATATAGAATGATTCAAACAAGGTCGAATGTATATTAATTCGAACGAGGTCGAATGTAGAACGATTCCAACGAGGTCGAATATATATTGATTCGAACGAGGTCGAATGTAAGTTAATTCGAGCGAGGTCGAATGTGTATTAATTCGAACGAGGTCGAATGTAAGTTAATTCAAGCAAGGTCGAATGTAAAACGATTCAAACAAGGTCGAATGTATATTGATTCGAACGATGTCGAATGTAAGTTAATTCGAGTGAGGTCGAATGTAGAATGATTCGAACGAGATAGAATATATATTTCCTTTGCGTTGGCGTGATGTGCAAATTTAGTGGAGGTGTAACAAATACTGCTTTGTTATTCATTGGAGAATATTACATTTCTTTTCGGTCCGTACATACATTTGAGGAGTTCCAGTTTATCTAGTTCCTTCATCGCTCGTCCTAGAGAAGTAGTCGATAGGCGGGGCGATGAACTAAATACCTAAACTCTGAGACTCCCCCTTCGTTGCCTAATTAAAAACCTCCTAGAGAAAATCCAATTGTGACAAAACTCGGGTGAGGGAAAAAAAGTACGACTTGGAGGATGTCCGTCTTTAAAAGTTGAAGTATTTGAGGTGGGCGACGTTCCAATTGTTTGGTAGTAATTTTCCCTCCATTGTTTCTAGTTGGAATGACCCTTTGTTTGCGTTACCATGATTTTGTATGGTTCGTCCCAATTGGTTCCCAGTTTGCCTTCCCCTGGGTCTTTGTTCGCTTGTGTTTTGTCTTTGAGTATATAATCCCCTATCTTGAGTGGTCTGACTTTGGCTTTTTGTTGTAGTCCCGTTCTGCTTGCTGTTTTTGAGCTATCATTCTTACGTAGGCCATGTCTCTTCGCTCATCTGTATCGTCGAGGTCTTGCTTTATGCTTTATTGTTACTTGGTCCACTCTCGTTGGATTATCTCAAACTTGGCTCCCCGACTTCGACTGGTATCACTGCATCAGTCCCCTAGACTAGTGAATATGGCATTTCTCCTATTCTTGTTTTTGGTATGGTGTGGTATGCCCATAGCACTTTGATCGGGTCCAAGCCTACACTACTATTAAGTAGAGAGTGTGGTCAATGCAGTGTTAACCCAACTAGGTCGGGATCGAATCCACATGGAGTTAATAATTGGAATTAGGTTTATATCTAAGCTAGATGCGGGTTTTGAGTCTAATTACACTTCCACAAATGTTTGTTTTGATTTTTACTTCTAACTTTTACTCACAAGATTGCAATGATTAAAACTAAGGACAATATTTTTGTTGTTGTTTTTTTAGATGTTTAAAGAGACTAGGGTCGTGACTTCTACCTAGGTAGATATCTAACGGATAGCAAGAATCTATGGCAAGCTCGTGATTAGTTGAGATTGTAATATAGCTATCACACCCGGGTACTCACTCTATACCTCTCGGTAGTTCGAGTGATTTTTCCCAATTTGGCTTTCTCAAGTCCAAATGGGTATTCATGCAATTCAAGTGATATTAGCTCAAGTCGGGTATTACTATCTCTAGGTATAACCCTTTAATTGGGGCTATCAATTTCTTGAGTTCACCCCAATTCCTTGTTAGCCTAATTTTCCTAGACTTAATCCCTCTTTCTCAAGAAGAGACTAAGTCATAAAGGCATGAATCGATATTTGCAACCACTAATTCTATAGTTCTACCAAGAATTAGGTTAAATACCAATAACCCATACACATTCAAGCCCTAAAAATCAACACCCATCAAATACCCACACTAGGTTTGGGTCACAAACCTAGCTATGGATTTAGCTACTCATGGAATTAATAGAAATCAAAGAAGAAAAGAAGATAAAACTCATAATACTAGATTAAAAGATGAAAAATCTAATGTTGAGAAATAATTCTAGTACAAAATTGCCCAAAACAGAATGTGCAACCGTCTCATGTGATCAGATAATACATAACATGACCTAAAAATGTCAAAAAGATCTATTTATACTAAGCTAAAATTTTTGTACAAAAATATCCCTGCGGAGCTTGCGTGGCCGCATAATTTTGAGTGCGGCCGCATTCTTACTTTCGTGGCTGCGTAATTCTAACCGCGGTCCGCATTCTTCAAATCTGGATCTAGGCTGAGATGAGTTTCACAGACCGCATAATTTTAATCGCGGCCGCGTAATTGTGACGTGGACCACACTTGTCATTTACCCTGAAAATACAACTCTTTGAATACTTTTACGGACCGCGCATTTCTAATTGCGGTCACGTTGTGAATTTTGCGGCCGCACAATATTTGTGCGGTCCACGTTTCAGATTTCTTGGCCCAGTCTTGGTTTTTTCCAGGTTTTGATTCCTTTTTGAGTTGATTATGACTCCTTTTGCTCATTTTGAACAATTCCTACAAGCAAGCATATTAAATTAGTTTCCGGGAATACCTTCACGCATTTTTGGCTCAAAACACAAGTAAAAGAGAGCAAATAATAGGTTAAAATCCCTACTTATCACACTTCTAGTAGCATTTCCGGCCATAGTCCCTTGGCATCCTCAAGCTTCTTCTTCATGATGTTCAATATTGTTTTGTTGGAGGACTACGCCTGATCGTTGCCTGGGGGATGATATGGCGTGGAGAATATTCGCTTGATATGCCATTTCTCGAAGAATTCGACGGTCTTTTTTTAGGTGAACTTGGGTCCGTTGCCACAACTGATTTCTTTGGGAATGCCGAAGCGGCATATGATGTTCCACCATATGAATGTGATAACTTCCTGTTCGCGTATTTGGGCGAATGCACCTGCTTCTACCCACTTGGAAAAATAGTCAGTTAAAACCAAAATAAATCGTATATTACCTCGTCCCGCTGGAAGGGGTCCCACGATGTCCATTCCCCATTTGATGAATGGCCAAGGCGATATGACGGAGTAGAGGTGCTCGCCCGCCTGGGATCATTGGAGCGTATTTTTGGCATTGTTCACACTTTCTAACGAAGTTGGCGGATTTCTTTTTCATGATAGGCCAGTAATAGCCTGCCCGCATGAGGCATCTAACGAGGGCTCGATTATCGGTATGTGCTCCACAGTGGCCTTCATGTACGTCTTCGAGGACGCGCATAGTTTGGTTTGGTCCTAGGAACTTTGCCAAGGACCGCCGAACGTTCTTTTGTATAGCTCATGGTTGATGATGCTCTATTGGGCCGCCTGCATTCAAAGCTTCTTGGACTCTTTTTTGGCGGGTGGGAGTACTCCGTCCTGCAAATATGACATAATATGGTTGCACTAGTCCCAAGTCAAGTTTATAGTGCGTACCTCAATTTGGTCTATCGACGAACGGAGACGGGTGACCACGTTTTCTTTTCCACTTATGTTCTTGTTGGCCGCTCCTAATTTGGCAAGACCGTCTACTTCAATGTTTTGTTCTCAGGGTATCTGGTTGAGTTGGCACTCGTCGAACCTTGGAAGTAGCTTATGATTTTCTGCCTGATATTTTTGTAGCCTTTGTTATTTTATTTAGAAAGTCCATATGACTTGGTTGACGACGAGTTGTGATTCACATCGGAGGATGACTCGCCGTGCTCCATACTTGAGAGATAGTTTCAGTCCTGTAATTATGGCCTCATACTCGGCCTCATTATTAGTCATGTCGGGACACAGTATAACGAATGACTTCACCTATTGGGACCTCAAGCACGAGGCCCATTCCAGATCCTGCCGTGTTGGAGGCAGCATCGGTGTACAGGACCCTAGACTTAATCCTTCTTTCTCAAGAAAAGACTAAGTCATAAAGGCATGAATCAGTGTTTGCAACCACTAATTCTATAGTTCTAGCAAGAACTAGGCTAAATATCACTAACCCATACACATTCAAGCCCTAAAAATCAACACCCATCAAATACCCATACTAGGGTTGGGCCACAACCCTAGCTATGGGTTTACCTACTCATGGAATTAATAGAAATCAAAGAAGAAAAGAAGATAAAATTCATAATACTAGATTAAAAGATGAAAATCTAATGTTGGGAGATAATTCTAGTTCAAAATTACCCAAAACGGAATGTGCAGCCATCTCACGTGCTCAGGTAATACATAACATGACCTAAAAATGTCAAAAGATCTATTTATACTAAGCTGAAATTTCCGGACAAAAATACCTAGGTTGTGCGGCCACATAATTCTGAGCGCGGCCACATTCTTGCTTTCACGACCGCGTAATTCTGACCGCAGTCCGCATTCTTCAAATCTGGATCTGGGCTGAGATGAGTTTCGCAGACCACATAATATCAATCGTGGTTGCTAATGGACTTCTACGGTCGCATAATTGGTAGGCTACGGAAGCTTTCAAGTTTCAAATTGGATCAAGGAGAGCCTACAATTATTTCTCAAGTCGAGCTACACTTAGAATTTTGCCTAGACAAATATTGAGGGCAAGTTCTAGATTTATTGGCACAGAACTTGGACTTGCAATTCAATACCTCACCTCTCAAGCTGCTGGATTGTTAAAGAGACAGAGTTGAGGGCCCACAACAACCCTAGTTAAGATTGAACATCACAAATGGCTCAAAGAAACCACTCGATGATTGTTTTAGTCAACCCAAGAGTCTAAAGGTCACAACTAGAGCTATTCTTTGCCAATCACTTGTTTCTAACCGTAAGGTCGAAGGTAAAATGTGTTAGTACCAAGTGAAGCCTGCTTGAGACACTTTTATTTACACCAAAACATAAGTAAAACAGACTCAATCCCTTTAGAAGGTTGTCACGCCATCCATCGTTAGGAAGAGCCACCTGGTTTACACAACATCCACCTTTGGAAAGAACTGTGCATTAAGAAAACCAAAGACTTATTGTTCACATAAAGCATAAAAAAGAAGCTAACAACTTAATAAGAAGCTACTAAAGGAAATAAGAAACTATGATAATAAGGCAAAATAACGAAAGAAGTTATGAGGTAAACTACAGAAATTAAACTGAATATATACAAACTTGAGGTGAAGCAAATATATACATAAATGGAAATGAATATATACATCAAATGGTAAAAATATATACATACCAAAAGTAAAAATAACGAATATATACATACCAAAAGTAAAAATAAAGATAAATAATGCTAAAGAAAAATAGTGTAATGGTTATTACATACCAAATGTCATAAATCAAAATGGACCACCCCCCAAAATGAAAGATAGAATTGTCCTTAATGCTAATAATCAAATAAGAACAAGGAAAATGGGTATAGAGTAAAAAAAAACTCCCTATGTGGTCTCTGTCTTCATCGGGTCCTCAACCTGAACAGTATCCTCAGCATACTCTAACTGTATCTCCTCATCCTGTGACTAGGGGACTATAGGGTTGCTGAGCATTTGGATCAGCTCCTCAGCAGTATGTAATGCTGCAACTGGCTCCTCAGACTGGCTGACTGCTGCCCCTGATGCCTCGGGCTCTGCTGCATGTGCTGCTGGGAGTGTCTCCTCCATGAGAAGGTCCATAGGCAAATCTCTCGCATGTGCAATCTTCTCCACCTCCTTAGAGAACTTCTCGACCGACTACTTTTGAGTCTTTTTCAGCTTCCTCACCTGCTTTCCCAGATCCTTGATTACCTTCCCATGTGCATCAAGAGTTTTCCTGATCTTCTTCTGATCATCCAGAATCTTCTTCTGGTTGTCCAGAATCTTCTTCAATGAGTCCTCTACTGATGGAGGTACCTGAAGCTCTGTTGGGACTGGAGACTGTGCTGCCACTGCACTGGATATGGTAGTAAGTTTTATGGTAGCTGCCTGCATCCAGTTGTTGAGACTGAACAGTGTCTAGGAAACCTTCAGTGCAGTCTGAGTGTAGGTAGAAGATGAAGGCATTGACAATGGCACTGAAGATGGAGGAGGCATGGCTACTGCTCTGGTAGAAGTACCGGTGGTTGTGGAGGGCTCGACAACTGATCTTGTGGCCACTACCCCTGGATCTTCATACTGGCCAGTGGAGGTAGTCACTTTACCCTTGAATTTAGGGTTGTCCGGTCCTTGGAGTTGATACCATGGGAAAGGCTTTTTATCCTTCACCTCCACATCAAAGTGTCTCAGCTTAACCCCTTGGTCTTTGAAGTACTCAGTCAAGAAGTTGGGGTAGGGATAAGATCTTTCTTCTTTCTGCACTGCATTGGAGATGTTCTAGGATATCAAGTTTCCTACATTGATAAAATATCCTGCCATGATAGAAGCTACCAACACATCTCGAGAAATTGGAAGGACATGGTCATGTTGGCAAGGGTCAAGACGGCTGCACATGAATGTTTGCCACCCTTTTGCTTCAAAGTTAAGGGTGTTTTTGAGGATTGACACTCCTGCTGTGAGCCATACAGATGTCAAACCCGAAATAGCAAGTAACTCAGCTAGCCATGGGCAAACTGCCTCACCCAAGGCTAGCTTCTCCATGTATTGCACCGCCTCAACCTCCCCAAACCCTACATATTTGTTCAGTGCTTGGCCATCAAATCGGATTTTCAAGTTTTGGACCTTCGTCACTTTTGTACCCTTTTTGATGTGGGCAACATTGGCATAAAACTTCTTGACGAGGTATTAATTGGCATCATGTGGACGGCCGGAGAACCATTTCCACCCTTTTCTCTCTGAGAATTGTCTTAGAACATTTGGATTGTGCTGGCTCAGGTCTTTGGTTATGAATTGTTGCTCAAGAGTGAGAGACCTTTGGGTCCACCATTCCCGAAATTTGGCATAAGCTTTCTCACTGACAAACCTATCGGCCCACACTTCCGGGTTCCTTGATCTAGCTAAACCTCCCATAACTATATCACCCCCTCTCCCATCATCCGGGACTTCGTCATTATCATCCAAATTTTTTGCAGCTGAGGAAACATGTGAGGGGGAGGGTTCATAATCTTCACTTCCCTCTTCCGAACCGTCAGATAAACCCTCAAAGGAGGAGGATTCATCAACCAAATGCAATCTCCCTGGGAATTGTGTGAGGATCTGTTGGGATTGTACTTCCGGTTGTACTTGCCCGGAGTTTCCTTCAGAAGGTTCCCAGACGGGATCTCAGAAGTGTCTGGAGCTCTATTGGCGGTTGCTTTCTTGCCGATTACTTTTTGAACTGATAGAGGTATGTTGGATTTGCTTCTACCCCGGCCTCGGGAGGGTTCTGCCCTCCCTTTGGAAGTATCAACTCTACCTCGGGAATGCACCATTGTCTGTAACATACAAGTAGTGAAAGTCAGTTAGAATTGGTGTTGAATATCAGTTAAAGCATTATAGAGGAAATTAAAGACAGTGCTTCTCAGAACAGGGCATCGCGGACCGTACAAAAGTGAGTGCAGCCGCGAACTGCCCATCACAGTCTGCATAAAAGTGAACGCGGACCGCGAAGAAACCAGGCTCAGACTACTGGTCTTTGAATTGATCAATCGCGAATCGAACAAAAATGAATGTGGCCGCGAAATACCAATCGTGGACCGCACAATTTTGGGTGCGGCTGTGAAATTAAATCAATAAGTCTCTGAAGTTCACATGCACAGACCACATAAAATCGAGTGCAGCTGCAAAATATCAATCGCGGACCGCACAAAAGTGACCGCGGCCACAAAATCTAGAAAATGTCAATGCCTCTGAACTAGGGTATCGCGGACCGCACAATTTTGTATGCGATTGCATATCCTAATGCGGACCGCACAAAAATGTGTGCGGCTACGAAGTTCAAATCACATCGGCATTGATGAACACATGATACTAGGGTTTTCACTAATTAAACAAAATTTATGGAAATTAACCATGCAAAGCTACTAACCCCAGCCCCATTATGCATTTTAACACTACCCATATGATTCCAAGCATGATTTAAGTATCAATTAGATATTTTGGCATGAATTTAATCCTAGATAAAAATAACACTAAAACAAAGAGAAAATAAAAGAAAAAAGAAGAAATTAAATCATTTAAATGAACATACCAGTTGTGAAAAGTAGTAGGAAATGAACACTTGATGAAAATGAGATGAGATTGAAAGCAAGAACAAGTCCAAGAAGTCATATTTATACTCTGAACCTCGTGACCCCACTGACTTACCTGAGTGCGGCCGCAAAATTTTGTTGCGGTACGCACTTTTTACCTGTTTGTAGCTCAGTTGAATGCGGTCCGCGAAAAATTAGCAATGGCCGCACAAATTGTGCGGACCGCGAAATTATGAACGTGGCCGCGAAGTCTTAAGGAGTTTCAACAGGCCAACATCATAGAGTTGGCAATTTCCATCATTCAATTGCGCGACCGCACAGATTTGTACGGTCGCAAAATGCTTGCGTGGTCCGTATAATTTTGGGCGCGGTCTGCGAGATTTCATCACTTAGCCAACTTTTCCTTGTCAATTTCCTGCACTGCACAATCATTTCCTACACACACTTCACAATCAGTTAGTCCAAAACAATGCCTATTCTAAGAAGAAAATCAAAAGAAAGAAAAACCCATGGGTTACCTCCCAAGAAGCGCCTGATTTAACATCGCGGGGCGATGCATGTTACCATCATTCACTTGAAATGGATCAATACCATAACGTGGCCATCATCAACCTTACCGAGGTAGTGCTTCACTCGGTTCCCATTGACTCTAAAGATCTCATCATTCTTCTTTTTCAAATCTAGAGCACCAAAAGGAGTCACATGCACCACTTCAAAGGGACCGCTTCATTTTGACTTTAGCTTTCCCGGAAACATCCGTAACCGAGAGTTGAATAAGAGAACAAGGTTACCTTCTTTGAATTCTTTTTTCTGAATATACTTATCATGTAGGTACTTCATCTTGTCTTTATACAAGGATGAACTGGAGTAAGCATGGAATCAGAACTCATCAAGTTCATTCAATTGCTCCACCCGAAGATTGGCAGCTACATCCCACTCTAGGTTCAACTTCTTCAACGCCCACATGGCCTTATGCTCTAATTCCACTGGGAGGTGACATGCTTTTCCAAACACCAAGCGATATAGAGACATACCAATTGGAGTCTTGTAAGTTGTTCTATAGGCCCATAAAGCATCGTCAAATTTCCTTGACCAATCAGTCCAGTTTGCATTGATAGTCTTAGATAGAATACTTTTGATCTCCCTGTTGGAGACTTCAACCTGTCCACTTGATTGGGGGTGATAGGGGGTTGACACCTTGTGAGTGACACCATACTTAGAGAGTAAAGTGTCAAAGGATTTATTGCAAAAATGAGAACTCCCACACTAATGATGGCCCTTGGAGTGCCGAACCTTGTAAATATTTTTTTCTTCAAGAAAGCCACCACACTCCATGCTTCGTTGTTGGTCAAAGCCACCACTTCAACCCATTTGGAAATGTAATCCACAACAACAAAGATATAGGTGTTCCTACACAAACTCACAAATGGACCCATAAAGTCGATGCCCCATACATCAAAAATATCAATATCAAGGATGGTGGTGAGAGGAATCTCATTCTTCTTCTAAATCCCACCATCCTTTTGGCAATCATCACACCACTTAACAAGATCTCTAACATCTTTGTACAAGATAGGCCTATAGAATCCACATCTTAGGACCTTTGTAGAAGTTCTCGCCCCACCATGGTGACCGCCATAGGGTGAAGAATGGCAAGCTTCAAAAATATCCAATTGCTCTTCTTCTAGAACACATCTCCGAATAACACTATCAGTACAAATTTTGAAAAGATATGGCTCATCCCAATAATAATCCAAGCAGTCTCGTTTGAGTTTCTTTCTTTGGTTTGAAGAGAACTCATTCGAGACAATTCCACTCATAAGATAGTTGGCCACATCGGCAAACCAAGGCATCCTGGTCAAAGACATGGAAAGGAGTTGTTCATCCGGAAATGAATCATTAATCTCAAGGCCATCACGGAGCCTTCCCTCCTCTTCCAAACGGGACAAGTGGTCCGCCACTTGATTCTCACTCCCTTTTCAGTCTATGATTTCAAGATCAAACTCTTGTATAAGAAGTACTCACCTCATCAATCTAGACTTTGAGTCCTTTATACTCATCAAATAACGAAGTGCCACGTGAACGGTGTGGACAATCACTTTGGTACCCATGAGGTATGGGCGGAACGTTTCCATAGCAAAGACAATGGCTAAGAGTTCATTCTCGGTCACTGTATAGTTGACTTGGGTGTAGTTCATGGTCTTAATATCATAATAGACCGGATGAAATATTTTATCAATTCTTTGCCCCAATACCACTCCTACCGCCATGTCGCTAGCATCACACATGAGATCAAATGGTAAGCTCCAATTTGACGCGATAATGATGGCAGTGGTAGTCAACCTATACTTGAGTAGATCAAATACCTTCATACAATCATCATTGAACACAAATTTAGCATCTTTTTCCAACAACTTGTATAAGGGGTTCACCACCTTTGAGAAATCCTTGATGAACCGATGGTAAAGCCCTGTATGACCTAGAAAGCTCCTCACTCTTTTGACGGTAGTGGGAGGAGGGAGTTTTGATATCACTTAAATTTTTGCTTTATCAACTTCAATACCATTCTTGGAGATCTTATGGCTGAGGATAATTCCCTCCACAACCATAAAGTGACGCTTCTCCTAATTAATCACCAAGTTGGTTTCTTCACAACGTGCCATGTTACACCCCAAGTTTTCATACGTGAGAGTACGTCGTAAGTCATTGATGTATGCTCGGAAATGAGATTATATTTGGAAGAAAATAAAGTAAGTTAATCATGTTACCTTGGAGGTTACAAATATTTAAGATCATTAATAACGAGTACCAAGAGGGTTGGAAATCTTAGAAGCTAAACCAATTGAAGAAAATAAGTTTCGTCGAAAGTCGACAAGTTTGGAATGTAATAACATGTACTTTGGGGTGAGACTAGGGTTCTTAACATGATAAGGAGGTTATTATATGAGTTATTTTAGTCGTATGATATTCATTTTCTACATTTTGAAGGCAAGCAAGTTATGGAACAAGAGTTGGCAAAGGTCATCCCAAGTTACATTCATAAATTTGCTGAAATTTAGGTCAAATGTATCTGAGCATTTTTCCAAAACTACTTGGAATCATGGTTTTTTATACCTACAAAATTGAATATCTACGAGTCTAGTTTCTAACTCATTAAACCGTTCATCAATACGACATCGGAGTAGAGAGATATTCGTGTTTTCGTGAGACCGCGCAAGCAGCTCCCAATGGGACCCACTTAGGCGGTGGTTGACCTACTTCAATTTATAAACGATTTGGACGCCTATTTTTGCTCATTTTTCAACTAAAGTTCGTCTCCAAACTTCTCCTAACCCTCCTAAACATATACCACAAGGGTTTTAAGTGATTCCAAAGTGATTACACCATATTTCAACATCAAAACTTAGTTCTAGTGAAGAACAACACCTCTTTGAGGTTGTGTTGTCATTGAGGATTGTTGTGGGCTGTATTTGGATGAAATTCCAAGTTTTTGCTGCTGTCTAAGGTGAGTATAACAGCCTACTAATTGTGCTTAATCTTGCTTGTATGTTGGTTAAGTTGTTAGGATGATAAACTACAAGATAATACTTGGATTAGCTTAAGTCACTTCTATGGTGTTGTATTGCTATTAAGGGTTGTTGTAAAATGAATATAACTTGGATTTTGACTTGAAGTTACTGTAGGAGGTATGTATATTGTGTTCTTGCTTGTGCCTAAGGTTATCTTGATATTGATTAAGTTAAATGGATGGGCTAGACATGAACTAGCGAATAAAGTTACTAATTGAAGATAATTGGAGTTGTGGATTGTTTCCTTTGTTTTAAATATATGGCATAAGGATGGAATAATTGATGAATGACTTCATTATCATGTTAATGATACTTTTAAGTTAATGTAAGAAGTCTATAAGGGGTGATATGGGTTATACAGATTCCAATTAGAGCTTGCCGCTCGTCGTGAAGTAGTTGTGACTTATTGTTGTTATATGGTGTCTTGTTATTGACATTTATATGTTGATGGATTTATCTGGTTGTTGTTGTTGGTATATGGTATTGGTGGAGGCCCTTGTTACAAGGGAGATGCTACCCAAATTTACGTAAACGAGCTACTAGCTTAAGTTATAGACTTAGCCTTTGCTCAGCACTGATTTTGAATCTCCTTATACTATGATAGATTGATTTGACTTGTTTGAAGAGTTGCTTGGAATGGATTAAGGACTCAATGGGTTTAAGGTATGTTAATGCACTTTCTTCTTTCTTTTGGCATGATCTCAAGTGAAATGAATGCGCTACTTCATAACGGATCCACTCCTAGCAACTAAGGTTATCCATGTTGTTCTTTCCTTATAAAATTATTCTAAGCAAGTGTGTATGGTCCTTGAATCCTACTAAGGTTCATATTGAGGGTATGGATGTCCATAATGTTCTTAAGTCACTCCAAAAGGTTTAGAAGGTGATTCTATGAGTCTAGCATGCATTATATATAGTATCTATTTTACTCTACCGAGCCGCGCTATAGTCGGCCGGGTACGATACCTATTGTGCAACCACTGATCAGTTGGGTTTACCGAGCTCCACGTGGCCGGGTACGATTCTACCGAACCTTATGATGGTCGGGTACGTTTTTACTGAGTCCTTTTTAAGGCCGGGTACGATATGATGATGATGATGCCCACAGAGGCGAATGTTTTAAATAGTTTATGTATATATATGTATTATGCAATTCATATCAGTAGCCCCCAGAGGAACTCAGATGTTACAGGTTGTATCTCCTCTATCTCTCTCTTTACATTACTTTTCTAGGTTATGCTTTCCTGCCTTACATACTCGGTACTTTATTCGTACTGATGTCCCTTTTGTCTGGGGACGCTGCGTTTCATGCCCGCAGGTCCCGATTGATAGGTTGACAGTCCTCCAAGTAGGCTATCAACTCAGCGAAGGTGTTGGTGCACTCTATTTGCTCCGGAGTTACCTATTTGGTCAGTATGCTTTGGATATGTATTGATTGGTATGGCAGGGCCCTGTCCCAACCTTTATAATTTTATGTACTCTTAGAGGTTTGTAGATAGATTCAGGTGTATGGATACTTGTATGGCCTTGTTGGCCTATGTTTTGAGTTTACTAATGGTCATGTCGGCCTTATAGCCCCGTATGTCACATATATAAGTTTATATATCATGTTAGGTCTTCATATGTTGAGTATTCCCTTATGTTTTATTTTTGTTATCTCATGATGGGGTTTTTGGCTCATTTACTCATGATAGTATGATAAGAAAGATATGTTATGTTGATACTCGGTTGAGTAAGGCACCGGGTGCCCATCGCGGCCCTTCGGTTTGGGTCGTGACAAAAGTGGTATCATAGCAGTTCTGTCCTAGGGAGTCTACAAGCCGTGTCTAGTAGAGTCTTGTTTATGGGTGTGTTGTGCACCACACTTATAAGCAGGAGGCTACATGGCATTTAGGTCTGTCACTCTTTCTTCTTACTCTAGATCGTGTAGTAGAGCTCAGTTGTAAGAATTCAAACTCCTAAATTCGACTTTAGTCGTAATACAACGATACCTACATCCACAAAGACAGTTGGTAAGAGATTTCATGTGGAGGTGGAAGAGTTGAGTCAGAGGAACTCAATTTCACATCATGCTTATGATGAGTAAATGTGAGGTCTTCAGCAGATCATGTGTGTACTAAGATGTGTAAGATTCTTAATAAAGAGCCTTAAGGCAAGGATATCTATTCACGAATATGGTGAAAAGCTATGAGGGATTCAGAAGCTAGATACAAGTTTCAACAAGTATAAGAAGTAAGGCGAGGAGGGGTACGAGGCACCCAGCTAATGAAGATTATCAATATTTTCAAATCAGGCAGAGAAATATAAGCATTTTAGTACCTTCATCAATGACAGAGGTAAGTACAATTGGCCACACCCATCTCAGTTATGTTCTATGGGAGCTAACATATATTATTTAAGAGAAAGATGGGATATCAGGATCCAGTTGGAGTTAGAGTAACCCAAAAATTATGGATGAGTTGTTATTATTAACTAATGTTTCCGAAATATGGTGCAAATATGGTAATAGATCTCCTTGTAAGACACCCAGATGGTGAACTCTAGAGTAGTACAATCAAATATGAATACTAGAATATTCAAAAATTTCAGAAGATAGGCAGTGAGATCCTAGAAGAGACAAATATTTACCTTAGTATGACTCTAGCCCCGAGTAAAAAAAAATGTTAGGCATTCCAAAGAGCCAGTGAGATGAAGCTAGGGGGCTAAAAGGGAAAGAACTTTTTGTTGAAGTTTTCAGAATAAAGTGATAGACAAAAAAATATTATCCGGAGAATAAGAAGAAAGTAAATGAAGCATCATGAGTAAGATGTGATATATGGGTGATAACAGTAAATCAAAATATGACACGATGACAGAGTCTATAGTCAAGTGAAGAAAAATACAAGAGGTGACAAGACTTAAGGCAATAAAAGAGTATAAGCGATAAAGTCATATCCTTATTTCGAGAAATGAGTTGGTGACTTCAACGTGATTACCAGGAGGAAAGGTTAGACCCCAGAGTAATAAAAATCAGTATGGGCTGGTGAACAAGATAAAATCGAACATGAATTAGGGACTGGAGGATTTGATAATGGTCGACATCGTGAGAATTTCAAAGATCATGCTCCAACAATAATAGAATAGACAACAGACGAATAACCTTTAAAGGCCATTTAGGAAGTCGCTTACCTAAAGCAAGCACTCTGATAAGAGTTAAATCTTAAGGGACTAAGTGTGCCTGTTACAGTAGGTGTCACCTTCGTGCGTAAGAAATTTAGTTATCCCTGGTACAGAAGGTTACCATAAGGTGATTAAGGTTCATTGATAATGTGAAAAGACTCCAAAGATGAAGAGGTAAAACAACTATAGGTAGATCGTCGTAGTACTAAATCTTAGTACTCCACTAAAGGGGGAATATGGTGTGATATGGTATTAAGTCGGAGTTAAGCGCTTCAGTTAACTATGGAATGGTAAAGGAAGAATGTCGTAAAAAAAAGAAAGGGATGATGTTGCATTTATTCAGTTCCTACAGATATGTTGCGACTCCAGAACATTATACAAACACGACACTGGGGAGAGGCAGTAAAAGTTTTCGGCCAGGATGTTATTGATAAATAAGTGTGAATGGACACTTGATACATCAGGAGCTAGTGGCGAGAGATAAGTTAAGACAAAGGATATATCCCAAGAGAAATTATGCAGAATATATATATGAGAATGGACCAACAAGTAATTAGTAGTTGATTCAGGAAGAGCCCAGTTATGGCTAGACAAGAGGTCACAGATAAATCAATAGATCATGCAAGATAAATGTAGTGAACTGCAGCATAGTGAATTCAGTCTCGCAGATACGATATCACAATCATTTGAAAAGAAAATTCAGATAGGAGTTGAGGCAGTTAAAGGTACCATTTTTAAGGTTTATGAAAATAAGAGAGAGTGCCACTAAGGAGACAATAAAAATTTGAGCTTAGAAGTAACCCTACGAGCACAAAGGCATAAATTTATGTAACTAAGGATTATTATAGGCGAGTAAGAATAACGAAAATTACCTTCGGGTGTACGATATATCAAGCTCGCAACTTTACAAGAGCCAGAAGGTCTCCCTAAGTACTACAATGAAAGACTAGCTGAGGAAATAAGGAAGAAGGTTTCCACCTAAGCATAGTGAGCTAAAGAGTAAATGATCCTGTAACAACAGTCTCACTACAATATTGTATACACTCCATAAGAAAGTGGCACCTATCATGGCTAATGAATGGTAAAAAAAAGCCATCAAAGGTGATGTTTGAGATCATATGAGGTACAGGAAATTATAGTATTCGTGGGCAAAAAGACAAGCGAAGTATTCATGCAACAAGTGATAGAACGACCAGGAAAAGTAATTGCTTACATTTAAGGACAACTGAGAAGGCACGAAAGGAAATATATGGTGCTAGGAAGTTAAAGGAAGGTTGCGAGTAGTATAAATAGATTGGTGTAGGTCCTAAGGTAAAGTATTGTAGAGAAACAAGGTTTTAGGTAGATAGGAGTAAGGATATGAAAAGATGAGTGAGAAGGTGACGAGAATATGTACGTCCTCGGGAATAAACCCATCAAAACAACAGAGTTGATAGCATTTGTAAGTTATTGAAAGCTCGGTACAGCCTGAATGAACTTAGAGGAGTCTAAGACTAGGTGCATTTAGAAGAGATGGAATGCTTCCCTGGCAGTAGAATAAGGGTGTAATTGTGATAGATAAGAGGATGATGCTTAGGCCTTTGGTTGAGTACCGATTTAACGAGCAAGGGATTTCATTAATTGCACGGGATTAGAATACCCCCATAAGATGAATCGCATTGGGATGCAATGAAATACGGTTATTGAAGTATAGTATTATCCCTAGGTGGATCAGGAAAATCACTTCATATGTTCCCCGATAAGATGTGAGCCCTAGTGACAGTGTATTACGTAAGAGGTTGCAAGTTATCAGTGATAGATTATAGATCAATATTAAGGTGAATAAACAATAGATGGGTACAAGTTCCAAAGTACGAGATGAGATTTGTTTGTTATTCTTAGATGAATAATAATGAGGAAGCACTAAAGGACTTAGATTTATACATATAGGATAAGCAACGAGAGAGTAACCTGGAGTTGAGTAGCAAACCTCGGTAATAATAAACCGAAGTAAGTTTTATGATATAGTATAACCTACCTAGATGTAGTAAATCCATAAGGATAGATATACAAGGCTATGAAACAAGAGATAGAAATAGTCTTAAGTTTGATAAAGTACCAAGCGAAAGACATCAATACACCTATAGATGCCTAGAGAGAACACTTGTCATAATTCTATATATGTTCATAAAGTGAGACTTAGAGATTGGCTAAAATATGGAGGAAAAAGAGAATACGAGTCGCTAGGCGCTCATACAAGGACACAGTCGTACATACTGCATGACATAGGGTAGCAAATGTTACGATGTTGGAAGAATTCCGACCACATGTCATGGCGTGACAAAGAGGCCTAAAAGGGGGAATGCCCAAGCGTTTGGATTTATTCACAAAACAGTTGCTTAGATGGAAAGATGAGCATTAAAGTATTCATAAGAGCCATAGTTTATGAAACTGATAAGCGCATAAGTCAACATTCGAGGATGAATGTTCCAAAGGGGAGAATGATGTTACACCCCAAGTTTTCATACGTGAGAGTACGTCGTAAGTCATTGATGTATGCTCGGAAATGAGATTATATTTGGAAGCAAATAAAGTAAGTTAATCATGTTACCTTGGAGGTTACAAATATTTAAGATCATTAATAACGAGTACCAAGAGGGTTGGAAATCTTAGAAGCTAAACCAATTGAAGAAAATAAGTTTCGTCGAAAGTCGACAAGTTTGGAATGTTATAACATGTACTTTGGGGTGAGACTAGGGTTCTTAACATGATAAGGAGGTTATTCTATGAGTTATTTTAGTCGTATGATATTCATTTTCTACTTTTTGAAGGCAAGCAAGTTGTGGAACAAGAGTTGGCAAAGGTCATCCCAAGTTACATTCATAAATTTGCTGAAATTTAGGTCAAATATATCTGAGCATTTTTCCAAAAACACTTGGAATCATGGGATGTTATACCTACCAAATTGAAGATCTACGAGTTTAGTTTCTAACTCATTAAACCGTTCGTCAATATGACATCAGAGTAGAGAGATATTCGTGTTTTCGTGAGACCGCGCAAGCAGCTCCCAATGGGACCCACTTAGGCAGTGGTTGACCTACTTCAATTTATAAACGATTTGGACGCCTATTTTTGCTCATTTTTCAACTAACCTTCGTCTCCAAACTTCTCCTAACCCTCCTAAACATATACCACAAGGGTTTGAAGTGATTCCAAAGTGATTACACCATATTTCAACATCAAAACTTAGTTCTAGTGAAGAACAACACCTCTTTGAGGTTGTGTTGTCATTGAGGATTGTTGTGGGCTGTATTTGGATGAAATTCCAAGTTGTTGCTGCTGTCTAAGGTGAGTATAACAACCTACTAATTGTGCTTAAGCTTGCTTGTATGTTGGTTAAGTTGTTAGGATGATAAACTATAAGATAATACTTGGACTAGCTTAAGTCACTTCTATGGTGTTGTATTGCTATTAAGGGTTGTTGTAAAATGAATATAACTTGGATTTTGACTTGAAGTTACTGTAGGAGGTATGTATATTGTGTTCTTGCTTGTGCCTAAGGTTATCTTGATATTGATTAAGTTAAATGGATGGGCTAGACCTGAACTAGTGAATAAAGTTGCTAGTTGGGGATAGTTGAAGTTGTGGATTATTTTCGTTGTTATAAATATATGGTATAAGGCTGGAATCATTGATTAATGACTTCATTATCAAGTTAATGATACTTTTAAGATAATGTAAGAAGTCTATAAGTGGTGATATGGGTTATACAGATTCCAATTAGAGCTTGCCGCTCGTCGTGAAGTAGTTGTGACTTGTTGTTGTTATATGGTGTCTTGTTATTGACATTTATATGTTGATGGATTTATCTGGTTGTTGTTGTTGGTATATGGTATTGGTGGAGGCCCTTGTTACAAGGAAGATGCTACCCAAATTTACGTAAACGAGCTACTAGCTTAAGTTATAGACTTAGCCTTTGCTCAGCACTGATTTTGAATCTCCTTATACTATGATAGATTGATTTGACTTGTTTGAAGAGTTGCTTGGAATAGATTAAGGACTCAACGGGTTTAAGGTATGTTAATGCACTTTATTCTTTCTTTTGGCATGATCTAACGTGAAATGAATGCGCTACTTCATAACGGATCTACTCCTAGCAGCTAAGGTTGTCCATGTTGTTCTTTCTTTATAAAATTATTCTAAGCAAGTGTGTATGGTCCTTGATTCCTACTAAGGTTCATATTGAGGGTATGGATGTCCATAATGTTCTTAAGTAACTCCAAAAGGTTTAGAAGGTGATTCCATGAGTCTAGCATGCATTATATATAGTATCTATTTTACTCTACCGAGCCGCGCTATAGTCGGCCGGGTACGACACCTATTGTGCAACCACTGATCAGTTGGATTTACCGAGCTCCACGTGGCCGGGTACGATACTACCGAACCTTATGATGGTCGGGTACGTTTTTACTGAGTCCTCTTTGAGGCCGGGTACGATATGATGATGATGATGCCCACAGAGGCGAATGTTTTAAAAAGTTTATGTATATATATGTATTATGCATTTCATATCAGTAACCCCCAGAGGCACTCAGATGTTACAGGTTGTATCTCCTCTATCTCTCTCTTTACATTATTGTTCTGGGTTATGCTTTCCTGCCTTACATACTTGGTACTTTATTCGTACTGACGTCCCTTTTTCCTGGGGACACTGCGTTTCATGCTCGCAGGTCCCGATTGATAGGTTGACAGTCCTCCAAGTAGGCTATCAGCTCAGCGAAGGTGTTGTTGCACTCCACTTGCTCCGGAGTTGCCTATTTGGTCAGTATGCTTTGGATATGTATTGATTGGTATGGCGGGGCCCTGTCCCAACCTTTATAATTTTATGTACTCTTAGAGGCTTGTAGACAGATGACAGGTGTATAGATACTTGTATGGTC
Organism: Nicotiana sylvestris; assembly: GCF_000393655.2. NCBI lineage: Eukaryota > Viridiplantae > Streptophyta > Magnoliopsida > Solanales > Solanaceae > Nicotiana > Nicotiana sylvestris. Next base: position 40,627,238 of record NC_091063.1, on the reverse strand, counting down.
TTGTCGACCTATGTTTTGAGTTTACTAATGGTCATGTCGGCCTTATAGGCCTGTATGTCACATATATAAGTTTGTATATCATGTTGGGTCTTCATATGTTGAGTATTCCCTTATGTTTTATTCTTGTTATCTTATGATGGGTTTTCTGGCTCATTTACTCATGATAGTATGATAAGAAAGATATGTTATGTTGGTACTCGGTTGAGTAAGGCATCGGGTGCCCATCGCGGCCTTTCGGTTTGGGTCGTGACATGCCAATACCTTATGAAGATTATCCAACCACTCTTCAAAAGAATCCCTCGCAACAGAGAAATCATCCATGAAAACCTCAAGGAAGTCCTCCACCATATCCGTGAATATTGCCATCATACATCGCTGAAAAGTAGCCGGTGCATTACATAAACAAAACGGCATCCTTGAGAATGCAAATGTGCCTTATGGACAAGTGAATGTGGTCTTCTCTTGGTCTTCAGGTGTGTCACAACCCGGCTTTTCCACCCTCGGGAGTCGTGATGGCACCTACTAGTGAAAACTAGGCAAGCCAATCATTAAAATTATTTAACCCTTTTCGTTTTTAATCCCTTAACAATTATGAGTTAATATTTTATACACAACGGAAATAATAAAGTGGAAGAACGAAATGTAACAATTTAAAATAATGTCGATACAAATCCATAAACGAAAGCTACCCATAACTGGTGTCACAATTTCACAGACTATCTAAGAATACTACAAATGGGGTCCGAATAAATTAGATACATGTTTGTCTCTGAAATATTAAAGAACAGAAGAAAAACTAGATAGGAAGGGGATGCCAAGGCCTGCGGACGCCTGCAGGACTACCTCGGGTCGCTTGATGGACTGAAGACAGCAACCTCACTATGGTCCAAAAGCTGTAGCATCGGTATCTGCATACTGTGCAGAGTGTAGTATCAGCACAACCGACCCCATGTGCTGGTAAGTGCCTAGCCTAACCTCGGCGAAGTAGTAACAAGGCTAGGACAAGACTACCAAATAAACCTGTGTAGTTAAATCATATACATCAAAAAAATAAAGGCAGAAATTTACAGTTACAAATAGGAGGGGGAAACATGCTGCGGGGAATATCAAGTAACAACAGAAAACCAATAGATAAATGTAAAGAACACCATAATTCAATTATCAGCAAGAATTAGGAAATCAAAGACAAGTGCATGGCATCACCCTTCGTGCTTTTACTCTCGTCCTCACCATAAGAATCAATATAATCGGCACGACATCACCTTTTGTGCTTTTACCTCACATAATCATGACACGGAATTATCCTTCGTGCATTATCACTCATAACATGGCACGATATTGTACATCGTGCGGTACAACATCACCTTTCATGCTTTTACCTCACAATATCAGCATGACATCACCCTTCGTGCGTTAATACTCTCAAAATCATGCACGTCATCACCCTTCGTGCTCTACCCTCTTCCTTACACAAGCAACAATCACAAAGCAATTTGGGCAAGAGAATCAATAATATTACAATAAAATCCCGGCAAGGGAAACAATATCATGAATAATAACATCCCGGCAAGGCAGACAATATCATAAACCTCTTCTTTTTTTCACAATTACTTCACAACTTAATTCTCAACTTGAGCCAACTCTCTACAATGTTCAATTACCAATAATACTTCCACAGGCCTTGTTCAACAATAGAAATCATCATATAAAGCATGAACAATACGAAAACGGAGTCACATTAATCATAGTATAAGACTCACGGGTATGCTTGACACCGACGTATAGATACTTGTCACCATGCCTATACGTCGTACTCAATATTTAACACATAGCAAATAAGACACAAATCCTAATCCCTCAAGCTAAGGTTAGACCAAACACTTACCTCAACACCACGAATATAATTCAAGCCTCAACTACCGCTTTACCTCTTGTTTCCACCACCAATTCGCTTGTATCTAGCCAGAATTTACTTAACGATATCAATAAATGCTAAATGAATCAATTCTAATGAATGAAAATAGGTTTTCTAAAGATTTCCCCAAAAAGTCAAAAATCGACCCCGGGCCCACCTGGTCAAAACCCGAGGTTCGAACCAAAAAACGATTACCCATTCACCCACAAACTCAAATATATAATTTGTTTTGAAATCGGACCTCAAATCGAGGTCCAAATTCCCAAAATTTGAAAATCCTATGTTCTACCCAAAACACCCAATTTTCCCCCTGAAAACCCTTGTTTTTGAATTGAAATCATGTGAAAATATGTCATAGATTAAAGAAAATGAGTTAGAAACAACTTACAATTGATTTGGAGAAGAACTTTTTTTTAGAAAATCTCCCAAGAAAGCTTAGGGTTTGAGAGAGTTTGATAAATGAAGAAAAATGCGTCTAAGTCCCAATTAACTAGTCGCAGATGTCGCAATTGCGATAGGAGCTTCGCAATTGCGAAGCTCGCAAATGCGAATGTGACCAAGGCCTCGCATTTGTGAACCTGGGCATTTTCTGCTAGCCTCACAATTGTGAACAAATAGTCGCAATTGCGATACTGGCCCTCCCCTGATGACTTCGCATTTGCGAAGGATGGTTCGCAATTGCGAATACTGGCAAGCAAGGCTTTCTTCGCAAATGAGATCAAGCCCTCGCAATTGCCAAGCCTGTTGGGCTCTCAATTGCGAAGCCTGACCTTGAAATTGCGAGATCAGAGCCTACAACACAACTGAACCTGCAACAACCATTTCTCTAAGTCCAAATTTACTCTGTGGCCTATCCAAAACTCACCCGAGCCCTCGGGGCTCCAAACCAAACATGCACGCAAGTCCAAAAACATCATACGGACTTGCTCGTGCGATCAAATCATTAAAATAACATCAACAACTATGAATTGAACCTCAAATTCATGAAATCAATCAAGAACATCAAAATTACGTTTTTCTCAACTATAGGTCCGTTTTATACCAAACCAATTCCGATCTTGACCAAATTTTATAGATTCAACTTAATTATTATTTCAAACTTGTACCGGGCTTCTGAACCAAGATACGAGCTCGATACTATCAAGAAAATGCATCAATTCACTTCTAAAAACCTTTATGTTTTCCAGAAAATAATTTTCTTTAAAAAATTCATTTCTCGGGCTTGGGGCCTCGGAATTCAATTCCGGGCATACGCCCAAGTCCCATATTTTACTACGGACCCTACGAGACAGTCGGATCACGGGTCCAGGTCCGTTTACTAAGAATGTTGACCAAAATTAACTTTATTTAATTTTTAAAAGCTAATTTCCTTGTTTCTCTTAGTTTTCACATAAAAGCTTTCCGGAAATGAGCCCGGACTGCGCATGCAAATCGAGGTGAGACAAAGAGAGGTTTTTAAGGCCTCGGAACATAGAATTTACTTGTAACACAAAAGGTGATTCTCCACCTCTAAAACATCCGTTCATCCTCGACGGACATAGAAAAGAAGTACCTAAGTTAGAGAAAAGATGGGGATATCGGCTTCGCATATCGGACTCGACTCCTAGGTCGCTACCTCAACAGGCTGACCTCTCTCCACTGAACATAAACATAAGGGAAAGTCTTCGATCTCAACTGATAAACCTGCCGGTCTAGAATAGCTACCGGCTCCTCTTCATAGGACAAGTCCTTGTCCAACTGGACAGTGCTGAAGTCTAACAGTGGGATGGATCACCGTGATACTTCTGAAGCATGGACACATGAAACACGGGATGCACAACTGATAACCTCGGCGGCAATGCAAGTCTGTAAGCCACCTCTCCCACTCGATCAAGAATCTCAAACAGGCCAATGAATCTAGGGCTAAGCTTGCCCCTCTTCCCAAATCTCATCACGCCCTTCATAGGCGACACCCGAAGCAAGACCCGCTCGCCAACCATGAATGCCACATCACGAACCTTACGGTCGGCATAAATATTTTTCCTGGACTGAGCTGTACGAAACCTATCCTGAATGATCCGAACCTTGGCCAAGGCATCCTATACTAGATCCGTACCCAATAACCGAGCCTCTCCCGGCTCAAACCATCCAACTGGCGACCGACACTTATAAAGCTTCATAAGGAGCCATCTAAATGCTCGACTGGTAGCTGTTGTTGTAGGCAAACTCCGCTAAAGGCAAAAACTAATCCCACGAGCCTCCAAAGTCAATGACACAAGCTCGGAGCATATCCTCCAAAATCTAAATAGTACGCTCGGACTGCCCATCTATCTAAGGATGAAATGCTGTGCTCAACTCGACTCGTGTACCCAACTCACGCTGAACTGCCCTCCAAAAATGTGAGTTAAACTACGTACCTAGGTCCGAAATGATAGACACGGGCACACCATGAAGACGAACAATCTCCCGAATATAGATCTCGACTAACCTCTCAGAAGAATAGGAAACTGCCACAGGAATGAAATGTGCTGACTTGGTTAGCCTATCAACAATAACCCACATTGCATCGAACTTCCTCTGAGTCCGTGGGAGTCCAACAATGAAGTCCACAGTGATACGCTCCCACTTCCACTCAGGAATCTCAATCTTTTGAACAAACCACCAGGTCTCTGATGCTCGTACTTTACCTGCTGACAATTCAAACACCGATCCACATATGCAGTAATATCCTTCTTCATCCTCCTCCACCAATAATGCTACTGCAAATCCTGATACATCTTAGCGGTGCCCGGATGAATAGAGTACCGGGAACTATGGGCCTCCTCTAAAATGAACTCTCAAAGTCCATCCACATTAGGCATACAAATACAACCCTACATACTCAAAACTCCATCATCTCCAACTGTAACCTACTTGGCACCTCCGTGCCGCACTGTGTCACTAAGGACACACAAATGTGGTTCATCATATTGCCGATCTCGGATACGCTCAAATAATTAAGAACGAGCGACTGTGCAAGATAACACACGGTTGGGCTCGGAAACATCCAACCTCACAAACTGATTGGCCAAAGCCTGAACATCCAAAGCAAGCGGTCTCTCATCGACCGGAATATACGCAAAACTGCCCATACTGGCTGACTTTCTACTCAAAGCATCGGCCACCACATTAGCCTTTCCCGGATGATATAAGATGGTGATATCATAGTCTTTCAATAGCTCCAACCACCTTCCCTGCCTCAAATTTAGCTCCTTCTGGTTGAACAAATACTGTAGCCTCTTGTGATCCGTGAACACCTCATATGACACGCCATACAGATAATGCCTCCAAATCTTCAACGCGTGAATAATGGCTACTAACTCCAAATCATGAACTGGATAATTCTTCTCATGAATCTTCAACTGTTTCGAAGCATAAGCAATGACCTTGCCATTCTGCATCAACACCACACCAAGTCTAATACGAGATGCGTCATAATAAACTGTATATGATCCTGAACCTATGGGCAAAACCAACACCGGTGCCGTAGTCAAAGCTGTCTTGAGCTTCTGAAAGCTCTCCTCACACTCGTCCGACCACCTGAGCTGGGAACCCTTCTGGGTCAACCTGGTCATCAGGGCTGCAATAGATGAAAACCCTCCACAACCCGACGGTAATAGCCTGCCAAACCCAAGAAACTCTAGATCTCTATAGCTGACGCGGGTCTAGGCCAGTTCTTGACTGCCTCTATCTTCTTCGGATCCACCTGAATTCCCTCTGCAGATACAACATGACCCAAGAATGCAACTGAACTCAACCAGAACTCATACTTCGAAAACATAGCATACAACTGATTATCTCTCAAAGTCTGAAGAACAACTCTCAAATGCTGCTCATGCTCCTCCCGGATACGGGAATATATCAAAATATCATCAATGAAGACTATCACAAACGAATCCAAGTAAGGCTTGAACACTCGGTTCAAATGACATCACCAAGAACTCGTAATGCCCGTACCGAGTGCGGAAAGCTGTCTTAGGGACATCGAATGCCCTAATCCTCAACTGATGGTAGCCAGATCTCAAGTCAATCTTCATAAATACCTTGGCACCTTGAAGTTGATCAAACAAATCATCAATCCTCGGCAATGGATACTTATTCTTGATTGTAACCTTGTTCAAATGACGATAATCTATACACATCCTCATCGATCCATCCTTCTTCTTAACAAACAACACTGGTGCACCCTAATGTAAGACACTAGGTCTAATAAAGCCTTTATCAAGCAAGTCTTGCAATTTCTCCTTTAATTCTTTCAACTCAGGCGGAGCCATACGATACGACGGGATAGAAATGGGCTAAGTGCCCAGAGCCAAATCAATGAAGAAGTCAACATCCCTACGGGTGGCATACCCGGTAGGTCTGAAGGAAATACCTTAGGAAACTCACGAACAACATGCACAGAATCTATAGAAGGAACCTCAGCACTAGATCACGAACATATGCCAAATAGTCCAAACATCCCTTATCAACCATACATCGAGCCTTCATATATGAGATAACCCTACAAGTATAATGACCAGGAGTCCCTCTCTACTCTAAACGAGGTAAACCCGGCAATGATAAGGTCACAGTCTTGGCATGGCAGTCCAAGATAGCGTGGTAGGGTGATAACCAGTCCATCCCCAACATGACATCAAAATCAACCATATCCAAAAGCAACAAATCTACTCAAGTCTCAAGACTCTCAATCACAAACATACATGAACGATGAACACGATCTACCACAATAGAATCACCCACCGGTGTAGACACATATACAAGAGCACTCAAAAAATCACTAGGCATGATCAGATACGGTGCAAAATAAGTTGACACATAGGAGTATGTAGATCCTAGATCAAATAGAACAGAAACATCTCTACTACAAACTAGAACAGTACCTGTGATAACTACATCAGAGGCCTCAGCCTCAGGCCTAGATAAAAGAACATAACATCGGGGATGGGCCTCACCACTCTGAACTACATCTCTGGGACGGCCTCCTGTTGGCTAGCCTCCACCTCTAGCGACCTGACCTCTACCTCTAATACCTCTACCTCCATCTCTAGCACCTCTACCTCCACTTTTACCTGGTTGAGTGGGCGGTGGAACACTCGGTGCCTGAACCAGGGCACATAAAACCTGATGCTGAGAGCTACTCGGTGCTCGAGGGCAAAATCTAGCAATATGCCTCGTATTGTCATAAGTATAACAAGCCCTTGGCTACTGAGACTACTGACCTTGACGGCCTGAATAACCACTCTAAAAATTCTGGAGCGGAGGTGCACTGATAGGAGCTAGCGGTGCACTGATTTGAATATTGCATATGAGAACTACGACCATCCTAGAGCACCGTGAGAAGCCTGAAGTGCTGAATGAAACGGCCTGGAAGAATGGCCCCTACCAAAAGAATCCCTGCCTCCAGATGAGGCACCACTGAACCTGCCCGAATGACGAGGCCTCTTGTCAGACCCCTGACCACTCCCTTGCGATAGAACCATCTCAACTCTCTTGGTCACATTGGCCGCATCGTGAAAAGAAATCTCGCTCCCCGTCTCCTTAGCCATCTGCAATCGAATAGGCTGAATGAGTCCCTCAATGAACCTCCTCACTCTCTCTCTTTCAGTGGGAAGTATAAGAAGAACATGACGGGCCAAGTCAATGAATCTGGTCTCGTACTGAGTGACAGTCATAGAACCCTGCTGGAGACGCTCAAAAATGCCTCTGATAATTCTCCCTCTGAGTGATATGAAGGAACTTCTCTAGAAATAGCTGAGAAAACTGATCCCAAGTCAAGGCTGGTGACCCAGCTGGTCTAGCCAAACAATAATCTCTCCACCAAGTCTTGGCGGATCCAGACAAACGAAAAGCAGCAAAGTCGACCCCATTGGTCTCCACTATCCCCATATTCCAAAGAACCTCATGACAGCTGTCCAAATATTTCTGGGGATCCTCAGAAGATGTACCACCAAAAGTAGTAGTGAAGAGCTTGGTGAACCTCTCCAATCTTTACAAGGCATCAACAGACATTGCTGGCCCCTCTCCGGTTTGTGCCACCACACTAGGCTGAACTACCCCAACTGGATGAGTTGTTGGAGTCTGAAACTAGGGAGCCATCTGCTCCAGAGTACGAGTAGAAGGAGTCTGGGTTCTTCCTCCATCCTGAGAGACGGCTGGTGCTAGAAGAAGCAAGCCTACCTGGGCGACACTCTCCATAAGGCCCACTAGACGGACCATAGCATCCTGAAGTACCGGGCTGGCGATGAACCCCTCTGGGACCTGAGCTGGTCCTGCTGGAACTGTCTAGGCTAGAACCTCATCGTCAAACTCAACCTGAGGCTCCACCGCTGCTGCTGCTCGATCTCTGGGCTGAGCTCTGCCTCGGGCCCTAGCACGGCCTCGACCTCTACCCCTCGCAGGAGCTACTACTGGGGGCTCGGGCTGCTGTTCAGCTGATGAAGTGGTACGTGTTCTCACCATCTGCGAAAGAATAGAGTGGAAGTTCAATTAGCATTGAGAAATCAAGTCGCACGACAAGAAAGAATATATATGAAGTTTTTCCTAACTCTGTAGCCTCTGGGGGTAAATACAGACGTTTCCGTACCGATCCCTCAGACTCTACTAAGCTTGTCCATGAATTGTGAGACCTAAGCAACCTAGAGCTTCGATACCAACTTGTCACGACCCAGATTTTCTACCCTTGGGAGCCGTGATGGTGCCTACTAGTGAAAGCTAGGCAAGCCAATCATTACAATTATTTAACCCTTTTTATTTTTAATCCCTTAACAATTGTGAGTTAACATTTTATAAATAGCGAAAATAATAAAGCGTAAGAACGAAATGTAACAATTTAAAATAATACCGATACAAATCCATAAACAAAAGCTACCCGGAACTGGTATCACAATTTCACAAAATATCTAAGAATACTACAAATAGGGTCCGAACAAATTAGGTACAAGTCTGTCTCTGAAATATTAAAAAATAGAAGAAAAACTAGATAGGAAGGGGATGCCAAGGCCTGCGGACGCCTGCAGGACTACCTCGGGTTTCCTGATGGACTGAAGGCAGCAACCTCACTGAGGTCCAAAATCTGCAGCATCAGGATCTGCACACAGTGCAGAGTGTAGTATCAGCAAAACCGACTCCATGTGCTAGTAAGTGCCTAGCCTAACCTCGACGAAGTAGTGACGAGGCTAGGACAAGAATACCAAATAAACCTGTGCAGTTAAATCATATATAGTAGAAAAATAAAGGTAGAAATTTACAGTTATAGATAGGAGGGGGAAACATGCTGCGAGGAATATCAAGTAACAATAGAAAATCAGTAGATAAATGTAAAGAACACCATACTTCAATTATCAGCAAGAATTAGGAAATCAAGGACAAGTGCACGGCATTAACCTTTGTGCCTTTACTCTCGTCCTCACAATAAGAATTAATATAATCAGCACGTCATCACCCTTCGTGCTTTTACCTAACATAATCATGACACAGAATTATCCTTCGTGCATTATCACTCATAACATGGCACAACATTGTACATCGTGTGTCACGGCATCACCCTTCGTACTTTTACCTCACAATATCGGCACGACATCACCCTTCGTGCATTAACACTCTCAAAATCATGCATGCCATCACCCTTCATGCTTTACACTCTTCCTCACCCAAGCAATAATCACAAAGTAATTTGGGCAAGGGAATCAATAATATTACAATAAAATCCCGGCAAGGGAAACAATATCATGAATAATAACATCCCGGCAAGGGAAATAATATTAAAAGCAATAACATCCCGGCAAGGGAGACAATATCATAAACCTCTTCTCTTTTCCTAAATTACTTCAAAACTCAATTCTCAACTTGAGCCAACACTCTACAATATTCAATTACCAATAATACTTCCACAAGCCTTGTTCAACAATATAAATCATCATATAAAGCCTGAAAAATACGAAACAGAGTCATATTAATCATAGTATAAGACTCACGAGCATGCTTGACACCGACGTATAGATACTCATCACCATGCCTATACGTCGTACTCAACATTTAACACATAGAAAATAAGACACAACGCCTAATCCCTCAAGCTAAGGTTAGACCAAACACTTACCTCAATATCACAAACACAATTCAGCCTCAAGTACTGCTTTACCTCTTGTTTCCACCACCAATTCACTTGTATCTAGCCACAATTTACTTAACGATATCAATAAATGCTAAATGAATCAATTCTAATGCATGAAAATAGGTTTTCTAAAGATTTCCCCAAAAAGTCAAAAATCGAACCCTGGCCCACATGGTCAAAACCCGAGGTTCGAACCAAAACCGATTTCCCATTCACCCACGAACTCAAATAAATAATTTGTTTTGAAATCAGACCTCAAATCGAGGTCCAAATCCCCAAAATTTGAAAATCCTAAGTTCTACCCGAGACACCAAATTTTGCCCATGAAAAACATTGATTTTGAATTGAAACCATGTGAAAAGATGTCATAGATTAAAGAAAATGAGTTAGAAATGACTTATAATTGATTTGGAGAAGAACCTTTCTTTAGAAAAGTGCCCAAGAGAGATTAGGGTTTGAGAGAGTTTGAAAAATGAAGAAAATTGCGTCTAAGTCCCAATTAGCTGGTCGCAGATGTCGTAATTGCGACAGGAGCTTCGCAATTTTGAAGCACGCAAATGCGACCAAGGCCTCGCATTTGCGAACCTAGACATTTTCTACTAACCTCGCAATTGCGAACAAATAGTCGCAATTTCGATATTGGCCCTCCCTTGATGACTTCGCATTTGCGAAGGATGGTTCGCAATTGCGAACACTGGCAAGCAATGCTTTCTTTTCAAATGCGATCAAGCCCTCGTAATTGCCAAGCCTGTTGGGCTCGCAATTGCGAAACCTGACCTCGAAATTGCGAGATCAAAGCCTACAACACAGCTGAACCTACAACAACCATTTCTCTAAGTCCAAATTTACTCCGTGGCCTATCCAAAACTCACCTGAGCCCTCGGGGCTCCAAACCAGACATGCATACAAGTCCAAAAATATCATACGGACTTGCTCGTGCAATCAAATCATCAAAATAACATCAACAACTATGAATTGAACCTCAAATTCATGAAATCACTCAAGAACATCAAAATTACTATTTTCTTAACTATAGGTCCATTTTATACCAAACCATTTCCGATCTTTACCAAATTTTAAAGATTCAACTTAATTATTATTTCAAACTTGTAGGGCTCCAAAACCAAGATACGGGCCCGATACCATCAAGAAAATGCATCAATTCACTTCTAAAAACCTTAATGTTTTCCAGAAAACAATTTTCTTTAAAAATTTATTTCTCGGGCTTGGGACCTCGGAATTCGATTCTGGGCATACGCCCAAGTCCCATATTTTACAATGGACCCTACGAGACCGTCGAATCACAGGTCCAGGTCCGTTTACCAAGAATGTTGACCAAAGTCAACTTTATTTAATTTTTAAAAGCTAATTTCCTTATTTCACTTAGTTTTCACATAAAAACTTTCCGAAAATGCGCTCGAACTGCACATGCAAATCGAGGTAAGACAAAGAGAGGTCTTTTAAGGCCTTGGAACACATAATTTACGTGTAACACAAGTGATGACCTTTTGGGTCATCACAAGGTGCAATAAGAATCTAGTTATATCCGGAATACCCATCCAAAAAGCAATAATAAGCACGTCTGGTTAGCCTATCCAACATTTGATCAAGAAATGGAAGCGGAAAATGGTCTTTCCAAGTCAGTTTGTTGAGCTTCCTATAATCCATGCATACCCTCCAAATAGTGACAATTCTTGTAGGGATAAACTCATTGTTGTCATTTGTAATCACAGTCATGCCCCACTTCTTTGGGACATATTATACCGGTGAAGTCCATGGACTATCAGAAATAGGGTAGACAACCCCAGCATCCAACCACTTGATGATCTCTTTCTTGAATACCTCTTGCATAGCCTCATTCAACCTTCTCTAATGTTCCACGGAGGGTTTGGAATCATCATCCAATATGATTTTGTGCATGTAAAAGGCGAGGCTTATACCCCGAATATCCGCCAATGTCCAACCTATTGCCTTCTTCCTCCTTTGGAGCACCGTAAGGGTGGAATCTACCTGCACATTAGTTAAGCACAAGGAAATAATAATAGGTAATGTGGAACAAGGGCCTAAGAACTCATACCTGAGGTGTGAAGGCAAGGGCTTCAACTCCAACGTGGGAGGCTCCTCGATTGAGGGCTTTGTTGGTGGAGTCTTTCGGTTCTCGAGGTCCAAGGAAAGTTTTTGGGGCTCATATGTATACGAACTCATTCCTTGCAAAGCATTGACATATTCCACCAAGCCTTACTTCTCAACCTCATCATGATTCAATAACACATCTTCCAATGGGTCTTCCACATGAATCACAACACTTGTGTCATCAACAATCACTTCGGTCACAAGATCCACAAACGAACACACTTCGTTGCTATTAGGCTGCCTTATTGACTTGCAAACATGGAACACAAATTTTTTATCAGCCACCTGGAAGGTGAGCTCTCCAGCTTCCACATAAACTAAGGCCTTTCCTGTAACTAGGAAAGGTCTCCCCAATATGATTGGCACCTCGTAGTCAACCTCACAATCAAGTATCACAAAATCAGCGGGAAGTATGAACTTGTTGACCTGAACTAGCACATCATCAATTATCCCTAATGGCCTCTTCACTGTCCTGTCCACCATTTGCAACCTCATGGATGTGGTTCTTGGTTGCCCAATCCCCAATTTCTTGAATACAGAATATGGTATCAAGTTAATGCTTACCCCCAAGTCACACAAAGCTTCGGCGAAATCTTACTACCAATAGTGCATGAGATTGTAAAGGCATCGGGGTCTTCTAACGTTGGATCCATGGAGTGAACAATGGCACTCACTTGATGTATTATTTTGATCATTTCACAGTTCATTGATTTCTTCTTTGTTACCAAGTTCTTCAAGAACTTGGCATATCCCGACATTTGCTCTAGGGCTTCAACCAAAGGAATATTTATGGACAAACTTTTCATCATATCAATGAATTTCTTGAATTGGTTCTCATTATTTTGCTTTGCGAGCCTTTGGGGATATGGTGGAGGAGGCGTTGACAAAGGATCCTTGGCTTTGGGCATTATCATTTCCGGTATGTCTATCACATGTTCCCTAGACGGGTTCACATCATTTTGTGTCTCCTCCATGTTGTTATCAATGTCTATCCTCACTTAATCATTCACATTCTCATTATTTACTTGCACATCATTTCTGGGCTCATCATCATCTTGCACCAACACATCATCACTCACAATCTTTCTTGGATTAGAGGTACTAGCAACTCCACCTCTTTCACTTGTTGTCGTCACCGCCATAGCATGACCTGTATTGTTCCCACCCTTCAGGTTTACTACCATATCACTTGGTAGTGTGCCCTTAGGTCGAGTATTTAAATCTTGAGAAATTTGGCCAAGTTGGACTTCCAAGTTGCGGATAGAAATGTTGTGGGAGGCTAATTGGGCATCAGAGTCGGCATATTTCTTCATCATTTGCTCGAACATTGTTTCAATCCATTCCATCTCATTATTGGAAGAACTAGGACCTTTTGATGGATATGGAGGCCGGTTATTCGGTTGTTGATTCAATGGGGGCCTTTGAAAGCCCGACCCCGATTCCCTTAATTATTGTTGTTCCCCCTTGATTCTTATTGCCTCCCCAATTACTATTATTGTTGCCACCCAATTGCCTTGATTTCCTTGATTACCCCAATTTTGGTTGTTGTTGTTCCCCCAATTTACTTGGTTGTTATTTTTGCCACTATTCTAATTTCCTTGTCGACCTTGTTTTCCCCAATTTCCTTGGTTTTCCCTGTGATCTCCACTGTTGTTGATTCAGAGCATTGCCTCGTTGACCTTGACAATTGTTGGCATATTGAACCTCTTCATGTTGATCATCATATGAATCATCTTGATTGTACCCACTACCACTTTGCTCAAATTGATCCGGATTTTTTAAAACTAGTTGACCTTGTTGCCTTCTATTGTTGATCATCATATTCACTCCTTCCATGGAATTCACTTGTTTGGCCTTTGAACATGTTGCAACTGAGCTTTGGCCAATTGGTTCATGGTAGTATTCAACTCCGTTATAGCTTGGTCTTGGTCATGTAGCTTCTTGTGTAGGTGAATAACATTAGGGTCACCTTGTGGCACATTAGCTCTACTTTTCCAAACTGAAGAGGTATCCGCCATCTCATCAAGTATTTCACATGCTTCAGCATATGGCGTGTTTATGAAGTTCCCCCCGGCGAGATGGTTAACCACACATTGGTTTGTAGTGTTGATCCCCCTGTAGAAGGTCTGTTGGATCATGGCCTTAGTCATATCGTTGTTAGGTCACTCTTTTACCATTGTCCAGTACCTCTCCCAAATCTCATGTAACGATTCATTTGGCTCTTGTTTTAAATCAAGGATCTCATCTCTTAGCGTTGCCATATGTCTCGGAGAAAAGAACTTTGCGATGAACTTCTCGGCCAACTCATCCCATGTGGTGATGGAATGGTTGGGTAACCTTTCTAGCCAATCCAAAGCCTTCCCCCTTAGAGAAAATGGGAAAAGCCTTAATCTCAATGCGTCCTCGGAGACATTAGTTTGCTTGATCCCCCAACACGTGTCAACAAAACCTTTGAGATGCTTGTAGGCATTTTGGTGTGGAGCTCCGGTGAAGAAACCCCTCTGTTACAACAATGTAAGCATGACATTAGTTATTTGAAAGTTGCCCGCCCTAATCCGGGGCTGGACTATTGCACTTGCATAGCCTTTGTTGGGCAACACCCGGTGTGCTGCCCTTGGAGGAGGTGGGGGAGGGTTTGAGATATTATCATGAGGCGGTCGGCCTCTTCTTTGTACTTGAGGTTCGGGTTGAATCTCATCCACGTGATCATCATTTACTTCCTCCCTCAATGGCAAATTTCCTAGGGCTTCGTTGTTAAGAGCCACTTGGTACCTAAAAACAATTCACACACAAATTAGAAAAGGGAAGGAAAGAAAAACAAAACACATAAATACTCAGATATATAGCTAAATCCATCTAATTCCCCGGCAACGGCGCCAAAATTTGATCGGGTCCAAGCCGACACTAATATTGAGTAGAGAGGGTGGTCAATGCAGTTTTAATCTAATTAGGTCGGGATCGAATCCACAGGGAGTTAATAACTGGAATTAGGTTTATATCTAAGCTAGATGCGGGTTTTGAATCTAATTACACTTCCACAAATGTTTGGTTTGATTTCTACTTCTAACTTTTACTCTAAAGATTGCGATGATTAAAACTAAGGACAATATTTTTGTTGTTATTTTTAGAATGCTTAAAGAGACTAGGGCCGTGACTTCTACTTAGGTGGGTATCTAACAGATAGCAAGAATCTAGGGCAAACTCGTGATTAGTTGGGATTGTAATATAGCTATCACACCCGAGTACTCACTCTATACCTCTCGGTAGTTTGAGTGATTTTGTCCAATTTGGCTTTCTCAAGTCCAAATGGGTATTCATGCAATTCAAGTGATATTAGCTCAAGTCGGGTATTACTATCTCTAGGTTTAACCATTTAATTGGGGCTAACAATTTCTTGAGTTCACCCCAATTCCTTATTAGCCTTATTTTCCTAGACTTAATCCCTCTTTCTCAAGAAGAAACTAAGTCATAAAGGCATGAATCAGTGTTTGCAACCACTAGTTCTATAGTTCTAGCAAGAACTAGGCTAAATATCACTAACCCATACACATTCAAGCCCTAAAATTCAGCACCCATCAAATACCCATACTAGGTTTGGGTCACAACTTTAGCTATGGGTTTAGCTACTCATGGAATTAATAGAAATCAAAGAAGATAAAATTCATAATACTAGATTAAAAATGAAAATCTAATATTGAGAGATAATTCTAGTACAAAATTGCCCAAAATGGAATGTGCTGCCGTCTCTTGTGCTCAGACAATATATAACATGACCTAAAAATGTCAAAAACATCTATTTATACTAAGTTGAAATTTCCGTACGAAAATACCCATACGGAGGTTGTGTGGCCGCATAATTCTGAGTACGACCGCATCCTTGCTTTCACGGACGCGTAATTCTCACCACGGTTTGCGTTCTTCAAATCTGGATCTAGGTTGAGATGAGTTTCACAGACCGCATAATTTCAATCACGGCCGCATAATGGACTTCTACGGCCGCATAGTTGTGACGCGGACCACGCTTGTCATTTACCCTGAAAATACAACTCTCTGAATCTCCTTTTTGCGGCCCGCGTATTTCTAATCGTGGTAGCGTTGTGGATTTTGTGACACATAATATTTGTGCGGTCCACGTTTCAGATTCCTTGGCCCAGTCTTGGTTTTTGTTTAGGTTTTGACTCCTTTATGAGTTGATTATGTCTCCTTTTGCTCATTTTGAACAATTCCTGAAAGCAAGCATATTAAATTAGTTTATGGGAATACCTTCATGCATTTTTTGTTCAAAATACAAGTAAAAGAGAGCAAATAATAGGTTAAAATCCCTACTTATCACACTTCCAGTAGCATTTCCGGCCACAGTCCCTTGGCATCCTCAAGCTTCTTCTTCATGATGTTCAGTATTGTTTTGTTGGAGGACTCCGCCTGACCGTTGCCTGTGAGATGATATGGCATGGAGAGTATTCGCTTGATGTGCCATTTCTCGAAGAATTCGGTGGTCTTTTCTCGGGTGAACTGGGGTTCGTCGTCACAACTAATATCTTTGGGGATGCCGAAGCGGCATATGATGTTCCTCCATATGAATGTGATAACTTCCTGTTCGTGTATTTAGGCGAATGCACCTGCTTCTACCCACTTGGAAAAATAGTCAGTTAAAACCAAAAGAAATTTTATATTACCTCGTCCCGCTGGAAGGGGTCCCACGATGTCCATTCCCCATTTGATGAATGGCCAAGGTGATGTGACGGAGTGGAGGTGCTCGCCCACCTGGTGGATCATTGGAGCGTATTTTTGGCATTGTTCACACTTTCTAGCGAAGTCGGCGGCTTCCTTTTTCATGGTGGGCCAGTAATAGCCTGCCCGTATAAGGCATCTAACGAGGGCTCAATTATCGGTATGTGCTCCATAGTGGCCTTCATGTACTTCTTCGAGGACGCGCCTAGTTTAGTTTGGTCCAAGGCACTTTGCCAAGGACCACCGAATGTTCTTTTGTATAACTCATGGTTGATGATGCTCTATTGGGCCGCCTGCATTCGAAGTTTCTTGGCTTCTTTTTTTTTCGGGTGGGAGTACTCCATCCTGCAAATATGACATAATACGGTTGCGCCAGTCCCAAGTCAAGTTTATAGTGCGTACCTCAATTTGGTCTATCAACGAACGAAGGCAGGTGACAACGTTTTCGTTGTCACTTATGTTCTTGTTGGTCGCTCCTAATTTGGCAAGACTGTCTGCTTCAATGTTTTGTGCTCGGGGTATCTGGTCGAGTTGGCACTCATCGAACTCGAGCAGTATATGAATTTCTGCCTGATATTTTTGTAGCCTTTTCCATTTTATTTAGAAAGTCCCTGTGACTTGGTTGATGACGAGTTGTGAGTCACATCAGAGGATGACTCACCGTGCTCCATACTTGAGAGCTAGTTTCAGTCCTGTAATTACGCCCTCATACTCGGCCTCATTATTAGTCATGTCGGGACATAATATGGACTGGCGAATGACTTTGCCTGTTGGGCCTCGAGCACGAGTCCCAGTCCAGATCCTGATGCATTGGAGGCACCATCAGTGTACATGACCCATAGGTCAGGTAACTTGGGAGAGGTAGGGGTGGATTCCTACTTGGCCTCAGGTGATATTTTGGCGCTGAAGTCAGTGATGAAGTCGGCGAGTACTTGCAACTTTATCATTGTTAGCGGCTGATATGTTATATCATGCTCGCTTAATTCGATGGCCCACTTGGCCAATTTACCCGACAACTTGGTTTTATGTAAAATGCTTCTTAGGGGTAAGGTCTTAACAACCGAGATGGGGTGGTATTGGAAATAGGGTCTCAGCTTTCGTGAAGCTACGACTAATGCCAGTGCCAATTTTTCGAGGTGGGGATACCTCGTTTCAGCATCGACCAGGGTTTTGCTAATGTAATATATTGGAGATTGCGTACCTTTGTTTTCATGGACCAAGACTGCACTTACTGCTATGTCGGACACGGCCAGGTAGATTAAGAGACATGCGCCTGGTTCTGCCTTGGCGAGTAATGAGGGTGAGGAAAAGTATGCCTTTAGTTCTCTTAGGGCATTGGAGCATTAAAAATTCCACTAGAGTCCATTATCCTTTTTGAGAACGTTGAAGAATTTGTGACATATGTCAAAGGATCGTGAGATGAACCTCGACTGGGCAGCTATACGACCGGTCAACTTCTGCACTTGTTTCTTGTTGGTCAAACTTTTAGGTATTCCCACTATAGCCTTGATTTAGTCAGGATTGACCTCGATGCCTCTTTGCGACACCAAAAAGCCGAGGAACTTTCTCGAGGCACTCCAAAAGCACACTTCTCGGGGTTCAGCTTCATGCCGTATCATCTGAGTATGTCGAAGGCTTCCCTTAGGTGGTCGATATGGTCCTCTTTTCTTTTTGATTTGACTAACATGTTGTCTATATAGACTTCCATTATTTTGTCGGGTTTCTCTTTGAACATTTTGGTGACTAGCCTTTGATAGGTCGCCTCTGCATTTTTCAACCCGAACGACATAACTCTGTAGTAGTACGTCCCTTGGTGGGTGATGAAGGCGGTTTTTCTTGGTCCTCCTCCTCCATGAGGACTTGGTTGTAGCCTGATTAGGCATCCAATAAGCTTAATAACTCGTGTCCTGCTGTTGCGTCGATGATTTGATCGATGTGAGGCAACGAGAAGGAGTCTTTCGGGCAAGCTTTGTTTAGGTCTGTGAAGTCTATGCACATGCGCCATTTATCGTTTTTCTTTTTCACCATGACTACGTTAGCGACCTATTGGGGATATTTTGACTCTCGAATGGAATCGTTGGCGAGCAACTTTTCTACCTCTTCGCGGATGGCCTTATTGATTGCAGCATTGAACTTTCTTTTGATTTATCGTACCAACGGGTAGAGTGGTTAACATTCAGCTTGTGTGTTGCAATGTCTTTCGAGATACCCGGCATATCTGCATGGGAGAAAGCAAACAGATCGGCGTTTTCAGTTAAAAATTTATGGAATTTACCCGCTTCTGTGAGTTTATGGCCGATGTAGGCATTTTTGCTGTGGTCGCTTTCGTCCAGCTGGACGGGATCGAGGTCTTCCACTGTTGACCCATGTGTCTTCCATGATGTTGGGGTCTTTGATGATGTCTATGTGTTTGTCGGACTCGGTTCACGACTTCGGTAATTGCTATGCTCCTGAGCCCTCCTCTCTTAACTGTTGAGTGTATGTGTAATCTTGGACGATGCGGTAGCATTCTTGAGCTGTTCGCTATTCACCGCAGATGCTGAATATTCCCATGGGGTAGGGAACTTGATGAACTGATACAAATTTGATGGGATGGCCCTCGTGGCGTGTATCCAGGGTCGCCTTATAATGGCGTTGTAGGTTGTGTCTTGGTTCATGACATGGAATATTGTTTCTAGGGTGACGCCCCGGACCAGAACGGGCAATGTTATCTCTCCGGAGTTTTGTTTAACTGCATTGTTAAAACCTATTAGTGTTATGCAGTGTGGTACTATCTTATCCTCGAGTCTCATTTTTGTGAGAACTCGGGGGTGGATAATACACGCGCCCCTCCCGTAGTCTACCATGATTCTTTTTACATCGGTATCTGAAATTCATAAAGTAATGACAAGAGCGTCGAAATGAGGAAAGGTCAAACCATGGGTATCTGACTTATCGAAGATGATACTGTCTTCGAGGTCATCATACCGTTCATGGGTGATCGACCGCTTCAATTTGTGTGTGGTGGTGAACTTCACATGGTTGATTGTTGCTTCATCGCCTTCACTGATGATCATTTGGATGGTGTGTGGGGGGGAGGGTGGCTTTGGGGGGCCTTGATGTGGTTCTCGTCCACGGGCAAAATTGGCTCTCCCTCGGTCGCTCATCAACTCCTTTAAATTTTCTCGGTGAAGCATGTTCACTACTTTTTATCGTAGGGATATGCAGTCCTCGGTCTTATGGCCCCGTTCCTGATGGAACTCGCATAGGGCATTTGACTTTCTAGAATTTGGGTCCGACTTCATCTTTTGTGCCATTTCACCTTGGGACCGAGCTTCTTTAGGGCATAAACTATTTCTGAAGGAGACACACAAAAGTTGTGAACAGATAATAGTGGGGGAATACCTTTTTCATTTCAGTGAGTTCCCGTTGGTGGAGGGATGCCCCTTCGGCTTGGCGGGGAGATAGTGAGATAGTCGCTCTGTTGTACCGTTGGTTCCTTTTCCGATTGAGGCGTGGGCCTGCATGATCTCTTCGACTGTCATTCCGACGATCTTTCCTTGATTCCATTTGGACTGTCTTTAGCCGTTGGGTCGAACCATTGAGATCATCTTCATCTGCCCTCACCTCGGCATAGTTGTGAATTTCTTCCCAAGTGGTGGGAGGGTTTTTCATGAGTCTGCTTAATAATTTATTGGTCGCCCTTGACCCGTTCTTGTTTAACTTGTTTTGAAAAGTAATTACCGCCATCCCTTCTGATACATTCAGCAGGCTCATTCTTACTCTGTTGAACCAGGCGAGAAAGTCCCTGAGTCCTTCTCCAGGCGATTGTTTGACGGCGAATATGTCATTCACTCTCGCTTTTACCTTCTTGGACCCGACATGGGCGGTAACGAACATGTCATCCATTTCTTCGAACGTCATTATGGAATGTGCTGATAATTGTGAGTACCATGTTAAGGCTCCCCCAGTTAGGGTTTCACCGAACTTCTTCAGTAGCACCAACGGTACTAATAAGTAGGGATTTTGACCGCTTATTTGCTCTCTTTTACTTGCGTTTTAGCTTAAAAATGCTTAAAGGTATTCCCGGAAACTAACAAAATGTGCTTACTTGCAGGAATATTAGGAAACGAGCCAAAGAAGGCAAAATTAACTCATAAAGAAGTCAAAAGTGAATAAGAGCCAAAACTGGGCAAAAAAGCTAGCAGCGCGGACCGCACAATTCTAGTGCGACCGTAGAAAGTGATTCAGAGAAGGGGTTTTAGACAACTCAGATAGTATGGACAACACAAAAAATGTGCGGTCTCAGGAGATCAATTGCGGACGTAATCATTATTGTGCGGTCCGCAGAAGACCTCAAGTTCCAGTCCCAAGTTCCCATGTGTGCGGACCACACTAGAATTTTGCAGCCGCATAAGGCCATTTTGTGGTCCGCATCAGAATTATGCGGCCGCATAACCTCTGTAGGGACATTTTTGTCAGATATTTTTAGCTTAGTATAAATACAACTTTTTGTCATTTTTAGGTTAAGTTTAGTTTGCAGAGGTGCACCTGAACATTTTTTTTTTACTTCTTTGAGTACATTTGTATTAGATTGACTTCTCAACATTAGTTTTTCTTTGTTTAATCTATGATTATGCATTCTACCTTAATTTCTTCTTGTACTTCTTTATTTTTCATGAGTAGATAAATCTTTAGTTAGGGTTGTGGCTCAACCCTAGTGTGGATACTTAATGGATATTTAATTTTAGGGCTTGTTTGTGATTGAGTTAGTGATATCTAGGCTTGTTTATGCTTAAATTCACTACTGAAAAATTGGTCTATGGTAACAGTTGAAAAACCATTTCCACAGACTGCCAAACCGTTGCCATAGGGATATTGAAACGGTTTAAAGCCCGTCACATTAGCCGGCGTACCCATAGGTCTATTGGAACGATTCTTGCAACGATTTGCATCGTCGTGACAGTAGATACGTCTATCGCAACGGTTTTCCCTTTCTCTATTAGAGCGGTTATTTTTTTCAATTGGAACGGTTTTAAACTGTTACTATATTGTTTATACAACGGTTTTTAACCGTTACCATATTATTTAAAGCAAGACTTATGTAAGCTATTGCTACGGTTATGTTGGATATAGCCACGGTTTCTTTAGGCTATCGTAACAGTTATATTTGTATTTAGAACGGTTTGTAGATTATTTTGGAATAGTTTATGGGACCTATTGCAATGGTTTATATTGTCTACTGGAACGCCATTTGTGTCCTATTGCAACGGTTCTGGTAGTCTATTGTATCAGTTCAGTTAAAACCAAAATATAGCACCTATTATAAATAAATATTTATACATATAATAAATTATAATAACACTAAAATTTAAATACATCATAAAATGAAACTATTAATAATACAAAATTATCCATCAAACAAATAATATCCATAAAGCAAATGTTCTACCCCATGAGTGCATAAGTTTAGTACATTTCAATAGAGTAAATAAGTTCAAAAATGTTGGTAACAAAAGATTCCTAGAATATTCATCTATAACAATTCAAAATTCATTTCAAGTAAGGTCTAGTTCTTCATCGTCTTCATCGTCCATTTCTTGATCTACTCCACCTACAAAAGAGGATAAATAAAGTTATTACCCTTCAAGAGCTTATAATTAATTGTATGTGCAGGTCAATATTTAATACTTTAAGTAGAATAATTTTGATGGATCTCATCCATTTCTTGAGTTCTCAATGTGATTTTATTTTAGGAGTTTGGGTTCAATTCTCCAGATGATAAGAACTTGTTTAAAAACAATAAAGTGTACCATGAGACTAGCTACAGCTACAATTCTTGTACAAGCAAAGTATCGAAAAGTTTAGAGTGTTGTCAACATTCAAAGGCAGCAAAAAGTTTAGTTCGTGCAGCTCGCAGATCTGATGAAAGTAAATACATATACAGAAAGCATATCCATAATAAGTTCTAAGGCTCAAGTTATTATTGGTGAATGCCTAGTAGCAAGCCAACATCCCCACTCTCAACTTCCAATATTATGTAGAAAACAATCTGGATGTAGAACAAGTTTCTGGTCAGCATTCATTTTGTTTGTATGGTGGAAGATTTGCTGGCAAGAGTTAGAAAGCACAATAATAACTGCACCTCAGTCGCAAACAAGAGTTAGAAAGTGCTCATATTATTTGAATTCCTCAGTCGCAAACAAGAGTTAGAAAGTGCTCATATTATTTGAATTCCGTTGTTCTTTTTTTGTTTCAATCCTTAGTATTATTTAATTATGGTTATGTGACAAATGTGTATATGTGCAGGACACTTGTATTTATTCATTTGATGCAAATATGGTCGATTGGTACGAGTTCTTTGCATTTTATGCTAAAAGCTCTGCTAATAGGTGAAGTAAGAGAGAATGGATACAATATGCAATGCTAGTTACACCATGCCAGAGTAGTTTTTCACAAAATTATTTTGCTTAAAGTAATAAATATTGCCCTGCACATACAATTAAAGTATTAAATATTGTTCTAGAACGCCAACTCCATTATGATCTACCTGTAGGATTAAGGAGTGGTTTTTCAACCTATTCTTTCTTTCCAGGTCCCTTCTGCATTATTGTTTAGTCAAATTAATCAACTAACCACGAAGGCTAATAAAAAAGCATGAAGGTTTTATATACAAAGAAACGAAAATCGATCTATTAGTAATATATTCCAATTTTAAATTCTCAAAGTTCAATTATCATAGATCTGCCAGTATTACTCAGGTATTATTACTATACATAGGAGACCACTTGGCACTTAAGAAATCATATACTCCTACTAAATAGAAAAAAGGATATTACCACATCCACTTTGCCTTGAACCAAAGCAAAATCCCAAGCAAGGAAGGAGGAGAAGAAGAAATAGAAGAAGATGTATAACATTTGGTACGTACTGACCTTGATTGTTACTACCAGCAGATGGTCGATTGTTTAGTTGAACAACAGTTTGTTGTACAGAGGAAGCATCTATAGGTGAACATGCACTGAACCTTAACATGTCAGGATCAAGTCGTAAATCTGGGTTCAGACGCTGAAGTTGTGCAATAACGTTCATTATAATATTTTGTTCCATAGCATCATTTTGTTCGTTCAACTTTTCATGCATTATTTGTTGCATCCTCTATTTCATTTCCTCTATTTTCTGCTGCATCCTCTCATCAACATCTAAAGAAGATCCAGGATTCCCTTTTTTTCCCTTTTAACAAAGTCTTGGTAACCCCTTGTCCATACAATCTCACGCGACCTGGATGTTCAGGTCCCATGACTGAAGCAAAATCGTCAACTAAATGACTTCCATCTTCACTTTCCTGAGTTTGAGTGATGTCAAGCTCCATTTAGGAACAAGTCTTCTATGATATGAGATCATGTCATGGATCATCTTTTATTCTTGATTTTGAGCTTGTATACAGCTAGTTCGATTTTATATTTCAAAATACTTTAGGGTTTACACAAGCTGACTAGTAGTAGTACTAATTTACTATAGAAATATTTCAAACATAACATGGCAGGGCAGAAGATTGGAAAAAAGCAAATGGTCAGAATTGCTACAACGAAATAGAACCAATTTCTAATGCAGAGAGTATTGGGGATCAAAATCAGATTAAGAGATGATGAAATTGGTGGAAGTGGCCATTCAGAAATTGAAAGAGAAGAGTGGTCTAAAAGTAGATTGTATACATTGGTGCCTTCTGGAGTTCCTGAACAAGACTAATTACACTTAATGTGAATCTGGCCAGAGAAGTAAGCTCAGCAGACAATAGCACATGCAAAGGTAAGTACACTACAAATGAAACCAATAATAGACTATAGAGAACAAGCACACAGAGAACGTGCAAACAGAAAACCAAAACACTTCAGCAGTGGCAAACAGATTTACCAAAGCCTAGGAGAGTAACATCGTCCCAAACCATCTTTCTTCTCTTGGGATAATACAATATGTATTCCAACCAAAGTATGTGGTATTAATCACAAAACCACAGAAAGTCAAAAAGCACAGGTATACACCAACAACTGCTAATAGCAAGTAGAAGTTGATACAAAATAGGTAACAAAACACATAACAAAATTTATCTATCGAATAGTAAAAACATGCAATAGGTCACAACTTATACTAGAAGGCAACAACTTTATATGTATTATG
The DNA here is from genome assembly GCF_000393655.2 of Nicotiana sylvestris. Taxonomy (NCBI): domain Eukaryota; kingdom Viridiplantae; phylum Streptophyta; class Magnoliopsida; order Solanales; family Solanaceae; genus Nicotiana; species Nicotiana sylvestris. The sequence goes on along the minus strand of NC_091063.1, from coordinate 40,602,168 downwards.
CCCATCCCTAGTTACAAAAATACTAAAACTATAGAATTAGTTTATTCTTGAAAGAATTGAGACCTTCATGTTCGGTACTATTTTACTTCTTATTCTTTTAACTCAGGCACCAAAAAACAATTATGTTAAAACAAGACAATAGATTCTGGATGTAATTACCTTGTGAGGATCAGAGTTCCAATATTTAAGAAGATCCTTAAAGTGAGATTCCAGAATATCTACTGGCCTATTATCCATTCGAAGCTCATCATTATCATAGGTTGTGAAGTGAGTTATCTTCAATTGACTCTTATACTTTCTCCAAGCACTACAAACTGATTCAAAAACCCATTGTTTTGCCTCGTCAGGAATGTCATATTTTTCTTACAAATTTAGTGCAATTAGGTTAATGTAAGAAATAAGAAATATCATACATGTTTATTGGACATTGGGAACTTCATACCTTGATATATTTCCATATATCATCTTTTGTATCAAGTTTCCTCCAATTAAATACATTAAGAGGACAAAAATTCCCACTCCTTGCCAATGTGCCGAGGAAGCTACCTAACTCTTTTACAACCTTTTTAGTAGGACCAACGGGTTGATTATACTCATTTAGAATGATTATTTTACGCTCCTTTCTACCATGAACCCTTGGCATTTGAGTAGGAACTCTTTTTCTTTTTGGCGAGGAGGGGCCTGCAATAGTACAAAACAAGCATAATCATTAATCACTATTTTTAGTTAAGTTTATGATTAAACTTTATATATATTTTCCTTGTTCCTCAAATTGTTCAACTGCTTCATGAGTGGTAGAATCATCATATCATTCATGTACTCCCTGTGATGCGGGAGTGATGGAATCCATATTCCCCTGTTGCGCTTGTTCATGTACTCCTTGTATTGCTGAAGAAGTGCAATTCCGTGGCACTTGTTGCTCTTGTTCTTGCAATTGAGATCCATCTTCGGATTGTCTTTATTCATTTACATTTGACCTTAGAGCTTTCAAGTTTGTTTTTGTTATCAACGCCGAAACCTTTTGGTTTCGCAAAGATGAAGGTAATGCACCTTCTGATTGTCGTTCTTCATTTGCATTTGACCTTGTAGCTTGGAAGGTTCTTTTTGTTGTCAACGACAAAACCCTTTGATTTCGCAAAGATGCAAGTGATATAGCTAGAATGCGGTTGGATATTTTCTTATTTTTGCTTGAGCACCCTTCTTGATTCATGACTATTCAAATATTTTTCAGATTCTGAAAAGCAAACACAATATAGGTTAGCAAAAGCAGCAAATATAGTATATCAATTCTAAAATATACTGGTCCGTTAGAACATGTAACTTGGAGCACTTGAACTAAAAAAGAAAAACTTCTAATTTTGCAGGTTTCACTATCAATTCAAGAAACATTATTCTCAAGAATTTCAGGAGAGCAAAGTTGCAAGTACAATGCTCATTGGATAGCTTGAATAAATAACTCCATATGAATTATCTTGATATTTAAGCATAATATTCTAATATAATGACATGATTTTAAAACTTGAATGGGGATCACACCTATACAAGTCTAGTTCTTGACCATGTTTACTGATTTTCTTGCTCAATTAAACTATTTCTAAAGACATTTATCAAGAGAGTTGTTGTTCCAAAAAGTTCTTCACAACCCATTGTAAGCTGTCCCATCTAACTAAAATCTGCCCGAAGAATGTATATTTTAGGTGAATGAAACAGATAGATCTAATCATTCGACCTTAACTTCAAGCACAAAGATTCAACAGTACTGTAAGCTTCAATTACAACTTTCCATTCAAGAATTGCCCAGAAATTTGAGCTGCCAAAAGACGAGGCTAAAATTTCGAATGAATTTCTAACAGTTAAACTTGCAAAACAGAAGTTTACTGTCCAATCTTGGGGTTTGGCTGACACATCTTTGGAGGATGTCTTCATTAAGGTGGCAACTGAGGCACAATAATTTTCTACTTATGTTGCTTTGTACAAGAAAATTGTGATACTATAGGTCATAGTGTCCTACATTTTGCTGATGTTACATGTAATTTTCAAGTATTCCTATGAATTCATCAAAATAGAAAAATCTCAGTTTAATGTATTAAGATTAACGGGCTTATTTTGTTTAGAAACCAAAGGTAGTGTGTTTTCAAATACCAATTACTCTATTTTATTTTCGAGTTTAGGCAACATATTATTTGATTTTGTAAAACATAACCAAATCCAGAAAATGGGGCTTTTCTTTAAATAAATGGCAATGTTGCTCCCCCTTTATCCATTTTGTTTAAATTTTCCCTAATATTAATCCTTTTTTATAAACCAAATTTTCCAAAGCTAAATCCGAATACTTGGTTTTAAAAAAATAAAAGAACAAAAAACTAGTAGTTAACCATGTCAAAATTAGTCCTAAATCAACACTGAATTTCAATCCAAAGAAATGAAATAAGATACTTTTTAGTGTTTCTGAGATCAAATGCAGATTTGACCTGAAGTGAAATCATATACACTGCTCACACCATAAAGATTAAAGAAAAAGAAGAACGACTATAAAATATAATGCCCAAAATACAAAGGAAAAATTACCTGAAGTTGATTGCCTTTTGGGTCGAAACTTTCTCCCGATTTAAAATATTTTCTACACTGTAATCGCTACCTTCAAAATTATTCCTCTGTTCTTCAGATCCTTCGAGTGAAACAAATGGAGTTTGGGACTTTGGGGATTTGGTAGTTTTGGGTTAGCAATCAAGATTTGGGGATTTTTGGTTAACAAATAGATTCGAGGATTTGGGAATTTAGGACATGGGTTTGATAAACTTAAATGCGGTTGAGATGAAAGTAAATCACCAACAACAATGAGATTTGAGGAATGTTTGCCGGTGATTTGCGAACGCGGGATTTGGGACGGTGATTTGAGGTTTGCTGGTGATTTAATTTGAAGAAGGTGAGAATTTAGGTGAGAATGGAATAGACCTCTTGAGGAAGTTGAGAATTCTGGTGATTTGGAATGTTAATTTGCAGCCGGTGAGTTTGAGGAAGGTGATTTGGGAACGATGAGAGCATAGGAAGTGTCGAAGCAACTTTAATTTAGTTATTATATTTATTAAAATAAAATATATAATAAATAAAAGAAAAATGGGTTATATTGACGGGTTTAGCAAAATTCAGGGGGGGGGGAATGAGGAGGAACAAAATACCCGTTCCGATATTACAAAAATTTCAGAACCATTACTACAAATAGGCCTATTGGGACGGTTGACATAATCGTTCCTATAAAAAAGACCTATGGTAACAGTGAACTGTCAACTGGAACAATTTAGTATCTAAAGTGTGCTGGTTTCATCCAAATTCTATTGTAACGGTTGTAACCGTTACCGTATCTAATCTATTGCAACGGTTTAGTAACCGTTGCCAGAAAACTGTTCCCGCAGGCCTATTTTCAAGTAGTGATTCTAGAATTAATGGTTGCAAACATTGATTCATGCCTTTTTGACCTAGTCTTTTCTTGAGAAAGAGAGACTAGGTTTAGGAAAACTTGGCTAGCAAGGAATTGGGGTAAATTCAAGAAATTGATAGCCCCAATTAAAGGGTCAAATTTAGGATAGAAAGACCCGACTTGAACATATATTACTTGATTTGTGCAAATACCCATTTGGGCTTGAGAAAGCCAAATCGTGCAAAATCACTCAAACTACCGAGAGGTATAAAGTGAGCAATTGCGTGTGCTTGCTATACCACAAACCCGATAAATCAAACGTGCCCTATAGTTTACAATCCATTAGGTAGCCACCTAGGTGAAAGTCACGACCCTAGATTCCTTTATCATTTGAAAAATACTCAAAACCAAAAACACTGTCTTCTAGTAATTATTCGCAATCCTTAGCTAAAAGTAGAAATAGAAAACAACCAATGAATATGTTGAAGTCCAATCTAAGACACGTCATACAGTAGCTCTAGTTATATACCTAATCCAAATTCTAACTCACTATGGATTCGATCCCGACTCGTGTTTGGTTTATAGTTTCTTCGACCGCCTCACTACCTATTTGTGGTGTGAGTTTGGGTGAGATCAATTTTTGGCTCCATTGCCGGGGAGTTAAATGGATTTAGCTATATATCTAGGTTTTTGTGTGTTTTGTCTTTCTTTCCTTCTGAGTTACTAATTTGTGTTTGAATTGATTTTAGGTACGAAAATGGCTCTCAACAACGATCCCATTAGAAATGTGCCATTGGGGGAGGACGTGGATGATGATGCAATGGATGAGGTCCCTATTGAAGCTCATGCTAATAGACGAGGCCGCCTGCCTCACGATAATGTTCTCGTCCCTCCCCCACCTCAACCAAGAGTGGAAACACACCGACAATTTCCAAACGAGGGTGATACAAGTGCTATAGTCCCGCCCCGCATTAGGGCAGGCAACTTTCAAATCACCAATGTGATGCTTACACTACTTGAACAATGGGGTTTCTTCACTGGGGCTTTGAATCAGAATGCCTACAAGCATCTCAAAGGTTTCGCGATACTTGTTGGGGGAGCAAGCAAACAAATGTTTCTGAGGACACGCTGAGGTTAAGGCTATTTCCCTTTTCTCTACGGGGAAAAGCATTGGAATGGTTAGAGAGGTTTCCCAACCATTCCATCACCACTTGGGATGAGTTGGCAGAAAAGTTCATTTCCAAATTCTTCTCTCCGGGACATATGGAAACGCTTTGGGATGAGATTCTCTCCTTCAATCAAGAACCCAATGAGCCATTGCATGATATTTGGGAAAGATATCGTACCATGGTTAAAGAGTGTCCGAACAATGATATGACCGAGGCCATAATCCAAAAGACCTTCTACATGGGGATCAACACAACTAATCACTGTGTGGTTAACCAACTCGCCAGGGATAACTTCATGAACACGCCATATGCCAAAGCTTGTGAAATTCTTGATGAGATGGCAGATACCTCTTTGTCATGGAAAAGTAGAGCCACTGTGCCACAAGGTGACCCTAATGTTATTCACCTACACAAGGAGATACATGACCACAAGCAAGCTATAGCCGAGTTGACAACTACCATGAACCAATTGGCCAAGGCACATCTTCAACAAGTTCAAGGGCCGAAACAAGTGCATGCAATGGAAGGTGTGAATATAATGGTGAACAAAAGATGGCAACAAGGTCAACAAATGCAAAACCGTCTGGAACAATTTATGCAAGATGATAGTGGTTCTGATCAAGGTGATTCATTCAATGATCAAGATGAATAAGTTCAATATGTCAATAATTATCAAGGTCAAAGAAGCTCAAGGGAAAAATCCACAACAATGGAGGTCACAAGGGAACCAAGGTAATTGGAACAACCAAAACCACAAGACAATTGGAGTGGTGGTAATTCTAATCAAAGCAATTGGAACAATCAAGGAAATTGGGGTAACAACAACTGGGTAGGCAATAATCAAGGAGGGTGGAACAACAATAACAACCAGGGATCGGATTTTCAAAGGCCTCCAATGTTCCAACAACCAAGCAATCCACCTCCCTATCCTTCTCAAGGCATGAGCTCTTCTTCCAATGAAATGGGTAGAATTGAAAACATGTTTAAATAGATGATGGAGAAGAATGCCGACTCCGATGCTCAAATAGCCTCGCACAACACTTCTATTCAGAATTTAGAGGTTCAATTAGGCCAAATCTCACAAGCTTTGAAAACTCGTCCTAAGGGGGGTAATACCTAGTGATACGGTGGTAAACCCGAAGGGTGGGAATAATATGGGACATGCCATGGCCGTAACGACAAGAAGTGGAAAAGGTGGAGATGCAACCACCTCAAATCAAAGAAGGATTGTGGATGAAGATGTTGTAGTTCAAGAGGATGAAATCCCAAGCAATGTGGTGCAAGCTAATGAAGAAGTGAGAATTGATATAGATGAAAGTGTGGAGGAGACGCAAGAAGAGGTGAACTCGTCTAGGGAACACGTGATTGACATGCCAGAACCGGTGGTGCCCAAGGCTAAGGCACCAACGGCAAGGCCTCCTCTTCCATACCCTCAAAGGCTTGCAAAGCAAAACAGTGAGAACCATTTCAAAAATTTTATCGATATGATGAAGATTTTGTCAATTAATGTGCCGTTGGTTGAGGAATTGGAACAAATGCCGGGATATTCAAAATTCATGAAGAATTTGGTAACCAAGAAAAGATCGATGAATTGTGAAACCATCAAGATGACTCACCAAGTGAGTGCTATTGTGTACTCAATGGCTCCAAAGTTGGAAGATCCGGGCGCTTTCACCATCCTATGCACTATTGGGAGCGCCGATTTTGCCAAAGCATTATTTGATCTCGGGGCAAGTATCAGTTTGATTCCCTGCTCGGTGTTCAAAACTTTGGGATTGGGCAACCAAGACCTACATTCATGAGGTTACAAATGGCATACTGGACAATGAAGAGGCCTTTGGGTATCATTGATGATATTTTGGTTAGAGTTGATAAGTCCCAGCGGACTTCGTTATCCTTGATTGTGAAGTGGACTATGAGGTGCCTATCATTTTTGGTATACCTTTCCTTGCTACGGGGAAGACTCTTGTTGATGTGGAAGCCGGTGAACTCACTTTTCGGGTGGGTGACAAAAGGGTGGTTTTCCATGTGTGCAAATCAATGAGGCAACCGAATAGTAATGAAGTTTTTTCATTTGTGGATTTGGTGACTGACGTGATAGTTGATGATGATAGTGCAACAATGAATGTTGAGGATAAATTGGAAGCCGTTTTGCTCAACCTAGATGATGATAAAGAGAGTGATGGCTATATGGAATGTGTAAATGCATTGCAAGGCATGGGGTCGTACACTTATGAGCCCCGAAAACTATCTTTGGATCTTGAAAATCGGAAGAGTCCTCCAACAAAGCCCTCAATCAAGGAGCCTCCTACCTTAGAGCTAAAGCCATTACCCTCGCACCTCAGGTATGAATTCCTTGGTCCTCCTTCTACTTTACCAGTTATCCTTTCTTCGTACTGAACTAACGTGCATGTAGAGTCAACTTTGGAGGTGCTACAAAGGAGGAAAAGAGCAATCAGTTAGACTTTGGTGGATATCCGGGGCATAAGCCCCCCTTTTTGCATGCACAAGATTATTTTGGAGGAGGGTGCCAAACCTTCCATTGAACATCAAAGAAGGTCGAATGAAGCAATGCAAAAGGTGGTGAAGAAGGAGATAATCAAGTGGTTAGATGTCGGGGTTGTGTACCCCATTTCTGATAGCTCGTTGACCTCTCTAATGCAATGTGTCCCAAAGAAAGGGGGCATAACTGTGGTGACAAATGAAAAGAATGAATTGATCCCAACAAGAACCGTTACCGGGTGGAGAGTGTGCATGGACTATAGGAAGCTCAACAAAGCTACACGGAAAGATCATTTCCCGCTTCCATTTCTTGACCAAATGCTTGATAGGTTGGCCGGGTGTGCTTTTTGTTGCTTTCTAGTTGGATACTCCGGTTATAACCGGATCCTTATTGCTCCTGAGGACCAAGAGAAGACCACTTTCACTTGTCCCCATGGTACTTTCGCATTCTTGTGGATGCTTTTTGGGTTGTGTAATGCACCGATGACTTTTCAACGGTATATGATGGTTGTTTTCACCGACATGGTAGGGGACATTCTTGAGGTCTTTATGGATGATTTTTCTATGGTTGGGAACTCATTTGAAGAGTGTTTAAACAATTTGGATAGGGTATTGGCTAGATGTGAGGAGACCAATTTGGTGTTGAACTGGAAAAAGTGTCACTTCATGGTCGAGGAAGGCATTGTCATCGGCCACAAAATTTCAAAACATGGTATTGAGGTTGACCAAGCTAAGATTGAGGTGATCTCCAAACTCCCTCCTCCTACATCCGTGAAGGGAGTGAGGAGCTTCTTGGGTCATGCGGGTTTTTATTGCCGATTCATCAAGGACTTTTCCAAGGTGGTAAACCCTTTGTGTAAACTTTTGGAGAAGGATACCAAGTTCTATTTCACTGAAGATTGCATGAAGGCATTCGAGTTGCTTAAGTTCAAGTTGACTACTACTTCTATTATCACTACACTGAATCGGAGCTTGCATTTTGAGCTCATGTGCGATGTTAGTGATGTTTCGGTTAGAGCGGTGTTGGGGGCAAAGAATCAACAAAATCTTCCATCCGGTCTACTATGCTAGCAAGAACAGGAATGATGCCCAAGTTAACTACACAGTGACCGAAAAAGAGCTACTTGCTATTGTGTTTGCCATGGAGAAGTTCCGACCGTATTTGATGGGTACTAAGGTGATTGTGCACACCGACCATGCGACGCTTCGGTATTTAATGAGCAAGAAAGATTCTAATACAAGGTTGATGAGGTGAATGCTTCTTTTGCAGGAGTTTGATCTAGAGATTCAAGACCGCACGAGTAGTGAGAATCAAGTGGCGAACCACTTATCCCATTTGGAGGAGGAGGGGATGCCACATGACAGCCTTGAGATCAATGATTCATTTCCCGATGAGCAACTCCTATCCATTTCAATGACCGAGATGCCATGGTTCGCCGATCTAGCCAACTATCTTGTGAGTCGCATTGTACCGAATGAGTTCGCTTCAAACCAAAGGAAGAAGCTCAAACAGGATTGTTTGGATTACTATTGGGATGAGCCGTATCTTTTTCGAATATGTACCAATGGTGTGATCCGGCGATGTGTGCTAGAAGAAGAACAAATAGGAATTCTTGAGGCTTTCCACTCTTTACCGTATGGTGGTCACTATGGTAGAGTGAGAACAACTACAAAAGTTTTGACTTGTGGATTCTATTGGCCTACCCTCTATAAAGATGCTAGTGATCTTGTAAAGCGTTGTGATGAATGCCAAAGAGCTGGTGAAATTTCTAAGAAGAATGAGATGCCCCTTACTATCATTTTAGAGATTGATATCTTTGATGTTTGGGGTATTGATTTCATGGGACCATTCGGGAGCTCTTGTGGGAACACTTACATTTTGGCAGCTATGGATTATGTTTCAAAATGGGTTGAAGCCGTGCCTTTTCCCAACAATGAAGCTCAAAGTGTGGTGGCCTTTTTGAAAAAAGAACATATTCACAAGGGTTGGTACTCCGCGAGCCATTATTAGTGATGGGGGTTCGCACTTTTGCAATCGGGCTTTTGATACCTTACTCACCAACTATGGTGTTTGTTGCTTCCAAACGCATACGCAAGTATACGTGGTTGTACAAGTAATAAAATGATAAGTCAAGTGTCGAACCCAAAGAGAATTGTATCAACTACCCACTAAAATCAACAAGATTGCTATTCAGTCAAGCCAAAATCAAGTTCGAGAATGTGATTATACTAAATTATAATTCTAAGTAATAATTAATATCAAGCAGTAAAATGATTGTTATGTATTCAATAAAGACAAATATTCCAAGGTTTGTGATCAGTTCACCAATCCTATTGTGTTCTAGTTAACTTTTCTCTCATATAATTCACTCATGGTTGCTAATTAATCTATAATTTCTCTCATAGCCTTCTCCCGAAGTACTACTCACCTATTCAAAATAGATTAACGCCTATATTTCTATGAAATTAATCTATTAAGAACGCATTAAGCTTACGATATTTAATTAAGCACGGTGACTAGGTATATTCCTATTCTAACCACAAATCCGCTCCCTAAGAGTTAAGATCGTTCTCTCTTCAATTCTTCTCTAATCTAAACATGGTTTTCCCAAGCATAACATAGATAGTAAATAGAACATAATTGTTGGCCATACAATTAAGCAATTAATCACAGAATTGAAGAAACAATCATATATTAGTGAATTGTAATCAAGTTTAAGTCAACGTTAAACAACAATATTCATGGCTAAATCACAAACCCAGAACTATGGGTTTTTAGCCACTCATGATAATATCAAACAATTTCATAAGTATTGAATAATTGAAAATACTAGAAAAAGATGAAGAAAACTGAGATCTCTTCGCTTCCGAATGTTTCTCGTGTGTATTCTCCCTCAAAAGTGGCGTCACCCCCTCACCAATAAGTTTAGTCTTGCTTTTATACATGTTGGGTAGGTCTAGGGCCGAAATAACTGTGTCCTGGGCAAATTTGGACAAGTTTCATGCCGTCGGCATCATGCCTAGCGCAAGGCGCCCTCCATGGCACTAGCAATTTGGAGTTTCTGGCGCCACAGATAGGGCTAGGCGCTGCCTGTGGCGCTGCAAATTCCAATTTTCTTATTTTCGTCTGTTTTGGCTCTAATTTCGCACATTTCGTCCCAATTGCTCCCGGATCATTCCTAGACATAAAAATACCTCAAATTAATATAGATCAACACATTTTACACCCTAGATCCACGAAATAAAAGTAAAGCATGAGGCGATATACATATAAATATATATACTTGAAGCTAAACATCAACACCCTACACTTAGACTCTTGCTCGTCCTCGAGCAATGGGACTATCAAATAAACCCCAACTACGTACAAGTCTTAACTATAGAGGAGCAATTCAACTTTTAACCATACACTCTACCCTTGACTATGATCAATACCGGCACACAAGCATGAACATACAAAATTTCACATTCTTCCCGTTTAAGCATGCCCAAGTATAACATTTCAATTCAGTCAATTCCAACAACCTATTTGTCACCACCCAACCTCAAAAGCTGACTTGTAACCACTAAGCACCCTCAACTCACGTACTCACCCAACAAGAAAGTTTAAAACATTACCAATCATTCATGAGATCATGTTCCCTACCAACAAACAAAAGAGTGAATATAGATTGGTCCATACATTCAAATATGCTTTTGAATATAGATTAAGGACATCGCACAATTGAACAAAATTCGCTCACTCTCACAAAGAATTCATATGCATCCCGTGGTCGTACCATAAGCTTGCCCATAATGTATATCTCTACTAATTTAACTAGCCAAATCTAGGATCAATTAGGACTTTAAGGTTGTAATGTAGGCTAAGGGACGAGTATGATACATTTAGAAATAGTGACTAACCCTCCTAAGCACTTTAATACACCACATTCACAATTCAAGCACATATTCTTCTCAACCAATTCACTTTCCACAACCCATATGCAACATAGCCCTTACTTTAATTAAGCACTCTATACTCCCACTAGCACAAATTATTAAAACTTGGAGGTGTGTTTTTTCTACATACTTTGACTATCATTTTTTTTCTTGCAATTTTTCTTTCTATCCTTCTTTGTTTTTCATTTTCTTCACACGCTCTATACATTAAAATTCATCAGCTAGTGACTTTTGATTTCAACTTTTAGTGCACCAACGGGCCCCTCCATGGTTCCACTCAAAAACTACCCCCCCCCCCAATATATAACCTTACTTCTTTTAGTGACTAAGTGCCTTAGGAGGTAAAGGTTCAACAATCTCATACTAAGAACAAAATAGGGGTATGACTTGTAATGTGGTAGCCAAAGAAAAGGTCTATAGGCTCAAAGGGGCTAGCAAAAGAAAATTTTATTTTTATGTGACAAGAACATCTATGGCCAAGAAAGAAACATCTACGCCATCTCCTAAATTAGTATAACTTACAATTTCGCTTCGATTAACATACGGGGCAAGTTCTAGACTACACAGGATAGCAAGAAGATCACAAATCCTCTTACACACATTGCACATGACTCACTCACAACGGTTTTGTTCAACTCTCAAGTCAAGAAATCACATATAAGTGAGAAAATTAAGCAATATTGCACTATGTGGCGTACAAGTCAAACAACTGAGAAAAGGCATCACAAAATAGGCTATTTACTTTACTTAGACGTCACAATTCAAACCAAATACACGGGAAAATAGAATATATGTCATAGCCTAATGTGCCAGCACCAAACATGTCAATGAGTATCTCAAAGCAACTCAGTTTCTTCCTAAACTACTTCTAAAAAAATAAAGTACCCGGTTCGAGCTACACCCTTGGAAAAGAACCGGCACCCAAAGAAAAACCAAGGGATACAACCTCACTATTCTAAAAAAAAATCTTTTTGGTGCTTTTAATCGGACTTTATCCCTCAAGAAAATTGTCCAAAAGATCCATTGTCGGGAAAAGTCCGAGCTTATTCTAATTTTTTTTCTTTTTTGTATGTTTATACTTTTTTTTTGTTTAAAGCAACTAAACTCAAACTAGACTAAATAAATTAAAAAAAACTAAAACTAGACTAAATAAAACTAATAAAAGAAACATATTAAAACTAATAAAAGAAACAAATTAAGACAAATTGATACAAGATATACAACTATACCACATGTAGTATTCCTCCCACCCCATACTTAATCTATGCATAGCCCTCAATGCATATAAAAATGTAAAATAGAGTAAGGTGAAAAGAAAACTCCCTGTCAGTCGAAGTCCTCCTCCTTAACATGCCCTCCATCAGTAGCTCTGGGCACATCATCATCCGGTCCTAGAGGCACCAACACCATGTGCCATGTAACATCATCACCAACCTCGTCCTCCGTGTCTGAGCCCTTGATAGAGTTGGCATCCTCTGATGAGTGAATGGGGCTGCCAAGTGCAATCCCCAACATCTCCTTGGACGTGCTCGACAAGTCATTGTATAGATGCATACGCTCCTCGTTTGAAATACCAGCCCTGCTCATGAGTAAGTTCAACGAGTTATAGAGGCACCTATTGAAATTCTCGTCTCGTCCAATCCATGCTGTTGGAGTGAGTTTTGACGATGTCACCAATAGAGATGTGATGTCCAAAAGCCCTGACGTAACCTCCACCACCTCATCATATTCAGGGTACTCCGGTACTCCTCGAAATAGCATATACTATGTCAGTACGTTGCCGAAGAAGAACCTCTTAATCTATCGCCCAAATCTCATGCGGGCCATCTCACCGAGCATAATATCACCCATGTTAATGGGTCTACCGATCATAAAAATAAAATGACACACACTCTAGCTCTAGTGTAGTCACTGATGTGCTCCACTGGCATGAGTATGGCTTGCACAAAATTCTACAATACTTTGGCAGTCTTGTTGAAATCAGAGCGAACCTTCGAAAGGTGAATGTCGTCTTGCTTCCTGGTGACTTCGCATTGGAATCCATGCCACAAAGAGTGTGACGTATCAACATATATTTTGGGCTTCTGACAAATTTTTGGAGTCTCCTCGGGTCAGCATTCTCAACCCCCAAATTTGCACATAAAGACTCTCTATCCATTGGCACATTCGTCCCCCGTACACGTACGGTTCCCCATCCATCATCCCAGTTAGCATAAAGTTGCCGAACCATGCTCAGATTTGCATGCCCCGGGCAATCCAGGAACTTGTTCATATTTAGTGCGCGGAGCCGGCCAAGTACCTCTGAGAAGTTTCTTTCTAAAGCCTTGGTATTAATTCCCATTTCAGAGATGTACCACCCATATGGTACGAATTCAAGGTGCCATGCAATAACCACATCATTGACCAAATCCAAGTGAGGTATCGGTCTCAATGGCGCGTGTTGTGATCCCTCGGCAACCTGTTTGCCTTTAGCTTGGAGCGAGGAGCTTTCTCCCTGCTTTTGCTTTTTGGGCGCGAGGGAATTGGTGGAGGACTTTCCAATGCCCTTGCCTTTGCTAGAACTATCACGAATAATATCCTACAACGACCCCACACTTAAAACCAAAGGCACAATGTATGTGAGAACTCATCAAGAAATATGCCTAAGGTTGTCTTGCAAGTCATGAAACGACCCCACACTTAAAACCAAAGGCACAATGTACAATACTTCACAATTTTTGATCTAACATGTACAATTGTTACACTCCAAAGCTATGGGTACTCAAGACTTCCCATGTCATACAATAGTAAAGAGGCACTAATCAATGCAACACACATAAGTGATAGATCATGGCTTATCTTAATGTAAGCAAGAGGCATATGTTACTCACCTTTCCACACTACTACACTACAGTAAATTAGCTAAATTTACAATATACATTCTATAAGATAGATGGTGTAGGAACATATTTGCATTGAAACCAAACTCCTTAGCATGTAAAATATTCCCTATATACGCCACACTTAGCACAAATTCATACACACATATACTCGGTTACTCATACTTTATTGGTACACCAAAATCTTCATTCAAGCATTTTAACAAACACCTTATGAGCATAAAGTGTATGCATTCTAATTCAACAATGGTGGAACATGATGGGCCTCCCAAATTTCAACGAAGTAGAGGGTCTTCTAGTTTACTACTCCGTATACACAATAACCACACAATTTCGACCAATTCAAGCCACCCACCATAAAAAATTCTTAAGAACTACATATGGGGAAAAACTTGGTGGACGGGATGTACATTTTTATCTACTAATTAAAACACAAAAAGAAGAAGACAAGAACAAGAAGAACATACCTATAGACTTTAGGATGAGAGTAGTGAAAACTTGAGAAAATATTGAGAGAGGAGAAGAAGAAGTCACGACAGAAGCAGCTGGTGAGAGAGGAGCATTTTTTTTTGTTTTTCAGATTTCTTGAAGTTGGGTGTTTGAGTTTAATTGGGTTAAAGATGGATATGGGTAGTAGGATGGGTTATAATATTAGTGGATATGGGTCTATGGGTAGGGTTAAATGGGTATGGGTTTTTGAATAAATAAAAGAAAAACGAAAATAAATAAATAAATAAATTTTTACGTGTACCCCCAGCCCAACGCTTAGGGCTATGCCTGGCGCTGGGGGATTTTTGAACACTGTTTTCAGCGCCCCTGGTAGCGCTGGGCGCTGGCCTAGGTGTTTTTTCGAGGAGTTTAGTTTTTTTATGAATCCCAATCCCCCGAGCCTTTTATATACCCAATTTACATGTCCTACACCATTCTACCTATAATTTCTATGCCTATAAAGAAAATATAAACTTTATTCTGCTCTAGCTAAAAAATAATTAAGAAGCTAAACTGTGAAAGCAATAAAAATTGGGTTGCCTCCTAACAAGCGCTTGATTTAACGTCGCGGCACGACGCAGGGCCTCACTTACTTATCAGCGAGTACAACTTTGGTCTTCTAACAATCAATTATTCCTCCCCAATAGTGCTTAACTCTATGTCCACTCACCAAAAATTTTCTTTCACCATTTAAAGTTCGCAGCTCAATTGCACCATAAGGAGTGACTCTCACCACCTTAAAAGGGCCTGACCATCTCGACTTTAACTTTACAGGAAATAACCTTAGCCTAAAATTGAACAATAATACCTATTGGCCTGGCTCTAAGTGACGCGGCTTTATGTGCTTGTCATGCCATCTCTTTGTCTTCTCTTTATAAAGTTTCGCATTTTCATACGAGTGCAGCCTGAACTCATCTAATTCATTCAACTGTCAAGAGTCTTTTCTCACCCGCAGCGTCAAGGTCCATATTTATCTTCTTAATGGCCCTATACGCTTTGTGTTCAAGTTCAACAGGCAAGTGACATGCCTTCCCATACACAAGCTTATAAGGGGATGCCCCAAGGCATTTTATATGCAGTTCTATATGTCCATAAGGCATCATCTAACTTTGCAGCCCAATCCTTTCTATTCACACTCACCGTTTTCTCTAAGATTTGGTTTATTTCTCTATTCGGTACCTCAACTTGCTCACTTGTTTGAGGATGATATGCTATAGCAACTCTGTGGCGAACTCCATATTTAGCTAGAATGTTATTCAACAACCGATTGCAAAAATGAGTCCCCTCATCACTAATTAAGGCACGTGGAGTCCCAAACCTCGAAAATATGTTCTTTTTCACAAATGCAGCTACCACTGTGACATCATTTGTTGGCAAAGCAATTGCCTCCATCCAATTTGACACATAGTCAACTGCTAGCAAAATGTATTTGTTTCCTCTGGACGATGGGAATGGTCCCATAAAATCTATCCCCCACACATCAAAAATCTCCACTTCCAAGATATTATTCAAAGGCATCTCATGCCTCCTTGTGATTGTTCCTGTTCTCTAACATTGGTCACACTTCTTAACAAATGCATGGGCATCCTTGAATAAAGTTGGCCAAAAGAAACCGGATTGCAATACCTTTACAGCTGTTCTATCTCCTCCATGATGGCCCCCATAAGGTGATGCATGACAATCATACAACACTAATTCTACCTCCTTTTCTGGAATGCATCTCATCATCAAATGATCAGCATATTGCTTGTACAAATATGGCTCATCCCAATAGTAGAAGTTCACATCATGTAGAAACCTCTTTCT
Source organism: Nicotiana sylvestris (assembly GCF_000393655.2). Classification (NCBI taxonomy): domain Eukaryota; kingdom Viridiplantae; phylum Streptophyta; class Magnoliopsida; order Solanales; family Solanaceae; genus Nicotiana; species Nicotiana sylvestris. The sequence continues at coordinate 40,585,966 of NC_091063.1, read as the reverse complement.
AGCTTCAGATTCAATTTCAGGAGGAAGTACCCCACTCACAAGATAATTCACATAGTCTGCGTACCATGGAGAAGGGTCTTGGATGATAGCAAAAAGTTGCTCATCAAGAAATACTTCTTTTATTTGGCCACCCTTATCCACGTGATCGTGATTTTCCAGCCTTGATAGATGGTCAGCTACTTGGTTTTCTGTTCCCTTTCGGTCTCGTTTTTCTACATCAAATTCCTGCAACAACAAAACCCAACGCAATAATCTAGCCTTAGATTGTTTTTTTTGTAAATAGATACCTGATTGCTGCATGAACGGTATGGACTATGACTTTCGTTCCCACCAAGTATGCCCGAAATTTCTCAAATGCCCACATAACATCTAGCAACTCCTTTTTAGTGGTGGTGTAATTCAGTTGTGCATCATCAAGAGTCTTACTCGCATAGTAGATGGAATAAAACACCTTGTCTTTCCTCTGGCCTAGCACTGCCCCAATAGCATGGTCACTCGCATCACACATAAATTCAAATGGTAAGGACTAATATGATGCCACAATAATGGGAGCAGAAACCAACTTCTTTTTTAGTTCTTCAAATGCCTCGAGGCAGGTGTCATCAAAATTGAAAGTTACATATTTTTCAAGCAACCTGCACAAAGGAGTAGCAATTTTAGAAAAACCTTTAATAAAGTGCCGATAGAATCCCGCGTGTCCCAAGAAACTACGAACACCCTTCACAGAAATAGGTGGAGGTAATTTTTCAACCGCCTCCACCTTCGTCTTATCAACTTCAATGTCTCTCCTAGACACTCTGTGACCCAACACGATACCTTCCTACATTATAAAATGGCACTTTTCCCAATTCAGTACCAGATTTATTTCTTCACAACGGGCCAGCACCTTGCTTAAATTCCTCAAACAGTCATCATAAGAAGACCCAAAGACTGAAAAATCATCCATAAACACTTCCACAGAATTTTCCACCATATCGGTGAAAATAGCCATCATGCATCTCTGGAAAGTGGCTGGTGCATTACAAAGACCAAACGATATTCGCTTGAAGGCAAAAATGCCATAAGGACAAGTAAAATTGGTCTTCTTCTGGTCCTCTGGGCATATGACAATCTGATTGTATCCCCAATAACCATCAAGGAAGCAATAGTATTCATGCTTGGCTAATCTATCCAACATTTGGTCAATAAATGAAAGTGGAAAGTGGTCCTTACGAGTTGCTTTGTTGAGCCTTCTATAATCAATGCGGACTCTTCACCCCGTCACAGTGCGAGTAGGAATTAGCTCATTATTATCATTCTCAATCACAGTCATCCCCCCTTTTTGGGCACACATTGAACTGGGCTTACCCAGTTGCTGTCAGAAATAGGAAAGATGATACCTGCATCGACCAACTTGATTACTTCCTTCTTCACGACCTCTTTCATAATGGGATTTAACCTCCTTTTCTGCTCAATACTAGGGCGATGTCCATCTCCCAAGAAGATTTTATGCATGCAAAATGTGGACTGATTCCCTTGATGTCAACAATAGTCCACCCAATAGCCTTTTTATGCTCGCAGAGTACTCTGAGCAATTTTTCTTCTTGAGTGTTAGTCAAGATGGATGAGATAATCACGAGAAATGTCTTAGACTTCCCCAAATAAGCATAGTGCAAATGCGCTGATAGAGGCTTAAGTTCTAGATTTGGAGCTTCTTCAATAGATAGCTTAGGAGGGGTCAGAGTGACAGGCCTGTCCAACTCCTCAAATTTTCCAAACCCATGGACATAATTGCAGGACATATCAAGTACTTGCTCAATTCTCCCATCATTTCATCTTCATTATCTTATTCATCCCTAATCAAAGCTCGTTCAAGAGGATCTATAGGGCTCATATAAAGCATTAATGATGTAGCATTACTTTCCACCACAGAAATCATGGATAGCTCTTCATAGTGGGTTGGCAACCTGAGTGCTTTATAAACATTGAATACCTCCACTCGATCACCTACTCTCATTATCATCTTTCCTTCGCAAACATCAATAATAGCTCGGCCCGTGGCTAAGAATGGACACCCCAAAATAAATGGAACTTCTTGATCAGGCTCGTAGTCCAAGATAATAAAATCAATAGGGAATATGAAAGAACCTACTTGAACTAACACATCTTCAATCACTCCTTCAGGATGAGCAAGGGAGCGATCAGCCAACTGTAGGATTACCGTTATAGGTCATGGCTCACCTAACCCAAATTGTCTGAACACAGATAGTGGCATCAAATTGATGCTCGCTCCAAGATCACATAAAGCTCGCCCAACTGCATGTTTACCTATCGAGATTTGGATAGTGAAACTACCTGGATCCTTTAATTTCTGAGGTAACTTGCTTTGAATTTTTGAGCTACACTCCTCAGTGAGTGCCACAAATTCAAACTAGGTTAGCCTCCTTTTATTTTCCACTATGTACTTGATGTACTTTGCATATTTGGGCACTTCTGGTAAGATGTCAACCAATGGAATATTAATTTGCACCTGCTTCAAAATATCAAGAAACTTTTTATATGCGGAGTTATCCTTCACTTTCTGCAATCTTTGAGGGAAAGGAGGTGGTGTCCTTGCAACCAATGGTGGGGGTTGATCATCCACCGCCTCTTCAACTGGCTTTTCTGACTCCTTTGGATTTTCTGATTTTGATTCTATAGTGGCTAGCTTCTCATTAAAAGTCACATGTTTTCTCTTTTTCGACTGGACTTCTTCTAATTATCTCCCATTCCTCAATGACATGGCATTAAGGGATGTCTTAGGATTAGCTTCAGTGTCATTTGGAAGAGCTCTAACTGGTCTAGTTGGGCACTGGCAAGTTATCCCACTTAGCGTTCCAAATTTCTCATTGCTGCGTCTTGGGCTTGCTGATCAGCCATCACTTTTTTCATCATGCCCTCAAGGTGACTTGTTGGGCTCGCTTGTTGTTGAGCTTGAGGTGGTCTATATTGTTGTTAAGGTGCTTGAGGCTGGTATTGATTCTGAGTACCTTGGTTTCCACTCCAAGAGAAGTTTGGGTGGTTCCTCCAGTTGGGATTGTTGATACCCAATTTTTCCTTATATATCTTTAATACATATATATATACTTTCAAAATAGCACATATGCAGTTATAAGCGTGCATAAGCATTTTTATAATTTTTCTATAATTTTAAAAGCTCCAAATCAATTTTTTTCTTCTTTTTTTTATTTATAAAATATCAAATAATTATCCTTCATATCCTTTTATGATGATTTAGCCATTTAAATTCATTATTTATGCCAACATAGTGATTAAATATTTTTAGTGCATTTTTATAATTGCATTTACGTTTTTAGGCTACATTGCACTTCTTTGCAATAATAGCCAATATTAATGCACAATTACATTACTGATGCCTAAAAATGGTCTTTTATATTTTTAAAATGTTAAATAACTATTTTTAAATTGTTTTACTACACGAAATATTTTTTGGAACTCATTTATTATTTTTTATAAACTATGTAGTTATTAAAAGTGACTATTTAAAATCTGGCCAATTTTTATTTCAATTTTGGTCCTAATTCAACCCAACACCATCCCAATTTCAATTTAAAGTTACCCAACCCAAACCCTAATACCCGATCTGGCCCCAAACCCTTTTAATCTCGACTGTTGATCATAGAGATCAACGACCACAATCAGCCCCTTCCTTTTTAGTCCCAAACGACCCCCCAAACCCTTTCATTTCCCACCATTCGCTGCCCTGAAATCCCTTTTCTCTCTCAGATTCTCTCAAACCTAACCCTAATCGGACCTCGTCGTCAGTCATCTATGTGTCACGACCCCAAACCGGACCTGGTCGTGATGGCGCCTCTCGTGAAGACAAGGCCAGCCAACACAATCCCCAAATTTACTCCAATAATTTTAATAAGCCAATTTAAGCCTTTTTAATTAATCAGATATTGCATAGTGTAAGTTTAAATGAACAATGCAGAAATAGATACAACCCGATATCGGGGTGTCACAAGTCACAAGCATCTACTAAGGTCTAAAATATAATGGAAATTCTGGAAATATACTAAACACAGTCTAATGACATCAAGAGGGAGAAAAGCAGTGCTGCGGACGTTGGGCAGCTACCTTGCTAAACTCTAATGACTCTGCCTCTGATCAACCAATGCCCGCTACCGGGTGCGGAAAAACCTGAATCTGCACACAAGGTGTATGGAGTAATGTGAGTACTCCGACTCAGTGAGTAATAATAATAAATGAAGGCTGAGCGATAAGAAATCACGTAAAACACGTCAACATGCTGTATAGAAGCAGTATAAAACCAGTAAGAAAGCAATGAAGCTGTGAAATCTCTTAAAGCATCTTAGCTCAGTTTAAACTTCTTTAAAAATACCTTTTTAACTATTAAGTAATTAAATGCAAAGCAACTAGCACAGATAAGCACAAAACATCCGCCCCTCGGGCACAAATACCAACAGAAACAGCCCTTCGGGCAACAACATGGAACAACACCAGCCCCTCGAGCTATATCTCACATCACAATGGGTACCCGCTCTCACTGGGGGTGTGCAGACTCGTGGAGGGGCCTCTTACTGCCCAAGTGCAATATCAAGCCATCTCGTGGCATCATCACTAGGCCCTCAGCCTCATATCAATAATCCACCTCATGGCATACAAATCTCAGGCCCTCAGCCTCATAATCATAATCAGTGTTTCCTCAAAACATAGGCCCTCAGCCTTACTCAATCAGAATCTTACCAGCCACTCAGGCATAGTAAAATATGGTGCTCAGCCCAGAATATCATTTAAGTGTTAAAACAGAGTAAACATGGCTGAGTTATGAAGGCAGTAAAATATAGCATGACTGAGTTCAAGTATAAAACCAAAACAGTGAGGAAATATCAGTAAAAATCCCCTAAGGGTTCAAATAGTTGGCACGAGGCCCAAATATGGCATTCAGCCCAAAACATGATGATAACAAACATTTTTCAATCAAATACGCGGTAAGACCACCATTCGGGATGTACTAAGTCACAATCCCCAACAGTGCACGATCCCACGCTCGTCATCTAGCATGTGCGTCACCTCAATATTGCACAACGATGTGCAATCCGGTGTTTCATACCCTCAGGAAAACATTTACAATCATTACTCACCTCGATCCGGTCCAAACTCTAGCTTGCGTTGCTTTTGCCCTCACGAATCGACCTCAGGATGCTCCAAATCTAGCCACAATCAGCGCATAACCATTAAAATATGCGAAGGGGACAAAGCCCACTCAAAAATATCCAATCTACATCAAAAATCCCGAAATTGCTCTAACCCGGCCCCCGGGCCCACTTCTCGAAATCCAACAAAATTAACATCAATAGAATCCTCGTCCTCCCACAAGTCTATAAATATCAAGAACATCAAAATCGGATCTCAAATGGCCCCTCAAATCCCCACTCAAAGGTCTCTTAATCTCATGCCCTAATCCATCAATTTTCTTCCTTAATTTCCACTAATACCATGATTAAACAATGGAAAAATGATCATAAACATGAGTAATGAAGCTCAAGGAACTTACCCAACTTATTCTCTTCGATTTTCCCTTAATTCCCTGCCCTAGCCCGCTTCCCGTCTTCAAAAATAGAGAACTTAGCAAAATTTCGTGAAGGAACATTATATACTTTCTGACCCAGTCATTTTCGCACCTGCAGTCCATTTCCCGCTTCTGCAGTATCGCTTCTGCGACCAAATCCACCGCATCTGCGGTTTTCATTAAGTTGCCAGTTTCCATATCTACGGTTAGAAACTTGCACCTGCGCTACCGCATGTGCGCCCACGACACTGCTTCTGCAGTTCTTGAAGGACTTCAACTTGGCCGCATCTGCGGCCGCCTTACACTTCTACGATCATTGCACCTGCGGCCTTCCAACCGCAGGTGCGGTTATGACAGAAACCAAATGCTTCAGCTACAAAAACTCAATTCTAATTCTTCCGTCACCCATCCGGAATCACCCCGAGGCCCCCCGGGACCTCAACCAAAAGCACAAACAAGTCACATACCACCCAAACCTGTACCAATCTTCAAAACACCTCAAACAATATCGAATCACCCAAAATACATCGGATTCAAGCCGAATCTTCCAAAATCTTCTGAATTACGCTTTCGATCAAAAGGTATACCAAACCACGTCCGAATGACCTAAAATTTTGCACACACATCCCAAATGCCACAACGGAACAACTGCGACTTTCGAAATTCCATTCCGACCCCTATATCAAAATCTCATCTATCAACCGGAAAACGCCAAAATCTCAATTTCGCCAATTCAAGCCTAAACCTTCCACAGACCTCCAAAATGCATTCTGACCATGCTACTAAGTCCCAAATCACATAACAGAGCTAACTAAATCATAAAAATTCCGATCCGAGATCATATACTAACAAGTCAAATCTTGGTCAAACCTTTCAAGTTTCAAATTGAGAATTGTTCTTCCAAATTCATTCCGTTTACCCTTAAAACCAAAATCGATGATTTACATAAGTCATAATACATCACACAAGGCTAGTCATGCCCGAGAAATGGCGAGCAAAGTGCAAAAGCTCAAAACGACCGGTCGGGTCGTTATATCCTCCCCCATTTAAACATACGTTTGTCCTCGGACGTGCCCATAGTTGTTCTAAAAGCCAACTAATCGCTGAATAACCTTACCATGCATATACCGGGGGTGATACCATGTCACCCTATCTCATATAGGTCTGATAACACAATATAACTGAAATTTCACAATCCAACCTAGCCCATAAACTTGGAACCACATTTCCACTCCTGAAATCATCCAGAAGATCAAAATCTCACATCTATACTCTGAATAAGCTCGAACCAACTGTAATAACCCATACCTACAACCTCAGGTGCAATTACATGACATACCACATAAAACAAACACTTGTAGCGATAACTTCTAATCACAATAGTTGCACACAACCACCGAATACCGATAGAAAACCTCTTATCAACTAAAGTCTCATTCCAACACTTTCATATGCTGCCACTGATAAATGCAACACACAGTACACCATAATCATTACTCCGACCAACTATTCATGAAGCCACTTTTCCTTTAGCTGAGACCATAGCAAATTTCTGAGCCGAACCTCGATATTATCCTTCCAACATGCTGAAATCGAATCTGTTTGTATTCATTAAAGATCTCAACGATCTCCTCTAATCCAACACAACTACTCTGGTGACATGACATCTCAATACAGACTAAAGCCACAACTTGTGCAATCCGCGCACCAATAAACAACAATCTGAACATACTCAATTCAGGAAAATGACTCAAATGAAAGACCTGTGCCGCAAGCTCACCAGTACCACCACATACATTGCTGATAACCCATCACACATCATAGAAATAGAACACACGAATCTGACCCGCAGGATCATACCTCCACATAGGTTCGCTCCAATGTGCGACCTCATCCAAACACTGGTCCATATGAAACACCTCAAGTCACTATGCTCAAAATCGACAACCATGCGCAATATGATGTTTAAAACCAAAGTAATCATCATAACCACCGTGAAGCAATTGACATAACATACATAAACCTGAAAGGTCACAACTGATGCGCCATCCGCCGAGCAATATCCAATACTCTTCCCGCTCAACTTCCACTATGAAACCCTAATGGAACCGCACCATGAGTGCCTATAACCAACAAATCATAACACCTCGCAACACAGAAAAGGTAACTCATAGATCTCCCCAGATTACTAATAAGCTCAATAACAATTGAATCAACACATCTCTCAACAATACAACTCGGAGCCAACCAGGCCGACTCAAGTTAGAACACACATCCACATTGGCCTGCCAATGAACCCCTTATCAAGGAAACCCTGAAGCTACTCCTTCAACTCCTTTAACTCTACCGGTGCCATACGATACGGGGTGCAGCACAAAATCAATGCCGAAATCAACAACCCTGTCCGGTGACATGCCCGGCAGCAGGAATCATATCAGGAAAAGTCCCTCATCACTAGAACTGAATCTAAGGTTGTATTCTGGGCCTGGCCCGGGCCTAAATGGGCTAAACGGGCCAGGCCTAACGGTCTCGGGCTTTGGTAGTCCTAGGCCAAACGGTCCTGATGGCTGGAACTGGCCCACTATGGGCCTAAGCCCATCCCGAGCTAAATGGGTCGGGCCCACGTGTCCAAGTGTTCTGGGTTTTTTTTTGAATTTTTTTATCTAAGGCAATTTCTTGTAACCTATATATATATATATATATATATATACTATATCAAATTTAAACACAAAATAAATTGCAAAGAAATATTCAAGGGAATGTCTTATAATTTTTATTATTATGACATTAACAAAAAATGGAAATATCTTTCTTAGTCTTCCTCCTTCCAATGGAATGAGCACAACAAGGTACTAATGCCACTATTAAAAGGAAAAAAAGTAAGGAAGATGTGCCAAAATACAAGTTACATATTAGTCTATGTATTGTCTCTAACAAATTTCATAAATCCTTCAAGGTCTGGAGGAATTTTCATTGGTGGTGGCAGAAAAGAAGCTTGTTCATCACCGCTTTCGGGCGAAGCAGCATCCTGCGCAAGTTACGCTAATATTTCTTCATAAACTTCGTCTATCTCCGGTTATGATTCTGCAAGTCCGAAATTTCTTCTTTCCGAACGGATCCAATCTTTGAAGAGTACTAATTTTTCCAAGCTCTCCCTCATAGACGCTTTATTATCACCGATTTGAAGTCTCGCTTGACTGAAAGCACTCTCCGATGCCACTGTTGAAGCTTAAACACTTAAAATATCTCAAGCGATCCTTAAAATAACTGGATAGTGTTTTTGTTTGTCCTTCCACCATTCCAAAACATCAAAGGAGCCATCAGGATTCTCTGATTCAAGTCCCTGCGACAAATAAACTTGAAGCTAATTTAGTTGTGAACTATCACCAATATTATCACCTTGAGAACCCTTGAACTTCGTCCAAGAACTAAGTGCTTTTAGGCCCGCAGTTCTTTTAGATGATTGCGAACTAGACGAAGTAGGAGTTGGAACATTTAGTCTAGCATGATCTAAGGCAAGTTGATAAGCATTATAAATTGTTTGAGAATTTATATTAATTGAGGCTTTTGCATCTCCAAGTGTAGCAAATTCCTCATCTGAAAGTGATAAAGCCTTATAAATTTTTGTGTACCAAAAGTGAGGACCTCCTAATTTTATGGTAGGATTTAACATGGCAGTAACACCAAAAATAGGGGGGCAGGGAAAAAATATTTTTTAAACTTATCTTTCATAGAATTAATAGCAAGTTGATAAGTTACCCCACCCTCTGAAAATTGAGTAAACAAATCTGCAAATGCTGCAATATAAACTAAACAGTTAGAAATATTAGGATAATATTGCCCAGATAATTCATTTGTAGCAACATGAAACTGTTCTAAAAAGTCTACAAGCATTTTAACATTAGTCCAATCCTGATTTGTAAGGTGCTCATCATCATCACCACCAACACGAGTATTAAATGTTGCGTTTATTGGGTTTCTATATTCATATGCAACAACTATACTTTCATACATTTAATTTCATCTAGTTGGACAAGGTTTAGGAACCTTTCTTTCTCTAAGGCCAAATTCATCATATTTTTTAAAATATTCTCTAAGTCTACTTCAACGGTTTGAATAAAAAAGCCATTATAGAGCCATTTTAACCTTTTCAATTTCCACATTTAAAATTTTCATACCATCACCGACGATTAAATGGTAAATATGACAAATACATCTAACATGGAAAAAATTACTAAATGCAGGATTTAGTGTAGTTGTAAGCAAGCCTATAGCATTAGTGTTACTAGAAGCATTATCCATTAAAACTGACATTATTTTATCTCTAATGCAAAAATATCTACAAATATCTGCAACTGTGTTAGCAATAAACTTACCTGTGTGGCGTGAATTAATTATTCTATAAGCAATAGTGCGCTTTTGCATTAACCAGTTCTTATCAATCCAATGACTTGTAACAGTTAGACAATCACAGTCATTACCACTTCTACCAATATCAGTAGTAATAGCAATGTGACAATCTATATGAGTAAATAAATAGCGCAAATTTGTTCATATTCATGTTTATATCGGTTGCGCAAGGCCATCCTTTATAAGTAGGATTAAAAACTCTTCTAATATAATGCACAAAGTGAGGGTTAGAAGGAAAACTATAGGGTAAGCATATAACAGTAACCATTTTTGCCAATTCTTCACGATCTTTATTTGGATCATAACATAAAATGCCACCGGTAACAGTGTTAATTCCCAATTGAACTAGATTTGACCCTGTACTAAGGTTAACCTCAGTATCTACACTATTCCCCTCTTGCGCAACTTTCATTTGTAAATATCTATGTTTATATCTAGGGTGTTTCTTTATGTTTCTAGTCAAAGTACTTGTACCGCTACGGTCTCCTGTATATTTATGAGCCATCAAAGACCCACAAGTTTTATACTTAGCCTTACTTTGTTCTCTTAGTTGAGTAAAAAGTGCCAAACAAGAGATGTTTCAGTCCGTTTAGAAGGTTGTCTATTAAAAGTAGGGGTTACTACAGGAGGGTCAGGCAGGGCATCATTTGGATTATTATCAGTTGGGTTATTAACAGGACTAGTAGGTGTATCATCTAAATCCAGTTGTGTTTCATCTAAATCATTATTTTCCTCATCATTTTCAAAGATAGTTTGATTAGGATAAAGAGCATTCATAACTTCATCATTTAATTGTTGACCTGGTGCAACATCATGGCAAAATTGACTATCCAAAAATTGAAAACAAGGGTTATCATTATCGAGAATAATAGGTGGAGGAGGACGGGTAACAGGTCTGGGTCGGGGAGTCGGGGGAGGAGTAGTAGCTTGGCGACTAGATTCACCAATTTTAGATTTTCCCTTACCCTTACCACCAAATATTTTTTTCAAAGAAAAGTCCATATTAATTATAATTATACAAACTAAAACAAACAAAACTATAATATTAAAACTTAAGAGAACAAGTTTACCGAATTGACGAACAACTTCTTGAAAATTGAATATCGTTGAAGACTTGAAAACTTGAATACTTCAATTTACCAACTTCACAATTTTTCACAAAATTGCAATAATAAAGTAAGCAATTATAGAAGAAAATTAGAGAGAGATTGAGAGAGATTGATGAATTTGTAAGTAAAAATGAAAGAATGAGGGGGTATTTATAGTTGAGAATAGGGAAAAAGTGTAATTATAAAAAGTTTGGGGTTAAAACAAAGTTTGGGGGACAAATGACTATTTTTTAAAAAGCCAAACGGCTAAAATGGCAGGCCAACGACTAGTTTTTAAACTTCTAACCGTTGGCCTTTTTTAAAAATTTTTTTTTTTGAAAAATAGCCGTTGGGCCCGTTTGAACCGGCCCAGTCCCGCCTGCCGGTCCCGGGCTAAACGGTCCCGGGCTCGCGGTTTATTTTGGGAGGATCGGCCCACAGTGGGCTTTTAGGACCGTTAGGGACCTGCCCGTTTGGCCCGTTTGCTAGCTGTCCCGGGCTGGGCTCGGCCCACAATACAACCTTAATTGAATCATTCGTAGAAATCTCTGCACTGACATCCCTCACGAAGGCCAAATAAGAAAGACAATCCTTCCCCAGCCATCCGTTGGGTCTTCGAAATATAAAACCACCCTACTAGAACATAATCCGTCGAACCTCACCACTCAATCTGCGGCATTCACGGCATAGCCAACATTGTTGCCTTAGCACAATAGTCCAGAATAACACGACACGGAGACAACCAGTCTACACCCAGTATTACATCAAAATCTAACATACCAAGCAGCAAAAGATTCACTCGGGTCTCCAAACCCCGATAGTCACTATACAGTGTCGATACACGCGACCCACAACCACAACATAACCTGAATATGGGAACTCCCAATCTCCAACTCCATATAGCACGCGAACCTCTATATTCAATCCCAATTCCGCCGTCCGAATATACAATACCTCTAATACCCAATCTTTCCACGAGAGGTGCTCTCATAATTCTTCTATGCCACCAAGCAAACTCGAATATCAGTAGTCGATCCAACAAGTGAGTGCCACAATACTACTGAAGTACCATCAACTTAATCATAGTGCCTCTTTTCTCTTTTTTTTTTTTGAAACATATACCCTCGTCAAATCACCCCAATTAGCAATACCTTTTATTTAATCATCTGAAACTACCTTTGCTGCCCTAGAATTTGTGACCTCCCTTTCAGAACTGAACCGTAACCTTACACATGCAAATCTCAATCCTCCACAATATACCGCATATACCATACCACCCTAGGATAATATGAGAACTTCATATACCTTCCGAGCCACAAGCAACTATGTACTTAACCAACCAAGAACTTTCCATTGAGCCCATCTGGAAGGAAATCACTATAAATCCCATGCTCCTCATGACATTCGAAAATATACACCTCCAATCCGTGGTAGAAATCATCAAGAACTCTCCGAGTTCCCTTTTGCACAAAACTAAATCTGTCAGGACTGAATCCTTCTAACTCAACCAAGCTACGCATGCCACTACAACCCAAGAGCATTGCCACGAAACACCTGTGGAAACTCATTACCTCGTAAGCACCCAAGGAACTAATCATATCCTTACCATACCGATCCGGCCTACTACCAAGCTATCCCGTCTATCCAAGTTACTTCTTATTTACCTTCAACTTGATACTTCTTCTTGGTATAACACCACAATTCCTCAACCCAGACTCACCACACAAGACCCAAGCATAAAACCACACCGTCTAAGACTCATAAGTCGTTGATTTCTCTATTAAATATTCCCAAAAGCACCACATTCAAAATACTTTACTCCGAAGAGACTCCCTGCAAATCTAAATCTGTTACCTTCACCTTCCTGATACTGATGTATGGAATCCCATAATTGATATAGGAATGCCATAAGTCTTGACACCCTCCAAATGCAAACCTCAATTTCTGGCTAGAAGTACAACTTGAAAATTTCCAATTATTACATGTAAGATCTTGAACACATTAGAACCTTCCTCGAGAGTCATCCACTGTACTCAAACTGCAATTAGCCTGAACAAACGAACCGAACAACCTGTGCCTCCTTAGCACTCGGACACTGCAGAATGTAGCCTCACCTTAATGCAACCAAGCAACTTCCTGCCCTATGCACTGAGCATTCTTTTCCGATAACAACTCAAGTCATTCCGTGGCTCTCATACACCCATAAATCATAGCATAACCTGTATTGAAATTTCATTTACTCGAGCCATCCTCGGCCTCAACCTCTACAAGCCATAACTGATTCACCAGTACGCCTCAAACTGGAACCAACATAGCACATAACTGTGCAATCACCTAATCAATAACAGACTCCCCCACTTGGCTCAAAGCCATAGATCAAAACACACACAATAACTCATAACGCATATACTCTAATGCTGCCATAATACCATAGTGAGATTAAACTTAATCCTTCATAAGCTTGTGAAACACAAACCATCTAGTACTTTAAATCTTCTGCAAATCTCGCATTCACTCTCATAATAGTTAAACCCACTCTCTTAGGCGACCCAAATTCAAATTACAAAACATATATTTCCCTGGTAACAGAGATCTTCCAATAAATGACATAAAGGATTACGCAACTTCAGAACAATCCACAGGAGATAACCCACCTATTTCTCCTCAAACTAGCCTTTCTGCATACCCTCCACCGTCATAAGCATTACACATTCTCTGAATCTTCCTGAGTCTGAACTCATACCGCAAGATGAAATTTACTTCACTCCCAATTAGGAAACATGAAAATATTCTTCACACACCTATAACTCGGGACTATACCTCAAATCAAGATGGAAATCAAGCATCTAATGGTTCCTCAATCCTCCAGCAGACCCTTCGCATCGCTTCCAAATCATAGGAATACATCTCGTAGTCACATCAGACTCATCGCGTAGCTATCTAGTCATTACTCCCCTTAATAGGGACAAAACAGAACATATAGATCCAGAAGCACGTGCTCGCACAATCAACAGCTCAGGGCTCAAGCTATAGGCAAAATTCGGCCCTAAGTTTTCCAGACTAGACCAACATCCATACAGAGATCACATCTCGTCCCTCGATCAGGGAATCACAAGCCATTGATGCACATCTGATATTGAGAGCTCATGCATTCATAGGAACTCGTAAAAGGAATTAAAAGAGTTATTTTCAAGCTGAATCAAAGACGCATGATAAGAATTCAAGAATGTGAAGTTTTTCCTAAAGTTCTGCAGCCTCCCGAGGATAAGTACAGACGTCTCCGTACCGATCCGCGAGACTCTACTAAACCCGCTCATGACTCGTGAGACCTATGTAACCTAGGCTTTGATACCAACTTGTCATGACCCCAAACTGGACCCGATCGTGATGGCGCCTCTCGTGAAGACAAGGTCAGCTGACACAATCCCTAGATTCACTCCAATAATTTTAATAAGTCAATTTAAGCCTTTTTAATTAATCAGATATTGCATAGTATAAGTTTAAATGAACAGCGCAGAAATAGATACAACCCGACATCGGGGTGTCACAAGTCACGAGCATCTACTAAGGTCTAAAATACAATGAAAATTACGGAAATATACTAAATAGAGTCTAATGATATAAAGAGGGAGAAAAGGAGTGATGCGGACGTCGGGTAGCTACCTTGCTAAACTCCAATGACTCTGCCTCTGATCAACCAATACCCGCTACCGGGTGCGAAAATACCTGAATCTGCACACAAGGTGCAGGGAGTAATATGAGTACATTGACTCAATGAGTAATAATAATAAATGAAGACTGAGTGATAAGAAATCACGTAAAACACGTCAACATGTTGTATAGAAGCAGTATAAAACCAGTAAGAAAGCAATGAAACTGTGAAATCTCTTAAAGCATCTTAGCTCAGTTTAAACTTCTTTAAAAATACTTTTTTAACAGTTAAGCAGTTAAATGTTAAGCAACTAGAGCATATAAGCACAGAAAATCCGCCCCTCGGGCACAAATACTAACAGAAATAACCCCTCGGGCAACAACATGGAACAACACCAGCCCCTCGAGCTATATCTCACATCACAATGGGTACCTTCTCTCACTGGGGGTGTGTAGACTCCTAGAGAGGCCCCTTACTGCCCAAGTGCAATATCAAGCCATTTCGTGGCATCATCACTAGGCCCTCAGCCTCATATCAATAATCCACCTCGTGGCATACAAATCTCAGGCCCTCGGCCTCATAATCATAATCAGTGTTTCCTCATAACATAGGCCCTCAGCCTTACTCAGTCAGAATCTCACCAGCCACTCAGGCACGGTGAAATATGGTGCTCAGCCCAGAATATCATTTAAAATATCATTTAAGTGTTAAAACAGAGTAAACACGGCTGATTTATGAAAACAGTAGAATATATCATGACTGAGTTCAAGTATAAAACCAAAATAGTGAGTAAATATCAATAAAAATCCCCTAAGGGTTCAAATAGTTGGAACGGGGCCCAAATATGGCATTCAGCCCAAAACATGATGATAACAAACATTTTTCAATCAAATACGCGATAAAACCATCATTCGAGATGGACTAAGTCATAATCTCCAATAGTGCATGACCCACGCTCGTCATCTAGCGAGTGTGTCACCTCAATATAGTACAATGATGTGCAATCCGGGGTTTCATACCCTCAGGACAATATTTACAATCATTATTTATCTCAATCCGGTCCAAACATTAGCCTGCGATGCCTTTGCCCTCACGAATCGACCTCTGAATGCTCCAAATCTAGCCACAATCAGCACATAACCGTTAAAATATGCGAAGGGGACAAAGCCCACTCAAAAATATCCAATCTACATCAAAAATCCCGAAATTGCTCTAACCCGGCCTCCGGGCCCATGTCTCGGAATTCGATAAAATTAACATCATTAGAATCCTCGTCCTCCCACGAGTCTATACATATCAAGAACATCAAAATCAGACCTTAAATGGCCCCGCAAATCCCCACTCAAAGGTCTCTTAATCTCAAGCCCTAATCACTCAATTTTCTTCCTTAATTTCCACTAATACCATGATAAAACAATGGGAAAATGATCATAAACATGAGTAATGAAGCTCAGGGAACTTACCCAACTGATTCTCTTCGATTTTCCGTTGAATTCACTGCCCTAGCTCGCTTCCTGTCTTCAAAAATGGAAAACTTAGCAAAAATTCGCGAAGGAACATTATATACTTTCTGACCCAGGCATTTTCTCACCTGCAGTCCATTTCCCGCTTCTGCGGTTTTCATTAAGTTACCAATTTTCGCATCTACGGTCATCGCTTCTGCAGTTCCTGAAGGACTTCAACTTGGCTGCATCTGCAGCTGTCTTACGCTTCTGCGATCATCACACCTGCGGCCTCCCAACCGCAGGTGCAGTTATGACAGAAACCAAATGCTTCAGCTGCCAGAACTCAATTCCAATTCTTTCGTCACCCATCCAGAATCACCCTGAGGCCCCCGAAACCTCAACAAAAGCACAAACAAGTCACATACCACCATTTAAACTTGTATCAATCTTCAAAACACCTCAAACAACATCGAATCGCCCAAAATACATCGGATTCAAGCTGAAGCTTCCAAAATCTTCCGAATTACGCTTTCGATCAAAAAGTATACCAAACCACGTCCGAATGACCTGAAATTTTGTACACACATCCATAATGCTACAACCGAACTACTACGACTTCCGAAATTCCATTCCGACCCCTATATCAAATTCTCAACTACCAACTGGAAAATGCCAAAATCTCAATTTCGCCAATTCAAGCCTAAACCTTCCACAGACCTCCAAAATGCATTCCGATTAAATCCCAAATCACCTAATGAAGCTATTCAAATCGTAAAAATTCTTATATGAGATCATATACCAACAAGCCAAATCTTGGTCAAACCTTGGTCGTTACCACCACCCAGGCCTCTAGTAGCCTCTCTTGTACTGCTATCACCATCTTCAGGGTACTCGAGGGACCAAGGTTAGTTTGCTTGCATCTACGGCCATTTCTCGCCTATTCCAAGGTGTCCTGGTTTGATTTCGAGTGAGATATTCCTATATCTGTGGGTTTCTAGGTTTGATTCTTCATCTCTGTGATTGTTCTTCTTGAAACCCTAATTTCTCTCTTCTGAACTTCTTAGATCTGTATAGATCTAAGATGGTTTATATCTATTTCATATGAGTTTTACAAAATCCTTTAAAAGAATCATATGGGTTTCGAATGATTTTTCATTTTTTCTAAACTAGGGTTTTCGGAAATCTCTTTTCCAAAATGTTTGATGATTTTTAGTGTTTGATCTTCTACTTCTTATGTGTTTTAACTGATTTTGTAAGTTTGCTACAACCTTAACTCATTTATACTAAAAGCCTTAATTTTTGACATTCTTTGTTTGGTTTATGAGTACTGGTGTATTAACTGTGTTCTTGCCTTGGTTCTTGTGATTTCTCTTCAGCCATTTGAATATCTCATGGTTTTCTTTTCCTAATATGCCTCTACTGGGTTTCTTAGTTCAACTCTTCTACTGATTCTATATATTTGTGTTCATTTTGACTATTCATGTTAAGACCTATATATTTCTCCTTAAATCAGTGTCGTTTTCTTGATTTACCAATTTGTTTCGTGTCGAATCCTGATAATTCATTTCTTACCTTATTTTGTTTGCGAAACTTGTTGACTCTTTACGTGATTTTCTCTTTGATTGAACCATTGATTATTCTGAAGTTCTTATTTCCTGGCTTGGTTTGAACTCTTTTCCTTAAGAAAACTTTTGATTCTAACCTCTCTACTCGGTTTGATTGAACTTCTTGCCTTAATTAGTTTTTCATTGGCTTATTTATTATTTTGCTGAGTCTTACTGATTGTTTCAGTAACTGAAACTATTGTTCATTCACCCCTAATTACCTACTCTGTACTTAAGCCGTACTCGATTTCCTTCCTTAAGTATCTGTCCTGCTCTTACCATTGATTGATTATCCCTTGATTAAAGGGAAGACTTACTGATTTTACAAGTGATTGATTCCATGAATTTCTCTAATTGCTACTTAATTGATCCCTTACCTTATTTTGTTAAGCTTTTGATTACTATATAAATTCCCTCTTATTTTAACTTCTAGACAACAAACATAGTTCAAAACTACTACTTCTTACACCCTAAAAAGGCTCTCTTTTTGCATTCTTTTCTACTTGTGATCACTGCTATTCTAGCTGGCTGCAAGCCAAGGCTGGAAACTACACAATACGGGCTCACAATCTTGTGTTTTCTTTCTTTAACTAGGTATGCCTCTGATTAATTTTGTAAGAATCAAAACCTATGTGTTTACATACTACTTTAGTTCATATGGCCTGAGTTTATTATTGCTCCTGTTTACTGCTTACCCAACATGCCTAATACTGCCTATTCAAATCTATGACCATCATGTTTCTACTCTACTTATTTGTTTGTTATTTTGTTTGACATATCTACATATGTAACTGACCTGTTTGATTGACTTCTGTTTATATAGCAAGCTTAGACTATGCCTTTGTGTAATTAGCATGCCCTCACTTGTCTTTTCTTGTTCTGCCTCACTCCTGCTAAGTTAATTACTCTCCCTAGAATGGCTTCAATATGTTTCTGTTGTGATCTTTGATGCATGACCTGCATTCTACCTACTAGTTCTATAGAACCCCCTCAAAACTCTATGTATCCTATTATATGTATGCTTCATTAAGGTGTACTCTCTATGTTCCCAATCCCACTTCCCTTTGTGGGAAAGTTGCTTGCCAAAGTTACTTCCTAAAGTTTATTTGTTCTCTGTCTTGTGTTCTGAATTCAAAATTGTTTCTTTACATTTTCCCTCAAACTATTTTATCACTAATGGTTTTCAGAAGTTCTTTTCAGTCATAAAACCTTTCTATTAAACTCTTTCAAACCATTATGCACTTCCACTGATTCCTAGAATACTAGGTCATGCCCCTCTGATATGTGTACTGCCTTGAGATCCTTAAAATCTCTCTGAACTCTGGCATGTCAAGGCTGGCCTTTCCACACTGCACCTAAATCAGTTATTATTTGAGAAAGGTCTAGGTGTGAGCACTGCCTGAGATCCTTGAGGTCTTTAGGGAACTCTGACACACCTAGACATGAAATTAGCTATGGAACTTTGATATTTGAGATTACTGGAGGCTTGGAAGTCATTTGGGGCCTACTTCAGGTTCCCTATAGATTAATTTTTGTTTTATTTGTGTAATTTTTTATTCAATTCATTAGACTGTAATAATTTTTGTAAACAAACAGTGGGGTAACTAGAGTAAAATGGAGGGTAGTTATATATTATGGGTAAAATTGGGTAGATACCATGCCTATAGGGTCCATGTTGATTCAAATGTGTTTGTTATATTTTCTTTACTTCCACACAGTTAGAAACCATGCCTATAGGGTCTAAACTGGCTTTAATAATAGAGATCCTGCCTATAGGGTTAAAATCGGTTATATAGAAATTATGCATATAGGGGTTTCACTTTGGTTAAATGAATATTTTTTGTTTTACCCTGCTTAATTAGAAATTGTGCCCATAAGACTTAAAATAGTTCAGCTAGAAAAGTCGGTGTAATTCATGTTTATATATTCTGAATTGGTTTAGTTAACTAGTTTGTCTGTTTCTTTAACAAGTCTTCAATGCTTCTTTAAGTAACATTGCTAGAAATCATGCTTATATGATCCAAATTGCCATTTAAAATCGTTTTACTGTTTTACTGCATTCCTAATCAATATAGATATCATGCTCATAGGACATCACTGTTATGCGCCTAGGCAAGCCTGTAGTGCGATTAAAATTGTGCAAACTATAAATCTGTGCCTTGTTATTTGAGTCTGCTCACACTCAATAGGTTTAAAAGAATCAATAGGCAAGTAGGATTCAGATCTTTGACATTTTGGTCCTAATTTAATACTGCATAATCTCCGCTCACCTAGATATCATGTTCTAAGGTTTTCTCTTAAATACTTGAAACTGTTGTTTGAGACGTGCACTTACTTCTTATGTTTGTGGAGGTAAATATGAGCCTTTAATTGTTCCCTCTCTAAATGTAGTCCTAATTATTTTTGATTGACGCCTAGACTTTTATCCTTTAAAAAACTTAGGATGGTCTAGAACTACCTAAATTAGAGGTCCTAAATACCTCCAAGGCCACGAGGAATGGACGGGTAGTTCACGCATAGGATATCTTTCAAGGTTGCTAGAACGCTTTAGGCTATGACCAAGGGGAGGGAATTGGGTAGTAAGTAATATGATGACTACACGCTAATGTCACGTGTAGCCCCTCGTTGAAGAGTGTTTACCGGGCATTGTGTGGGTATGATCCTATAGGCTAACCAAACTAGAACCCCTCTTTCCCAACTCCCGGGGTTTAAATAAATTTACTTTTCTTTACAAATGTGCAAATTGTTCAAACCCTTTTTCCTTACTTTCATTACTTGAATCATACATGTCAAAAACACACCTTTACTTGCAAGTACGTGTTAAAATTGTTTATGTGTTAAAATGACTAATTTACATAGTTTAAGTTTGTTCGGGACCCACCATTGTGGACCGCGAGGGGTGCCTAACACCTTCCCCTCAAGGTTATTTTGAGCCCTTACTCTAATCTCTAGTAATGCAAACTAGTCTAAGAGTTAATCGCTCTAGGTGCCCTAACGCACCATAATCCGTTAGGTGGCGACTCTTCAAATACCCAATTCCCAAAAGGAAATGGTTATTTCCCCTATGAATGTCGAAACCTGGACTTCCCCATCAAAAAGGGAAAAAAGGGGGCGCGACAGCATGACGACTCTATTGGGGATATTTTAGGCTCATACCATAACGAACTTATCTTTTGTGAATTAGTCCAAGCATGATCTATTCCACGTACCC
This sequence comes from Nicotiana sylvestris, assembly GCF_000393655.2. NCBI lineage: Eukaryota > Viridiplantae > Streptophyta > Magnoliopsida > Solanales > Solanaceae > Nicotiana > Nicotiana sylvestris. The sequence goes on along the minus strand of NC_091063.1, from coordinate 40,564,981 downwards.
TTTCCCCTTTTGAATTTAACTGTCTATTTTCAAGCATTTATGATTCTTTTATTCCTGAAACTGAATTGTCTCCTTGTTTTCTTTTTTTCTGTAACTGTCTTTTCAATTATTTAAATACTGCATTTATTATTTTCTTATGTGAAAATACTTGACAACATGCTCTTTATTGCTGCATAAATCATGCTCAACATCATACTCCGCTCGTGCGTAATTAATCCTATAGCAACGCTTGATGAGTGTTTGCGCTCTTCCTATATATTACCTTTTAAATTCAAAAAGACGTATTTACGGTAAAACTAGTCGATCAGCGGTGCATTCGACGGTTCCGTGCCTTCCCCTCAAGTTGTCCGCTTGAGGGTCCTAGTCTATACCTCTATAGCAACCTTACTCCAATTAAATTGTACATGCATCATGGTCAAACCTATCCGGGTTAATATGTTGTCCACATAATAACCCTTTAAGACAAGCCTTATCCAAAAGTTCATCGGGTTTTCCATAATCCCAATGGACGTAACCACGATTATGTGCATTAATTTGGAGAAATAAATGCCAATATGCTAATTATTACGATATAAATAGACGAACCTGAAGGGGGAAAGGGCCTAACTCTCTTTGTTTGCAGAAAATAAGGCACGAGGTCCCTAGATTTGGTATGGTTAGCACACCCTCACTCTTGCTAGATTGGTGGAGGGATCTTCTTTCATGTGACCAAAACCATGTGAAACGAGTCCTAGGAAACTTGCCTTCTTTGATGGACCTTCAGCTCAACAAAATGTTGATCGAGGCTGTAACTATGTTTTGGGATAAGGAAAGGGCTGTGTTCTGTTTTGTGAACATAGAAATGACACCCCTTCTAGAAGAAATAGGAGGATTTGCTGGGTTACCTTGGGATTGTCCTAGTTTGTTGGCATCCAAAAACCGCACTACTAAAGGATTTCTGAAAATGGTAGGGCTGAAGAAGAATGACAACTTGAAATGCCTAAAGGACTCCTACATACCTTTTGAGTTCCTTTATGAAATATACGGTCACAACAGTTCCTACCGTATTTTTGACGATGAGTTCTCAATTACTTCTTTAGGTTGGATTCATCGTAGGGTCTTCGCGTTTATCATGTGTTTCTTGAGCATGCTGGTGTTCCCAATCCAAAGGGATATTATCCATACTAGTCTGGCCATGGTAACCAAAACTCTGATGGACGGGATCGAGGGGAAGACATACACTATCATCCCTATGGTTGTTGCAGCTATGTACCGGGCTTTGGAGCGATGTCAAAAGGGGTTCAGGTTCTTCGAGAGTTGTAACTTGCTGCTACAAGTCTGGTTGTTGGAACATCTCCAAAAGGTACAATACCATCAAGAATTTCCGCAAAGGACATGGAATGATCATATAGCCTTCCATCAACCCAAAAGAATGAATTATATTCCATACATGTTTGCTCAGCCAGAGGACGCTGCAGGATGGGTACATCTTTTTGAAAATTTGATTGGGGATCAAGTCCAATGGATGTTCGAGTGGTTCCCTACCGATGAATTCATCATTAGATCTAGGGATTTTCCGCACTTGGTATTGATCGGGTTGAAGGGCATATACCCTTACGCTCTTCTCAGGGTTATGAGACAAGCAGACAGGAGACAAATCATACCACGGGTCGCCAAAACGTGTCACTTCAGAGACAATTTCTAGGGTGACGCCATCTCGCATAAGAATGAAGCGCAACACATGTGGACCTTGAAGATTATTGTGGAGAACTATACTAATGAGCCAGACTGATATCACGCAAGCCACTCATACCTTTACCCTTCGTGGTTGGAGGACAACATAACTGGGGTCGTTGAGCAAGGGCTGGGCCAGGAAACCGGGTCATAGAAGAGGTTGTTGAAGCCGAGGTAAAGTACAACAAGCTGCGGAAAAGAGTTCGAGAGTCTAAAAACGAGCATATGGCACTGCACAAGGCTGATATGGAGATGATTAACGAATGGAAAGAAAGAGCTGTTAAATCCAGCGAGAGGCTGGAATACCTGGAATATAGTTTAATGGGGTTGGAATGGAAGATGAGAAAAAGGGTCACTGATTGCCAGAACGCTGAAGGGAACGAAGGAGGGCATCTTGCAAGGGCATTCCTGCTGCTGAACCTACGCGAGATGGGAGAATTGATTGACAAGAGAATCCAGTCTAGAGAGGGTCCTTCAGAGACCAAGTAGATTAGATTTATTTGCTTTCCTTTCAAATGTAATAAGGCCGAGAGCCAATAGTGACATTGTCTTATTTAGTTTTGTTTTGGTTCGTTTACTTTTACTTTAATAAAATGAGGCAATTATTGGCACTAAAATTCTCCAAATTTATTTGTCGCTAGGCCTACCTTGGGCACAATAAGACTCCCAAATTAGGACACGAATTTACATTCCTGCAATATGTGTTTAAATATTGCAAACACTTCAAAATCCTTACTGACTTGTTTACCTTTTGTTTTTTTTTATTTCTTTATTCTCATCCCCTAAGGTTGGTTCGCTCATACTGGCATCATCAGCACATCACACCAGATCTAGAGGCCCTCCACCTCCCCCGCCTCCAAGTAATACAAAAAGCAAAGGAAAAGCAAAAATGGACGATTTAAGTGGTATTCGAAAGGAGAATGCTGAGAACGCAGAAGCTTCAGATGGTCGGAGTACTCCGGCATCAAATGATCTAGTCTTGAGTTTGGAACAAAAGATATTAGAACTACAGGGAGAACTTGAGCAGGTCCGCAACTTGGCAAACTTGTCACTCACCCTGAATGTCCCCGACATCAACCAACAAAACACAAAGAACCCAGCACCTCCCCAAAACACACCAAACCAACATCCGCAAAACCCTCTTGCACCGCATTAAAACCCAACCCTACCCCAAAATCTCAATCCCCTACCAATACCAACTCTACCACAACACCATCATCAACCAATTCATTACCCGCCAACCACCACTTATCATACTCCCCAGAATACACCTCAACCCATTCCCGACACTCAAAGCTCTATCAATGACCACCATTACACCCAGGCACCAGGCACTCACCAAAACAATCCCATATACGTGGAAATTGTGCCTCATTCTATCCAACTAATCTCCTATACACCAGAATCTTTTAAGAAGGACTTGCTCATTAAAAACATGGCTGAAGAACTCAAGAAGCTGACAAGTTAAGTTCAGGGTGTCGAAGGCGGCAAGGGAGTAGAAGGTTTGAACTATGAAGACCTATGCATACAGCCAGATGTAGAACTACCGGTGGGATACAAACCTCCTAAGTTCGAGATGATTGACAGCACAGGTGATCCCAGGGTCCATCTGAGGACCTATTGCGACAAGCTTGTCAGGGTCGGAAAAGACAAAAAGATCCGGATGAAACTCTTTATGAGAAGTCTTAATGGAGATGCTTTGTCCTGTACATCAGTTAGGATCCCAAGAAATGGTCCAATTAGTGAGTATGGCATCGGATTTCATAGACCGGTTCAGATTCAATACAAATAATGCACCAGATGTTTTCTACATCCAGAACCTTAAGAAGAAACCCACCAAAACCTTTCGCGAGTACGCTACTCGTTGGAGGTCGAAAGCGGCCGAGGTCAGACCATCTTTGGACGAAGAACAGATGAACAAGTTTTTCGTCAGAGCACAGGATCCGCAGTATTATAAAAGATTGATGGTCATTGAAAACCATAAGTTCTCTGCTATCATCATGCTTGGGTAAAGAATTGAGGAAGGCATCAAAAACGGGATGGTAACGAATTTTGAGGCATTACAGGCCACAAATAAGGCATTACAATCGGGAGGCATATCAAAGAAAAGAGACGTTGGGGTAGTAATGGTAGCTCAAGGCCCGAAATCTCCACTTACATATCAAACACCTCAACCCACATATTAGACACCTCCACCACATATCAGACACCCCCCACCCACATATCAAGCACCACCACCCACATATCAACTCTCATCTCCTAGATATTCCCAACCAACCACTGTCCATCACACCTATAACTCCCAACCATCCCATTTCCAATCACCTCCAACTTGCCAAAACATTCCAAGACCACGACCAAACTTCGACCGCAAGCCACCCAAACAATACACCGTCATTGTTGAACCTATCGACCAACTGTATGAAAGGTTGAAAGCCGCTGGTTATGTCTCCCCCATTCATGCTGTGACATTAGAGAATCCATCCCAATGGGTCAATCCAAACAAAACTTGTGTGTACCATTCTTATATGAAGGGGCACACCACTGATGAGTGCCGAACATTGAAAAATAAGATCCAAATGCTAATTGACAACAAGGTCATATAGGCAAAGGAAGCTGCACCCAATGTCCGCAACAACCCTCTCCCTAATCATAGAGGTGGTAGGGTACATGTGATAGAGACGAACAAAGAATGAGACCCTGAGGGGTTGACTGGGCTTATTCGGGAGGCCGATGACTTTAAACCCTCGGTCATACTTACTCCTATTATAGTATAGACTCAGTCACCAATCGAGGTTGAGGTAGCTGCATCAGTTCCATTTGAGGTAGAGGTGGCTCCACCTACAGACACCCCTACTTCGTTTGAAGTAGAAGTGGTCATACCTTTTACAGTGACAGTATCAACCACACCTCCTTTCCACTCAAAAGCAATACCTTGGGATTATATTACCGAAGCTCTGCAAAAAGGGAAGGCAAAGGTAGAAGAATTTGATGCTGCACAGGGAATGACTAGGACCGAAAGAGCCTATACACATGAGCACTTGGGAGGACCAAGTAAGGATGACACTACCAAGCAGCGGAGAGATGGTCAATTGGTAGGTTAGGTGCTGGAAAGTCATAAGATCATCTTCCACGAAGATGAGCTACCGCCTGAGGGGTTGAATCACAATCGAGCATTGCATATCATAGTGCAATTTGAAGACAAATTCATTGCCAGGGTCTTGGTTGACGGAGGTTCAAGCCTCAATATTTGTCCTTTGGACACTCTAAAAAGATTGGACAAAGGTTTTCATGAAATACAGACAGGAAGCATGAATGTGAAATCTTACGATGGGTCTCAAAGGGCCACGATTGGAGAAATTAACCATTGTTTGCAGATGAGGCCAACTTGGTTCGACGTCGAGTTTCAGGTGCTCGACATACCGGCCTCATACAATCTTCAATTGAGCCGACCATGGATCCATGTCGCTAGGTCTGTGGCATCCACACTACATCAAGCCGTGAAATTTGAATGGAATCGTCATGAGGTGATCATTCACGAAGATGGGAGTAACCCATTTACACCAGTCAAAGCATCCCGGTTATTGGACATAGAAGAAGGCTAGGAGGGGAAACCTATCATCACATTGAACGTGTCAATGTCGTCGAGAAAGATAAATGGTGGAGCAGTAAAATAGAGAGCATACTGGCATAGTTTGGGTATAAACCCGGCAAAAGGCTTGGGAAGAATCTCCAGGGTATCACTAAACCAATACGGCTGAAGGGTCATGGTAATACCTTTGGGCTCGGATATCAGTACACATGGCAAGAGTATAACGATTGGTCGCCTCTATGGCACGGACCGTATTACCCTCTCGAGCAACCATTGCCACATCTAGATCAAGATTTTCACCAAGTTGATAAAATATGGGGAACCACAGAAGAGGAGGCATTAGCTGGGTTGAAGAATATGTTCTTGGAGGATGAAGACATGGACTGCAGTGCCATAATTGAGGAGGAGGAGTAAGAGGGCCTCACTATTTAGACTGTAGAGAAGGGAGCTATTCTTAGGAACTGGACCGCCAGGCCATCCCGGGCCCGCCGAGTCCCTAGGTAGCTTGGCAGATTTTATTTCTATAGCCATTCTAGGCATTTAAGATTTTCAGTAATTTTGTTTTAAAGACTTACTTATTTCAAAATAAATGTTCGATTCATCGAGCCGCACTTGTCTGGATGATGTTTAATTTTAATCAAATGCATTTGCTCTTTATTATTCATTATTATTTTCTACACTTTTTCTTTCTACAGCATTATTATTACTTTTTTTATGAACCGGTAACTGTGACATGTAATGAGGCAACGCAACATAAGAATAGTGATTCAGATGAAGAAGATGAGATACCCGAGGAAGTTGTCAGGGAAGTTGAAAACTTTGAGAATAAGCCTAAGTCCAACCTGGACGAGACTGAAGCAGTAAATTTTGGGGGACGCCAAAACCGTCAAAGAGACTAGCATCAACATTCATTTGTCACCAACAAAGAAGGAAGAGTGCATTTGTTTCTTAAAAGAATATGAGGACATTTTTGCATGGTCATATGATGGCATGACCGATTTAAGCACATCCATAGTGGCTCACAAGCTGCCTACTAATCCTATGTGTCCGCTAGTAAAGCAGAAACTCCGAAAGTTCAAACCAGATATGAGCCTGAAAATCAAGGAGGAGGTTACCAAGTAGATCAAAGCCAAAGTTCTCACGGTGGTTGAGTACCCAACCTGGTTAGCTAACAATGTTCCAGTACCGAAGAAAGATGGAGAAGTCAGAATATTTGTTGACTATCGAGATTTAAACAGAGCAAGTCCCAAAGACAACTTTCCACTGCCAAACATACGCATCCTGATTGATAACTGTGCCAAGCATGAACTCCAATCTTTTGTAGATTGCTTTGCGAGTTATCACCAGATCTGGATGGACGAAGAAGATACAGAGAAAATAACTTTTATTACACCATGGGGGGTATACTAATACAATATGATGCCATTTGGTCTCAAGAATGCTGGGGCTACATACTTGAGAGCCATGACGGCCATCTTCCATGATATGATACACAAAGAAATAGAAGTGTATGTGGACGATCATTATCAAATCCAAGAGGGCCTCATATCACATAGCAAATTTGCGAAAGTTCTTTGACAGGTTAAGGAGGTACAATTTGAAGTTGAACCCCGCAAAGTGTGCATTCAGGGTTCCCGCGGGAAAGTTATTGGGATTCATTGTCAGCCATCGAGGGATTGAGATAGATCCGTCTAAAGTCAAGGCTATCTAGGAGTTACCGCCGCCTAGGAGTAAAAAGGACATGATGAGATTCCTGGGACGTCTCAACTATATCAGTCACTTCATAGCACAGTCCACGGTCATATGTGAACAGATGTCGAAACAAGCTGGACTAATGATTGTCAGAAAGCTTTTGACAAAATCAAGAAGTATCTATCCACACCACCGGTTTTGGTCCCGCGAGAGCCATGACGGCCTTTGCTACTCTATCTATCTATATTTATGGAGCCTTCGGATGTGTTCTGGGACAACATGATGAGACAGAAAGAAAGGAGCAAGCCATATATTACTTGAGTAAGAAGTTCACGCCTTACGAGGCATAGTGCTCTCTGCTAGAGCGCACTTGTTGTGCTTTGACTTGGACGGCCCAGAAGTTGAGGCATTACTTCTATGCCTATATTACATACCTCATATCCAGGATGGATCCTTTAAAATACATATTTTAGAAACCCATGCCAACTGGAAAGCTAGCCAAGTGGCAGATACTGTTGAGTGAGTTCAATATCATCTGTGTAACTCAAATGGCGGTCAAATGGCAAGCATTGGCAGATCATCTTGCTGAAAACCCGGTGGGAGGAGAATACGAACCATTGAAAACGTATTTTTCTAATGAAAAAGGGTCGCTCGTAGGGGAAGACATTACTAAAGCATACGACGGTTGGAGGATGTTCTTTGACGGAGCTGCAAATTTCAAAGGAGTAGGCATTGGAGTAGTTTTGGTATTAAAAACTGGTCAACATTATCCGGTATCTGCTAAACTGAGATTTCCCTGCACCAACGACATGGAGGAATATGAAGCCTGCATACTAGGACTCAACATGGCAATCGACATGAACATTTAGGAGTTGCTGGTAATCGGTGATTCAGATTTGCTTGTGCACCAGGTACAAGGAGAGTGGGCCACCAAGAATTCCAAGATATTGCCATATCTACACCATGTGCGGGAATTGAGAAAGAGGTTCACAAAGATAGAATTCCAACATGTGCCCAGAATTCAGAATGAGTTTGCAGATGCATTGCCCACCTTGTCATCGATAATACAACATCCAGATCAGAATTTCATTGATCCTACCCCGGTGAAAAGTTATAATCAGCCTGTATGCGGCATTCATGTCACATAAGAAACAGATGGAAAACCTTGATTCCATGACATCAAGGAGTATTTGGCAAAAAGGAGAATATCCGGAGCATGCAAACCACACTCAGAAATGCACACTCCAGAGGTTGTCCAATCACTTCTTCCACAGCAGAGGAAACTTGTAAAGGAGAACTCTCGATTTAGGATTGCTAAGATATGTCGATGCAAAAGAAGATTTTAAGCTACTTGAGGAGATACAAGCCAGGACCTGTGGCTCGCACATGAATGGGTTTGTCTTGGCTAAGAAGATACTTAGAGCCGGTTAATTTTGGATGACCATGGAGACAGATTGCGTTCAGTATGTCCGCAAATGCTACCAATGCCAAGTGCACGCCGATATGATAAAAGTGTCGCCAAATGAGCTCAATGCCACAATCTTACCTTGGTCATTCGCTGCCTGGGGAATGGATGTCATTGGTGCAATTTAGCCCACTGCTTCAAATGGGCACAGGTTTATTCTAGTGGTTATTGATTACTTCACAAAATGGGTAGAGGTTGCATCTTACAAAGCTGTGACCAAGAAAGTCATTGCAGATTTTGTCAAAGATCGTATTGTTTGCCGATTCGGAGTTTTCGAGTCCATTATTACTGATAATGCCGCAAATCTCAACAGTGATCTAATGAAATCCCTATGTGAAACTTTCAAAATCAAGCACAAGAATTCCATAGCCTATAGACCTCAGATGAATGGAGCTATAGAAGCCGCCAACAAAAACATCAAGAAGATATTGAGGAAGATGGTAGAAACCACAAACAATGGCACGAGAAGATATCCTTTGCTTTGTTGGGATACCGCACTACAATTCGCACATCAACTGGAGCAACACCTTACATGCTGGTTTATGGTATCGAGGTTGTCATCCCAGCCGAGGTAGAGATTCCTTCTTTAAAAAATTATACAGGAAGCCAAACTCAGTGATGCAGAATGGACAAGGAACCGCTATGAACAATTGGCCCTCATAGATGGAAAAAGGATGAACATAGTATGTCACGGTCAATTTTACCAGAATAGAATGTCTAGAGCTTTCAATAAAAAGGTCAAACCAAGGCAATTTGTGCCAGGACATCTAGTACAGAAGAAGATCTTCCCACATCAAGATAAATCCAAAGGGAAATTCTTTCCCAACTAGCAAGGTCCTTACATGGTTCATAGGGTGCTGACAGGAGGAGCACTCATACTCATAGAGATGGATGGAGAAATATGGCCAAAACCAATCAATTCAGACGTAGTCAAGATATACTATGCTTAGATTATTTACATTTCCTCATCTGATGTAATTGAACTATGCTTGACCTAATTCCCATTTAAGAGGGGATACGTAGGCAGCCTTATGGGTTCGGTCATATCATAATAAAATTTCCATTTCCCGCAAGATCAGAAAATGGGGCAAAATTTTGAGGAGGACCCTCAAAATTCCGGAGCAAGTCCAACCAATGCTAGCGTATGTCAGACGGTCGGAAATTGGTTAAGAAATTGGGGCAGAATTTTGGGAAGGATTCTCAAAATTCTGAGTAAGGATCAATGAGGTTCGTTACCCGTAAACAGCCGAAGTATCATCTACCAAACTGGGGCAGAATTTTGAGGAGGACCCTCAAAATTCTAACATGAGGAAGCGGCAATGTCTCTAAAATATGTTACAGTCACTAGTTCATCTAAAACACTTAATATTTCACTATGTTTCTAAAATGATTTTCTTTTTATCAATAATTGCGTAATTTCGAAAACTTTATTTCCGTAACAGTCAGGTGTTACCTAGGGAAACTCAGAAAAGGCCTTCAAAACGGAGCAAAGCAAGGCCAGTGGACAAAAGCACGAACCAACCTCCCCTCACAAAACTTACAATTTTTTTTTTGAACGCAAGCACATCCGACGTAGCGATAGCATCCGCACATATATACACGTAACAAGATCTTAATCAGGCCATCAGACACTGAACATATCCCCAGCTAAGACATATGCTACTCTCATTTTTTGCTTGCTCTTTGCGTGAGGCTAATCCCTGCCTCCATATTTGCATGAGGCTAATCCTTTCCTCCATATCTTCATGAGGCTAATCCCTTCCTCCCTACTTGCATGAGGCTAATCCTTGCCTCTATATTTGCATGAGGCTAATCTATGCCTCCATATTTGCATAAGGCTAATCCTTGCCTCCATACTTGCATGAGGCTAATCCCTGCCTCCCTACTTGCATGAGGCTAATCTCTGCCTCCGTATCTGCATGAGGGTAATCCCTGCCTCAATATTTGCATGAGGCTAATCCTTGCCTCCATATCGGCATGAGGCTCATCCTTGTCTCCCTACTTGCATGAGGCTAATCCCTGCCTCTACACTTGCATGAGGCTATTCCCTGCCTCCACACCTATATGAGGCTAATCCCTGCCTCCACACTTGCATGAGGCTAATCACTGCCCTCATACCTGCATGAGGCTAATCCTTGCCTCCCTATTTGCAGGAGGATAATCCCTGCCTCCATACCTGCATGAGGCTAATCTTTGCCTCCCTATTTGCATGAGGCTAATTCTTGCCTCCATATTTGTATGAGGCTAATCCCTGCCTCCATATTTGCATGAGGATAATTCCTACCTCCACATTTGCACAAGGCTAATCCTTGCCTCCACATTTGCATAGGACTAAACATTGTCGCTCCTTACATAAATATTGCTCTATCCGGGTACTATCTGTTTATTTTTTAATCGGGCTAAGCCGTGCCCTGCATTTCACAAGACTAAGCCTTGACTTGGTAGCATCATATTATTACACCTCATAGGCCAAAATATTGTCAATCTATCCAAAGGCGTCATAGTCTAAAAGGCATCATCCTCATAGCCGGAAGACACCATGCCAAGGACTGAGGATCCCTCAAATTTGCATATCATTATTCAAAGGCGTCATAGTTCGGAGGCACCATCTTCATGGACCGAGAACACCATTTCATGGCCTGCGAATACCTCACTAAACAATTCCTGGCCCATGACATCATGGTCCGAGGACGTCATCTTTAACCGTCCAAAGACAACTTTCATGGTCCAAGGGGAATCTGCATCATGTTTAAACTTCAGCACAAATACATATCTGTAGCATCTCTTCATCTGCAGGTGATCAGCAAGCAACCGCTATCCTAGAAGGAGCGACCTCGCTTCAGTCCTTTCAAACTATCTCAAACTTAGCCGCTCACCATAACTGCTCTTGCATCTCGTGTTCGTCCTTGCAATGACTTCATCGGTGTATTCCGCCAATAAGTTCAAGAACTACACATGGCCTGATTCCTGTAAAACCAAGGATATGTAGACAGCTCAAGACCAGAGTCCGGCCTCTGTCTTTCAAAACATTCCGTCCGGTCAAAATTGGCCATCATTTCTCTACCTGAAAACTTTTTCATCCTTCCCGAGTAAAGAGGGGCAACTATTGATACCTAATTTTTCTTCATATATTTGTTTTACATATATATACTTATAAAATAGCACATATGCAATTATAAGCATGCATAAGCATTTTTATAATTTTTCTATAATTTTAAAACCTCCAAATCAATTTATTTATTCTCTTTTTTATTTATAAAATATCCAATAATTATCCTTCACATCCTTTTGTGGTAATTTAGCTATTTAAATTCATTATTTATACCAACATAGTGTTTAAATATTTTTAGTGCATTTTTATAATTGAATTTATGTTTATAGGCTAAATTGCACATCTTTGCAATAATAACCCATATTAATGCATAATTACATTATTGATGCATAAAGTGGTCTTTTATATTTTTAAAATGTTAAATAACTATTTTTAAATCATTTTACTACACGGAATATTTTTTGGAACTCATTTATTATTTTTTATAAATTATATAGTTATTAAAAGTGGCTATTTAAAATCTAGCCAATTTTTATTTCAATTTTGGTCCTAATTCAAGCCAACACCATCCCAATTTCAATTTAAACTTACCCAACCTAAACCCTAATACCCGATTCGGCCCCAAACCCTAATACCCGATTCTGCCCCAAACCCTTTTAATCTCGGCCATTGATCATAGAGATCAACGGCCACAATCAGCCCCATCCTTTTCTTTAGTCCCAAACGAACCCCCAAATCCTTTCATTTCCCACCATCCACTGTCCTGAATTCCCTCTCCTCTCTCAGATGCTCTCAAACCTAACCCTAATCGGACCTCGCCATCACGCATCTATGGATATCTATGGTGGTTCTTCACCACCCCCTAGGCCTCTAGTAGTCTCTCTTGTACTAGTATCACTATCTTTAGGGTCCTCAAGGGACCATGGTTAGTTTTCTTATATCTATGGCCATTTCTCGCCTATTTCAGGCTGTCCTGGTTCGATTCCAAGTGAGATATTCCTATATCTATGGGTTTCTAGGTTTGATTCTTCATCTTTGTGATTGTTCTTCTCGAAACCCTAATTTCTCTCTTCTGAACTTCTTAGATCTGTATAGATCTGATATGGTTTAGACCTATTTCATATGAGTTTTACAAAAGCCTTTACAAGAATCGTGTGATTTTCGAATTATGGAAATTTCTTTTCCAAAATGTTTGATGATTTCTGAGTGTTTGATCTTCTGCTTCTTATGTTTTGACTGATTTTGTAAGTTTGCTACAATCTTAACTCGTTTATACTAAAAGCCCTAATTTTGACATTCTTTGTTTGGTTTCTGAGTACTAGTATATTGAATGTGTTCTTGCCTTGGTTCTTGTGATTTCTCTCCAGCCATTTGAATGTCTCGTGGTTTTGTTATCCGAATATGCCTCTACTGAGTTTCTTAGTTCAACTCTTTTACTAATTCTATATGTTTGTGTTCATTATGACTATTCATTTTAAGACCTATATCTTTCTTCTTAAATCAGTGTCGTTTTCTTGATTTACCAATTTGTTTCGTGTCGAATCCGGACTATTCATGTCTTACCTTATTTTGTTTATAAAACTTGCTGACTCTTTACGTGATTTTTTCTTTGATTGAACCCTTGATTATTCTGAAGTTCTTGTTTCCTGTTTTGATTTGAACTCTTTTCCTTAACAAAACTTTTGATTCTTACCTCTCTAATCGGTTTGATTGAACTTCTTGACTTAATTAGTTTTACCTTGCCTTATTTATTATTTTGTTGATTCTTACTCATTGTTTCTTTAACTGAAACTCTTGTTCATTCACCCCTAATTACCTACTCTGTACTTAAGGTGTACTCGATTTCCTTCCTTAAGTATCTGTCATGCTTTTACCGTTGATTGAATATCCCTTGACTAAAGGGAAGACTTACTGATTTTACATGTGATTGATTCCATGAATTTCTCTAATTGCTACTTATTTGAGATCTTACCTTATTTTGTTAAGCTTTTCATTACTATATAAACTCCCTCTTATTTTAACTTTTGGACAATGAATATAGTTCAAAACTACTACTTTTTACACCCTAAAAAGGCTCTCTTTCTGCTCTCTTTGCTACTTGTGATCCCTGCTATTCTAGCCGGCTGCAAGCCAAGGCTAGAAACTGCACAATACCTTGATCACAATCTTGTATTTTCTTTCTTTAAATAGGTATGCCTCTGATTAATTTTTTAGGAATCAAAACCTATGTGTTTACGTACTGCTTTAGTTCATATGGCCTGAGTTTATTCTTGCTCCTATTTATTGCTTACCCAACATGCCTAATACTGCCTATTCAAATCTATGACCAGCATGTTTCTACTCTACTTGTTTGTTTGTTATTTTGTTTGAAATGTCTACTTATGTAACTGGCCTGTTTGATTGACTTCTATTTATATAGCATGCTTAAACTCTGCCTTTGTGTAATTAGCATGCCCTCACCTATCTTTGCTTGATCTGCCTCACTCCTGCTAAGTTAATTACTCTCTCTAGAATGGCTTCAACATGTTTCTGTTGTGATCTTTGCTGCATGACCTGCATTCTACCTACTAGTTCTATAGAACCCCCTCAAAACTCTATGTATCCTATTGTCTGTATGCTTCATTAAGGTGTACTCTCTATGTTCCCAATCCCTCTTCCCTTTGTCTGAAAGTTGCTTGCCAAAGTTACTTCCTAAAGTTTGTTTGTTCTATGTCTTGTGTTCTAATTGCAAAATTGTTTCTTTACACTTTCCCTCAAACTATTTTATCACTAAAGATTTTTAGAAGCTCTTTTCAGTCCTAAAACCTTTCTATTAAACTCTTTCAAACCACTATGCACTTTCACTTACTCCTAAAATACTAGGTTTTGCCCCTCTGATATGTGTACTGCCTTGAGATCCTTGAGATCTCTCTGAACTCTAACATGTCAGGGCTGGACTTTTCACACTGCACCTAAATCAGTTATAATTTGAGAAAGGTGTAGGTGTGAGCACTACCCGGGATCCTTGAGGTCCTCAGGGAACTCTAACACACCTAGACATGAAATTGGCTATGAAATTTTGTATTTGAGATTACTGGAGGCTTGGAAGTCATTTGGGTCCTACTTCAGGCTCCCTGTAGATTAATTTCTGTTTTATTTGTGTAATTTTTTATTCAATTCATTGGTCTGTAATATTTTTTGTAAACAAACAGTGGGGTGATGGGTGAAAAAGAGAGGGTAGTTATATATTATGGGTAAAATTGGGTAGATACCATGCCTATAGGATCCATGTTGATTCAAATATGTTTTTTATGTTTGCTTTACTTCCACACAGTTAGAAACCATGCCTATAGGGTCTAAACTAGCTTTAATAATAGAGATCCTGCCTATAGGGTTAAAATCAGCTCTATAGAAATCATGTCTATAGGAGTTTCACTTTGGTTAAATGAATGTTGTTTGTTTTACCTTGCTTAATTAGAAATCGTGCCCATAAGACTTAACAGTTCAGTTAGAAAAGTCAGTGTATTTCATGTTTATATATTCTAAATTGGTTTAGTTAACTAGTCTATCCGTTTCTTTAACAAGTCTTCAACGCTGCTTTAAGTAACATTGCTAAAAATCATGCCTATAGGATCCAAATTGCAGTTTAAAATTGTTTTACTATTTTAATGCATTCCTAATCAATATAGATATCATGCTCATAGGACATCATTGTTATGCACCTAGGAAAGCCTGTAGGGCGATTAAAATTTTGCACACTATAAATCTATGCCTTGTTATTTGAGACTGCTCACACTTAATTTAAAAGAATCAGTAGGCAAGTAGGATTCAGCTCTTTGACACTTTGGTCCTAATTCAATACTTCATAATCTCCGCTCACCTAGATATCATGTTCTAAGGTTTTCTCTTAAATACTTGAAACTGTTGTTTGAGACGTGCACTTACTTGTTATGTTTGTGGAGGTAAATGTGAGCCTTTAATTGTTCCCTCTCTAAATGCAGTCCTAATTGTTTTTTATTGACGCCTAGACTTTTATCGTTTAAAAACCTTATGATGGTCTAGAACTGCCTAAATTAGAGGTCGTAAATACCTCCAATGCCATGATGAAATGATGGGTAGTGCACGCATAGGATATCTTTCAAGGTTGCAAGAACGCTTTAGGCTATGACCAAGGGGAGGGAATTGGGTAGTAAGTAATATGATGACTACGCGCTAATGTCACGTGTAGCCCCTCGTTGAGGAGTATTTACCGGGCATTGTGTGGGTATGATCCTATAGGCTAACCAACCTAGAACCCCTCTTTCCCAACTCCTGGGGTTTAAATAAATTTACTTTTCTTTACAAATGTGCAAATTGTTCAAACCCTTTTTCCTTACTTTCATTACTTGAATCATACATGTCAAAAACATGCATTTACTTGCAAGTACGTGTTAAAACTGTTTATGTGTTAAAATGACTAATTCACATAGTTTAAGTTCGGTCGGGACCCACCGTTTTGGACCGCGATGGGTGCCTAACACCTTCCCATCAAGGTTATTTCGAGCCCTTACCCTAATCTCTGGTAATGCAAACTAGTCTAAGAGTTAATCGCTATAGGTGCCCTAACGCACCATAATCCATTAGGTGGCGACTCTTCAAATACCCAATTCCCAAAAGGAAACGAGTTATTTCCACCATGAATGTCGAAACCCGGACTTCCCCGTCAAAAAGGGAAAATAGGGGCATGACAGGGATTGTAAGTGTTCCCATATTGGTTTATTTGGCCCCTATTTGCATGACACACAAAGTAGACAGACTCTAGATTAATGGGGCATAAGTCACTCGTGTGACCCTCGCCACATATTTCACAAAACATTTGAACCTGTTGTACCGGTTGTGCTTGCTACTTATTGATAACTAATGTCATCTTATTGACTTGGTTGGTCAGTGTAGAAATCCGCTGATAATGCCGAGACGACATCTAACTCAAGAACCCCTACAGACTTTTGCACTGTGTGTCTGCCCGTCTCTCCTTTCCAATCCGGATTGTTTTTCGAGAATTTGTTCAATAATGTATATATCTCATCAAAGCCTTTCTCCAACACTTTACCTCCAGCTGCAACATCTACCACAATCTTTGTTTCAGGATGTAGACTTTCTATGAGATCCCCTTGAACCTCCCCCAAGCTGAGTATAAAGACTCTCTCGCTTTCTATTTGAAGACAACTATCTCACTTGTGATCTTTGCAGTTTTGCTTGAAGGGAAGAACCTTGCCAGAAAGACTCTCTCGCTTTCTATTTGAAGACAACTATCTCACTTGTGATCTTTGCAGTTTTGCTTGAAGGGAAGAACCTTGCCAGAAATTTCCTTGCCAAATCATTCCATGATGTAATAGAATTAGCTGGTTCTGCCATCAGCCATCATTTTGCTTCGCCCAATGGAGAGAATGGGAAAAGTGTGAGCCTCACATAGTCTGAAGTTACTCCGTTAGTGATATAAGTATCACTAATCTCCAAGAAATTCAGGATATGTTGTTGTGGATCCTAGTGTGGTAGACCCATAAACTGCCCATTCGAATAAAGTAGTTGGATCATGCTCTGTTTCAGTTTGAAGTGCCCAGTGATTCTGGGCTTCACAATGCTAGAGGTAACATTAGCAATGTTGGGCATCGCCACCTCCTGAACAACCATGTGTTGCTCATTTGCCATGTTCACAAGAAATTAAACAAGTGCCAGAATATTATTCGTATCTCTTGCTTCCCTCAACCTCCTTGAAATGTTCTCTTAGGTTCAGGGTCAAAGCCTTGAAGTTGGTCCTGGCTTCTGACCCTGTGCATTCAATAAAAGTTCCTAAGATCAGAGCAATAATCAAATAACGTTAGACTTGACGAAATAAACAATTAAAGCAAAAACTAGAAAGTAGTTAATATTCAAGTCCCTGGCAACGGTGCCAAAAATTTGTTGCTCCCAAACGCACACGCAAGTATACATGGTCGTACAAGTAATAAAATGATAAGTCAAGTGTTAAACCCACAAAGACTTGTATCAACTGCCCACTAAAATCACCAAGATTTTTATTCAGTCAAGCCAAAATCAAGTTTGAGAATGTGATTATACTAAATTATAATTCTAAGTAATAACTAAATTATCAAGCAGTAAAATAATTGTTATGTATTCAATGGAGACAAATATGCCATGGTTATGATCGATTCACCAATCCTGTTATGTTCTATTAACTTTCTCTCTCTCTCTCTCTCTCTCTCTCTCTCTCTCTCTCTCTCTCTCTCATATAATTCACTCATGGTTGCTAATTAATCGATAATTGCTCTCATAGCCTTCTCCCAAAGTACTACTCGCCTATTCAAAATATATTAACACATATATTCCTATGAAATCAATCTATTAAGATCGCATTAAGATTATGATATTTAATTAAGCATGGTGACTAGGTACATTCCTATCCTAACCAAAAATCCACCCCCTAAGAGTTAAGATCGTGCTCTCTTCAATTCTTCTCTAATCTAAACACGGCTTTTCCAAGTATAGCATAGATAGTAAATAGAACCTAACTGTTGCCCAGACAGTTAAGCAATTAATCACAGAATTGAAGAAACAATCATATATTAGTGAATTGTAATCAAATATAAGTCAACGCTAAACAACAATATTCATGGCTAAATCACAACCCTAGAACTATGGGTTTTTAGCCACTCATGATAATAGCAAACAATTTTATAAGTGTTGAATAATTGAAAATACTAGAAAAAGATGAAGAAAACTGAGATCTCTTCGCTTCCGAATGTGTCTCATGTGTATTCTCCCTCAAAAGTGGTGTCACCCCCACACCAATAAGTTTAGTCTTGCTTTTATACATGTTGGGTAGGTCTAGGGCCGAAATAACCGTGTCTTGGGCGAATTTGAACATGTTTCATGCCACAGGTGCCTTGCCTCACACTAGGCGCCTGCCATGGCTCAACCAATTTGGAATTTCTATTTCTGGCTCCACAGGTAGGGCTAGGCACTGCCTGTGGCGCTGCAAATTCCAATTTTCCTATTTTCGTCTGTTTGGCTCTAATTTCGCACATTTTGCCCCCAATTGCTCCCGGATCATTCTTACACATAAAAACACCTCAAATTAATATAAATCAACACTTTACATCCTAAATTCACGAAACAAAAGTAAAACATGAGGTGATATACATATAAATATATGTACTTTAAGCTAAACATCAGTGTCACTCATAAAGTCTCCACCCCCTACCACCCTCAAGCAAGCGGACAAGTTGAAGTCTCCAACCAGGAGATCAAGAGCATTTTGTCGAAGACTGTGAATGCCAACTAGACCGATTGGTCAAGAAAACTTGATGATGCTCTTTGCGCTTATAGGATAGCCTACAAGACACCGATTGGGATGTATCCATATTGATTGGTATTTGGGAAGGCGTGTCATCTTCCAGTAGAACTTGATCATAAAGCCATGTGGGCGTTGAAAAAGTTGAACCTTGAGTGGGATATCGCTGCAAACCTAAGAGTGACACATTTAAATGAGCTTGATGAACTCCGGTATCATGCCTATACAAGTTTATCCCTTTACAAGGAGAAGATGAAGTACCTCCATGACAAGTACATCCACAACAAGGAGCTCAAAGAAGGTGATTTGGTGCTATTGTTCAATTCCCGATTGAGGATGTTTCCGGGCAAGTTGAAATCAAAATGGTGTAGGCCCTTTGAAGTACTGAATGTAATCCCCTTTTGTGCTCTAGATTTGAAAAACAAGAATGATGAGGTTTTTAGAGTCAACGGGCACCGGGTTAAACATTATCTTGGCAAGGTTGATGATGGCCACATTGTGGCGGTTCTCCATTTCTCATGATTGGTGATCTGCATCATGCTGCGACATTAAATTAGGCTCTTCTTGGGAGGCAACCCATGTCTTTTCCTTTCTTTTTATTTTCCATCTTTTAGATAGGCTTGGTTTTGTGCTAACCAATTTTGAAGTGTATACAGGAATGAGTGTGCATTGCAAGGACTGTGCATGAAAAATTTGGCTAAGTGTCAAAATGCATGGTCTCTGAAGTTGGACTATTAAAAACGCTTAAGGAAATGCGGCCACACTCATTTTTGTGCGGTCCACATCAAAATTATGAGGCCACATTCAGGTTAAAAAAGGGGTCCCACGGGTAAAAGTATAAATAGAACATCTCTCTCCTGTTTACACTTTTCGAACTCCTAGACCCTAAAGACTAAACTTGCACAATAACTTTCCCCATTTGCACTCAAATTGGTCACTCAATTCATCACTTGCATCTTCATTATTGGTATGTTCAATTCCTCATTAGATTCTTTATCCTTTATTTGCTTTTGTTCTTATATTTAGGGTTAATTTCATGCTCAAAAATGTCAGAGTCTTGTTGTTTCTACTTATAAATCATGTGGGTAGCTTTTTGTATGATAATTGGGGTATGGGTAATGTGCCAATGAAGTTTGATTGCTAAAGCCATGTCAACTAGAGAACAAAAATACATGTACTCTAGGTCAGTGCCCGTTAATTTTGAATTGTGCAACTGCACACATTTTTGTGCGGTCCACAATAGAGTTCATGTGGCCGCACATACTTTTGTGTGGTTGCAACCCTCTAACTTTTGAGAATAGTGAGCTTCACTTATGCGGCCGCACTCAAAATTGTGCAGTCCGCAATGGACTTATGCGGCCGCACTCATTTTTGTGCGGTCCGCATTGATGGACAGAGACCCCAGTAGTCTGAACCTGGGGATCTGCAGCCGCACTCATTTTTGTGTAATTTGTAATTGGTAATCTATGGCCGCACTCATTTTTATGCGATCCACAATGGGCTGTCTGCGGCTGCAATCATTTTTGTGCGATCTGTACTACCCTTTTGAGACAATTTTACTGCAGCTTTCCATCATGCTTATGTGTACAATTGAGCTTCAGTTATGACTGATCTCTAATGCTTATGTGCTACAGATAATTGTTCGCTCACCTAGTAGAGGAGATACACCACAAGGGAGGGTAGAACCCTCTCGAGGCCGGGGTTGAATAAAAAGCAATTTATCTCTAGCAATTCAAAAGGCTATCAACAAGAAATCAATCGCCAATAGAGCCCCTGACACTTCGGAGACCAGTTAGTAGGTCCCATCTGGGGAAGCTTCTGAGGGTAACTCCGCACAACCACATCGGAGGCCAAATCACAACAAAGACAACAATTCCCCAGGAAACTTCATTTGGTAGATGAGTCCTCATTAGCTGCCAGTTCATCCAAGGGTTCGGAAGAGGGTAGTCAAGATTTTGAACCATCTTCCTCACATGCTCCCCCAGCTCCAATAAATGTAGATGATGATGATGATGATGATGATGATGATGATGATGTGCTAGATGATGGGAGAGGGGGAGACACTGTCGTGGAAGGGTTAAAGAGGTCAAAGCGACTAGAGATTTTGTAGGACCGTTTTGTCACTGCTAATGCCTTTGCAAAGTCCCAGGAATTGTGGCCACAAAAGTCGCTCATCCTTGACTGACAGTTCTTAATGAAAGACCTGAGCAAACACAACCCCAATGTCCTCAGGCAATTCCAAGAGTGAAAAGGTTGGAGCTAGTTTACCAACAAAGTTTTAGATGCAAATGAGTACCTAGTCAAGGAGATCTACGCAAATGTTGCTCACATCAAGCAGGGAACGAAGGTAACAAAAGTGTGGAATCTAAAGATACGCTTTGACTCGTGTGCACTGAACACGTATGTGGGGTTTGAAAAAGTGGAGGTAGTGCAATATTTGGAGAAGCTGGCCATGAATGATGCAGCTCGTCCATGGTTGGTTGGGATTTTGGCAATTCCAGGGTCAACACCTTCGTGGCTCACAGCTGGAGTTCCAATTGTTCGGGCCACCCTAAACGTTGAAGAAAAAGGGTGGCAAACATTTGTATGTAGACGCATTGACTCATGCCTCAATGAAAACATGCTCCCAATTCCCCGTACAGTTCTGGTGGCCTCGATTATGGATGGGTGTCCGATAAATGTTGGTGCCATCATGTCCACCAACATAACTCTAGATTTCTAGAAGGGTGGGAGATCCTATCCATACCCAAACTTCCTCACTGAGTACTTCAAGGATCAAGGAGTGGAGTCCAAGCATTATGATACAGATGTGAAGGCCAAAAAGCCTTTCTCCTAGTACCACCTTCACGGAGCTAACAATCCAAAGTTTAAGGGTAAATCTACTACCTCCACTGGCCAGTCTGAGGAGCTAGCGGTAGTGGTTACTAATTCAGCTACTTCCACAGCAGTAGGTACTTCTACAGGGATACTAATTGTTACACCCTGCGCATCCCAAGGTGACGTATAATGAATATGAGACTTGTTAATAATGATTTAAATGAGTTTAAAGTCATAATATGACTATATATGATGTTTGGATAGAAAATATAATGTTTGGAAAAAATCGGATTTATGTCGTAGAAAAACCGACTAAGGATTTGCCTTGTATGGAGCTTTTTGAGAAATAAATTTCATGTGCTATATGATATCTTTTTGGGAAAAATTATATACCAAATTGAATTTCTTGGAATTTAGTTTCCAACACACTTAATCGTTCGTTCATACGACATCCGGACAAGAAGATATAAGCGTCGGAAAATGGGCCAATGCGAGGATGCCAAGCTAGCACCTCTTTGACTTTTCAAAAGTTTATATATAGGTTTTAGCTCGTATATCTATTCACTTTTACATAGAGGCCGACTAGAGAACACCATAAAACCCTATATTTAATTTCTCCAAAGGGTTTCAAAGAATACTAACATCCATGGTAAGAAATCGAGAAGCGATAAGATTAGAACAATCTCTACGACGTAAGTATCATTATATCGTCTCTCTTTTTATTTGTATTTCGATTTTTGCAAGATGATTCATAGTTAAGAAATGTGTAACTTCTTTAATTAAGTGTTTAAATATCAAGGAAGGTTTATAAATTGGTTTCCTAATAGTTAGAACTCACGGGACGGGATTGGAAGCCGTGAGTTTGATTTTTTTCCACTTTTCGTGGACTGTTTTGTAGTCCATTTTTGCTAGCCTATTTTGCTACTGATTTATAGAGTTTGGAAGGATAAAAAGGTGTGGAGAAACACCACATATGGTAGGGTAGTAGGTTGGTCGCTCGTCATTTCAGGCCAATTGATAAGTTGTTGATTGGGTGTGTTATGGTATATCTGGGGTTTTTGCTGTATTGAAGGTTCTGAATTATAATTAGGCTGGTTTTGAGTTGTTGATTGTATTGTGTTTGTATCTCGCCTATAATAGGCTTGAGGGAGCAGTAAAATCAGAGGAAATGCTGCCCGTTTTATTTTAGAATCGAGTTATCGTTTGAGATACGTAATACACTAGCGCCATCTAAGTCGAACATGTATTTCTTTGTTATAGGGTTGGCATGCTAGTTATCATAAGCTTGTTGTGGAGTTGCATTGACGACTTGAGGTATGTTAAGACTATCCCTCCTTTCCTTTTGATATGATCCATATGATACAATGAAACGAACAAGCACACAACTTTCACAAATGATTCTATTCTTAGAAGTACTAGGGTTGCCTATGTTCTGGATTCCCCATATATCCTACTATCATATCGTATGTTCATAGGTCTCATGATGTTCCGAGAGATCTTATTGACTTACTTCATTATGCATTGCATCCATTGTATATTGACCCATGACCAGATGGCGTTATATACGCGTATAGTATATGTATAAGAAGTATGGGGAAAGGTTATGGCATTATATACGCACCACCACCTGATTAGCTGGTATACGTTTATGATTTCATCCATAGAGTTTGATATGACATTATGGAATTTCCTCAGAGGCTTGACAATGTTATCTACGTATATACCTATGCATGGCATGACATTTATACGCATATGCATGACATTATAAATGTTTCATGATTCACAGAGCTATTCAGACTTACAGGTTGAGTCCTTTCCTCCACGTTTCTTTCATGTCTTTTATATACTGATTTTATGCCTTACATACTTGGTATATTATTCGTACTGACGCCCCTATTGCCTAAGGGACCTGTCTTTCATGCCCGCAGATGCAAGTAGACAGGCTGACAATCCGACCCCCTTCTTAGGATCCTTGCTCAGCAAGAATTGGTGTGCTCCATTTGATCCGGAGCTACTATTGAGTTTTGGTGCGATACTTTTGTATACATATGGATATGACGGGGCCATTCGTGTCCTTTATACAGTGTACACTCTATTAGGGGTCTGTAGCAGTCATGTGTAGTTAGATAGTATATGTCCTTGTCGGGTCGCCATGCCATATTCCATATATATATATATATATATATATATATATATATATATATGTCTTTTAGGAATGTTTTTCCACATATGTTATTCACATGAATCAGTATTTTATTACCAGGCGTTATGCATGACCTACACTTATTTCATGTTTTTATCTTAGACGTATGCTTAGGGGTGTTAGATAGGTAGAACTCGGGAACTCGTCACGCTCCAGTTGTTTGGGTCGTGACAGTAGCCATGTCACCATCTTCATCCTCCGGTCCACCAGTTTCTGCTAGATTAGCAGTTCCATTGCTAGTGCCAGCTTTATCTACCTAACCTAAGACTGCACTGCGAGTCTCCCAGACATTGGCAAGTCTCAACAACTGGATGTAGGTAGCTATTACAAAGATGACTGCTATTTCTAGTGTTGTTGCAGCACAGTCCTTAGCCTCAGCACAGCCACAGGTACCTCTGTTAGTGGAGGAAGCATTGAAGAAGATTCTGGAAAACCAGAAGACTATTACAGATGCTCTGGAGGCACATGGGAAGGTCATTGCAGACTTGACCAAGCAGGTCAAGAAGATGAAGAAGTCTCAAGCATCAAAGAGGCCCGTGGAGAAGTTGACAAAGGAGGTAGAGAAGATTGCATCTGCAGGAGACCTTCTATTGGACCTACTCTTGGAGTCTACAATTCCAGCAGCACAGACAACACCAGTGGCAGCAACCGGCCAGTTTGAGGAGCCAGTTACCACTTCCCACACAGCTGAGAGATGATCCGGATGCTCAGCAATCTAGTTGACCCTCAGCCTGGTGATGATGAAATACAGCTCGAGGCTGAAGTTGCTAAGGATCCCATGCAAACTGATACCACATAGGGAGTTCTCTTAACTTTCTACCCTTTCCTCTTTCTTATTTTTGTTAAGCATTATGGACAATGCTTATTTTTCATCTGGGAGGTGGTCTATTCTGATTATTTGACATTTGGGGTGTAATAACTCTGATACTATTTTCTTTTCATCTTTATTTTCATTTGGTATGTATATATTTTCTCCATTTGATGTAAATATTCATTCCCCTTATGTATATATTCTTCTCCTTTATGTATATATTCATTTGACTTCGGTTTGTATATTCCTTTATCTCGCGTTCTGTAGTTTGTTTCATGGCTTCTTTAGTTGCTTTCCTTTAGTAGTATAACTTCTTATTTACTTTAGTAGCTTGTTTTTAATTTGCTAGATTCTTTTACGTTTTGAGTTAATAATAAGCCTTTGGTTTTCTTAATGCCATGGTTCTTTCCAAAGGTGGATTATGTGTGAACCGGGTGGCTCTTCCCAGCGATGGATGGTGTGACAACCTTCTTAAGGGATTGAGTCCATTTTCTTTAATGTTTTGGTATATATAGTAGTAATGAATAAATAGGGTCTTAAGCATGCTTCACTTGGTACCAACACATTTACCTATGATCATATGATAAAAAACAAGTTGTTGGGAGAAAATAGCCCTAGTATTGACTCTTTTGACTCTTGTGTTGACTTAAGCAGTCATCCAGTTGTTCACATCGAGCCATTTGTGATTCTCAATCTTAGTTAGGGTTGTTGTGGGCCCTCGACTCTATTCTCTTTATCAATCCAGAAGCGTGAGAGGTGAGATGTTTAGTTGCGAGTTAAAGTATCCGCGCTAATTGTCAAGAACTTGCCCTGAATGTTTGTCTAGGCGAAATTCTAAGTGTAGCTTGGCTTGAGAAATGATCGTAGGCTCTCCTTGATCTGATTTGAAATTTAAAATCTTCCATGGCCTACCAATGTGATATCCCTAGTAATCACGGCCTACTCCACAATACTATTGAGTAGCGAGAGAGGGTCGGAGCAGCTTTTACCCGATTTAGGGTCGGGATCGATTTCCACATAGAGTTAAAATTTGGAATCGAGTATCTATCTAGTTTAAGATTGCGTATGTGTTCCAAATTATACTTCTAATCATTTTTGGGGTTTTCGTTTTACTTCCACTATTATCAACTACAAATGGTAAATGCAACTAGATTAAGCTAAGAGTTAATCTAAAAAGGGTTGTTCAAATGGTTTAAAAGGCACTATGGTAACGACTTTTCACCTAGGTGGTTAATTGACAGGTAATTGAATCTAAGATACGATTGACATAATTGAGGAGTATGATATAACTGTTGCACGATAGTACCCACTCTACACCTCTCGGTGGTTCAAGCGATTTTGCCTGAATTGACTTTCTCAAGTCCAATTGGGTATGGAAATTTGCACAAGCAACTAGGGTTCAAGTCGGGTATTACTCTCTCGAGGTTTAACCCTTTAATTGGGGCTATCAATCTCTTGAGTATGCCCCAATTCCTTGTTGGACCAATTTCAGAGACTTAGGCTCTCTTTCTCAAGAAGAGCCCTAGTCAACTAAACACAAACTAGTGTTTGCAACCGCTAATTTAGCCATTAACCATGAAATTGGCCCAAATATCAAACACTCATAGTCAATCTAGCCCTAAAATACAAGACCTATCAATTACCCACACTAGGGTTGAGACACAACCCTAGCTTATGGGTCTAGCTACTCATGATTAAAGAAGAAAAGCAAGAAATAGATGAAGAACAACTCATATTAATTAATTGCTAAGCTAAATAATAATATTCAATGATGAAAAGTAGATAAAATTGCCCAAAATAGCTAAGAATCTCGAACCCACAAGCGCAACTACTTTACAAAACTATCTGATACCCTAAAAATGGGAAAAGAAACTATTTATACTAAGCTGAAAATTCTGGACAAAAATGCCCCTGTAGGGTTAGTGCGGACCGTACAAAATGGTGTGCGGCCGCACTAGGGCTCTGAATCTAAAGATTTGACTCTCTGAACTCAGTCACTACGGACCGCAGAGAATGGACTACGACCGCGGAGGCTTCTAGTGCGATCCGCGCAAAATGGAATGCGGACCGCATTGACTTGAATCCTTGAAACTGGCACTTCTCTGATCTTGGGTTTTGCGGACCGCACTAAATTAAGTGCAGCTGCATTGCCTTTGTGCCTTGAAAGTCATGCTCTCTGAACCTCATAGTACAGACCGCACAGAATGTAGTGCGGCTGCACTGGCCTTGCTTTGCTTGAGCTTTGTCTTGTTTTGGTATTTGTGCAAGTTTCACTCCTTTTGAGTTGATCTTTGACATCTTGTCACTTTGTTGATTAAACCTGCAATCAAGCACAACTTGTGAGCCTTTTGGGACTATTTTGTATGAATTTCTAATCAAAGCATAAGTAAGAAGGAGTATAAAATGCGTTAAAATCCCTAGTTATCAACTCCCCCAAACTTAAGCTTTTGCTTGTCCTCAAGCAAACAAAATAAGACTCACCCTTTAAGGGAAAATCTAAGAAGTTTTCAGCTGACCTAAAGTAACCTCATCTAGCATCAATTGAGACAAACAATTGCCCTCCATACAAATGAATCATTAACAACTTTTACTCTTTGAAACACCATGGATTAAGTGCGGCACAAGAGTATCAAGAGTTGGCTCAACACATCAAAGGACTCTTTCTATTACTTTGGTCATTGTGGAACCCAAACTCACACATCCTCAGCTCTCCCTAAGCAAACCTCACCTTTAGAATAGTGGCACTTAAAACGAGGTTAATGGATGTTCACTCATCTCTCTCAAGAAAAAGCCACAAGTCCGGCTCTAGGTACCATATGACTGCCCCTTATGTGAGTATTCACTAATGTAAGCTTCATTCAACTCAAGATCATATAGGGCTTTTGTGGAGACATTGTGAAGGCTTTTGGTTCGGGGTAGGAAATGTTTTGGTCTAAGTAAGTTCCATCTTCCCTTAAGCACTTCTTTTGATTCATTTGGCACACATTCACTTGACTCTTTGAGTCATTTCACTTCTTTGTAAGGGGTTAGATAGACACATTATCACTCTTTCTTATGCATTTCAAATCTTTTCTCCTTTTTCAACTTTCCACGCCTTTCATTTTTTACTTTTCTTGAATCCCTTTTTGTTCTTTTTCATATTAAACATTCTATTTGCCATTTTGCTTTTCTTTCTTTTCATTGCCTTTCCTTTTTTTTGTGCCTTTTTACCACTTTGTTGCAATATCCATCCCCCCCAAACTTATACTTTTGCCATGTGCTAAAGGAAAGATCGGGTGCCAAGAGGGGGTATCTTTTAGAACGGGTATAGGCTTGTATTATGGTTCTTGAAGGAAAAAGGTCTAAGACTCAAAAGGGTTGACTAGGGATCTTATCATTGGTAGGTTATGGGAGTGTTCAACTATCATTTGGACAAGGAGAGCCTATAATCATGTCTCAAGTCAGAATTCACTTAGGATTTTGCCTCAACAAACATTCAGGGCAAGTTCTAGACCAATGGCTCGGGACTTGGACTTGCAATGCGATTACTCACCACACAAGCTATGGGATTGCTAAAAATGCAGAGTCGGGGGTGTAAGCACGTGATTTTTGCTTCACGGACAATCACTCCAAAAGAAAATAAAAATAGTGACAAATGACTTCGCTGTACAATTTTTCGAGTTTTCCGTGACATGTGTTGTTAGTCATTTGTGGGTCTGTCCATTTTGCATTTAATCATTATCAAACAAAATACAAAAAATATGTATGCATTTCTAGGTTGTAATTTAACCATTTAAAAGTTTTTATATATATATGTGTGTGAATAATTGTGTTAAGTATTGATTAATGGGTATTTCAAATTCATTTTTAATTTAGTTGTATTTCAAAAATTAGAAAACTAAATTAAAAAAAAGTGAATGAAAATCAGTTTGGGCCCAAGAAATAAAACAAAAATAGGCCCAAACCAGCACAAGTCCAGCCCAGACTAGGCCTGCCCTGACCACCTCCCGAAACGACGCCGCATCATGCGTCTGATCTGAGCCGTTCAAACACACCCATCCAACGGTCCACCTCAGCACCCGTAACCCGACCTGTTTAGCCGGTCCAACCCAACCCATCACTTAAACCCAAACGACCTCGTTTTAATACCAAACGACCTCGTCTCACCCCTCACCATCAGATCCAAGCCGTTGAGATCATCTGATCCAATGGGTCAGATCTAAACCCCTAGACCATATATAAGCTTTCTATCACACCTCACGCCCCCTATCCGAACCCCCCTTCACTCATCTCCTTCCCCAAGCCTGAAACCCCCAAACCCTAGCAGCCGCCCTGATTCCCCTTTCACCAGAACCCGGCGGCATGAACGCCGATGACCCCCTCCTGAACACCCTAAGACCCCCTCACTCTCCTGAACATGGATCTATTATCCCCTAGCCTCAAATCCCCTTCCTTCATCTCGAATATTAATTCGAAGATTCGAGTCGAACCCGGACCTATGCCAAACCTCACCATCTTCATACCAGACAATCCCCTGACCCCCCTTGTGACCAAACCAGGCTTGGTTTGGTCCGAATCTACCCACAACTCTTAGAATCTCAAATCTGAGAATCCAAAACCTAGAACATGAATAGCCTTGGAAACCGGCCAGTCTTAACAAGGTTTGAGGTCTAATAGACCTTAATCAAGGTGTTCTCACGTGAGAACACCCTGATTAAAGTTTGTTCGGCCTCAAGGGGTCAAAATTGAGTCAGATTTGGTTCAGTTTTGTTTGGACATTTTTCGGTAAGTTTTCTTTTCCTTTTTGTTTTATTCAACTGCTAGTTAAGTTGTCAGCATGTTTCGTTGTGTATGTTTGTTATTTTCTTTTGTTATTTTCCATTCGGATTTCTTCCATCTATGTCAAAGACCTTTTATTGGGTCAGTTGATTTTCTGTGTGTTCTGAATGTATTCTGTGGTATACATGATCGTCAATTAAATTAGTCGTCAAATGAGTTAATTCATATAGGTTCCCAGTGATTGAACAAAGTTGTCTGAAGTCATTCGGGACTCTGTACGTGTTGTTTATATGAACGATTGATTGTTATGTGTTACGATTAATATAGTCGAGTCGATGTATGTCGTCAATTAGTTTCAGTCATTAATGGTAACAACTTGATCCGTGTTGTTTATTTCTACTGTGATCGTATTTGAATCCCATTAGGAACTGAATTGTATTGCCTATTGGTTTTGTTCAAAGTTGAATTAAAAGAACATCTAGGGGGTAGGTTATAATGGCAGTTCAGACTTTGAGCTTAAATGGATGCCATGTTCACTTAGTTCAGATGGTGGGCAGCATACGTATGGTCAGTTGTTTTGGATTAAAATAGCCTGACAGCACATGCTGTCAGATTATATTCCTGCTGCCCATACTTTGGTTAAATAAACAAGAGATTAGGACACTTTAACAACAAAAAGAGAGAGGGGCTATCAGGGATTTCATGGGAGTTTTGTTATTTAAAATGAGTAAGTGGAAAAACAACAGGGAGGGGGAATTTTGAGTGGTCAAACAGACTGTAAAGTGTTAAGGTTAGGCTATAAAAGAGGCAGACTTTCCATTATAAGGGAGGATTCTTTTGGAGCCGAAAAGAGGAGGTTCTTCTGAAAAAAAACTTAGTCTTGAGAGAGGTCTTGTGAGTTAAAGGAAACTGAAAAAATATAAGGAAATTTCCAGAAATACTGTAACCAAACACTGTCTGAAAACTACAGAAGAATTCACATTGGTCAAGCTGTCTTGGCCAAGTTCTGTTGTTTGTCCTGATTGAGCTGCTTGTGATTGTTGAACTGTTGGTGTATCGAATACTCTGTTATTTCTGTTGTTTCACTACTCTTTTCTGGGATTACTTGTTTGGTGCTCGACCATCTGTTGGTTTTCTTTGTTCTGGAAACTGTTGCTGGTTGTCTGTGGACTGTGGAAAACACTTGTGGTTGTTGGTTTGTTGCTGTGTTGTTGCTGTGTATCTGCTGTTGCTGTGTTTGTTGCATACTGCCCAGCTGATCATTCCTTTCTTCTTTTGTTCTCTATACCAGGTACACAACCAATACACTGTCAAATGTAATTGGAAAATTAAGCATGAATACAAAAAGAAAAGACCTGAAGTTGACTTTCATACATAGATTGTTACATTAGATATCATGTACTGTAATAATTTTCATTCCTGTGTTGACAATAGAAGTAGCATGTATGCCCAGTGTATATCAATGTAGATTAGCTGAATGATAGTATATATATGTATGCTGATAGGTGAAAATATTCCCAATGTAATAGGTTGTATCTTAGACTTAGTTTAACTTTGTAGTATGTCCTTTAATGTAGGCCAAGCATGAAAATCGTACACTACTAGTTAAGTTCTTTCCTTTCTGATAAACTGCTTCATATAACTGGTAAACCATGTTTTAAGACAAAGAACACGGAGTCTGCAATCTCAACCTCACGAAGGTCGAGCCCAGGTCGAAACAGACCAAGCAGGCATGCATCGAACAAACAATGGCCCAGGTCTAGTCCATCACGCATGGGCTGGAATTGGGCCCTTAATTTTTGCTCGGCTGACCGTGTACGTGGCCGTGCTTCTGATTTTGTGCAAGCACTCGGAATTCTGTATAGATAACTTGCAAGCATGTAATTAACTAGGGCTATCTACTGTTTTCAATTAGTAGAGACAAACGCGACAAGAAACGTAGTTGCTATAGGATATCCTTTTAAAATAAGGACGAGATGAGCCTCGACAAAAAATGAATAAAAACGCACAAATTGCGGGGCCCTCATTAAATGTATATATTGAAGCATTCAGTCCCTAAGGTGGGTCGTTTAGCAAATCTTATGACCCCCCCCCCGGAACAATAACGCAATAGCCTCTTTAAGCGCGTATTTAATAATTTTACCTTCTTAAATTCGGGTGCGCATTTAAGTGACCCAAATCCAAATCTCGACGGATTCGAGATGTGTTTCTAATCACGGGTACATTGATTGTGACGTGGTTCGAGATGCATGTCCATGACGTCGCAAGTTCCTTTTTTTAAAAGTAAGAATGAGACGAGCCTCGACAAACAAAAATGTGCAAAGCTGCGGGGCCCTCTAAATGTATATATATATTAAAAATATTTAGAATCCGGGACATGCCGTTTTAGCAAATTTTACGGCCTTTCCCAAAAATAACAATACGTTAGTTGCTTTAGGCGCGTCTTAATAATTTATTTTTCTTAATTCGGGTGCACATTTATGTGACCCAAATCTAAATCTCAACGGAGTCGAGATATGTCAATAACCACGGGTGCATTGATGTAACGTGGTTCGAGATATATTTTCACGACATTGCAATTCTCGTAAATAATAATAACGACAAAAGCGGTTAAAAGATAAAATTGGCACATAAGTTCATATTTGTATAAAATCAGATAATCAAGCCAAATATAACAGTTGAGCGACCGTGCTAGAACCACGGAACTCGGGAATGCCTAACACCTTCTCCCGGGTTAACAGAATTCCTTATCCGGATTTCTGGTACGCAGACTGTAATATGGAGTCATTCTTTTCCTCGATTCGGGATAAAAATTGGTGACTTGGGACACCCTAAATCTCCCAAGTGGCGACTCTGAAATAAATAAACCAATCCCGTTTCGATTGTCCTTTAATTGGAAAAAACTCTCTTGCGCCCTCTCGGGTGCGTAAAAAGGAGCTGTGACAGCTCTGGCGACTCTGCTGGGGATATCTAAAACCCAGAACCACTGGTTCAGGGCTGATAATTCGAGCTTAGAATAATTGTTATTATTTGACTTTGTTTATTATCTGATTTTATTACATATTTTGAGCATAATGTGCTAAATGCTGCTTTTACCGCTTTGATATTATTTGAACTGTACATATAAACTGTGCCGAAACCCTTCTCTTCTTACCTCCGGGGAGAAGCTCGCTGGTCGAGACTCCCTATTCTGTTAGTGTCATACCCTGAAATAAGAAAGAGGTCGGACAAGTTACAAAGCCGGACGATCTCGCGGGTCCCCGGTACGTAGCCCCCTCCTCGACTCGAGTTGTCCGCTCGGGTACACAGTCTAGAACAAATACCCAGGTTGTGAACCTAGTATAACGAAACTTCATGCCGGATCCCTAGTAGGAACGCTTATTTGCATCATGTTGCATTTGACTTAGGGGACTCAACACAGGGGTTGGGTCCGTCTAGGACTAGCAACCTGAAATGAAAAGACCATCCTGCTGCATCCTATTTGTTTTGCGCATCTATTTGCTTCAGTTCCGCATGCTGACCGGTTTCTAAAAATAAAAGGGAAAAATAGCAGCGTAGGGAGATAATTACTTCTTTTGGAAAAACCAATGTCCGAGTAGTGTCGAAAATAATATAAAAATTACTTCGAGTTGGATTTTTAAAAAAGAAAAAAAAATAATATAAAAATTTTCTTTTTATCACTTTCAAAATCAAAAAAAAAAGAAGGTATTTATTTAAAATTAAAAAAAAACGGAAAATTCATAATTCAAAAATGTTGTTTCTTTCGTAGTACCCCTTTTATAAACTCAGACTAATAGTCCAAATATTTCCTAAAAAATAAATATTTTCTTTAGTCTTTATCTCTTTTCAAAAGAAAAAAAAATAATAAATATATATTCTCGTTTTCTAGGTTTATTTGATTTTCTCTATTCACGATATCCCGAACTACGCCGGTTTGATTCTCACCGGATGTGAGATACGTAGGCAACCCTAGTCGGGTTCAACCCCATTTTTGCTAAAATAGCCAAAATCAATAAATAAATAAATAAAAAGATGTGTCAAATTTTAAAAGAGTCATAAATAAGTCAGGTAATGCTGTTTTGTCATAAATAGTCGAATGTTCCCGAAAAGGGACGTCGGAAGGCTGACTTTGCATAAACAGCCACCTTTGGGTCTTGTTTAGCATTTTTGTCCAGTTGACCCACACAGCCTTAAAATCTTCGTCCCCGAAGTGTTTAAAGGCCGTGTTCAAAACTTGATCCCCTTTGTAAAATATTTTTGAGTCAAGTCATTTTGTTAAAATCACCTTAATAAATGTGCAGGATGAGCACGATGCAAAATGAACATTTTTCAATAATGACCAAAATCCCTGTCAAGTTACGGCTATGGTGGAATGATCTAGGTGTTGAAGGACAAAATGAGGTCAAGAAATATCTGAAAGGTCTCGTGGGTTTGTTGGAAATCCAGCCTCGGGGAGATATCATAAGAGCTTTGGTTACCTACTGGGACCCGGCACACAATGTTTTCCATTTCTCTGATTTTGAACTCACCCCGACTTTGGAAGAAATGGCCGGGTACATCGGGAATGCTGAACTTCCGTTGAGGCAAAAATACTTGGTCGCCCCAAGAGTTGTCACGGTACATCGGTTCCTAGATTCATTGAAGATACCCAGAACGGTCCACAACCCGGATCTGGCAGCCGGATTTTGTACTCCATGCTTCATATATGATAGGTACGGTCATGAGGGGGGATTCAATAATCCAATCAACAAACTGTGCAGCAAAGGTGTTCGTCAGAAGTGGGACAAACACAGACGGGTAGCTTTCATGATGATGTTCCTGGGCCTTCTGGTATTTCCAAGGAAAGACGGAAACATTGATTTGAAGATATCCGGGGTCGTCAGCACTTTACTCACGCAAAATGACAGTACTCTCGCACCTATGGTGGTATCTGACATCTTTCGAGCTCTTACAGCTTGTAAAGCTGGGGGAAATTTCTTCGAAGGTTGTAACTTGCTCCTACAAATATGGATGACCGAGCACCTCTGCCATCATTCCGAGATTTTGAGCCATGGTTCCCCAGAAAAGACTTGCATAGAAGAATTTTACACGAGAACCAAAGAGATCAGTTTGCCCAAAGGAGTCCTGGCATGGACCTCGTTCTTTCAAGCTCTTACTGCCAGCCAAATACAATGGACGCTAGGATGGTTGCCTGTTGATGAGATCCTATATATGTCGGCAGCTAAAACTCATTTCTTACTGATGGGGCTTAAGAGCATTCAACCTTACGCACCCTGCCGAGTTTTGAGACAGTTCGGAAGATGCCAGACAGTACCTCATGAGGAAGATCTTAGCACTCAAGCAGTTGAGATAAGTCCTAACGGACAATTCCCAGAAGCAAAGATTCGCCAAATCTGGAGTGAGTGTCAATATTTGAAATCAGATACTTGCGTGCGGGATCGAGCCAAAGGAGAGATGGCGCCAGGTTACCTTGCATGGTATAGAAGGGAATTTGAGCATGAAAGGCCGGCTAAGAGACCCCACATCCGGAATTTCACCGAATCATCGCAAAGGCAGTGGGATTGGTTAAAGAAGGAAAGAGGCTATTGCGCCGATATCCGCAGGTTGAAGCGACAAATGGAAAGCTTGAAATATGAGCACAATGTGCAAGTTGCTACCAATCTGGGAGAGCGGAACAGGTTAATTCAGGAAAACGAAATGCTCAGAGCCCAGATCAAACAGATAAGGGTGGATGCGGATAAACAGCCAAGGCATCAATCAGACGAGCAGCTGATAAAAAGGCTAAAAAGTGAAATCAGGGAATGGCAAGATGGTTTGGAGAAATCCGAAAACGTCATAGCAAAGCTCAGGGCACAGTGGGATACAAGAGCAGATAAGCATCGCCGATACCTGAATCAATTGGAAGGCGACCACGAGAAAACTATTGCTAAAATGAAGAGAGAGATGGCTACACTTGAAATCAAAGCAGCTAATCAGGCCAAGGATCTCCAAATTGAGAGTAGATACTGGTACGACTTGTTGGCCCGAATGAAGTTAGAGTACGGCAACTGAAGAATCAGCATATCCAGGATGCTCAGGTATTCAAGATGTGCAGCGATCAGATAAAATGCCTACTTATAGAGAAGAAGCAAACCAGAAATAGGATCAAGGCCATTGCCCATGCCATCACCCGACGATGTCTACGATGTGAGAACATGACCAGCGTTACCATCCTCTCGGCAGTGATGAGTTATGTCAAGTAGACCATGCATGAGCTGGAGCAACTTGAGAGGGATCTCGTACCTAGGACCGCGGCAAGGCCGAACGACGCCCCGCGGACACCAATTTTCAAAACCATAATGTACTCATAAGTCAAAGTCTGTATCTTAGCACTTTTTGCTTGTTTTTTTTATCAGGGTGATTTCTGGTCTATTTTTGAGTCTAGGCTTATTTTCAAAGTTTGCTCTTTCGTTTGCAAAATGTAGTTTGTAATAGGCCATTTCAACAATAAAAGGTTGTTTGCTTTTATGCTCATTTGTGCAGAACTACGCCTGGTTTGATTCGCGCGGGGACGTGATGCGTAGGCAATCCCCATAAGATTCGACCGCTCTTAATAAAGAAAGAAGAGAAAATACAAAAATAAATAAAAAGGGAACAAATGAGCAAACCGGGATGACGCATGTTGTTCGAAGCGAAGCATGTAGAAACGGTTAACTGCCTAGGAGCATTGCATCCTCTATGTGTTGTGATCAAATCTGTTAAGCTCTAACGCTAACAAAGTTTGTTGTTGTCTGATCCAGACAAGTTAGTTGTTAAAGAACTCTGGCAACACACTCCTATCAAACCAGATCCAAAGGACCGATAGCAACAAGCATGACTACTTCAGAGAATAGTAATGAGGAAGAGAGGCCGATGAGCCAGTTGCTAAAAGAAGCGATGGAAAAGATTGAAAGGATGGGACTAGAGATGAATGCAATGCAGCTAGCCATAGCCAAAACACAAAAGAGCCCTGAAACACTGGGACACATGCCAGAATACCCTCACTCCGGCCCTTCCACAAGCCGCCCAAATCCCCTTTATCATCAAGAAAGAAGCCCTCATGATTCCCAAGCTCCACCACCCCATCAACCTCTCCCAACACCCAATATTCCCATTTTTGTGGGACCAACATCAGCCCCTTTGCAAAGAACGACCAGTGAGCCATTGTTTCAGGCTCACGATACACAATACTATCCCCCCGAGCCTACGTTTCATGCCCCCGAACCACAGGCTTACAATCCACATTTGGAAGTGCCGGCAGAGATTGAGAAGCCGGCTAAGGCCCCTGAACAGGATGAAGTATTGAGAAAGTTCAAAAGCCTGGAGCAGTCCTTCAGGAACTTGCACGGGCTGGGCAACCAAGTCAGCGTAGCATACAAAGATCTGTGCCCTTTCCCAGACGTCCAACTCCCGGCTGGGTTCAAGATGCCTAAGTTTGATTTATATGAAGGACACGGTGATCCTATGGCATATTTGCGGTGATTCTGTAGCAAAATGAGAGGGGCAGGCGGCAAGGATGAGCTGCTGATAGCTTATTTCGGCCAAAGTCTGAGCGGATCTGCACTGGAGTGGTATACCAGGCAGGATTCCAGTAGGTGGTATACTTGGGATGATCTGGCGCAGGCTTTTGCAGGTCATTTCCAGTACAATCTCGAGATAGTCCCTGACCGTCTCACATTATTAAGAACTGGGAAGAAACCCGGGGAAAGTTTTTGCGAGTTCGGGTTCTGCTGGAGAGAACAAGCAGCTAGAGTCGATCCTCCCATGAGAGAGGGAGAGATGGTGGACTATTTCTTACAAACATTGGATCCAACCTACTTTGGCCACTTGGTGACAACAGTTGGAAAATCTTTCAACGAGGTGGTCAAGATAGGGGTCATGATAGAAGAGGGTCTGAGGTCTGACAAAATCTTGAACTATTCGGCACTTAAGGCCACGACCCAGGCTATTCAGAGCAGCACGGGAGGTGCGCTGAGAAGAAAGAAAGAAGAGGTTGCCACGATCGAGGCAGGCAGTTGGTCCAGGGCTGGCAGGCCACACTACAACCAACCCAGTCCTCACAGGTCAAACTACCCATACAACCCACCACAAAATTTATATCCACCTCGAGAACCACATTGTTCCGTACACCAGGCCCAAGTATACACTCAGCCTCCGGTTCGCCCGCAATGGCGCGCGCCGGTTCCCCAGAACATATATACGCCACCATAAAACACCTACCCTCCACCAAGGGCGTATAGAAACCCTCCAGTGGCAGGATTTCGGGGAAATCCAGATGCTAGGAATGACAGGTTGCGGAAACAGAGAACTTTCACAGAGTTGGGGGAAACCTACACCATTTTGTTCCACAAGCTGAGGCAATTGGGTTTGGTTAGTCCTGTCCAGACTCGAGAACCAAATCCCCCACCTCAGAATTTGGATCGATCAATAAGTTATGAATACTGCTCAGGGATGCTCGGGCATGACACCGAGAAGTATTGGAAGTTAAGGCATGCCATACAGGATCTTATCGACACCAATAAGATCGAGGTCCAGGCATCGGAAGCTCCTAACATCAACCAAAACCCACTACCAGCGCACCACGAGACTCACATGATTGAGTTGGTGTATGAGGGAGGAGAGTTGAAAAAACCCTCACAAACAGTGATGATGATCCAAGCCGCCCCGAAGGAAGTCTCAACCAGTGGGGGAACGAAGGTACAGTCACAGGGATAAAGCGTCAAGCTAGTAGTGATATTGGGAAAGAGCCTGTCCGCCATAACAAGCAAACCCGAGCCAAACAAGTTGGTAATATCAGGGGTTCCGCCCGCACCTGCTGTTGTGTTAAAGGGGGCATATAGAGAACTGGTCACCGTAAAGCCTGTAGTCCAGCTGCCGATGATTGATAGCAAGGTTGTGCCTTGGAAATATGAAAAGGCGGTGATGATGTACAAAGGAAAACAGGTAGAAGAAGTTAGTTGTGAAGCGCAAGGACTGACTCGATCAGGTCGATGTTTTGCTCCGGTGGAGCTAAGAAGAACCAACCCAGTTGCAACCAAGAAACCTGTGTCCGAAGAAGAGGCTGAGGAGTTCCTGAGGAAGATGAAAGTGCAGGACTACTCCGTGGTCGAACAGCTGAGAAAAACACCGGCCCAGATCTCGTTGCTGTCATTACTGATCCATTCTGAGGAGCATCGACGGGCTTTGATGAAGATATTGAACGAAGCTCATGTACCCAATGAGATTTCTGTAAACCACCTGGAAACCATTGCCAGCAAGATTTTCGAGGTGAACAGGGTAACATTCTCAGATGATGACCTGCCAATGGAAGGTACGGAGCATAATAAAGCTTTGTACCTAGCTGTCAAATGTGAAGACTCGGTGGTAACTCGAGTACTGGTGGATAACGGCTCAAGTGCCAATATTTGCCCACTATCTACCCTGAATCAACTAAAGATTGACCACGGAAGGATCCACAAGAACAGTATCTGTGTCCGAGGGTTCGACGGAAACGGAACAGCCACTGTGGGGGATGTTGTACTTGAACTGACCATCGGTCCAGTCCTGTTTACCATGGAATTCCAGGTGTTAGACGCCACAGTATCTTACAACCTGCTGTTAGGACGACCATGGATTCATGCAGCCAAGGCGGTGCCCTCCACCCTACATCAGATGGTGAAGTTCGAGTGGGAAAGACAAGAGGTCGTGTTACACGGCGAGGATACAACGTGCACCATGGGCGGAGCCATTGTACCTTTCATAGAGACCGCTGATGACAAAGGTCCTTGGGTCTACCAGATTTTCGATACAGGGTCGGCCAACAAAATTTCTGAAGGAGAAATCATCCCGCACCCTAGGGTAGCTGCCGCAACAGTCATGATGGTCTCAGAAATGCTGGGTAATGGATTTGTGCCAGGAAAAGGCCTGGGAGTCGAGCTTCAAGGGATTGTCCAACCTGTCTCCCTTCCTAAAAATCTGGAAACTTTCGGATTGGGGTTCAAACCAACCGCAGCAGATAGGAAGCAAGCGCGAAAAATGAAGAAGAGGGTCTGGTTTCTGCCTAAGCTGGTGCCACGTCTCTCAAGGTCTTTTGTCAAAGCAAGTGCCAGGGGGTCACCGGTCCCGAAGATTCTATGACCAGTGATCGGTATAAATGAGGACCTAAATCAGAGTTTTGAGAGGCTATTCGCTGATGTCAGTGTGGTAGAAGCTAGAGAAGGTTCCAGCAGAACAGAGATACAGTTTGTGGGGCCTGAGGCCAAGACCAACAATTGGACAGTTACTCCTCTTCCTGTCCGAGGGGAGTCTTGGTAGTAGGCTTTGATTTATGTTTTGTGTGTTTTGTTTTGTCCGGATTATTCCAGGGTGTAATCCAAATTTTACGTTTGTCTTGTAAAAGTGTGAACCCTTTTATCCCGCAAGTTTAATAAAGTTCTCTCTTTTGTCCTATTTTAATTTTTGTTTTGTTCTTTTTCTTTCTGAACAGTTCTCTTTTTACTGGTTCTAATGACATGGCATGCACAGCGGATCTTCGACCTAGTCTAATAAATCAATCTGAATCCGACTCAATGATGCAAGAGGTCGTTTGTGACGATGAATCTGAATGTGACGAAGGTGAAGCCTTCGAAGAGATAAACCGAGAACTGTGCCAATTTGAAGAGAAACCCAAGCCTAACCTAAATGACACTGAGGCTGTGAATCTAGGAGACGCTGATAACGTCCAAGAGACCAAAATTAGCATCCACATTGAGCCGAATGTCAGGGAAGAATTGATCAAAACCCTCATGGAATTCAAAGATGTTTTTGCATGGTCATATGACGATATGCCTGGATTAAGCACCAATTTAGTGGTTCACAAATTGCCCACTGACCCGGCATACCCTCCGGTCAAGCAAAAACTAAGGAAATTTAAAACAGAAATGAGTGTAAAGATCAAAGAAGAAGTGATTAAGCAGTTGCAGGCGAAGGTCATTCGGGTCACTCGATATCCCGAGTGGTTGGCCAATGTGGTACCAGTCCCAAAGAAGGATGGAAAAATCAGGGTGTGCGTCGACTACCGCAACCTCAACAAAGCAAGTCCCAAGGACAATTTTCCATTGCCCAACATCCATATCTTGATCGATAATTGCGCTGGGCGCGAGATCGGATCCTTTGTAGATTGCTATGCGGGTTATCATCAGATCCTAATGGACGAGGAGGATGCGGAAAAGACAGCGTTTATTACGCCATGGGGAACTTACTGCTATCGGGTAATGCCGTTCGGATTGAAGAACGCCGGGGCAACATACATGCGAGCAATGACTGCTGTGTTTCATGACATGATACACAAAGAAATCGAGGTGTACGTCGATGATGTGATCATCAAATCTTGGCGTCAGGAGGACCATGTAACAGACCTAAGGAGATTTTTCCAAAGACTCCGAAGGTATGATATCAAGCTTAACCCGGCCAAATGCGCATTCGGGGTTCCATCAGGAAAGCTGCTAGGATTCATCGTCAGTCGACGGGGGATTGAGTTAGACCCATCCAAAATTGAATCCATCCGAGATTTGCCACCGCCAAGGAACAAAACAGAGGTAATGAGTTTGCTGGGTAGACTCAATTACATCAGCAGGTTCATCGCTCAACTCACCGCAACTTGTGAGCCCATATTTCGGCTGCTGAGAAAGGATGCTGCGGTAGGTTGGACGGCAGAGTGTCAGGAGGCCTTCGACCAAATCAAAGGGTATCTGTCTAATCCACCCGTATTGGTCCCGCCTAAGCCAGGGAAGCCCTTAATTCTTTATCTGACGGTCCTGGAAAATTCATTTGGTTGTGTGCTGGGGCAACATGACGACACAGGAAGGAAGGAGCAGGCCATCTACTATCTTAGCAAGAAATTCACAGTACATGAGGTCAAGTACACTCAACTCGAGAAAACATGTTGCGCCCTAACTTGGGTAGCTCAGAAGTTGAAGCACTACCTGTCTTCATATACTACTTATCTCATATCCCGTTTGGACCCATTGAAGTATATCTTTCAGAAACCTATGCCCACGGGAAGGTTAGCAAAATGGCAAATTCTTCTCACAGAGTTTGATATCGTCTATGTGACGAGGACAGCCATGAAAGCCCAGGCGCTGGCCGATCATTTGGCAGAGAATCCCGTTGATGAAAAGTACGAGCCCTTAAGAACGTACTTTCCCGACGAAGAAGGTAATGCATACAAATGAGATGGAATTAACTGAGGAACCGGGTTGGAAGCTTTTCTTCGACGGAGCTGCAAATGCAAAAGGGGTTGGAATAGGAGCAGTACTCATTTCTGAAACAGGACGCCATTATCCTGTTACGGCTCAACTACGCTTCTATTGCACCAATAATATGGCCGAGTATGAAGCTTGCATTCTGGGTCTGCGCTTGGCTGCTGACATGGATGTCCAAGACGTCTTGGTCTTGGGAGACTCGGACCTCTTGGTACATCAAATTCAGGGTGAATGGGAAACACGAGATCTAAAGCTCATACCATACCGACAATGCTTGCATGATCTGAGCAAGCGATTTCGATCGGTGAAGTTCAAACATATCCCGAGAGTTCACAATGAGGTTGCGGATGCCTTGGCCACCTTAGCATCAATGCTGCACCACCCTGACAAAATGTATGTTGATCCTCTGAACATCCAGGTCCGTGATCAGCACGCTTACTGTAATGCCGTAGAAGAGGAGCCAGATGGCGAACCCTGGTTTCATGATATCAATGAATACCTCGGAATGGGGACATATCCAGAACAGGCCTCTGAAGACCAAAAAAGAGCCCTTCGGCGTTTGTCGAATGGTTTCTTCCTCAGTGGAGGAGTGTTGTGCAAAAGAAACCCGGATTTAGGATTGTTGAGATGTATAGATGCCGGTCAAGCCACGACGGTTATGGCAGAGGTACATGCTGGAGTTTGTGGGCCACACATGAGCGGATATGTATTGGCAAGGAAAATCCTTCGAACAGGGTGTTATTGGCTCACCATGGAACACGACTGTATCACTTTCGTAAGGAAATGCCATCAGTGCCAGATACATGGAGATCTGATTCATTCTCCGCCAACAGAGTTACATACGATGTTAGCACCTTGGCCGTTTGTAGCATGGGGCATGGATGTCATTGGACCTATCGACCCAGCAGCATCCAACGGCCACAGGTTCATTCTTGTGACCATTGATTACTTCACCAAATGGGTTGAGGCTAAAACCTTCAAGTCGGTAACCAAAAAGGCAGTGGTGGACTTTGTTCACTCCCATATCATCTGCAGATTTGGAATCCCAAAAGTGATCATCACGGATAACGGTGCGAATCTTAACAGCAGCCTGATGAGAGAGGTATGCCAACAATTCAAGATTACCCACCGCAATTCCACCCCATATCGTCCCAAGGCGAATGGAGCGGTCGAAGCAGCCAATAAGAATATCAAGAAGATACTGCGAAAGATGGTGGAAGGATCCAGACAATGGCACGAGAGATTACCCTTTGCTTTGTTGGGTTACCGCACTACTGTCCAGACTTCTATAGGTACAACTCCTTATTTGTTGGTGTACGGAACTGAGGCCGTAATACCAGCGGAGGTCGAAATTCCATCCCTCCGGATTGTCGCTGAAGCCAAGATTGATGATGATGAATGGGTCAAAGCTCGGTTGGAACAGTTAAGCTTGATAGACGAGAAAAGATTGGCGGCAGTGTGCCATGGTCAGCTGTACCAGAAGAGAATGGCAAGAACATACAATAAGAAGGTGCGCCCTTAGGAAGTTTGAAGTAGGGCAGCAGGTATTGAAGAAGATCCTCCCGCATCAGGTTGAGGCAAAAGGCAAATTCGCCCCAAATTGGCAAGGGCCTTATATCGTGACCAGAGTATTGTCCAATGGTGCTTTGTGTTTGACAGATATCGAGGGGAGATGTGTCGACATGGCTATCAATTCTGATGCAGTCAAGAGATATTATGCGTAATTTCTTTAATTATGGCAATTATTGGTTCGTTTGTTTGTATTTGGCATTTATTGGATAATGAGATGACGGAGGCAATTCTTTATTCTATCCAAACACTTTTAACCCTTGCTTCCCCTTTTGAGCCTTAAGTTATTCTTTCATACCCCTCTTTTGGAATCACTAATGGAAAAGACATGAAAAAAAAGGAAAAAAGAAAAAAAAAAAGAAAAGAAAAAAAAATCTTTAAAGGAAAATGAAAAGAAGGAGAAATTAAAGAAAAAAACAACAAAGAAAAAAGAAGATAAAATCATAAGAAATACAAAACCGTGGGAACTACGTTTGACCTGATTCCTCAAAGAGGATACGTAGGCGCCTCACGGCTCGGTCATAGTGTGCATCATAGTATATATAGGATGCAAAATGTACATAGTGTGCATAATAGGCACAGTGTGCGTAACGCACGTAGCTCAACACAAGTATAAAAAAAAATTCCCCATGCAAGAAAACTGGGGCAGAGGTTATGTTTTAAGTTCCAACAAAGGTTTGATTCCAAAAGTTATAGCAGATCACCCATCAAATTATTTCATTTTTTGATAGCCTTTCTTTAACCCCACACCAAAACCAACATCGACGTCCAAAAAACCTCCCGATCAACATCCAAGAGATACCAAGTCAGGCAAATAAGGCCAAGAATAATACACTGATCCCCAACAAAGAAGAGGACCGCAAGACTGGGAATGAATTGATGGTCAAAGGAATCTCCAGAAGAGAGGGTCGTATCAACAACACCCCGATTCCTCGATGAAAAAATAAAATGAGAGAGTCTTATCGGTGAAAACCTTCACAGGCACGGAAAGGCGACGTAAGATGAGGGATATCAAAATGAGAGAGTCTTATCGGTGAAAACCTTCACAGGCACCGAAAGGTGACATAAGATGAGGGATATAAAATGAGAGAGTCTTATTGGTGAAAACCTTCACAGGCACCATAAGGCGCCGGGAGATGAGAGAAAAGAGAGTCTCATTGGTGAAAACCCCTTGAAGGGCACTATGAGGCGACAAGACAGATCAACAAAAAGCGACCACATTCGCAACGAAGTGGACACTCATTTATCATCCCCAGCAAGTCAGACCATCGGGCAAATCGATTGATACAAATAGACTGGGTCGGGAATCTATGGTGCACGTCATGATCACGGGGACCAGTCATGTCCTCCAGATAAGTTCTTCTGAGTTTCTTCTCCCACCAAATATTGGTTCAGAAAGATTTTCTCCTTTTCTATCTTTTATTTCTCTTCCTAAAAATTTGTCTTGAAAAGGATTTTTCAAAGCTTACTACCAGAGACCGAAGGGGAATTCATCCAATGCAGGA
The DNA here is from genome assembly GCF_000393655.2 of Nicotiana sylvestris. Taxonomy (NCBI): domain Eukaryota; kingdom Viridiplantae; phylum Streptophyta; class Magnoliopsida; order Solanales; family Solanaceae; genus Nicotiana; species Nicotiana sylvestris. The sequence goes on along the minus strand of NC_091063.1, from coordinate 40,520,256 downwards.
TAACACAAACAGTCTTAAAGGCCGGCCCCAGGCAATGCAATGATCGTGCCTCGCAGTTTTGGAGGAAGTAAGCTCCCAAAGGGAATGGTTTCGGGAGTAAAAGCAGATTCCCACAGCATGTGCTTAAAGAGAAAGCAGAAAAGGGAACAAATTTAAAACCAGCCCCAGCAGGCTAGAGACCCCCAGCAGGCAATTTTGTCCACTAACCAATTATGGGGACATAGAGCAAGAAAAGGGGAAGAGATGAAAAATCATCCGCCGGAAAGGCACCCTCTACCACCATGATTAAAACTAATTAAATCCTTTTGTCTGCTGCAGGAAAACAAAGGATTGATGATGGCAGCGAGATGCAACGCCAGGAAAATCACCAAAAACCGGGGCAGAATATTTTCTGCCGATTGTCAAAAATTTTCTCGGAAGAACGGGGAAACAATTTCAAATACATTTTAAGTTCTAGGTCGCCCACCAGTATAATGCGGGAATACATTTAAGTTCTAGGTCGCCCACCAGTATAATGCGGGAATACATTTAAGTTCTAGGTCGCCCACCAGTATAATGCGGGAATACTTTTAAGTTCTAGGTCGCCCACCAGTAAAATGCGGGAATACATTTAAGTTCTAGGTCGCCCACCAGTATAATGCGGGAATACATTTAAGTTCTAGGTCGCCCACCAGTATAATGTGAGAATACATTTAAGTTCTAGGTCGCCCACCAGTATAATGCGGGAATAAATTTAAGTTCTAGGTCGCCCACCAGTAAAATGCGGGAATACATTTAAGTTCTAGGTCGCCCACCAGTATAATGCGGGAATACATTTTAAGTTCTAGGTCGCCCACCAGTATAATGCGGGAATACATTTAAGTTCTAGGTCGCCCACCAGTATAATGCGGGAATACATTTAAGTTCTAGGTCGCCCACCAGTATAATGCGGGAATACATTTAAGTTCTAGGTCGCCCACCAGTATAATGCGGGAATACATTTAAGTTCTAGGTCGCCCACCAGTAAAATGCGGGAATACATTTAAGTTCTAGGTCGCCCACCAGTATAATGCGGGAATACTTTTAAGTTCTAGGTCGCCCACCAGTAAAATGCGGGAATACATTTAAGTTCTAGGTCGCCCACCAGTATAATGCGGGAATACTTTTAAGTTCTAGGTCGCCCACCAGTATAATGCAGGAATACATTTAAGTTCTAGGTCGCCCACCAGTAAAATGGGGGAATACATTTCAGCTTTAGATTTTGGAATCAGTAACCCCACCTGAAGGCGGAAGGTTACAACAGAGATCCCCAAGCAGGAAACAATAAAATCCCCCAGCACCAAGAAGCAGAAGGCTGCAAAGGCAAGCGCGCGATTCAAAATGAAGAAGGAACGCGTCTCAAAAGAAGCAGTTTGGGAACGTTATAGCATGCCCAACATAACAATTTTGATGAAGAAAGCCATACCACTGAAGAAACCATTGAAAGGCTTAAAGAAGAGAGCCATGTTCCCAGCAGAGCAAGCGAAGGGATGAAAACTGGCATTCAGAAAAGGCGAAGGACCAGTATCATCCCCCAAGTTCACAAAATAAAGGCATCAGAGGAAAGCGTTAGCCGACAAGAAAGCAAGGCAACAAGAACAAGTTGAAGATAGATGAGACCTCATGATCCATAGTCTAGCTTAGCTTCTTGTTTTTCCTTTCAGAACAATGTAACAGGGAGATCGGTTGAGCGGTAGCATCCTACAGCAGCATGCAACAGCGCACAATAGCAGCGAGCACTACAATCACACGGTAGTCCCAGCTACCAAAATTTTCCCGAACTACATTGACCTGATTCCAGTTCAGCCCAGGATATGTAGGAAACCTTTGAAGCAAAGGTTCGGTCAAATCTTTTTCAAAAAATGCTTCACACGGAGTACTCGGACGAGCAAAAATCGCCCGCTATATCTTTGCGCGAAAACCCTTCGTGTCTTCGTGCAAAGAGGGGCAGCTATAAGCACGTGATTTTTGCTTCACGGACAATCGCTCCAAAAGAAAATAAAAATAGTGACAAATGACTTCGCTGTACAATTTTTCGAGTTTTCCGTGACATGTGTTGTTAGTCATTTGTGGGTCTGTCCATTTTGCATTTAATCATTATCAAACAAAATACAAAAAATATGTATGCATTTCTAGGTTGTAATTTAACCATTTAAAAGTTTTTTTTTATATATATATGTGTGTGAATAATTGTGTTAAGTGTTGATTAATGGGTATTTCAAATTCATTTTTAATTTAGTTGTATTTCAAAAATTAGAAAACAAAATAAAAAATAAAAATGAATGAAAATCAGTTTGGGCCCAAGAAATAAAACAAAAATAGGCCTAAACCAGCACAAGTCCAGCCCAGACTAGGCCTGCCCTGACCACCTCCCGAAACGACGCCGCATCATGCGTCTGATCTGAGCCGTTCAAACACACCCATCCAACGGTCCACCTCAGCACCCGTAACCCGACCTGTTTAGCCGGTCCAACCCAACCCATCACTTAAACCCAAACGACCTCGTTTTAATACCAAACGACCTTGTCTCACCCCTCACCATCAGATCCAAGCCGCTGAGATCATCTGATCCAACGGCTTAGATCTAAACCCCTAGACCATATATAAGCTTTCTATCACACCCCACGCCCCCTATCCGAACCCCCCTTCACTCATCTCCTTCCCCAAGCCTGAAACCCCCAAACCCTAGCAGCCGCCCTGATTCCCCTTTCACCAGAACCCGGCGGCATGAACGCCGATGACCCCCTCCTGAACACCCTAAGACCCCCTCACTCTCCTGAACATGGATATATTACCCCCTAGCCTCGAATCCCCTTCCTTCATCTCGAATCTTCATTCGAAGATTCGAGTCGAACCCGGACCTATGCCAAACCTTACCATCTTCATACCAGACAATCCCCTGACCCCCTCGTGACCAAACCAGGCTTGGTTTGGTCCGAATCTACCCACAACTCTTAGAATCTCAAATCTGAGAATCCAAAACCTAGAACATGAATAGCCTTGGAAACCGGCCAGTCTTAACAAGGTTTGAGGTCTAATAGACCTTAATCAAGGTGTTCTCACGTGAGAACACCCTGATTAAAGTTTGTTCGGCCTCAAGGGGTCAAAATTGAGTCAGATTTGGTTCAGTTTTGTTTGGACATTTTTCGGTAAGTTTTCTTTTCCTTTTTGTTTTATTCAACTGCTAGTTAAGTTGTTCAGCATGTTTCGTTGTGTATGTTTGTTATTTTCTTTTGTTATTTTCCATTCGGATTTCTTCCATCTATGTCAAAGACCTTTTATTGGGTCAGTTGATTTTCTGTGTGTTCTGAATGTATTCTGTGGTATACATGATCGTCAATTAAATTAGTCGTCAAATGAGTTAATTCATATAGGTTCCCAGTGATTGAACAAAGTTGTCTGAAGTCATTCGGGACTCTGTACGTGTTGTTTATATGAACGATTGATTGTTATGTGTTACGATTAATATAGTCGAGTCGATGTATGTCGTCAATTAGTTTCAGTCATTAATGGTAACAACTTGATCCGTGTTGTTTATTTCTACTGTGATCGTATTTGAATCCCATTAGGAACTGAATTGTATTGCCTATTGGTTTTGTTCAAAGTTGAATTAAAAGAACATCTAGGGGGTAGGTTATAATGGCAGTTCAGACTTTGAGCTTAAATGGATGCCATGTTCACTTAGTTCAGATGGTGGGCAGCATACGTATGGTCAGTTGTTTTGGATTAAAATAGCCTGACAGCACATGCTGTCAGATTATATTCCTGCTGCCCATACTTTGGTTAAATAAACAAGAGATTAGGACACTTTAACAACAAAAAGAGAGAGGGGCTGTCAGGGATTTCATGGGAGTTTTGTTATTTAAAATGAGTGAGTGGAAAAACAACAGGGAGGGGGAATTTTGAGTGGTCAAACAGACTGTAAAGTGTTAAGGTTAGGCTATAAAAGAGGCAGACTTTCCATTAGAAGGGAGGATTCTTTTGGAGCCGAAAAGAGGAGGTTCTTCTGAAAAAAACTTAGTCTTGAGAGAGGTCTTGTGAGTTAAAGGAAATTGAAAAAATATAAGGAAATTTCCAGAAATACTGTAACCAAACACTGTCTGAAAACTACAGAAGAATTCACATTGGTCAAGCTGTCTTGGCCAAGTTCTGTTGTTTGCCCTGATTGAGCTGCTTGTGATTGTTGAACTGTTGGTGTATCGAATACTCTGTTATTTCTGTTGTTTCACTACTCTTTTCTGGGATTACTTGTTTGGTGCTCGACCATCTGTTGGTTTTCTTTGTTCTGGAAACTGTTGCTGGTTGTCTGTGGACTGTGGAAAACACTTGTGGTTGTTGGTTTGTTGCTGTGTTGTTGCTGTGTATCTGCTGTTGCTGTGTTTGTTGCATACTGCCCAGCTGATCATTCCTTTCTTCTTTTGTTCTCTATACCAGGTACACAACCAATACACTGTCAAATGTAATTGGAAAATTGAGCATGAATACAAAAAGAAAAGACCTGAAGTTGACTTTCATACATAGATTGTTACATTAGATATCATGTACTGTATAATAATTTTCATTCCTGTGTTGACAATAGAAGTAGCCTGTATGCCCAGTGTATATCAATATAGATTAGCTGAATGATAGTTTATATATGTATGCTGATAGGTGAAAATATTCCCAATGAAATAGGTTGTATCTTAGACTTAGTTTAACTTTGTAGTATGTCCTTTAATGTAGGCCAAGCATGAAAATCGTACTCTACTAGTTAAGTTCTTTCCTTTCTGATAAACTGCTTCATATAACTGGTAAACCATGTTTTAAGACAAAGAACACGGAGTCTGCAATCTCAACCTCACGAAGGTCGAGCCCAGGTCGAAACAGACCAAGCAGGCCTGCATCGAACAAACAATGGCCCAGGTCTAGTCCATCACGCATGGGCTGGAATTGGGCCCTTAATTTTTGCTCGGCTGACCGTGTACGTGGCCGTGCTTCTGATTTTGTGCAAGCACTCGGAATTCTGTATAGATAACTTGCAAGCATGTAATTAACTAGGGCTATCTACTGTTTTCAATTAGTAGAGACAAACGCGACAAGAAACGTAGTTTCTATAGGATATCCTTTTAAAATAAGGACGAGATGAGCCTCGACAAAAAATGAAGAAAAACGCACAAATTGAGGGCCCTCGTTAAATGTATATATTGAAGCATTCAGTCCCTAAGGTGGGTCGTTTAGCAAATCTTATGACCCCCCCGGAACAATAACGCAATAGCCTCTTTAAGCGCGTATTTAATAATTTTACCTTCTTAAATTCGGGTGCGCATTTATGTGACCCAAATCCAAATCTCGACGGATTCGAGATGTGTTTCTAATCACGGGTACATTGATTGTGACGTGGTTCGAGATGCATGTCCATGACGTCGCAAGTTCCTTTTTTTAAAAGTAAGAATGAGACGAGCCTCGACAAACAAAAATGTGCAAAGCTGCGGGGCCCTCTAAATGTATATATATATTAAAAATATTTAGAATCCGGGACATGCCGTTTTAGCAAATTTTACGGCCTTTCCCAAAAATAACAATACGTTAGTTGCTTTAGGCGCGTCTTAATAATTTATTTTTCTTAATTCGGGTGCACATTTATGTGACCCAAATCTAAATCTCAACGGAGTCGAGATATGTCAATAACCACGGGTGCATTGATGTAACGTGGTTCGAGATATATTTTCACGACATTGCAATTCTCGTAAATAATAATAACGACAAAAGCGGTTAAAAGATAAAATTGGCACATAAGTTCATATTTGTATAAAATCAGATAATCAAGCCAAATATAACAGTTGAGCGACCGTGCTAGAACCACGGAACTCGGGAATGCCTAACACCTTCTCCCGGGTTAACAGAATTCCTTATCCGGATTTCTGGTACGCAGACTGTAATATGGAGTCATTCTTTTCCTCGATTCGGGATTAAAATTGGTGACTTGGGACACCCTAAATCTCCCAAGTGGCGACTCTGAAATAAATAAACCAATCCTGTTTCGATTGTCCTTTAATTAGAAAAAACTCTCTTGCGCCCTCTCGGGTGCGTAAAAAGGAGGTGTGACAGGGGGCCCACAACGACCTTAGATAAGATTTGAGCACACAATGGTCCCGAAAACCACTTGATGATTATCGGTCAACACAAGAGTCTCAAGATCACTACTTTCACCATCCTAAACACAACAATTTGTTTTTGACCATAAGATCAAAGGCAAATGTGCTAGGCCCAAGTGAAGCTTTGCTTGAGGCACCCTTAACTACTAACTACTATAAACGAAAAGAAAAATGGACTCAAACCCTTAAGAAGGTTGTCACGCCATCCATCATTGGGAAAAGCCACCCGGTTCACACAACACTCCACCTTTGGAAAGAACCGTGGCATTAAGAAAACCAAAGGCTTATTGCAAACTTGAGAAACAAGAAGCTACGAATCACAAATAAGAAGCTAAGAACGAAATATTTGCGGAAAGTAGAATGAAAATATACAAGAGGGGATTTGAATATACAATAGATGGGATGAATATGTACAATGTAACATAACTTTATATACATACCCAAAGTAAAATAAAAGTGCGATAAATGTACGAAATGTTAAAATTATATACAACCCAAAGGTGAAAAATCAAGAACACATAAAAAAGTATCAAATATATATATAATCATCCGAATGAATAAAAATTAGGGCCTACCCCCTCAAATGAAAGCTGGCATTGTCCCCAATGCCAACTAAACTAAATAAAGCATCAAAAGAGATACGAAAAAGGATATAGGGACTCCCTATGGCCTGTCTGTTTGCATAGGCTCCTGAGTGGTCCCAGGGTTCTCACTGTACATAGTACCCTCAGACTGGTTCCCGGTGGCCTGCCACTCTGCTGCTGCTGGGACCTGGTCCTGGACCTGGACAGGCTCCTGAAGTGCATCCTGAGGCTAACTGGAGGAAGCCTCCGGTGGGTCGGCCAATTGGATGACTGCATCATCCGCTCTAGGAATTATCCTCTTCCTCTTGGGAGGCCTCTGTGACTGCTCTTGCTGGGAATGAGCTGCGAGTACTGGGTCCTGGAGCAGTAAGTCTAAAGGCAGCTAATCTGCCTTCAGTCTGTCAACATCAACTCTCAACACCTTCACGGACTCCTTGGATGCCCGTGTCTTTCTCAGCTTCTTGTGCTCCCTAGCAAGTGCCTTGAGAGACTGGCTGTGTGAAGCAACTGCATTTGTGAGCATCTTATGAGTGTCAAGGATTTTCTTTTGGTTGTCTAAAATCTCTTTCAAAGCATCCTCTATCGACTAGGAAACCTATGGGGCTGGAGGTGCCGACTGAGCCTATACTGTGGTAGTCAGGATGGACAACTTGGATGAGGCAGTCTACATCCAGTTGTTGATACTCAGAAGTGCCTGGCTTAGTCAGTGGGCAGTAATAGGATGGGCCTGGGAAGATGGAATCTCCGAGTCCGCTGAGGTGGATGGACCAGGAGGGGCAGCAGTGGAAGTAGATGCAGGCTCAACTGGAGTCACTACCACAACTAGCTCTTTAGACTGGCCAGTAGGAGCAGTAACTGTGCTCTTGAAGTTCTTGCTCTTGGGGTTATCATCCCCCTGCATGTTGTACCAGGAGAAAGGGGCCTTCGCTTTGACTTTGATGTCGAAGGGCCTCTTCTCCACTTTCAAGTCCTGGAAGTACATAGTGAGGAAACTAGGGAACGGGTAGTTTTTGTCATGCTCGGCGCCCACAATAGTAATAATCCGCGACATCACATTCCCTACATTGATTGGGTACCCTACCATGATCGAAGCCACTAACACAGCCCGGTGGAGAGGGAGGGAGTTGTCATGTGTTGTGGGGTCTAAACTGCTACATACAAAGGTCTTCCACCCCCGTGCCTCAAAGTTTAAACTCCGTCTCAAGATCTTGACTCCAGTAGTCAACCAATCGGGGTGGTACCTGGGATTGCCAGGTACTGTGCTAGCCAGGGACGAACCTCCTCACCCATTTCCATCTTTGCCATGTACAGGGTCTCATCTTCCTCATTAAACCCAAGATAGTCATTGATTGTCTTCCCGTCGAACAACACTTTCAGATTTCGAACCTTGGTCACTTTGGAGCTGTTTTTGATGTGGGCTATGTTGCTGTAAAATTCCTTGACCAAGTGTTCGTTGGCATCCACACACTCATCTAGAAAATGTTCCCAGCCTATTCTTGTGCTAAACTGCCTCCTCACATTGGGGTTGTGAGGTAGCAAGTATCTATCAATAAAACTCTGCTCAAGGATTAACTTCCTCACCGGCCACCATTCCCGGAACTTGTGGTACGCTACCTCACTAACAAACTGGTCCTGCCACACCTCCGACTTCCTAGTTCGGGCAATACCCCCCACTTGTGGTTCACCTCCTTCACCTACTTCACCGTCTCCCCCTACTTCCTCCTCATCACCTACTGCACCCTCTCCAGATAATGAAGTTGTGGGAGAGGTGGAGTATTCCCCACTACCATCACCTAAGCCCTCAGACGACCCAAAAGAGATGTTCACTGATGCTTGGGCAGTGGGGGATGCTGGAGGTGTATCTCTCAGTCTATGCTTCTCTGGCCAGTCAGGGATGTATTCTGGCACAAGTCCGAAGAGATCTCCCGGGAAGGCTCGTACTCACTCCCCGACATGTCAATGGCTCTGTCAGCAGCTTTTATCACTTTCCTCATGATCTTTATGTTTTGCCTAGCTATGGGGAGTGAGTTTTATCATTTTTTGCTGCCCTCCCCGGGAAGATCCACCTCTGCCAGGTTGTTTAGTTCCTTTGCCTCGTTGTTTTACCATTGTCTGCAACCATAATTCAATCAGCTTGTTAGTATCAGTGTAATCAGTTAAGAACCAAAGTTGCAGAACAGAAAAGATTAATTGCAAACAGTTCTCAGAAATCACCCAGTGCGGACCGCACAAAATGGTGTGCGGCTGCACAAGGGTCAATGCGGACCGTACAAAATGGCTATGCGGTCCGCACAGGGGTGGGGTTAAGACTATCCACCCTCTGTATCTAGGCAATGCGGACCGCACAAAATGTAGTGCGGCCACATAGAGGCCAGTGCGGTCTGCACAAAATGTAGTGTGGTCGCACTGCCCAAAGTTCAGCTTCCAAGTATTTCATCAAGGCGGTCCGCACAAAATGGTACTACGGACTGCACAGAAATGACTGCGGTCCGCACTGAGTGCCTAGTTGTGGCACTAAGTTAGGGTTCATGAATTTTTTTTATTTTAAGCTCAATTATGCACCTAATTAGTGTCCCTACATGTTTGCCCATTATATTGAACTACCTAAGTCTACCTTAATCAAAAATTAATTACCCGAACCTAAATAATTGAAGAAACTACAGGAAGCATAGGAAGAAAAGCAAGAAAAACAAAAATTAGATGAAATTAACAAAATTGAACAAGTAAAAAGGAGTGTAATGTTACCAGCTATCATATAAAATGAAGAATGTCGGTTCTAAGCAGTTAGTTATGAGTAGAGACGAGGATGAATAGTGTTTTAGTGAATCTAAGAGTAAAGAGATCGAAAAGTTTGAATAGGAGGGCCTCAGGCCCTATTTATAGAAAAGGACCTGGGGCCCAGTCTCACCAACTAGTACGGACCGCACAAAATGGACTGCGGTCCGCACTATACTGCTTTTTCCAAGTTCGACCAAGTAACCCATTGCGGTCCGCACAAAATGGACTGCGGCCGTAGTGGTCCACTACGGACCGCAAAATGTAGTGCGGCCGTAGTGGCAAACTTCAGAGAGGTCTATATTTTACCCTTCACTAGTGCGGTATGCACTAAATGTAGTGCGGCCGTACTAACAACTTCAGAGACTTAGCACTTTTTTCCACTATGTCCTGCACTGCACCAACACAATCCTATAACATCTCACAAACAGTTAGCCCAAAAATAAATTCTATCCTACAATGAAAATCAAAGAAAAACAAGAAGAAAAACACATGGGTTGCCTCCCAAGAAGCGCCTGATTTAACATCGCGGCATAACGCAAGTTACCATCACATCATTTGAAATGGAGAAGTGCCACCACGTGGTTGTCATCAATTTTTCCAAGATAATGCTTGACCCGGTGCCCATTAACTCTGAAAACTTCACCATTTTTGTTCTTTAAATCAAGAGCACCAAATGGGGTCACATACACCACTTCAAAAGGTCCACTCCATTTTGATTTGAGCTTTCCCGAAAACAGACGTAACCGGGAGTTGAACAAGAGAACCAAATCACCTACTTTGAACTCCTTTCCATGAGCATATTTATCACGAAGGTACTTCATCTTGTCCTTATACAAGGATAAACTGGAGTAGGCATGGAATCTGAATTCATCAAGTTCATTGAGCTGCTCCACACGAAGATTGGCTGCAACATCCCACTCAAGATTTAGCTTCCTCAAAGCCCACACGGCCATGTGCTCTAACTCAACCGGTAAATGGAAAGCTTTCCCAAACACCAACCGATATGGAGACATACCAATCGGAGTCTTGTAAACAGTCCTATAAGCCATAGAGAGTCATCCAACTTCTTCGACCAATCGGTCCTATTTTCTTTGACCATCTTTGACAATATGCTTATGATTTCCCTGTTGGAGACTTCAACTTGACCACTTGCTTGAGGATGATAGGGAGTAGAAACTTTGTGATTGACACCATACTTTGAAAGCAAAGTGTCGAGAGCTCTATTGCAAAAATGAGACCCCCCATCACTTATGATTGCACGAGGAGTACCAAACCATGTAAAAATGTTCTTTTTGAGAAATGCAACAACACTCCGGGCGTCATTGTTGGGCAAAGCCACAGCTTCAACCCACTTTGAAACATAGTCCACCGCCACAAGAATGTAAGTGTTCCCATAAGAGCTAACAAATGGGATCATGAAATCAATGCCCCATACATCAAAAATATCAACCTCAAGGATGGTATTGAGAGGCATCTCATCTTTCTTCGAAACTCCACCCGCTCTTTGGCATTCGTCGCATCTCTTCACCAAGTCACCCGCATCTTTGAACAAAGTTGGCCAATAAAACCCACAACTAAGAACTTTAGAAGCCGTCCTCGCCCCGCCACGATGGCCACCATAGTAAGAGTAACAACAAGCCTCCAAGATACTCAATTGCTCCTCCTCCGGGACACACCTTCGGATCACACCATCCGTGCAAATCTTGAACAAGTACGGCTCATCCCAATAGAAGTCCAAACTGTCCCACTTGAGCTTCTTACTTTGGTTAGAAGAAAGCTTACACAGGATTATACCAGTCACAAGGAAATTAGCAACATCGGCAAACCATGGCATATCATTCATCGACACCGAAAGAAGTTGTTCGTCAGGAAGTGAATCATTGATCTCTAGGCCATCAAGAGGCCTCTCCTCCTCCTCCAAGCAGGAAAAGTGGTCCGCCACTTGGTTTTCACTACCCTTCCGGTCCACAATCTCCAAATCAAACTCTTGAAGTAACAAGACCCATCACATCAGTCTAGCTTTAGAGTCCTTTTTCATCATCAAGTCCGGAGTGCGGCATGGTCGGTATGAATAATAACCTTAGCACCCAAAAGATACGGCCGGAATTTTTCCATAGCAAATACAATAGCCAAAAGTTCTTTCTCGGTCACCGTGTAGTTCACTTGAGCATCATTCATTGTCTTGCTCGCATAGTACATCGGATGAAACATTTTGTTCACTCTTTGACCCAAAACCGCCCCAATCATAACATCACTCGCATCACACATGAGCTCAAAGGGAAAGCTCCAATTAGGAAAGGTAATGATAGGAGTGGTGGTCAACTTATGCTTGAGAATTTCAAAGGCTTGCATACATTTCTCATCAAACATGAACTTAGCATCTTTTTCCAACAACTTGCACAAGGGGTTCACTACCTTCGAAAAGTCTTTGATAAATCTCCGGTAGAACCCTGCATGCCCAAGAAAACTTCGAACTCCCTTGACGGATGTAGGGGAGGGAGCCTTGAAATCACATCGATCTTTGCTTTATCTACCTCAATACCATGCTTCGAAATTTTATGCCCAAGAACTATTTCTTCTTCCACCATAAAGTGGCATTTCTCCCAATTGAGGACAAGATTGGTTTCTTCACAACGGGCCAACACCCTATCAAGATTCTTCAAGAACTCATCAAATGATTCCCTTACATCACTAAAATCGACCATGAACACCTCCAAAATATCTTCCACCATATGAGAATGGCCATCATACACCGTTGAAATGTAGCTGGTGCATTACACAACCCAAAAGGCATCCTAGAGAAGGCAAAAGTGTTATATGGATAAGTGAATGTGGTCTTCTCCTGATCTTCCAGAGCAATCAAGATTTGGTTGTACCAAGAATACCCATCTAAGAAGCAATAGAAAGCACGCCCAGCAAGTCGGTCTAATATCTGGTCAAGGAAAGGAAAAGGGGAAGTGATCCTTGCGGGTCACTTTATTCAACTTGCGGTAGTCCATGCATACCCTCCAACCAGGGACTGTTCTTGTAGGAATCAACTCATTTTGATAATTTGTAACCATGGTCATGCCACCCTTCTTCGGTACACATTGCACCAGCGAAGTCTAAGAGCTATCAGAGATGGGGTACATAACCCTGACATCCAACCACTTGATCACCTATTTTTTCACAACTTTTTGCATTGATTCATTCAATATTCTTTGATGCTCCAAGGAAGGCTTTGCATCATCCTCCAAGATAATTTTGTGCATAAAGAATGCGGGTCTTATTCCCTGAATATCAGCTAGAGTCCATCCAATTGCCTCTTTCCTCGTTTGAAGCACTGCCAATGTGGCATTAACCTGCATATTAGTAAGGCAAGAAGAAAAAATAACTGGCAAAGTAGAATTTGAGCCTAAGAACTCATACCTGAGGTGTGGAGGAAGTGGTTTCAACTCCAACGCCGGAGGCTCATCAATTGAAAGTTTAGTTGGTGGAGTCTTTCTATTCTCGAGATCCAAAGACATTTTCCTAGGCTCATAAGAATAAGAGCTCATTCCATGTAAAGCATTCATGCACTCCACTCAGCTTGCATCCTCATTGACATAAAGATTCAACAATACGGCCTCCAATGGGCTCTCCACATTGATCATTGCACTGGTGCCATCAATTATTACTGCTGTGACGAGGTTAACAAAAGAGCACACCTAGGTAATGTTGGGCTACTTCATAGATTTGCACGCATGAAAGACCACCTTTTCATCACCCAGCCGGAAGGTGAGTTCCCCTGCTTCCACATCTACCAATGCCTTCCCCATAACTAGGAAAGGTCTGCCTAGTATGATAGGAACTTCGTAGTCCACCTCACAGTCCAAGATCACAAAATCAGCTAGCAAGATAAATTTGTCCACACAGACAAGCACATCATCAATAATACCCAATGGTCTCTTCATCGATCTATCCGCCATTTGTAACCTCATGGAAGTCAGCCTAGGTTGCCCAATACCCAAGGTTTTGAAAACTGAGTAGGGCATCAAATTGATACTAACTCCCAAATAACATAGAGCCTTGGCAAAATCGGCACTCCCAATGGTGCAAGGAATGGTGAAACCACCGGGATCTTCAAGCTTCGGGGCCATTGAATGCACTATAGCACTAACTTGGTGAGTCATCTTTATAGTTTCACAATCCATAGAACACTTCTTTGTGACCAAGTCTTTCATGAATTTTGCATAGCCCGGCATTTGTTCAAGAGCCTCTACCAGAGGAATATTAATGGACAAGCTCTTCATCATGTCAATGAACTTCTTAAACTGATTATCATTCTTTTGTTTCGCGAGCCTTTGAGGATAAGGTGGAGGTGGCCTTGGCAAAGGTGCCTTGGCTTTAGGCACAACCGGCTTTGTCATGTCAATTATGTGTTCCCTAGATGGGTTCATATCACTTTGAGTTTCCACCTCGATATCTTGAATATCAATCCTCACTTCGTTGTTCACATTTTCATCAACCACATCTTCAACTACCAAAGGGACTTCATTTTCTTGCAATTCAACATCATCATCCAAGATTTGCTTTTGGTTGGAGGCATTCACATCACTGCCTCTCCCACTTCTCGTTGTTACCGCCATGACATAATTGTTTCCACCTTTCGGGTTCGCTACCGTATCACTTGGTAGAGCACCCTTAGGGTGAGTATTTAAAGACTGAGAGATTTGGCCTAACTGTACCTCCAAATTTCTGACAGAGGTATTGTGGGAAGCCAACTGTGCATCCGAATCTACATTCTTCTTCATCATTTGTTCGAACATTATTTCAATTCTACTCATATTATTGCCAGAAGAACTAGGACCTTGAGATGGAAATGGGGGTGGATTGTTCGGTTGTTGGTACATTGGGGGCCTTTGAAAGCCTTGCCTCCGATTTCCTTGGTTTCCATTGTTCCATTGTTCCATCCACCTTGACTTTTATTACCACCCCAATTGTTGTTATTCCCTTGGTTGCCTTGATTATTGTTCTGATTGCCCCAGTTGTTGTTTTGGTTGTTGTTCCCCCAATTACCACTGTTTTGTTTTTTGGTTGCCCCAATTGCCTTGAGGTCTCCACTGTTGTTGGTTGGAAGAGTTGCCCCGTTCGCCTTGATAGTTGTTTACATATTGAACCTCTTCACTTTGGTCATCATAACCATCATTTTGAAATCCATCACAGTCATCATCAAATTGCTCAGAATTCCTTAGGTTTTGTTGCCTTCTTTGCCTTATTTTGTTGACAAGCACATTAACACCCTCCATGGCATTCACTTGGCGAGGATTTTGAACTTGTTGCAACTGTGCCTTTGTCAATTGGTTCATAGTAGTTGTAAGCTCAACTATAGCTTGACCGTGATCATGTAGTTCCTTGTGCAAATGAATAACTGTGGGGTCACCTTGAGGCACATTGGCTCTACTTTGTCATGCAGAAGAAGTGTCAGCCATCTCGTCAAGTACATCGCATGCTTCATCATATGATAGCTTCATAAAATTGCCCCTGGCAAGTTGGTTTACTATGCATTGGTTTGTGGTGTTAATGCCCTGGTAGAAGGTTTGTTGGATCACAGCCTCGGTCATATCATTGTTGGGACATTCTTTCATCATTGTTCTATAATGCTTCCAAATCTCATGCAAAGGTTCTGTGGGCTCTTGCTTGAAAGTCAATATCTCATCACGCAATACTACCATATGCCCCGGCGAGAAAAATTTAGCAATGAATTTATCCTCCAACTTATCCCAAGTTGTGGTGGAATAGTTGGGAAGTCTCTCGAGCTAATCTAATGCCTTCCCCCGAAGTGAGAATGGGAAAAGTCTCAACCTAAGAGCATCCTCGGACACATTCATCTGCTTGCTCCCCCAGCATGTATCCACAAACCCCTTGAGATGTTTGTAGGCATTTTGATTTGTAGCGCCCGTGAAATACCCACACTGCTCAAGTAAGGTCAACATCACATTGGTTATTTGAAAATTGCCCGCCCAGATTCGGGGTGGGACAATAGCACTCGCATAGCCCTAGTTCGGAAGTATTCTGGGAGCCACTCTTGGAGGTGACGGAGGAGGGTATGGAATATCACCATTCGGATTAGCATTGGCATTGCGGCCTCTTTGTTGTCCTAGAGGTACAAGAGGCACCTCATCTTCCCCGACATCATCTACCTCCTCCCCCGCAATCACGTTTCCAAGAAGGTCATTAGCGTTGTTCGCTGCCATTTGGTACCTGAGTTGTGACACAAACAAGTAAGTAACAAAGAAGAAAAGAAGAACAATACACAAAACTAACTAAATAGATAGCCAAAACCGTTAGCTCCCCGGCAACGGTGCCAAAAGGTAATCACGGCCTACTCCGCACTACTATTGAGTAGTGAGAGAGGGTCGGAGCAGCTTTTACCCGATTTAGGGTCGGGATCGATTTCCACAGAGTGCTAGAATTTGGAATCGAGTATCTATCTAGTTTAGGATTACGTATGTGTTCCAAATTACACTTCTAATCATTTTTGAGGTTTTCATTTTACTTCCACTATTATCAACTACAAATGGTAAATACAACTAGATTAAGCTAAGAGATAATCTAAAACGGGTTGTTAAAATGGTTCAAAAGGCACTAGGGTAATGACTTTTACCTAGGTGGTTAATTGACGGATAATTGAATCTAAGACACGATTGACATAATTGGGGAGTATGATATAACCGCTGCACGATATTACCCACTCTGCACCTCTTGGTGGTTCGAGTGGTTTTGCCCGAATTGACGTTCTTAAGTCCAATTGGGTATGCAAATTTGCACAAGAAACTAGGGTTCAAGTCGGGTATTACTCTCTCGAGGTTTAACCTTTTAGTTGAGGCTATCAATCTCCTAAGTACGCCCCAATTCCTTGTTAGACCAATTTCGAAGACTTAGGCTCTCTTTCTCAAGAAATGCCCTAGTCAACTAAACACAAACTAGTGTTTGCAACCACTAATTCATCCATTAACCATGAAATTGGCCCAAATATCAAACACCCATAGTCAATCTAGCCCTAAAATACAAGACTCATCAATTACCCACACTAGGGTTGAGATACAACCCTAGCTTATGGGTCTAGCTACTCATGATTAAAGAATAAAAGCAAGAAATAGATGAAGAACAACTCATATTAATTAATTTCTAAGCTAAAGAACAAGATTAAATGATGAAAAGTAGATAAAATTGCCCAAAATAGCTAAGAATCTCGAACCCACAAGCGCAACTGTTTTACAAAACTATCTGATACCCTAAAAATGGGAAAAGAAGCTATTTATACTAAGCTGAAAATTCTGGAGAAAAATGCCCCTGCAGGGTTAGTGCGGACCATACAAAATGGTGTGTGGCCGCACTAGGGCTCTGAATCTGAAGATCTGACTCTCTGAACTCAGGCACTACAGACAGCAGAGAATGGACTACGGCCGCGGAGGCTTCTAGAGCGGTCCGCGCAAAATGGAATGCGGACCGCATTGACTTGAATCCTTGAAATTGGCACTTCTCTGATCTTGGGTTCTGCGGACCACACTAAATTACGTGCGGTCGCATTTCCTTCAGTGCGGACCATACAAATCCTAGTGCGGTCGATTGCCTTTGTGCCTTGAAAGTCATGCTCTCTGAACCTCACAGTGCGGACCGCACAGAATGTAGTGCGGCTGCACTGGCCTTTCTTTGCCTGAGCTTTGTCTTGTCTTGGTATTTGTGCAAGTTTCACTCCTTTTGAGCTGATCTTTGACATCTTGTCACTTTTTGATTAAACCTGCAATCAAGCATAACTTGTGAGCCTTTTGGGACTATTTTGTATGAATTTCTAATCAAAGCATAAGCAAGAAGGAGTATAAAATGCATTAAAATCCCTAGTTATCACCTAGTCAACCCCTTTGAGTCGAAGCCCTTTTTCTTTCAATAACCACATTACAATCATTCATTTGTTATACAATGACCCACTCTTGGCACCCGATCTTTTCTTAGCATTCTTGAGAAACAATTGGCAAAAACATAAGTTTGGGGGAGAGAAGAGGAGTTTGAAAGTGATGAAGGTATAAAGAAGAGAAAGAAATGAAGAAAAGGGAAGGCAAAGAATAGAAATAAAGAAAGAACAAAAAAAATGCCAAAAAGAAAGTGAATTAAGTGAAGAATTGAAGGGAATCCAAAAGAAAATAAGGAAGAAGGATTAAAGTAAATAGAAAAAGGAGAAAAATGAATTTCATGCTCAAGAAAGAGTGACGTTACATCTCTCTAGTTCCCCCGAGGAAGAATAAAATAACTCAAAGAGTCGAGAAAGTATGAGCTGAAAATAGAAAATGGAGTGCTTAAGGAAAGATGAAACCATTATATTCCAACAAGTCCTACATTGATCCAAAAGCCTTCATTACATCCCGCAAAAACTCTACATGATTTCAAGTTGAGTGAGCTTACATTAGTGGTGATTTACATGAGGGGCAAGCTTATGGTACTTAAAGCCGGTCTTGAGACGTTCTTTTGAGAGAGAAAAGCGAACTTTTCACAATCCTTGTTTCGAGTGTTACATTCTAAAGTGAGATTTACTAATGGAGAGTAGAGGACGAGGAGGAGTTTGGGATCCACAATGACCTACGTCAAAGAGCGTGCTTTCTTGATGAATAGAGTGAACTCTTGATGCTTTAGTGTCATACTAGAACTATTGTACTCAAAAAGTCATATCATTGTGTTGTTGATAATTCATATGTGTTGTGGGTAATTGTTGGTCCCAATTGATGTGTGTCTGATTCACCTTAGGCCATCTGAAATATCTTTTTTTCTAGTGGAGGTGGGAATTGCCTTATTTGCTTGAGGACAAGCAAATGCTTAAGCTTGGGGGAGTTGATAAGTAGGGATTTTGACCACTTAATTGCTCTCTTTTACTTGCGAATTAGCTCAAAAATGCTTCAAGGTATTCCCGAAAACTAACAAAATATGCTTACTTGAAGGGATATTGGGAAACGATCCAAAGAAGGCAAAATGAACTCATAAAGGAGTCAAAAGTAAACAAGAGCCAAAACTGGGCAAAGAGGCTAGCAGTGCGGACCGCACAATTCTAGTGCAACCACAGAAAGAGATTCATAGAAGGGGTTTTAGATAGCTCAGACAGTGTGGACCGCACCAAAAATATGCAGCCGCAATCATTATTATGCGGTCTGCAAGATTGAAGAATCAGAGAGTTGATCAAAATCCAAAAACTAGAGAGTGTGGACCGCATCACTTTTGTGCGACCGTAGAATCCTCAATGCGAACATAACCATTTTTATGCGGACCGCAGAAGACCTCAAGTTCCATCCCCAAGTTCCCAAGTGTGCGGACCGCACCAGAATTGTGCGGCCGCATAAGACCATTTTGCGGTCCACATCAGAATTATGTGGTCGCATAACCTCCGTAGGGGTATTTTTGTCAGATATTTTCAGCTTAGTATAAATACAATTTTTTGTCATTTTTAGTTTAAGTTTAGTTTGCAGAGGTGCACCTGAACATTTTTCTTTACTTCTTTGAGTAAATTTGTATTAGATTGACTTCTTAACATTAGTTTTTCTTTGTTTAATCTATGATCATGCATTCTACCTAAATTTCTTCTTGTACTTCTTTATTTTTCATGAGTAGATAAATCTTTAGCTAGGGTTGTGGCTCAACTCTAGTGAGGATACTTAATGGATATTTAATTTTAGGGCTTGTTTGTGATTGGGTTAGTGATATCTAGCCTTGTTTATGCTTAAATTCACTACTGAAAAATTGGTCCACGATAACAGCTGAAAAACCGTTTCCACAGACTGCCAAACCATTGCCATAGGGATATTGGAACGGTTTAAAGCCCGTCACATCAGCCGGCGTACCCATAGGTCTACTGGAATGGTTCTTGCAACGGTTTGCATCGCTGTGACAGTAAATACGTCTATCGCAACGGTTTTCCCTTTCTCTATTGGAACGGTTATTTTTTTCCAATTGGAACGGTTTTAAACTGTTACTATATTGTTTATACAATGGTTTCTAACTGTTACCATATTATTTAAAGCAACACTTAGGTAGCCAATTGCATGTGTTTGCTATACCACGAGCCCGATAAATTAAACTTGCCCTATAGTTTACAACTCGTAAGGTAGCCACCTAGGTGAAAGTCACGACCATAGATTCCTTTATCATTTGAAAAATACTCAAAACCAAAAATACTATTTTCTAGTTATTATTTGTAATCCTTAGCTAAAACTAGAAATAGAAAACAACCAATGAATATGTGGAAGTCCAATCTAAGTCACATCATACATTAGCTCTAGTTATATACCTAATCCAAATTCTAACTCCAAGTGGATTCGAACCCAACATGTATTGGGTTTATTATTGTTTCGACCGTCTCACAACCTATTTGTGGTGTGAGTTTGGGAGAGATTAGGTACCTGCTCTTTTGAGAGGTCGTTGCCTTTTACCGCCATGACGTCATGAATGATATGGTCTTCAGGGTCCGTTGTGTCGTCGTATATTTTTAGATATGGTGGCATTTTGAAAGTTTGGGTATGGCATGTGGGGCTTCCTCCTCATTGTATGGATGTTCCACGAATCGGCCGACGTCCCATTTTAGCAGGAGTTTCGAGGCGCCTAGTATCTTATCAACTCTTTCTTGGTGCTCCCTCATTTGGTCGTGAAGCGCTTTATTCTCATTCTCCATTTTTTTCATTTTCTTTAGAACAGCTACGAGAGCGTCGTTACCTACATCAAGAACAGTGTGATGGTTACCTGTTGGGGGAGGAGTGTGTTGCTCGTTGATGGTTACTGGGGTATCAACTCGTGCGGTATTCCTACTCTCCCCTAGAGCGGGTTTGTCGAGTATACTGCTTAGGGTACTTGTCAGCCACGCCTTCAATAATTTTTTACTGCGGACGACGCTTCTTCCGTTATGGACGTGGAGGCTCTTTTCTCATGTGAAGCGGTTACACTCCCACGAGGAGGGGTGAATCACTTTGCCTGGGTGGGGCGCTCGGCATCACAAGCTCCTTGTCTTCCTTGTCCACCTCATTAATGGTGCCTAGGGGATTGGTAGTGACACCCATCACTGCTTTCAGTATTTCCTCTCCTTTTCCTGTCATTGTTAGCTTGTGCAAACAAGAAAAAGGGAGCTTTTGTTGTTGTTTTTTTAGATCTAGAAGAAACTAAACTTTTAAACTAGGAAGTCCCCACAGACAACGCCATATTGTTTGACCAAAAAGTTTTAAACCCTTTTAGTTAAACCAATTTAATAAATAGATAAGGGGTGAAACCAAGTTAAAAGTAATAAATTCCGGATTCGAAATTAAACAACTTAGACGGTATGGGTCCATGTTCAAGTCAACAAATACTGAGTTAATGCTCAATGACTAGTAATTAATAAGAGGATGAAAACATGCAATAAATGTGATAAATGTCATTAAATGTAAGAAGAAGGAATTTGTCACCCAAATGTTGGATGAGATGGATGATTCCTTCCTCTGACTACAACGTGTGACAGCGGACAAATGAAGTGGATTATGTGTTCTTGAATCTTGTGAGTTAAAGAGGAATATTATGTGATGAAACCAAACAAGAGAGACAAAATAAGCTTTTTATATATTCCTGATAGTCAACTCTTTACAAGATGTTCTTTCATAAAAGTTCTGAATCCCCCTTAATTTGTTTCCTCCCTCTTCTTATTTATAAGGGATATCCCTAGAAAATCTTAAAATAGTACAATGTGGGGGAATATTCAACAGAATATTCCTATTCACAATCATAGGAATATTCTAACAATTGCAGTCGTTTGCTCTCTACTCGACCTCGGCACTGGTCTCTCCCTTTGAGCGACTCCTCGCCAGTGGATCGTGCTTGGTTTTGACCTCGGCCTCAGCTCGTCCATTTGCATTCACTAAACTAGAGCCAATTTTGACCCATACATTTATAAATTAGATATTAGCTGTCAAATTAATTATTTCTCGATATTGAAGACGTTAGAACCTCACTTTTGAAGATAAATTATACAAAAAGGAAATAAAAATGATACTCTATGAAGTTTAGGAAAAGATAAGATTGTTAAAACTTATTTCATAATATTTGTATAAATAAAACTCTTCATTAAGAATAAATTTTAAAAAAAAAATTAAATTAATTATTTTGAAATAATTAAAAGCACTAATCTTTTTTAACTAAAAAGGAAAGAAGAATATCGCCCGGTAATAGTCCTTTTCTGAATTATCTCTCTGGTCAATCCTCTTATATTCCGTTTATTTTAGCAACTTATGATCAAAATGTCTCCTCGTTAAGATCTCCCGGGCGATGGTGGAGGAAGCCATTCATCTATTGCAGCACGGGACATCTTTTTTCTTTCACAATTATCTTTACCTTTGGTTCCTTATGAGTCTACATCCATTCTTTTTCATAGAAAACGTGGAGTAAATTAAAGAGAGTAGATATGCTTAAGAGCTTTAAGAGAGCACATGGATGTGAGGCTTTTAAACTGTTAATTTTGGAGAGAATTGACAGAAAAGTTTTGTGAGAAAAATGTAATCTCTATTTCTATATCTCAACTCATACTGTACGGTTGTTTATATACAAATGAAATAAAAAATATGTGATTAGCTGAGCTGTCATCCACTCACTCCTTAACCTCCCTAACTAACTACATGTATATATCTATACAGAGAGAAAGGGTAGTTTATGTTGTCTAGCCATAAGGAAAATAGTACATGGAAGAATATCTTTATTTAATGCATCTAGGGTCAAACAAGAAATATTTTTCATACTAGAAAGCATATGTCCCAGTATAACATGTCACACATTTTGAGAAGTATTTACAGATGTGGACATAGAGTGAATTGGAAAACAACTAGAAAATTTATGTAAAGAAATTGAAATATTAGAAATACGAGATGATTGTCTGAGTGAGTTCTCTGGTGGTGAATGAATGGATTGAAGAATGTAGAGGTCATTTTTTATTCTACCAAGACCCAGTGGCCTCTTCAGTGAAGGGCCCTGCAAAGAGCATAAAAAGGCACTGAAAATTAGGTCACATCCAAATTGAAGAAAGAATTTGTGCACAGATAACAGCTTCAATTTGAATGAGGGAACAAACAGAACTCTATTTAGGACTAGGTCTGGAAAAAAGGTAACTCTCCCTGCATGAGTTACTTTTATCTTATAGGAATTTGGAAGATTAATAGTTAAATGGTAAGAAAGCATATGAATGTCAAAGAGAATGGATTTATCAAAAGTCATGTGTTCTGATGCTCCAGTATCAAGAATCCATGAATGAATAAAGGATTTATCAGGAAGAACGGATGGTAAAATAGGAGAAATACCAGCACAATTTGTAGTCACATTAACTTCAGAAGTTGATACTGCATGTTACCAATTTTTACTTGTTGTAGAATGTCCATCAGCTAAGAATATTGCTCTTGACTTATTCCCACAGGGTTGTGATTTTGTATTAAAAGCACCTGAATTCTGATTCCTTTGCATAGTCTGAAAACAAAGTGTTGATCAATGGTTCTCTGTATATTAAAGCATCATGTTGGGTCCCCATTATACCGTGATTCTCATCTTCAGCTATAGCTGAATTCCCCTGCACTACATGTTGATTCTAAAAGGTTTTAGGTTTATCAGATTTAAAGTTGACAGGATATCCATGAAGCTTAAAACATTTTTCTATAGTATGTCCTGGTTTTTGGTAATAGTTGCAAAATATATTTCTCCTGTCATTTCCTTTGACTGTATTGAACTTGTTACCATTTTTGGGATAAGTATTAAAGTTCACTTTTCCTTGTGCTGGATAATTCATTTATTTTTATGCAGATACATTGAAGGAGCTGAAATCAAAAGGTGAGCATGCCATTGGCTGGATAGATCTATGTCTCTCCTCTTGAAGGAGAAGAGAATATACCTTGTCAATGTTTGGTTCGGGAGTCATCATCATGATATTCCCTCTATAGGTATTATATGATTCATTCAATCCCATCAAAAATTGCACAAGCTTCTCTCTGTTTTCTAATTCTTTGTTCCTCTGTTTTGCTTTATATTTGCACTCAATACAAATACAAGGAATCCTTGAATCTATGGCTTCTATTTTATCCCAGATTGCTTTGATATTGTTAAAATATGTTGAGATATCAGATGATCCTTTCACAGTTTCTAATAATTTCTTTTGTAATCCAAACAACATTGCAAAGTCAGATGAACCATACCTATCTTCAAGTTTCTTCCATAGGTCTCTAGCATATTTGGATTGCAACACACTCAACCTTATGCCTTTAGTCAAGGAATTCAGCAGCAAGCCATAACCATATCATTAAATCTTATCCAAAAGTCCAAATAAGGTGAGTCTTCTCCAGGTTTTGAATTTTTTTCATTAATAAAACCTAGTTTATTCTTTGCTGATAAGGAAATTGACATAGATTTCCTCCAATCTGCATATCCAGTGCCATCGAATGGTGAAAATACAAGAATCACACCAGGATTGTCTGAAGGACTTAAGTAAAGAGGATGCGAATTGTCAACCACGATCTGCCTTACTCCAAAAGGATCGTCTTCCTCCATTAATGGCGAAAAACAGCAGAGATCAAACAATTGTTGAAGAAAACGAAGTAAATCAGAAGAAAGAAGGAATCGAAACAAGTTGATTTCAATTTTCCAAGTAGAACTTCATTGAATTATCCTCGAAGAATCTAGAAATGGATCGAGCAAAGTGTGCTCTGATACCATGTTAATTTTGCAGAGAATTGACAGAAAAGTTTTGTGAGAGAAAATATAATCTCTATTAATGTATCTCAACTCATACTGTGCAGTTGTTTATATACAAATGAAATAAAAATATGTTGTTAGTTGAGCTATCATCCACTCACTCTTTAACCTCCCTAACTAACTAGATGTATATATCTATATAATTAATTCACAGAAGCTTCTAGATGTAAACCCTTATATGTCACGTGTGGCAGCCCATGTGAAGTAGACAAATAAGTAACTAGGGTTTCTCTGTGTTATGTCTTCTCATTCGATTGTAACGCCTCTCTTTGCTTAGTTAAAGTCTGAGCAGAGGAGTGACTAGTATCTGATGAAGAATCAAAGTTAACATATACATCAATTGGGTACAGTCAGATCTCTCTATAACAATATCACTATATAACAACCATTCACTATAAAAACCAAGTTTTTATGGAACCATTTTTCATACTATGTTATAATATATGTTTCTTATAACAATACTTCGCTATAACAGCCAAAACATTTCGGAACAAATGAGGCTGTTATAGAAAAGTTTGACTGTAATTAGTTTTTCTGCGAGGTCTTGTGCATTTGGTATCTAGAAGGTAGGCAAAATATTAGATGCTTTTTAGGTGTATTAAATTTATTTTTTTATTGTAATATCTTATACTACATGCGTTTCAATTTAGATGATGTAGTATAATTCGGTACAAAATTTAAGAATAAAAAGAAGACTTTTTGAAATATGTGGTCCTAAAAGCTTAAGCGACAAAAGCTTTATGGGATATACATTTGTTCTGCTATAAAAATTTCTTATTAAGAATAAAGTGAGTAAAATAAAAAATGTAAAGTTGAATTATTTTCAAATATATAAATGTGTTATTCTTTTTGGAACAGACTAATAAGTATAGTGTGTCATTTAAATTGACGAATGGAGTAATTTTTATCAAAAAAATAATAAGAAAATAGTGCCCAAATAAATTGAAACGAAGGGAGTAATAATTTTAAAGAATAAAATGAATAGGTTGTGCTAGGATTAATATGAAGTGGAAGGTGTAAAACAGGGAACTGCAATCCGCGCGTGGTATTTCTCTCCCTAAACATCGAATCTTTGTTTCTGAAAACCCTCATTTTGAGTACACGAGCGAGTTGTCCTACACTCCAACTGTATAACACTTACAAAAACCACATTACAAACAAAATGAAAAAGTAGAAACTGAATAAAATATGTAATACTCCTACTCTACTGTAGTTTATTCTTTAAATTTACTTACTTTTATACGGCTCGGTTGAGCACTCATCTGTCGCTATCCCACTTAAAAGTATAGACAGAGCTGAAAATAGGATAAATTGACACCTTCCCCCTACCCCCTACTTCTCACACTTTTCGAGCGGGAAATAATAGAATACACGCATAAAGTGCCATTCCTCACTCTTACACACTCTCTCTTCTTTCCCTACTTTCTCTCTCTACAAAAAAAACCCAGCTCCAAATCCCCCATCACTCAACAGAAAAATCTCTTCATTTCCATGGAATATTGTTGCTGGAGCTCCGTTTGCCTAGTTTGTATTTCTTTGTTTGTAGCATCTACTGGACTAGCTCGTAGTAGTAGTAGTTGTTAGTGTGTGTTTTACTTTCTCTCTCTAGTTAAAGCTAAGGTACTGCTGCTTCTACTAGCTTTCTCTCTCTAAAACTCTTTATTCGTAAATTGTTGATTTTTATATGTTTGTGTGAGATTTCTCTGTTGTTTTCAGGTAGCGTAAAAGATGGCGGTGTCGATAGATGGTTTCTCTATCAGGTGAGTAAGATTTTGTTGAAATTTTTTACTTAAATTGTGATGCGGTACCATATTTCGATGTATTTATTGTATAAAATGCCTGGTTTGAGTTTAAATAGGGAGTATACTGCGAAAATGAGGAGTATGGACGTGGTGAAATGCTGGCCGTTCGATGAATCAACCAAGGAAGTTCATGTGAGAGCTATGTTACCTCCAATTGCCGTAAAGAAATTCAGCTGGTGGCTTGATGTACTGGAATTATCAGATGATAATGTGGATTCTGATGTTATTCCAGTCACGAGAATTCGAACGGCCAGAAAAACAAAGGCTATTAAAGGAAAATCAAGGGTTCAGAAGAAAAGGTCTATTATTGACATTTTTGCTGCGGCTCCGCAGGTGGAGAGAATGGACGACGGTGATTATTATGATGATGAGGATGACGACGATGATTGTGATATTGAAAGAGTTGAGTCTTCTGATCGGAATGTTTCTGCTATTAGAAATAGTAAAAATAAGAAGAGAAATACAAAGAAGAAGACGAAGAAGAAGGAGAAAACGATTGTGAGCAAGTTGAAGGAGGTGAATAAGGGCATAATAAAGAAGGATAATAGGAGGATTAAGCAAAAGAAGAAAGTGAATAGTAGTTGCCTGGATCTACTAATCCGAAACAAGGTACAATACTTGTTTTTTTTCTTTCATTTGCTGTTATTTTTTGTGGTAATTTTATAAGTTGTAACTTGAAATGTATCCGATGCTTGATGAATTGAGACGTTGATGTGAAATTTTGTGCATAAAATAATGGTGGTGAGTACAGTTACTTAGATTTTGGGTTGGTAAAAATCTGATTTGTTAGTTCAGTACCTTTGAACTATAAACTATTCCGGTAAAACTAGTCCTTTTACCCCCTTGCTGCCTGAAATTACTGTTGAAAAATTCGCATACATCTGAATATGGAGCCATATCTTTTTATTTGTTTGTGTTTGTGTGGAAGAAAGCGACGGAATTTTAACAGTTTGGTGATTTATTTTGGATTGTTAATGGCTTATGCTGTTTCTTCAGAATACTGAGATGAAAATTAAAGGTGCTTGTCATCACATTCAGCGTTTAGTATTGCTCAGAATCTCATATTTTATGATAGAAATTGTGTTGTTGCATCTAAATTGTTGGATTACTTGCTAGAGGAAGCCTCAATTAGGCCTTACACTTGGATACCTAAAGGACTATTTGCAGAAAAGGGAGTTTTCCAGATGACTGCTGTTTAGTTGACATTTGTTTTGTGCATTTGATATATGTGACAAGGGGCAATTTACACTTCTCCACTATTAGAAACTTGGTTGGTTGCATACAATATGGTGAATGATCATGTCCCAGCATAATTCTAGTTGAGGGGTTTACTTTTTTGACTCCAAGTACAGTAACTAATAGCCTTGTATAATTAATTTAATGCTCCAGGAATGGAAGAACTATTTGTTATTTGTTTGATTTAATTTTTGCGTTTAATTTGATAAATCATCAATATCAAAAATTTGATGGATTTTCGTCAGTGATTTAGTCATGATATCTGAGCAGAAAATTATCAGGCTTTGAATCCCTCAAATAAGATGTAATTTAATTAAGAACTAGGAAATTCCAAAATTCTTCCAAGTAATGTTTATCATTACCTTCAGAAATTATAATACTAGTATAAATTTTGCAGCATAGCTATAGTCTTGAATTTTCTTCCGGAAGTATGCTCCTCATAGTTTTGCTGTATATCATTGCGAGAGTTGAGATTTGTACTCTAACACACATATACGTAAACCTTTAATTTGCTGTTTGTTTTAAAGTTTTTGATGTAAACCACCTTCTTTTGAAACTTTAATTTTAAAAGTTTGTTTTACGGTATTTCGCTTTTGCTGTTTCTATAGGGTAATTAGAATGATCACTTTATTAAATCTTTTCTGGAGTTGTCTGAGTGATAATATGAATTAGTATTCACATGGAAAACTGGTGAATAGAGATGCCTTTCCAAGAACTGCATTGAGGGATGAATTAGTGTGCTTCTACGAGAACATAACTGTGTTCTTTCACTTTTTCCTTTTCTATTTCCATAATTTCTTCTGTGTTCAATGTTTGTAGAGCTTTCAATTTTTTATTTGTTTTCTCTTTCTGGGAAGAATGTGTGGTAAATCAGAAAAAGGATATTGATCGAGTGCTCCGCTTCTCTTAAACTATAGCTTCAAGCTACTCTATGCAGGAAGAAACCACTTTAAATATGAAACTCTATGCATAAGAATGAATATATGATTAATTCAAATACATTAACCCGGCAAGAGTTGATGCTAATTGCAGCAAATCATTGTCCAAGACATTGTGCTTAATGTCACTGGATTACTGGATTGCTTTATTGTTTGGTTGGGAAGTATCTAATTATCACTCAAAACATTTTTCTGGTATGAAATCTGAGGCTGATCACTGTTTGAATTAAAATGCAATAAATTCTCAGGAGCGGCTTTATGTTACTATATATGGTTGTCTGAATTTGCTTGCAGGAGAAATTTGACAAGCTCAAAGTGCCCAATTCTTTTCCAAAACCTAGTTGTCCACAACATAGGAAGAATTGTGGGAATGACATGGCAGATTATACTCCTACCTACGGAAAGAAAGCACAAAGGAAGCATCTAGTTTCAGAAAAGATGACCAAAGGTCTAACTGATTCCAAGTTCTCCGCAAAGCACCAAAAGACGTTGATTCCAGTTGGTAGCAATCTCAAGAAAAGGACTAAACGATTTCCTGTGGAGAACTCGACAGGTGGCATTTTAAGTGGTCCCAGGGATGTAAATTTTTGCAGCAATCAACAAGGAGACAAACATGTCCCCTTCTCAGGTAAGTAAACGATTCTTTGACGAAATAGTAAAAGCATCTTCTGTTATTGTCTTCAGATATTTGGATTTTTTCGTAGTCTGTAGTCTGACCTGGCTGCTGCTTTCATTATATGACTGTTTTGCAGAGAGAGGAGAAGTTGTATCCCTCGTAGAGGAGAAAGGAACAAACAAATATATTCCGAGAAAAACAGAAAATGAGGTTGGTGTTCGACCTGGATCTCCAAAGCAGTTTCCCGTTGTGTGTAGTACAGCTGATGAGCCTGGTTTACTTAGGCAAAATATCGGTACTAAAGATGATTCATTTGAATGCTGTGACATTTTCAATGAAGTTGCTGAGGGAAATGGCAATTTAAAATTGTTCAGGAGAGGCTATGGGGTGGCATCACATGGTTCACAGTATCTCTGTAATCCTGGGACTCTCCACATGCCTCAACAGATATATAACCACCAAAAGAAGGCCCAAATAGATGGAAGTCTAATTAATGCTTGTGGTGCTAATGAGAGATCACGTGAGCAGTTAAAAGGTTCTCTCCACGAACTTGCTGGGATTTGCTCCATGCATTCTGTGAAGGCATATCCTCAACAGTCATCAGCTTTTGAAATTCTGAACAGGAAGCCTATTTTGCTGCCACAAACCATTACAGGAAGTTGCAGTGGTCATATCATGCAATATCAACCATTCCCTCAAATTTCTCCTCAGGACTTAATGTGCAAAATATGTTCTTTACCAGAGTGGAAGCAAAGAGAATCCATGTACGGAGAGAAGGGAATTGAAGAAAATCATGTTGGCTTGCCCCTCAACTCTCATGGGGAATTGATCAATTTGAACTCAAACGGTGAAAGAAAGTTGACTCAACTGCCAAGTTCAAGGGGAATTCTGGGTTCTTCCAGAGGATTAGCCGTAACCGATGCTGCACTCTCAAAATGCATGGATAATCTCCCTGATGCTAGAGGTCGGGATAAACGAGCACCACCAAAAGACCAGCTAAAATTGTCCTTTATAGATGATTCAATGCAGTGGAACCCTACTTTTCCAGTGCCTTCAAGGTTAGGTATCTATGACTATGATGCTGGAAGAACAAATGTTGAGTTGGATCCACGTAAGGAAAATGAGCAGTCTATTACTTCTTTTGAGTTAGACCGCCACGTTAGTAATTTCTCTAACCATGGGAGCAAGCAAGATGATCAGGCCAAGCAACTTGAAACCACCAGGAGTCAGCAATATGGGAATTCTGACCATTTATCACTGCTTGTCGCTCCCTCGAAAATGCGTCTGATGGGAAAAGAATTTACAGTTGGTAAAAGAGATTTTCATGTACCACAGGATAAAAGGATTTGGACAGATAAGCAGATCATTGCCGAGAATTTTTCTGCAGATAACTACAACTACAATTTAGTGGTTACAAATCATGATCAACAAAAGCATACCGTGCATCCTGTGCTGGGGACACTGAAAGGTCCGGTCGCTTGCTCTCCTAGTATCAGAATCAATCAAGCCATTCCACGGCCTTGGGTTTGCTCCCCTGACAACAGCCATCAAATTGATTCAGTGCAGCATAATCATTTAGGTGCAACCAATCAAAGCCCTTTCACTGTTTATAATCATAAACCAAACTTTGAGGACCCTTTTACAGGTGGATATAAATCTTTCACAATCAGCCCCTACGCGCCTGGACCAACAGCGCTTCATCATTACTCCAGTCAGAATGGGAGCTCGAGCTCTGTTGTTCTGAAAAGTTCAAACTGCGCCATCAATTCTCCTTTCTTGCGTCCAGATTCTGAAACGAATTTCCGGTCACCCTGGTCTCAGTTATCTTCAGAAAGCACCCCATGGTTTTCAGATGCAAAAGAAAAGAGAAGACTAATGGATTTTCATGAATTGTATTCTACATCTGACAGGAACCATCATTACTGCAGCATTTCTGGGGATAACTGTCAAATTGACCATTCGGTATATGTTGCATCTGAGCGCTTCTGTTCTTTCACTCAGCACCCTGCATTGGAGAATCCAGTTGCTTCACCATCTTTGGCTAACTACCGCCCTATGCCACTCCAAATAGGCTCCAGAGCAAATGCTGGCACAAAGAAAAAACATGGTGACATGATGAAGTTGAAAGAGAAGATCACATCTACTCCTTGTCTTAGAGAAACTGGTTACAATAGAGAGGGCAAAAAGAGGCCGCTATCTGCATCAGACAATTGTACAAATGCAACAAAGATCCCTAACTTGATGTTTCAAGAAGATCCTTCTGTAGTTTCACCATTAAATAGGCTTTCTAATTTTGAAGGTCGTTTCAGCTGCAGACAAGCATGGGAATCAGGTTCAGTTAAAGGCATCGCAAAGAGTATCGAGAGTGGCCAAAGTGGAACACCTGATGCAGGTCTTGGATCTTTTAACAGTGAAGATACTCTCAAATATGACTGCAGTCCAAGATCTGGGCCCATTAAATTAACAGCTGGAGCAAAGCACGTACTTAAGCCCTGTCAGTATAATGATCTGAAGAACTTTAGGCCAACTCATTCAACTATCCAATTTGGCGCGTCTACTGCCGGTAGTACGACTCTGGAAACTGAGAAATCAACCAAGATTTACAAGTTCTAGTGGTGAGCTTGATCGCCCCTTAAAATACAAGCTTTCTGGGATAAATACTATCAGTCCCTAACTCTTGAATCACGGGAACGTCAGTTTTGCTACTTGCAGGAGACTTTTTCTCTACCCCAGTGGACTTGGAATCAGATGTAAAGTAGTCGAAACATGATGCTGCAGTTGACACGTTGACATTTAGGCTTTACTACTAAATTATACTCTAATCGTCAGGTAACTATCTTTTGGATTGTGATATGACATTTTGATGTGGATGCCTTACTTTTGACATTCATCATTTGTGCGCTTCTTCAATCTTCTGTGTGTTGAAAGCCTTCAACTACTCAGTTTTAAATATACTCGAAAAGGAGACGAGAAAATTAAAAAGAAAGGAAAGAAATCCTCTTCGATGTTCCTGATATATCATCATTTCGGGCAATCCCTGAGGGTAATAATGAGGTACTCCAATGTCATTATAGGAACATTCACATCATTCCTGTTTATTGCATATTATTTGTTTTGGTTTATCCCTTCGGGGTAGGGGTAAGGTCTGCGTACTCACTACCCTCCCCAAACCCCACTAGTGGGATTTCACTAGGTTGTTATTGTTGTATTTGTTTTGGTTTGTATCAGCTGGAGTTGGCCTTCTATGCATCCGGAGATGTAGATGTTTAAGTTACTCACATTACTGTGGCCAGTGCTTCATCCAATTTGTTGCGGAATATCGTGGGTTAACTAGCACACAATCACACACAAAGCAAATAGAGAAGAAAAATCAATACAAGGATCTAACGAGGTTCTGTTAAGCCTAATCTTCGGGGCAAAAGCAGAGAGAGTTTTCCAATATGAATGAGAAGAAAAGTACAATACAATCTCTAGGATCCCCAACTACAACCCCTATATATAGATCCCAAAAGGTCTCAAACATATAGGAGAAAAATTTCTCAATTTGACAAGGACTATAGGTTTTCCTTTCCCAAATCTATTTGGATAATGGGTTTTCCTAAACCTATAGAGATTATGGTTTCCTAAAAATATAAGGAAATAATTCAAGCCACAAATAACAAATCTTCCCCTTAGCTTGAATTCTCTTCATCAACAAGA
The DNA here is from genome assembly GCF_000393655.2 of Nicotiana sylvestris. Classification (NCBI taxonomy): domain Eukaryota; kingdom Viridiplantae; phylum Streptophyta; class Magnoliopsida; order Solanales; family Solanaceae; genus Nicotiana; species Nicotiana sylvestris. Next base: position 40,487,703 of record NC_091063.1, on the reverse strand, counting down.
AAAGAACAATACAATCTTTAGGATCCCCAACTACAACCCCTATATATAGATCCCAAAAGGTCCAAAAAAATAAGAGAAAGGTTTCCCAATTTGACAAGGACTATAGGTTTTCCTTTCCCAGATCTATTATGACAATGAGTTTTCCTAAACCTATAAGGATTATGGGTTTCCTAAAAATACAAGGAAATAATTCAAGCCACAAATAACAAATCTTCCCTTTGGCTTGAATTCTCTTCATCAACAAGAACAATGTCTCTCTACCTTGCCCTCAGTCCTCGCAAGGGCTCTATCCATTGCCACACACATCAACCAAGTCTAGGCAACGCCTAAACTTGTTAAGAGACTCAATCTCTTTAGCCATAGCACTAATCCGTCGATTTGGTTCTGTACTCTGAACTCAATTACATCAACAGTCTCTGCAACTGCCAAAGCAAATCCCACTGGATTCGTATATCCAAGAAGATTCCCATAAACTACGTTTGCAAACCTTTGCGGTCAGTTGATCACTCTCTTCTCTCTGCATGTTGCAATGCTATATGGTTGTTGTTGTGCAGATGCATCAACATTATCACTTTTATCAATATTTTGCACCTCATCCACTTCCTCTACTTTAGAACTATTGGGTTGAGCTAGTGGAGATTTAATTTCTAGCTCTATGCGGTCACTGACACCACGATCTGTTTTTGATATTGCCTTCTCCCTCTGATTATCCAGTGAGGCAGATTCATTGAATGTTACATCCCTACTGATAATTAGCCCTGGAGTCTTTTGATCTCTGCACCACAACCTATAACATTTCACTCCAGTTGCATACCCTAGAAATATGCACTTCTTTGCCCTCGGCTCAAGTTTTCCATCTCTCACATGAGCATAAGCAGGACAACTAAATATCCTTAAATTTGAATAATCAGCAGGCGAACCGGACCATACCTCAAAAGGAGTTTTGAACTCAATAGATGTGGATGGAGATCTATTTGACCAAATAACAAGCTGTATTGATTGCTTCAGCCCAAAAATCTTTGCTAACATATAAGTGTGAAACCATGCTTCGTGCCCTATCACAAATCGTTCTATTCATATGTTCTGCAATATCATTTTGTTGTGGTGTTTCGACACAAGTGTGGTGTCTCACTATGCCCTCTCTGCTGCAGAAATTATCGAACTCAAGAATCGTAAAATTTCAACCCATTATCAGTTCGAAGACGAAGCAACTTTTCTTTCCGTCTGCCTCTCAACCATCGTCTTCCATTTAACAAATGTCGAAAATGCCTCATCTTTTGTTTTCAGAAAATACACCCACGTCTTCCTTTTTTTTGAATTGGTAACTATTGTATATATTATAAAAATCAGTACATAGGTTGCACTGAAAACCAAATTTACATAGAGAGAATTTATAGATATTCTAATTTGAGACCTAGCAGTATCCTAGTATGTCTATGATTGTCAATGTATCTTCTGTGTACATCTGTTTGCACCAAAAACAAAATAGAAGAATACAATTGAGTTTGATCTTCTGCAGTGAATTGCTTCTGTCTTCAAAACATCTAGTATTCCTTTCCCTCCAGACTGTCCACCAAATACATGCCGGAACAGTCCTCCATCTATCTCTGCTAGTTGCTTGAGCTCCAGCTTCCTCCCAGCTATAAATGACATCTTTAATCATGTATGGCATTGACCAAGAAATACCCCTAAGACTAATAAAGATTTTCCATAGTTGGTCTGTAATCTTGCAGTGTAGAAACAAATGGTTGACAGTTTCTGCATTTTCCCCACACAGAAAACATCTTGAACACAGAGAAATTCCCCTTTTTATGAGATTATCCTGGGTTAAAACCGCCTCCTTTGCTAGTAGCCAAGTGAAGCAGGCTACCTTGTATGGAATCTTTGTTTTCCATATATGTTTCCAAGGCCATGTGTCTACCTGTTGATTATCATGATTCAAAATCTTATATGCATCCTTCACTCGGTAAATCCCTTTGTTGTGCCTCTTCCACCATATTGAATCCAAACCTTCCTGTAGTCCTGTAAATGCTTCCAGCTCTTTGTAGAGGTCAGTTAATCTTGTTATCTCCCAGTCATTCAGCTGTCTTCTTAGAGCTATTTCCCATCCTTGACAACTCCTCATATCAGCGACTGTCTTATGCTGGTTTTGTGCTAAACCGAACATATCTGGGTATCTTTCCTTTAAGCTTCCCATTCCTAGCCAGTTATCATTCCAAAATGATGTGTTCCTTCCGTTGTTCACTCTTATGGAGGAGTGATTCTTCATTATTGGCCAAAGTTCTCTGATGGATTTCCACACACTTACTCCATATGATGTACTGACTTTTTTTGACACCCAGTTGTTTTCTTCACCATACTTTGCTTTGATCACTTTGGCCCATAAAGATTGGGGTTCTTTAGAGTACTTCCATAACCATTTAATTCTAAGAGCCTTGCTTTGGTTCTTCAAATTCCTTATCCCTAATCCACCTTGTTTTTTATCCATTGTTAGTGTCTTCCAATTGACTAAATGGAAGACCTTTTTCTCCTTATTGCCTTGCCAGAGGAATGTTCTTCGGAGTTTGTCCAATCTCTGTAAAATGCCTTCTGGAATTGGGAACAAAGACATCATGTAAGTAGGTAGAGAGTCTAATACTGAGTTGATTAGAACTAGCCTACCCCCCAATGATAGGTACTGCGATTTCCATCTTGACAACTTCTTCTCACACTTTTCTATGACTGAATTCCAGATTTCTTTTGATTTGGATCTTGCACCAAGAGGCATCCCAAGGTAAACAGTTGGTAGGGACCCAACTTCTCCTCCCAATATCTGAGTCAGTTGCCCCATGTTGTTAACTTCATTAATGGGAAAAATATTGCTCTTTCTCCAGTTAATGTGTAATCCTGATACTCCTTCAAATAAAACCAAAATGATCCTTAAGAATCTAAGTTGGTCTTTTTCAGCATCACAGAAGACTAGAGTATCATCAGCATATTGGAGATGTGTGATCTCTAGATTGTTAGCCCCACTCCTGTTTACCTCAAAGCCTTTAACCCATCCACTGACTTTAGCCGTTTTGATCATGTTGTTCAATCCTTCCATGGCTATGATGAATAGAAAGGGAGATAAAGGATCACCTTGTCTGAGACCTCTGTGTGAGTGAAAATAACCTTTAGGACTTCCATTTATAAGAATGGAGAATTTCACAGTAGATATGCAAAATTTCATCCATCTAATCCATTTTTGCCCAAAACCCATTTGTTCTAACATTCTTAGTAGGAAGCTCCAGTTCACATGATCATAGGCCTTCTCGATATCCAATTTGCATAAGATTCCAGGTTCTTTCTTTTTTATTCTTGAATCCACAGCTTCATTGGCAATCATCACTGCATCAATTATTTGTCTTCCTTTGATGAACGCCATTTGTTGAGCATCAACAAGTTTCCCAACCACCCTCTTAAGTCTTTCAGTTAAGACTTTTGAGAGCAGTTTGTAGAAGCTCCCTATCAGACTGATCGGTCTGAAATCTCTCAATTCTTTCGCACCTGTCTTCTTTGGAATCAATGCTATATATGTTGCATTGAAGCTTTTCTCAAACATCTCCTGTGAATGGAAGTTGTTAAAAGCTGCCATGATATCTTCCTTCAAAATGTCCCAACACTTTCTGAAAAAACCCATTGTGTATCCATCTGGACCTGGAGCCTTGTCACTTGCACACATCTTCAGACTGCTCAGCACTTCTTGTTCTTCAAAGTTACTCTGTAAAGACTCCCTTTCCGATTCAGAAATGCTTGGACTATTTTCGAAATTGACTGTTGGTCTCCACTGTTCAGGTTCTGTGTATAGCTCCTTGTAGAATTCAATAATCTCGTTCTCTATTCTTTCTGGATCCTCGATTACTTCATGTCGAATCATTATTTGGTCAATGTTGTTGTTTCTCTTGCGTGCATTTGCAGTCCGATGGAAAAATTTTGTATTCATATCCCCTTCTTTGAGCCACAAAGCTCTTGATTTTTGTCTCCATGCAAATTCTTCATTCTTGAGTTGCACCTCAATCTCCATTAGAGTGGCTGCTTTCCTGACTGATTCCTCCTCTGTCAACGCTCTTAGTTGTTACGTTGTCTCAAAATCTGCTAGTTGACTTAGCAATTTTGATTTCTGCAGTCCCAAATTGCCTTCGTAACTTCTGCTCCAACTTTTAGCTTGCCCTTGAGAGCTTTTAACTTGCAAGCTAAAATGTAATCAGGTCTTCCTGAGAATTCAAAAGATCCCCACCACTCTCTAATTCTGTCCTCAAAACCTTCCACATTCAGCCACCAATTTTCAAACTTAAAGTATGATTTAGCTTGTTCCCACGCACCGCCTTCTAGAGCCACAGGTGAATGGTCCGAAATCAGCATTTGTTGGATAGTTTGCTTGATATTTCTGAGCCTTACATCCCATTCTTCTGAAATGAGAAATCTATCAATTCTTGAAGCCGCTGTATAATTGTCCCCTTTGAACCAAGTATAGTTTCCTCCTTCAAGTCGAAGATCTATCATCTCCATATCTTCTATAAAATCCGAAAACTCCACCATCGCTCTGGACCTCCTTGAGCATTCCCGTTTTTCAGAAGGGTACCTTGTAACGTTAAAATCGCCACAAACCGCCCAAGGACCTTCCATCAATCCCCTCACTGCACCAATTTCACTCCATACTTTTTTCCTTTCTATTCTACAATTTGGAGCATACACTCCTGTTATGTGACATTGAAAATTCTGTAGAAGAGCGTCAAACTTGCACGTCAAAGTGTATGCACCAGTCTGTAACACCTCCCCTTTCCATACTCTGCAATCCCATAACATCAAAATCCCCCCTCTCGTGCCGCTAGCTTCTAAACTTGCATACCTAACCCATCTACCACCGCATATTTGCCTGATTATTTCCTCGATATCCCCCTCGACTTTTGTTTCTTGCATGCAAATAATGTCTGCCCTCCAATTCTGCACTTGACTTTTTATTATCTCTCTTTTCTTCTTATCATTTAGACCCCTTACATTCCAGGAAATTACTTTGATCCTCATATAGAAATAATTGATAGATCTCTTCCCCTACTTCTTTTCCCGTCACTCTTGAATTTGACATCGAAAGAAGTCAAACCTTTTAATTCCAGTGATCCTTTGAATCTTTGTTTCTTCACATCCAACTCTGTCTCCACCCTTCTAACCTGTCTGCAGCTGTCAATTTGCATTAGCAATTCCAGTGCTTCTTCTTCATGTCCTTGGAAATCTACTCCAAACATTTTCCCCAATTTGATCATATTTTGATGGACCCATATTGTTGCATCCATGTCTTTATCCAATAATGGATTGTGTTGCTGAACTGCTAAAGGATTCACCTCCTCAATTTCCCACTCTTGAATAGGGCTAAATTGCTTTAGATGTTCCAAAGTACTTCCCACGTGATCATTCCCCATCTTTGAGTTTATGTTTTGCTCCCCTTCCTTCTGTTCCAATCTTGCTAAATCTACTCCACCTTCTGGCTGACTGCAACTGGTAATTGTTTCCTTTTGCATACTTTCACGATTCACATTAAAGGTTTGATCCCCTAGAGGTGACTCTTTTGCCCCCGATTGAGAAGGTCCTCCCATTTCCTCTATATAAGGCTTCAGCCCAGTATCATCAGAGATCTCACACGAGAGGTCATTAAAAATGACTTGTGCAGCCATATCGGGGCCATAGGATTTCAGCTTGACTTTTGACACTTTACTGCTTTGATTCATCGAAGTTGAACCTTGTGTAAATTGTCCACTTGCTTTTCCTTTACCAGTGTTTAGCTCATACCGTGTCTTTCTTTCAGCCCAGATTGGGATGAAGAATTTGGTACCGTCTTTTTCAATCCCCACCTCATTGGGAGTCTTTCTGCCATCACCAACAATTTTGATTTTCGCCCACTTAAGATGTTTTTTGAGATCAGTTTCTTCTTCTGCAGCTAACCAACCCCCACAGAGATCTCCTATTTCTTTGAAGATCTTTTGTGACCATAGATGTAAAGGAATCCTCATGGCTCTAATCCAGCATGTTTCCTCAATTTGTGAGTTTGGAATGCAACCGGCTGTATGATTCCACCAATCCAGATGAAGCTTGTATTTTTTCCATCTCCATTCTCCTTGCACAATCTGCTCTGCCATGAATCTGTTTGGAAATTCAAAAAGAAACATGTTTCCTGTCATTTCATATATGTTTACTCTGTATGCTTTGTTCCATGAAGCACTAGCCCATCGCCTTATATCTGCTAAAGTAGGTCTCTCATTGATTTCTTTCCCTAAAGATCCGATAATGCATCTTTTTAGTAGGCCTGTGTCCTCTCCTCCAGTAGGTTCCAAAACAGTGATATCGCCATTGTTCGTGCTGACCCTTGCCTCTCGAAGAGTATTGGATTGTCATTTACTCTCCTTAACTGCTTGGGCATAAGGGAAATTTTCCACAGTATTTCTGGGTGGTACTATGGGATTCAACTTGGTGGGTATGAATCTCTCTATCTTAGCTGCTATGTCTTTCCATCTAGAATTCAAAGTTAACTCTGGGATTATAATCACTGACCTCCCTTCTCTCTTCAGTGACAGAATACTCATATATCTTCCATGGGCGTTAAATTTCCTAGTACAGAAATGTTCTGTCATTTGCTCCTTGTACTTCCATCTCTTCACTCGATTGTTTTGATCAGTCAACGCTTCTTTAAGTGCAAAGCATATCCATTCCATTGCCTTACTACCCATGGATGATCTTCTCATCATGTTGCGGCTTCTTTCCACCCATTCAAACCAAGTATCTTTGTTGGAGTTCCATCTGGTGATGTCAAAAGATTTGAATCCTGCGTTGAAGTATATCCTGTTGTCTCCCATATTGTACTAAACAGCTGCTCAGGTTATGGAATTTTAGGGTTTGTTTGGACGTTATCACCGTGAGCTATAGAGCTTGAAAAAAAGAACAGAAAAACCAGAATTCTGGACAGAGAGAGATTCCCCGCCACCGGAAAAACTAAAAGTTGTCGAAATTCAGAAAAAGTTGTATGGATGTGCTCGGAATTTCCCAACGATCAAGCTGTCCAAAATAAAAATTTTAAAAAGTGGCCGGGATTGAGCTCACGCGCCGGCACGTGGCGTTTTGCTCGCCGGAAAGTGCGGCGCGTGGCGGCGCGTGAGAGGCTGTTTGTCGGAACTGTTTTCAGAGGGTTGGTCGGAATTGAATAAGCATGCTCATGGTGTTTATGAATCCTCAAGATTCCTTGTTCTCAGACTCCTCGGGGAATGTGCCTGAGAGCTCAAGAAAATAGAGAGAGAAAAAATTGTTCGACTTACCCTAGCTTTTTTTTTTCACCCACACCTTCCTTGAATAATCATCAATCAAAGTCATAAAATACCTGGCACCACTCTTGGAGGGAACTTGGTTTGGACCCCACAAGTCGGAGTGTATATAATCTAACTTGTTTATGGTCTTGTGCTCGGCCTTCTTGCTGAACTTTACCCTTGTCTGTTTACCAAACACACAATGCTCACAAAAATTCAAAATTTGATTTTTGTACTCATACAACAAATTTTGTTTACTCAACAAAGACAATCCATTATCACTCATATGGTCAAGTCACAAGTGCCACAATTGAGACTGATTCAGATCACTTTTCCCAAAAGCTACAGCAGCTTCTCTTTCAACTACACTGGCCTGAAGAAGATACAATTTAAAATGTAGTTTACCCTTCATGAGTACCATGGAGCCTTTACACACTTTAAGTATTCCATTCTCGGAGTGAAATTTATATCCTTGATCATCCAAAGACAAGCAAATGAGTGGGACTGTCTATATGGGAGATGATAATCCATTACCAGTAGAGGGGGGTTGGTAACATCAAATTGAGAATGTTCGACGGAATTATCAGAAACATTCTCTTTATCCGAGGAACATGTCAACACTCAATGTTTCTGATAATTCCGTCGAACATTCTCAATTTGATGTTACCAACCCCCCTCTACTGGTAATGGATTATCATTGATTTCTCTTTATCCGAGGAACATGTCAACACTCAATGTTTCTGATAATTCCGTCGAACATTCTCAATTTGATGTTACCAACCCCCCTCTACTGGTAATGGATTATCATCTCCCATATAGACAGTCCCACTCATTTGCTTGTAAGTTGCAAACCAATTCTTGTGTAGACACGTCTGGAAAGTAGCACCAGAATCAAGAACCCAAGAATTATGCTCATGACTAGAATTCACAACACAGACTTCCCCTACATAGTCATTATCATCAGAATTATTGCCAGTGTCAACAATATTTGCCGAATTATCTATTTTCTGCTTCCCTTTTTTCTCCTTCAACTTAGGACAATCTCTCTTGTAGTGACCTTGCTCTTTGCACTCATAACAGTGTTGCTTCCTTGCTCTAGACTTTGATCTGGCGGTTAACTTTTTTCTGTTAAAGTCCTTTTATTGTGTTCTGCCTCTAATCATAAGACATTCGCCCTCAATTCTGTTGTCTGGAAAGCTCTTTTTCAACTCTTTAGATTTTAGTGCTTTACTAACATCTTCCAGTGAAATGTTGTCTTTCCCATATAGCAGCGTATCAGCAAATGTATCATAAGACGGTGGTAAAGAACATAACACAATCAAGGCCTGATCCTCACTCTCAATTTTGATATCCACATTCTTCAGGTCCATTATAATTGCATTAAACTCATCAATGTGAGTTTTAACAGGTGTACCTTCATTCGTACGAAGATTGTATAACCTCTTTTTCAGGTAGAGGCGGTTTGTTAGCGATTTATTAGAATATAGATCTCCCAGCTTCTTCCATGCCGTTACTGCAGAAGTTTCTTCAGCAATTTCCCGAAGAACGCTATCTGTAACATTCATGAAGATCGCACTCAAAGCCCTCTCCTTCAGGTCTACCTTCTCTGTATCTTTCATCTCTTCAGGAAAATCCTCATCAATTGTCTTCCATAACCCCTGTAACACCAGGGACGATTTCATCCTAATCTTCCATAGAATGAAACTAGAACCCCCGTCAAATTTCTCTACTTCGTACTTTGTTGAAGATGATGAAGGCATCTTAACCCTAGATTATATGTAGAAACCCGAACCTCGCTCTGATACTAATTGTTGTAGAATATGTCGGTTAACTAGCACACAATCACACACAAAGCAAATAGAGAAGAAAAATCAACACAAGGATATAACGAGGTTCGCCTAAGCCTAATTCTCGGGGCAAAAGCAAAGAGAGTTTTCCACTATGAATGAGAAGAAAATCACAATACAATCTCTAGGATTCCCAGCTACAACCCCTATATATATATATATATCCCAAAAGATCCCAAACATATAAGAGAAAGGTTTCCCAATTTGACAAGAACTATAGGTTTTTCTTTCCCAAATCTATTAGGACAATGAATTTTCCTAACCTATAGGGATTATGGATTTCCTAAAAATACAAGGAAATAATTCAAGCCACAAATATCACAATTTTCTGCCCCAGGAGTAAAGATGCTGGAGTACATAAATGTAGAATAGTATTTGTAACTTTAAAACAAACGAAACATAAAAAATATACGGCTAAGATATCTCTGATGTTTGATCAAATCTTACGAAGGAGTAATAATTAATCTTAGTTACAAGGAGAATTGCCAGTCCGTCTAGCAACAGTGATTGCTGTAATTCTGGAATACAGAAATAGAATGTTTTCTCCTATGGAATTGTTGCATAGCCAATTAAGTACAAAGATAAATAGCCGGTCAAAATTAAAAGAAGGGAGAGTCTCCTGTTTTCTTTCAGCCTGCAAACATGTCAAAAATCCAGAATGAGTTTATCAAAGAACTTGTTAGCACAAACTGGAATGGATTTGACAATGTCAAAATTCTTAAAAATGTCGCCTCTTTTCTATAAAACTCTCAACTGCTTTCCTGGCATCAAAGCTCATCATCAGAAGGGCCTTCGGTTATCTATAACTTGGGCTTACATGGCTACCGACTTTAACATGCTTTCACACAAGATTCTCATGTATGTGAGCTTCTCCATTGAAAACAGGTAGCACCAACCATACGCACAATACAAGTTTGAAATGTGGCCAAAATGGAATCCTGTGAATGATAATTACAAGTTGTAAGATGAACCGAATTCAGGAGATCGTTTGATCGGTTTGTAATTTGTTCGAAGATAAAATATTTACTAATCATCTAGTTCTAGTGGTGAAGAGTTAGCTCTCAATCGTGCGCATATATAGTGGAATATTTATCCATTGGAAATCACGTACTATTAGTAATTAACTGGCAGGCATTTCACTTGGCAAAATTAAAGCAGTGAATTAGCGACTCACAGGGGATAAAATAGCGTCACACCAGGCCTGATAGTTAACGCCGAACGAATTCCTTGTTTTTATAATGAATCGCTAAGCAAGCAAAATTCTAATGAGAGTTTTATACGTACGGCCGTACTAGTGCTTATTTTCCGTTTGCAGTCGAAAAATACAAGCTTAACCTCAACCTATAGAGTTTTATACGCTATATTTTTCTAGATTCTATTACATGAGGCACGCATAAAAGAGATTATCGAACATCTTCTTAAAAATATTAATATACTTATGCATTACCTAAGTTTCTTTCTTATTTTATGCTTCGAAATATATATTCTTGTTTTGCTTTAGATCATATTCTAAAAGAATGAATTTCCTATAGTGTAACAAATAAATGTACTATATACACAAAACGTATGAAAAACCATTAACATAACAGCAGACATAGCAGGAGATGCATTTTGGAAATAATAAATGTGAGACATTTTTTCATCTGAAACATATATGGCTCGCCAATTATGATAACACTGTTAGCAATAGTGATAAAATAATGAAACGGATGGTGGCACCAAAAGTGTTCGATTCTGGTTGTCTCAGAAATATCCAACATATTCCAATAATGAAGTCAAGGTTTATGCAGTAATTGGAGACAAGGGGGGCAAATTGCTTTATGTCATTCTCGTGGAGCATCTAAACCTTAATTATTCCGAGAAAGCTCTAACCTTTGACTCTCTCACACGCGAATATTATTACCACCATAAATTAAAAAGATGCATTTGTATAAACATTCTTACACTTGTATTAGTACTCCAAAATCTTACAAGTATGTTGTATATATTTCTACTTTAACATAAGAAATTTATAAAAATAAGTCACTTGAACATTTTTAAGCAACAGAAAAGAAGATGAAATTGAAAAAACAAAACAAAACAAAGAGAGTGTGATATATTGGAAAATTACGTTAACCCTACATAAGTCATAGGAGAGACGTGGGGCACTGGGGCAATTCTAGGTAATATTCATTTTTTTTTGTTTTCCATCCGGTGTTCGGTACCCGCATTGTAGCCCGACTATATCCGGATTCGTGCCGCATAATCATTCAGGAGAAAGTGTGAATGGTTAAGGGATTCATTTAGGATCTGGTTAAGAGAAGAGCAGCCTCATCCGCTGCACCACATCCTTTGTTGTTGGTAGGTAATATTCATTATTTAGCCTTACATATCAATAAGTGTGAGAATTTTTTAAACTGGGTGAGGCAGCTGCAGTGAAATGTATTATTTATGAAAAAAAAGTAGAAGAACCGGAAAAGAAAGAAAAAAAGAGAGATAATTGTGAAGACGTGGAAAACATTTGAAGTAAAAAAAAACTCATATATGTTCGAATTAGTTTGTGAGAAAAAATTATGTTGAGAACATTATTTGTATTATTTTTAGTAGGAATATCCTTTGATTCTTTTCGGTTTGTGGAATTGTAGAAGAGCTTTTGGGTCTTCTGACAGTCTTATTGCTAAGACATTTTCAAGAGCTAGCTTTTAAAACTATTCAATTCAACCATCATTATTTTTCATATATGTCTTGAACAGGTTTTCTGAACCAAACAACGTATATAGTAGAAAGACTGTATTGAGAACCCGATTCTTAACCGAATAGGAGATATTAGTACAAATTAGAGTCGAAACTAGATTTTTATTAAAGGGGATCAAAATATTATAAAATAGACACAAATTCAAAAGAATTCAACATATAGTATATGTGCATATATATAAAAAAATTGATATATATACACAATATAATTTTTTGGTGAATGGGTGTCAATTGACTCTTCCTGAAAAGTGTAGCTCCGTCCCACGACAAAACTAATTAATTGTAGTGTTTATAGCAACACAAATATTTCTATATGCTTAAGACTACAAGTTTATAAAGTAATTATTTTTTTAAACTCCGCATAATCAAATAGATTCACATAAAATAGAAGAAGTAATACTCCCTCCGTTCCTATTTAGTTATCATGTGTATTAAATAGTTGTTCCCAAATCACTTGTTATTTTAAAAAATCAAGAGAGAATTAATTAACTTTTTTCAACTTTATCGTTTTCCATTAATTGTTCTAAGAATTAAGAGGCACGTAAATAGACACACGTAAATACACAAAGATTAAAGAATAAAGGGTAAATTAGTAACTATTCTTTTATTAATAATTTTTTAATGGACGTGCAAAATCGCACTACAAAAAAGACTCATTTTGTGGGGGTTATTTTGTTGATCAGTGACGGTTTTCGACCCCCACAAAATAAATTGTGGCGGTTTCAAAAAACGCCATAGTTACGTTCGCCACAAGATTTTTTGTGGCAGATTTGTACAACCTCCACGACGACCGCCACAAAATAAAATTTTAATTTGTGACAGTTTATCAAAGTAATTAGCGGCAATTTGTAACCTCCATAATATGATTTCAATGTTTAAAAAAATAATTTGTGGGAATTTATAACCCTCACAATTTGATCTCAATCAAATAAAAAAAAATTAGTAGTGGCAATTTGTAACTACCACAATATCTATCTGATAGTTTATATTCGGGGATTCAATAAATAACTTTACTAAATAACTCTCTGTCACGACCCAAAACTCAATCCATCGTGATGGCGCCTATCGTGGAACTAGGCCAGCCTCAACTCAATGAAAACCAAAACCACAATACTAAAATTTAGAACATTGCGGAAAAACACTTTTATCATTTAAGAAAATAAACTATTCATAACATAAGCAAAATCCATAACACGATTCAACCAGCCCAAAACTAGGGTGTCACGGAGTACATGAGCGTCTAGAGAAATAGCATAGTCTACTGCAATTGTTTACTGAATACAACTGAAACAAAACTAGAATAGAGAAGGAGGGTCAAGGCCAGCAAATGCTATGCAGATACCTCAACAAACTCCAAAGCCTGCAACCTCGATCAATGACCGCCACTGGGACCGAAAGTGCCTGGATCTGCACACAAGGTGCAGGAGGTAAGGTGAGTATACCAACTCAGTAAGTAACAAGTCCAAACTATGGACTGAAAGGTAGTGACGATCTCAACCTCATCGGGGATAATAGAAAATAACGTACAGAAATGTAGGCATGTTTTTAGTTAAATAAATAACTCAAAATAGTGAAATAGAGACGATATGGACATGGTAAAGAAATATAACTCTGCTACGTCTACATGCTAATGCACATGCTGTATGTAATGCATCATGTTGAGTGCTTCATGTGAACTCAATCCCAAATGCTCGTCCACTCAGTACTGTATATGGCTCATACGGCCTAGGGAAGATCTATCCCGGAATATATATATATATATATATATATATATATCTGACTGCAATCACTCAGTACTGAGGAAGGGCAATCCAGCCCTATGGAGAAGATCCATCTCCGGATAATGATAATAATCTCACAACCACTCGATACTGTATATGGCTCACACGGCCCAGGGAAGATCCACCCCGGAATATATACATCACTGGCTTTCAGTCTCCAGTGCCGAGGAAAAATAGGCCAATTTAGCCTCATGGAGAAGATCCATCTCCATACCAAGGGAAGATCCATCCCTGAATATAATCAACCGTGCTCACTAGGGGTGTGTTACAGACTCCGGAGGGGCTCCTACAGCCCAAGCGTTATCATAATCATCAACATAATCGCTGCGGCGTGCAGACCGATCCCATAACTATCACTCATAATCAGGATCTCGGCTTCACTCAGTCATCACTCTCCGGTCTCACACACACGGGCTCATAATGCCATGAAAGTAGCTTGAAACAATGATATGATGTGCCAACATAATAACAACTGAGACTGGGACATGATATGATATGCATGAATAAGAATGAGTACAGAATGTCGGTGGAATTAATGAGATAACAGCAAGTCTCAACAGTATCGGCATAAAGCCCTAATATGATAATTAACATGATTTATAGCTCATTTACTTAGTCATATAATAGGAATACAGATATCATCAAGAAGGAGTCACTAAACGGTGTCGTGGAATGAACAAGGCCACAATTCTCACGGTGCACGCCTGCATGTCCGTCACCTCAACACTAATCACATAACACTTATAGTTTGAGGTTTCGAACCCTCAGAACCAAGTTTGAAAACATTACTTACCTCAACCAAGCCAAAATCCTACTCCGCGATGCCTTTACCCCTCGAATCGACCTCCGGATGCTCTGGATCTAGCCATAAGCAATTCGATACAATCAACACACGCTAAAGGAATCAATCCCATAAAAAAAATTCTAAGCTTAAGGTCAAAAGTCAAAAAGTCAACTCCAAAGGCAGGCCCTCGGACCACGTCTCGAAATTCGTCCAAAGTCACAAAATCCGACATCCCATTTGATTATGAGACTAACCATACTAGTTTCACTCAATTCTGACCTCGAATCGACTTTCAAATCCCAAAAATTCACTTTATGAAGTTCCACAAATTTTCCCCAAATTCTATTCCAAATTACTAATCAAAAGATGGAATCAATGATATATTCATGATTATTAGCCAAAACCGTGTTAGAATCACTTACCCTAATAATTTCCTTGAAAAATCCCGAAAATTCGCCTCAAACCGACCTCCTAAAGTCCAAAAATATGAAATAAAACTCTAACCCTCGCTTATATAGCTCTCTGAAATTCCAGCTCGCGGTCGTGTATTCCTCACAGCGGCCGCGCAACCATTACCGCGGTCCGCGAAATTTCCATCGCGGCTGCCAATCCTAAACTCCTCCCTTTCGCGGTCCGCGAACTTTTACCGCGACCACATTTTTCTACCGTGAACTTCCTATCGCGACTGCACTTCCAATGATCCGAGACCTGCAACTTTCAAAACACCATATATCATGTATTTTCCAACTCCCAAAGCCAAATAGTGATCCGATAACCACCCGAAACTCACTCGAGGCCTTCGAGACCTCGACCAAACATCCCAACACGTCCCACAACATCATTCAAATTTAGTCTATCCTTTGAATCACTCAAAACAACATCAGGACACCAAATTACACTCGGATTCAAGCCTAAGAACTTCTAAATTTCTAAATTCCACAAATGACGCTGAAACCTACCAAATCACCTCCGAATAACCTGAAATTTTGCACACACGTCACAAATAACACTACGATCCTACTCCAACTTCCAGAATTCCATTCTGATCCAGATATCAAATTTTCCACTATCGGCCCAAAATTGCCGAATTTCCAACTTTCGCTAATTCATGCCTAATTCCACCACGACCTCCAAACCACATTCCGGATGCACTCCTAAGTACAAAATCACCTAACGGAGCTAACGAAATCATCAGAAATCCTATTCGAGATCGTCTACACATAAGTCGACATCCGGTTGACTTTTCCAACTTAAGTTTCTAGATATGAGGGTAAGTGCCTCATTTCACTCCTCCACTCCGGATCCGAATCAACCCACACGATACGATAAAACACATCTGAAGAACACAGAAGCAAGCAGAAACGGGGAAAACAGAGCTATTACTCATGAAACGACCAGTCGGATCGTTATATCCTCCCCCTCTTAAACAAACGTTCATCCTCGAACGAGTCTAGAAACATACTTGGAGCCTCAAATAGGTGTGGATATATACTCCGCATCTCCCGCTCGGTATCCCAAGTAGCCTCCCCACTGGGCTGACCTTTCCACTACACTTTTACTGAAGTTATATCATTTGATCTCAACTTTCGGACCTACCGCTCCAAAATAGCCGCTGGCTCCACATCATAAGTCAAATCACCATCTAACTGAACTGTGTTGAAATCCAACACATGAGATGGATCGCCGATATACTTTTGGAGCATAGAAACATGAAATACCGGATGCACGCCCGACAAGCTAGATGGCAAAGCAAGCTCATAAGCCATCTCCCAAATCCTACGAAACACCTCAAAAGGCGCAATGAACCGAGGGATCGGCTTGCTCTTCTTCCCAAATCTCATAATGCCCTTCATGGGTGAAACCTTCAGTAGAACCTTCTCCCTAACCATATAAGACACATCACGAACCTTTCTGTCAACATAACTCTTTTTCCTTGACTACGTTGTATGAAGCCACTCCTGGATCACTTTCACCTTGTCCAAAGCATCCTGCACCAAGTCTGTACCCAAAAGCCTAGTCTTCCCTGGCTCAAACCACCCCACTGGAGATCTATAACGCCTCCCATACAAAGCCTCATATGGAGCCATCTGAATACTCGACTGATAACTGTTGTTGTAAGCAAACTCTGCGAGCGGTAGAAACTGGTCCTATGAACCACCAAAGTCAATAACACATGCACGTAACATGTCCTTCAAAATCTAAATAGTGTGCTCGGGCTACCTATCCGTCTGAGGATGAAATATCATACTCAGCTCCACTTGAGTGCCCAACTCTCGCTGCGCGGCCCTTCAAAACTGTGATGTAAATTGAGTACCTCTATCTGAAATAATGGACACTGGGACACCATGCAGGCAAACAATCTCTCGGATATAAATCTCAGCCAACCGCTCTGAAGAGTAGGTAGTACACACAAGAATGAAGTGCGCGGACTTGGTCAGCTGATCCACAATCACCCAAATAGCATCGAACTTCCTCAAGGTCCGTGGGAGTCCAACTACAAAATCCATGGTGATCCGCTCCCACTTCCACTCTGGAATATCTATTTACTGAAGCAAGCCACCCGACCTCTGATGCTCATATTTCACATGCTAACAATTGAGACACCGAGCTACAAATCCCACTATATCTTTCTTCATTCTCCTCAACCAATAATGCTGTTTCAAATCCTGGTACATCTTCGTGGCACCCGGATGGATGGAATACCGCGAGCTATGGGCCTCCTCCAGAATCAACTCCCGAAGTCCATCTACATTGGGTGCGTATATCCGACCCTGCATTCTCAAATACCCCGTTATCACCAATAGTCACATCTCTGGCATCATCATGCATAACCTTGTCCTTGGGCACGTATATCCGGCCCTGTATTCTCAAATACCCCGTCATCACCAATAGTCGCATCTCTGGCATCATCATGCAGAACCTTATCCTTGAGGATAAGCAAACTAGGGTCATCATGTTGGCACTCTCTAATATGGTCAAACAAGGAAGACCGAGAAACCACACAAGCTAGGATCCAACTGGGCTCCGAAATATCCAACCTCACAAACCGATTGGCTAAAGCCTGAACATCAACCACAAGAGGTGTCTCCCCAACAGGAATAAATGCAAGACTGTCCATACTCACCGCCTTCCTACTTAAGGTATCGACCACTACATTGGCCTTCCCCAAATGGTACAAAATAGTAATATCGTAGTCCTTTAGCAGCTCCAACCATCTCTGCTGCCTCAAATTGAGATCCTTTTGCTTGAACAAGTGTTGGAGGCTATGATGATTAGTAAACACCTCGCAAGACACACCATAGAGATAATGCCTCCAAGTCTTCAACGCGTGCACAATGGCAGCCAACTCCAAATCATGAATAGGGTAGTTCTTCTCATGGGGCTTCAATTTCCAAGAAGCATAAGCAATCACTCTACCCTCCTACATCAACACACACCCAATACCAACTTGAGAAGCATCACAATATACTGCATAAGAACCTGAAGTTACTGGCAAGACTAACACTGGAGTTGTGGTCAAGGTGGTCTTGAGCTTCTGAAAGCTCGCCTCACACTCATCCGACCACCTGAAAGGAGCACCCTTTTGGGTCAATTTGGTCAAGGGTGATGCACTAGGTGAAAATCCCTGAATGAACCGACGGTAATAACCTGCCAACCCAAGAAAGCTACAAATCTATGTGGCTGAGGACGGTCTGGGCCAACTCTGGACCGCCTCTATCTTCTTTGGATCAACCTGAATTCTCTCACTGGACACCACGTGCCACAATAATGCCACTGAACTAAGCCAAAACTCACACTTAGAGAACTTTGCATACAGCTTCTCCTCCCTCAACCGCTGCAATAACACTCTCAAATGATCAGCGTGCTCCTCATGGCTACACGAGTAGACTAGAATATCATCAATGAATACAATAACAAACGAGTTGAGATAAGGCTGAAACACATTACTTATCAAATTCATGAACGTTGTTGGGGCATTGGTCATCCCAAAAGACATAACAAGGAACTCATAGTGACCGTATCGGGTCCTGAAAGTTGTCTTAAGAATATTCGAGTCCCTAATCTTCAACTGGTGATACCCTGACCTGAGATCAATCTTGGAGAACATTATCGCTCCCTGAAGCTGGTCAAATAAATCATCAATATGAGGCAAAGGATATTTGTTCTTGATCGTGACTTTGTTCAACTGCCTGTAGTCAATGCACATTCTCATAGTGTCATCCTTCTTCTTCACAAATAGAATAGGCTCACCCCAAAGGCGACATACTAGGCCGAAGAAACCCCTTATCAAAGAGTTCTTGAAGCTGCTCCTTTAACTCTTTCAACGGTGCCATACGATACGGTAGAATAGAAATGGGCAGAGTTCCCGACACCAAATCAATACCGAAGTTAATATCCTTATCCGACGGCATGCCCGTCAGGTCTGCAGGAAATACATACGGGAAATCTATCACCATCGGAACTGAATCAATACTAGGAGTCTTTGCACTGACATCCCTCACAAAGGCTAAATAAGAAAGACAACCTTTCTCAGCCATCCACCGAGCCTTCAAGTACGAAATCACTCTACTGGGAACATAATCCGATGAACCTCGCCACTCAATCTGTGGCACCCCCAGCATAGCCAACGTCACTATCTTAGCATGACAATCCAAAATAGCATGACACGGAGACAACCAATCCATGCCCAATATCACATCAAAATCAACCATACTAAGCATTAAAAGGTCTACTAAGGTCTCCAAACCCCCAATGGTCACCACACAACACCGATATACACGGTCCACAATAATAGTATCGCCTAGAGGAGTGGATACACGAATAGATAAAATAAGAGACTCGCGGGGCGTATCCAAATAATGAGCAAAATATGATGACACATATGAAAAGGTGGACCAGGATCAAATAGTATAGAGGCATCCTTATGGCAAACTGAGATAATAATTGTAATCACCGCATCTGAAGCAATAGCATCCGGTCTGGAAGGGAGTGCATAGAAACGAACCTGACCGACACCTGATTGACTTCCCTCACTAGGGTGACCCCTAGCTGACTGACCTCCACCCCGAGCTGGATGGGAGATGGGGACGTAACTGGTGTTGAAGTCGTAGGCTGACTCCTATGCTGGGATGAACTTCCCGTAAGGCGGGGACATAATCTCTTGATATGACCCAAATCTCCACACTCAAAGCAACCTCTCCTGGCAAATAGCGGTGGGGACTGAAGGGAGCCTTGAGCACCGGGATATCCACTAGAAGAACCAGGCATAGATGAGCCCTGAACTGATGGTGCATGAGTCGAACTCTGAGCTGGAAGAGCACTAAGAGATGAGTGGCCCTGATGTGAATTGTGAGGACCCTAGCCAGATGATCGACCACGGTGACCTGGATGAGCTGACTAAGCATGTTTGAAGGGACGACCTCTACCATGCTGGAACTGACCCCTAAAAGGAACACAAATGAAGCTACCAGATACCCGAGGCCTCTTGGCCTCCCTCTCAACTCGCTCCTAGCGGCAGACTGGCTCTATCTCTCGAGCAATGTCAACCAATTCCTCAAAATAATCACCAGACATTCTCTTTCTGGTCATAAGAATCCGTAGCTGATAAGCAAGGCCATCCACGAACCTCCTGATCCTCTCTCTGTCTATAGGAACCAACCAGAAAGCATGACGGGCTAACTCAGAAAACCTCATCTCATATTGCATCACAGTCATATCATTCTGACGCAACTACTCGAACTGCCTGCACAGGTCCTCTCTACGGGACTACGGCACATACTTCTCCAGAAAGAGAACAAAGAACTGTTGCCAGGTAAGGGGCGCTGCACCAATAGGCCTACGCCTCTCATAAGACTCCCACCAAGTAAAGACAGCTCCAGAGAACTGAAAGGTAGTGAACGAAACCCCACTGGTCTCTGGAATACCCGTTGTACAAAGAATTCTCTGACACTTGTCCAAGAAACCCTGGGCATCCTCGAACTTTCTACCACTGAAAGCCAGAGGCTGAAGTCTACCAAACCTATCCAATCTACGTTGTTCATCATCAGGCATGACTGGAACCATATAGTCCTGAACAGGCGCAACTGGTTAGGCTAGTGGTGGCCCCGGTGTCTGAAGTCCCTGAACAACCTGCTCGGGTGTGCGGGTGGCGGGAGTCTGAGTGCCTCCCTCGGCCTGGGAAGTAGCTGCTGTAGTAGAAACAATGACCGCCGGAGCAAGACTGGTGCACACGGTCAGAATCTAAGCTAAGGTCTTCTGAAGGCCTGGAATAACCATAGGCACAACTGGTGACTAAGCTGGTCCCGCTGGGGCATCTACACCCGGAACCTGATCATGAACTGGGGCAGCGGGTAGATCTACTGGTGCTACCCTAGCTACGGTGCAAGCTGCACCTCTACCTCTGCCACGGCTCCTACAGCGACCTCGGCCTCTCGCGGCCCCAACTGGTGGTGTCGGTGTTGTCCGTCTTGACCGGTAGTACGTGTCCTCACCATCTATGAGAGAATAGAATAACAGAAGTTTCGTTCTAGAATCAATAGTTCGCACGAAAAGAATTCAAGAATGTGAGGTTTTCCTAAAGGTTCTGCAGCCTCTCGAAGATAAGTACAGACATCTCTGTACCGATCTGCAAGACTCTACTAAACCCGCTCATCACTCGTGAGACCTATGTAACCTAGGCTCTGATACCAACTTGTCATGACCCAAAACTCAATCTGTTGTGATGGAGCCTATCATGGAACTAGGCCAACCTCAACTTAATGAAAACAAAAACCACAATACTAAAATTTAGAACATTTGCGGAAAAGCACTTTTATCATTTAATAAAAATCCATAACACGATTCAACCAGCCCAAAACCAGGGCGTCACGGAGTACATGAGCGTTTAGAGAAATAACATAGTCTACTACAATTGTTTACTGAATACAACTTAAACACAACTAGAATAGAGAATGAGGGTCAAGGCCTGTGAACGCCATGCAGATACCTCAACCATCTCCAAAGCCTACAACCTCAATCAATGACCGCCATTGGGATCGAAAGTGCCTGGATCTACACACAAGGTGCAGGGGTAACATGAGTACACTAACTCAGTAAGTAACAAGTCCAAACTATGGACTGAAAGGTAGTTATGATCTCAACCTCATCGGGTATAATATAAAATAACGTACAGAAACGTATAAAAACATCGAAATAGAGACGATATGGACATGGTAAAGAATATAACTCTGCTACGTCTACATGCCAATGCACATTCTGTATGTAATGCATCATGCTGAGTGCCTCATGTGAACACAATCCCAAATGCTCGTCCACTCAGTACTATATATGGCTCATACGGCCCAGGGAAGATTCATCCTGAAATATATACATCTTTGACAGCAGTCACTCAGTACTGAGGAAGGGCAATCCAGCCCCATGGAGAAGATCCATCTCCAGATAATGATAATAACCTCACAACCACTCGATATTGTATATGGCTCAGACAGCCCAGGGAAGATCCATCCCGGAATACATACATCACTAGCTATTAGTCTCTAGTACTGAGGAAAAACAAGCCAATCCAGCCTCATGGAGAAGATCCATCTCCATACCAAGGGAAGATCCATCCCTCAATATAATCAACCACACTCACTGGGGGTGTGTTACAAACTCTGGAGGGGCTCTTACAGCCCAAGCGCTATCATAATCATCAACATAACCGCTGCGACGCGCAGCCCGATCCCATAACTGTCACTCATAATCAGGCTCTCGGCCTCACTCAGTCATCACTCTCCAGTCTCACACACACGGGCTCACAATGCCATGAAACTAGCCCAAAACAATGATATGATATGCTAAAATAATAACAATTGGGACTGAGGCATGATATGATATGCATAAATAAGACTGAGTACAAAATGTCAACGGAATTAATGAGATGACAGCAAGAAACGACCACTCGGGTCTCAACATTATCTGCGTGAAGCCCTAACATGATAATTAGCATGATTTACAACTCATTTACTTAGTCATATAATAGGAACACGGATATCATCAAGAAAGAGTCACTAAACGGTGTCGTGGAATGAACCAGGCCACAATTCTCATAGTGCACACCCGCACATCTGTCACTTGGCATGTACGTCACCTCAACGCTAATCACATAACATATAGTTCGGGGTTTCGAACCCTCAGAACCAAGTTTGAAAGCGTTACTTACCTCAACCAAGCCAAAATCCTACTCTGTGATGCCTTTGCCCCTCAAATCGACCATCGGATGCTCCGAATCTAGCCAGAAGCAATTCGATACAACCAACACGAGCTAAAGGAATCAATCCCATAAGAAAATGCTACGCTTAAGGTCAAAAGTCAAAAAGTCAACTCCAAAGGCGGGACTCGGGCCCATGTCTCAAAATGTGACCAAAGTTACGAAATCCGACAACCCATTCGATTATGAGACTAACCATACTAGTTTCACTCAATTCCGACCTCGAATTGGCTTTCAAATCTCAAAAATTCATTTTATGAAGTTTCACAAATTTTTCCCAAATTCTATCCCAAATTACTAATCAAAAGATGGAATCAATGATATATTCATGATTATTAGCCAAAACCGTGTTAGAATCACTTACCCCAATGATTTTCTTGAAAAACTCCCAAAAATTCGCCTCAAACCGAGCTCCCAAAGTCCAAAAATGTGAAATAAAACCCTAACCCTCACTTATGTAGCTCACTAAACTTCCAGCCCGCGGTCCGTGTATTCCTCACAGCAATGTGAAATAAAACCCTAACCCTCGCTTATATAGCTCTCTAAACTTCCAGCCCGCGGTCCGCGTATTCCTCACAGCGGCCGTGGAATTTCCATCGCGGCCGCCAATCCTGAACTCCTCCCTTTCGCGGTTCGCGAACTTCTACCGCGACCGCATTCTTCTAGCGGTCCGCGAACTTCCTATCGCGGTCGCACTTCCAATGATCCGAGACCTGCAACTTTTAAAACATGAGATATCAGGTATTTTCCAACTCCCAAAGCCAAATAGTGATTCGATAACCACCCAAAACTCACCCGAGGCCCTCGGGACCTCGACCAAACATCCGAACACGTCCCATAACATCATTCAAATTTAGTAGATCCTTTGAATTACTCAAAACAATATTAGGACACCAAATTACACTCGGATTCAAGCCTAAGAACTTCTAAATTTTTAAATTCCACAAATGACGCCGAAACCTATCTAATCACCTTTGAATGACCTAAAATTTTGCTCACACGTCACAAATGACACTACGATCCTATTCCAACTTCCGAAATTCTATTCCGATACCGGTATCAAATTTTCCACGTCGGCCCAAATGCGTCGAATTTTCAACTTTCGCCAATTCATGCCTAATTTCACCACAACCTCCAAACCACGTTCCGGACGTGCTCCTAAGTCCAAAATCACCTAACGAAACTAAACGGAACCATCAGAAATCCCATTTGAGATTGTCTACCCATAAGTCAACATCCGATTGACTTTTCCAACTTAAGTTTCTAGATATAAGTGACTCATTCCACTCCAAATCCACTCCGGACCCGAATCAACCCACACGATGAGATAAAACACAGCTGAAGAACACAGAAGAAAGCAGAAACGGGGAAAACAGAGCTATAACTCATGAAACGGCCAGTAGGGTCGTTACATTCTCACAACACAAATCAAATTCCATTAATAATATCAATACTAACAAATATCACAACTTTAAATTCATATCAAACTAAAATTGTACAAATAAATGTATGATAACTTAAACATTATACAATAAAGAGTAGATCCTCATCCTTAATAAATAAATATACAAAGTGCAATATATTTGCTTGGTGATTTGCATTGTTATCACTTGATGCTACTCTTACATCCATGAGGGGAAGTAGACTCGCATTCCACATCACTAAGTTGAAATAACAAAACAAAAATATTTGATGAAAAACTTATAATTGACTAGCATTTTGACAAACCAAAAGCACAAATTCAGTTACATAAATAGATGAAAGCTCTAATTTTTTTAACAAATTAATCTGTCACTTGGTCTAATCAAGGTATTGAACAGAAGTTGCTGGATATTATAACATGAATAAGAGTTAAAGTACAAAGTTAATTCCTCGTATATCAATCACAAATCTTACCTCAACGAACTACTCTACTTGGCAACATAAATTCTGGCCATATTCATGAAATAAAAAACCCACCTATGTAGCTATTAAAGTGCTAGTCAACCTCTATAGATTTTCTAACATTAGAATTCAACAAGTATAAGTTATAATCCAGCCCAATGATTAACGGAAAATGAAAAGTTGAACGCTAACAGCACCGGAAAACTCAAGTAGAAGAAATGAGCGGGTAAAATAGGAGCCCTAAACTAATAATTAGCTAAACAAACCAAGCTAGCGTCAAAATCTTTTGGAGCTAACTTCAAGCAAAAGAAACAACAAAAAAGTGCCAAAACTTGAATAGAAAAAATAGAATTTATATACTACCAACTTACTTCAACGTCTAATTTGTTAAAGGGCTTAATCAAATTTCGCAGACATGAATTTCATTTGTATCTGTATCACTAACACTGCAAGAGAATACGAAACTAATTACTCTTAATAACATACAGTAACCAAGGGAAAAAAGTGAAAGGATTGAAAATGTAGGAGATAACTTTGTGACATCTCAACAATCGAATTATGGAATTTTTGTTTGATTAGTTTCTTTCAGTAGTTTTCTTTTCATCAGTTAACCATCTCAATATCCTACAAAATTATAAGAAAGCAATATCGTTAAGCTAACTAAATAATTAGAACATGCCCTTCATATAGTTGGAGTTGACAAAATAGATAGCAGAACCATCACCATAAGAGTGTCAGGGACCTTTGTTCTGAAAATTGTTGTATATTTCAGTAACCAGTAGTCTTGGGGATGAGAAAAATCCAAATGCAATCAATTTAATCGAAAACCGCCACTTATTTATGTGTGTTGTCCGTTTAGACTGGTACATCAAGTTTACATCCACCTGTAGCCACGTATAGAAAAAGATGTCAATGAGCTAACTGTGTTACTTGTTCCCGAGGCTACCATTTTTTGTTTCACTTAAAGTAGTGTTCAATGTTGCAAATTGTCACGACCCCAGTTCGCCCTCCGTGAACTATCGTGACGGAACCTAGTCTCTACGACTAGGTAAGTCTAGCAATTGCGGAAAAAGGGAAAACAACAGATAAAACTAATAAAAACTGCGGAATAAACATAATGAAGGTCTAAAATGCTGCTCGGCATATACAAATATAACTCTCAAACTGAACACTTTCCAAAATCCGGAATCTCATGAAATCACAAGTTGTTAAATAACTACAGGTGTCTAACTCCAATGTCTAAACAAAAGTAAATACAGAAGGGCTATATATTACGCCCCGCAATATTACGTCCCGCAGTACTACATTACAATGATGCTACGCTTTGCAGTATTAAATTACGACGATGTTGCACCCTGTAGTATTGTACGTTGAATTTGTCGTAAGGAAATTGGTATCAGTCCAAGGAAAAGATTATTTGGAGATTATAAGGATTATGCTATTTCAAACAAGTGAAGAATAAATTTGTGAAGGTGAGAGGGGAAGCAAGTCAAAGAAATTGAATTTTCGTCCAAGTTTGGCATGTTGGGATAAAATACGGGCCGAGCGTTAATACTCGATATTTATAAACTAGTACCATACAAGGTACCACATGACCATGATAGTAAGATGTATAACGTGTGCGAAAAGTGAGTAGTATTTTAAGTAAGTGGAAATAATTCCTAATTATGAAGGTAATTGGTTAATTATTGGGTAATAGGACATTACCTAGTTAATTAATAATTGTGGTGGATTTATTAAAGTCTTTGGATAAAGACTAAAGTAAAAAAAAAATGTGGCAGCACTTGAAACATATTACATGACTCATCATTTGGCATGAAAGGTGGCCATTCAAACTTTGGGTGTCATCTTTATTTTGGAAGTTGGGCTAAAAGCATTAAAAGGATGACGGTCTACTAATTGAGAAAGATACTACAAAGTTATTTGACAAGCTACACTATATTGGTCTCAAAATGAAAAAGTTAGATGTCTTGCTCTCCTTTTAATGGTTTCCTATTGAATTTCCTTATGTAGATAACATTTCTTACAAAATCAAGTGCAAAAGAGTTGGTTGCTCTCATCAACAAGAATTTGAAAGCACATGATACTGAAATCAGAGATAAACTATAGGATCTCAAATGAAAACTTAGAGGTCAGATGGAAGGAAAACACGGTGAGAAAGTTTTGGACTAAAATATCTTTGTTTGGTGGTTGTTTCGTATTTAGTAGTGCAGCGCCATCTTCAGATTCCAACGAGATTTCTTAGCACAATAGCAACGTGAGATTTTGTGAATCTAGACGAGTGCGACGCAAACTTTTTAAGAATATTATACGGATTTTTGTCTACTTCAGGTATATTAAGGCTATCCCTTCTTTCTTTTGGCATGATCCATACGATACGAACGAAACGTGCAAATGCACAAATTCCATGAATGACTCTATTCATAGAGGTATTAGAGATATCTATGTTCTTAAAATTCCGTGTGTCATAATATTTTATCATCTGTTTATGGGTCTTAGAAAAATATGAAAGTTGAAAAGAGTTTACTTTATGATATTACTCAAAGGCAAAATGGCCTTATGAAGCTCCGAAAGATTTTATTAACGTACTTTTCATGCATTGCATTCATGTGCATTAACCCATGACCAGATTGCGGTATATACATGTATATATGTATGTATATATATATATATATATATATATATATATATATATATGTATATGAGATATGGGAAAGGTTATGGCGTTATATACGCACCACCACCTGATCAGCTGGTATATGATGATGATGTTGCCCACAGTGGCTGAAATATGATTCAAACGGCGTTATATACGCGTATATATGTATGTATATATATGTATATGGGATATGGGGAAGGTTATGGCGTTATATACGTATCACCACCTGATCAGCTGGTATACGATGATGATTTTGCCCACAGTGGCCGATATGATATGATGGGATGCCCTCAGAGGCTGATGATGTTATGAAACATGTACTTATGCACGACATGACATTCATACGCATATGCATGACGCTAAAAGTAATTTATGATTTACAAAGTTATTCAGACTTACAGGTTGAGTCATGTACTCTATATGTCTTCCATGTCTCTTATATATTTATTTATGTGCCTTGCATACTCGGTACATTATTCGTGTTGACGTCCCTTTTGCCTGGGGACGCTGCATTTCATGCACGCAGGTTCCAATAGACAGGTCGAGAACCCTCCAAGTAGGCTATCAACTCAATGGAAGATGTTGGTGAGCTCTATTTGCTTCGGAGTTGCTCGTTTGGTTAGTATGATTTAGACGTGTATTGTTTGGTATGGCATGACTTTGTCCCGACCTTTATGATATTTATGTACTCTTAGAGTCTTGTAGACATATGTCGTATACATAAAAGATTGTACGGCCTTGTCGGCCTGTGTTTTGAGTTTATAAAGGATCATGTTGACCTATTAGGCTCGTATATCATGTGTATATGATGATATAATAAGAAAGATACGTTATGTTGGTACTCGGTTGAGTAAGGTATCGGGTGCCCGTCGCGGCCCGTCGGTTTGGGTCGTGACAAAAGTGGTATCAGAGCAGTTCCGTCCTAGGGAGTCTAAAAGTCATGTCTAGTAGAGTCTTGTTTATGGGTGTGTCGTGCACCATACTTATAAGTAGGAGGCTACAGGGCATTTAGGATTGTCACTCTTTCTTCTTACTCTAGATCGTGTGGCAGAGCTCACTTATAAGAATTCAAATTCCGAAATTCTTTTTTTATTATTCGTAATAAGACGATACCTACATCCGGAAAGAAGGATTGGAAAGAGAGATAGTTGTGGAAGAGCTGAGTCAGAGGAATTGAATTTTTGTATAATGCCTACGATAAGTAAATGTGAGGTCTTTAGCAGATCGTTGTAGACATGTGATTTTTGACCCTCCCCAAGATTTTTTATATTTTAGCACATAAATATTTAATTTAGGCCTAATATAGCTATTTCAACTAATTTTTACTCTTTTACTTTATTTTATTACAAGAAAAATGAAAATTACAAAAATAGTTCTATTAATGTTTTGTAGTCATTCTTAATCTTGAAAAATACCCAAAAGAATAGTTTATTTTAACGGTCAGTCTTATTTTAATAGTTATAATATTTAAGTAAAATTAATTAATAAATAAAGTAGTATTTTAGTCTTGTTCACCCAGAAAAGAATAAAACATGGGCTCGAGCTACCCATTTTTAGGCCTAATTTTGGACCTAGCCCATAATTTTCAAGCCCATAATTCCTAGGCCCATACCCCTAACCTAATCTCTACCCCTATATAATAGAACCTCACACCTAAATATAGACCTAACATTAGACCCCCCACCTGGAAGAGGACCAGCGCCGCAGGGACTCCAAAAAGAAGAGAACCATGTTTTCTTCAACACCCAAAAAAGGAAACAAACGCTGCTCCTTCTTCATCCACACATCAGACCATCTTCATCATCTCCAAATATCAAATCCCCTCCCCTTCCCTATTTTTCGAACAAAAACGGTACGCTGTCGAGCTTCCCCTTTCAAAAAACGAACAACCTGCTTCAACCATGAAAGGCTGTGACTCCAGCTCAGAAAATGAGCAGCGAAAAAGCTCTAAATGCAGTCCATAAATTTCCTCTGAACCCTTCTGAAACAGACCCCCATGAATCCCAAATTTCCCTATCCAGATCTGAAGAATAAAAAACAGAAAACCGGAAAAAAAAAATTAAAGGTGGAGGTTGATGTCGCTGCTCTTCTGCTTTTGCTAAGGAAATGACAAAGCTTTAATTGTAGCAGCTATTTTCAGCTTTGCTAAGGAATTTGTTCACTTTGCATTTTTAGTTAAGAGGCAAACTCAGAAAACTCTTTGTATCTTGCTATATTTATTAATGATTGGTCTCCTCTTTCCCGCTCGAGATCTGTTTAAGTGTTAATTCTATATTTGTTTGCATGTTAAATGATTTGAAGAGTTTATTGGTGGAGAAATTCTATGCATCTGGGAATCAAAAATGAAATTGATATGGATGCTTTCTTCTTCCCTTTGATGTGTTTGTTATTGAGATATAGTTGTAGTAGTCGTTTATGTGGTCTTTGAGTACTGGAAATGGGTGTTTGTATTTTGAGCTGAAAATTGATCCATTGGTGTTTGTCTCTTCTTTGTTGATTACGGGCTACGATGGATTAAGCTAATATAATCATGGTGCAACTTTGATGTGTATGACAAGTAGCTTACAGAAAATCTAAGGATAACGGATTCCTTTGTATATAAGCATAAGCAGGTACACTAGTTTTAACTGTTATACCTTAAGTATTTCAATGATTAGCTAGCTGACACTAAAAATAGCCACCCTTTTTATACTTTTTTTTGTGTGTTCGGAAGAATCAATCGTTCTTTTGTTTCTAATTGTTTAAAATATAATTTGATATTTTAAAATTTAAATTGGATTCATATCAACATAATTTATGTATAAGATGAGATAGGTGCATTGAGTTGGCATGATTTAGAATCATGTTGTGACATTTACTAACTGGTATGGGAAAAATAAATTGAACATTAGTTCTGTTGGTATGTGTCCATAACATTTTTATTTATTCCACTTGTGTTTCCATGAATAAGTTGAGGCGTGCCATGTCAAATAAAACCCCTAAACTCATGGCCCTCACTTAATTAATTTTAATCCCTTCAGAAATCGAGGTGTGCCATTAGTTAAATTTTGCATGGCCCTCGCAAACCATGTCATTAACTTGAAAGTGCGTAGTTGCTTTAGGCGCGCTATTTAAATTAATTTCCTTAAACTCGAGTGTGCATTTCATGTGACCCAACTCCAATTCTCAACAACGTTAAATAAAATATGTCGTGGATCGCGGGTGCATTTCATGTGGCATGGTTCAAGGCGTATTTTTTAAATAACGTTGAATCTTCCTAAAAATGATTAAACGCGGTCAATAAGTTAAAAATTGAACCATAGGCTAAAACATGTATTAAAATTAGATAATTAGGCCAATAATAACAGTTGAGCGACCGTGCTAGAACCACGGAACTCAAGAATGCCTAACACCTTCTCCCGAGTTAACAGAATTCCTTACCCGGATTTCTGTGTTTGCGGACTGTAAAACAGAGTCAATCTTTCCTCGATTCGGGATTTAAAACCGGTGACCTTGGATACCATAAATATCCCAAGTGGCGACTCTGAATTTTAAATAAAATAATCCTGTTTCGATTGTCACTTAAATTGGAATAAACTCCCTTATATACTCCCTTCCGGGGGTGTAGAAAAAAGGAGGTGTGACAGCTCTGGCGACTCCGCTGGGGATAAGAACCCAGAATTTCTGGTTCAGGGTTCAGAATTCGAGCTTAGAATAACTGTCATACTTGGTTTTTATCTATTATCTGATTTTTTGCGTGTTTGAGCCTAATGTGCTAAATGCCGTTTTTTACCGCTTTAATATTGCTTGAACTGTATATAAACTGTTACGAAAACCCTCTTCTCTCTTAGTCTTCTAAATCAGCTGGGAAGTGTGCACTTCGAGTGACTTCTTTTCTGTTAGAGTCATATCCCAATTTTAGAACGAGGTTCGGACAAGTTGCAAAGCCGGTGAAGCTTCTTTATTCCCGGTACGCTGCCCTCCCTCGGCTCGAGCTGTCCGCTCGGGTAAGCCAGGTCTAGAACAATACACCCAGGTTTTAAACCTAGAATAACATAGCCTCATGCCAGATCCCTAGTAGGAACGCTTGTTTGCATCACGTACATTTACCTTTGGGGACTCAACACAGGGGATGGGTCCGTCTAGGACAGGTGTACCCAAATTAAAAGACCATCCTGATGCATCTTACGTGCTACTTGTGTATCTGTCTGTTTCGGCTTGCATGTTGACTAGCTTCTAGAATAGGGAAAGAAAATGAAAAAAAATCAAAATCAAAAAAAACAAAAATCAAGAGTGAGAGGTAGGTATTTGCAATATCCTGAAACTCCACTGAATTTTTGAAAAAAAAAAGTCATTTCAAAATAAGTCATGTTTTTCCTGTTTCGTCAAAATTGCGCGAACTACGCGAGTCTGATTCTCACCGGATGTGAGATACGTAGGCAAACCTCATCGGTTCCGGCCCATAATTTTAAAAAAATCCAAAAATATTTTCCTTTACTTTCTCTCTAGAAAAGTCTTTTTTTTGAGACACCATTTTTTTAAAAAAATCCAAAAAATATTTTCATTTACTTTTTTTATTTAGAAAGTCTTTCTTTTAAACCCCAATTTTTTTTAAAAAAAATAAATACAAAAATATTTTCTTCTAATCTCTCTCAAAATCCAAAAATATTTGTTTGCAAATTCAAAAAAAAAACTCTTTTCTTTTGTAGTATTTCTTTCATAAATTCAAAGTAAAATTCCAAAAATATTTCCTTTCTTCTTTAGAAGTTTTTCTTTTGAAATTTTCAGAAAAAAAGAAAAGAAAAAGAAGTTAAAATTCAAGAAAATTATTTTTTTCTCTTCTTTAGAAGTCTTTCTTTTCAAAAATCCTTAAAAAAAATTGAAATCCAAAAGTATTTTCTTTCTTCTTTGTAAGTATTTCTTTCGGAAAAAAAAAATTCAAAATAAAAAAAAAGAGTTAGTTTATTTACTTTATTCATGATATTCCCGAACTACGCAAAATCTGATTCATGTTCCCACATGATACGTAGGCAACCCACATCAGGTTCGATCGAAAGGCTTAAAAAAAGGGGGGGAAATGAAAAAGAGAAAAAAAAAAAGAAAAACCAAAAAAAAAGGGAAAGGAAAGAGACAAGAAAAAAAGAGAAAAGAAAAGAAGGAAAAAAAACAAAGAGTGTTTATTCTAACATGGCTGTTGTTTTGAAATAAAAGCTAGTCAAAGGTGGTCGGTTTGTTGGTTTGTAATGGTGAGTCATAAGAACAATCCAAGATCTCTCGGAAATAAAAGTATCTTCTCAACCAAGGGAATAAACACCATTGTTGTTGATCCAAAGTCACGAAAAGTCAAGTAGTCAAGTTGGCGGTGAAAAATAAAAACGGAGGCAAATGTGGGGGTAACTTTACTAGATTTGAGCAATAGGACATGGGCTGCTCGGGATGATTGTCAAAATTTGAGTGTTGAATCCAAAGCAATTAAAATGGTCAAAATGTCGTGGTAATGTTGATGTGCGAATGTATGGCTAAAATATCATTTAGCAACTGGAAAGTCACTCCTCCTTTAGCCATGATAGCTTATTTTGTCTTCTTTTCTTCTTCTTTTCTTCTTCTTTTGTGTTATCGGACCCTGCTATCCTTCATTCAATTAAAGACAACCAGTCATTTTGTGTCCATTTTATGCATAATTCTTTTCACGCTAGTACTAGTAACATGACATGCATGCGGAATTTTTGGCCAGATTTTAGAAAACTGACGTAGTCTTGAATTGGATAAGTGAGAAAGAGACATTTTTGGAAGATGAATAAAGACATGAAACATTTGGAAAATAAGCATGAGCCAAGTATACATGGAACCAAAGCAGTCATGCTCATGGAAGTTAAGGATCTCTACCTTTTGAATCATTTGAGAAGATCGGGCTTAAGGATAATCGGATGGGCTGAAGTCTGTTTAGCAGTAAGAGATAGAAAGTGTTTTGAATAGAAGGTGTATTCTAGACAACTTGAAATGGATCAGTTAATGGCAAAATGCATCTTCTACATCAAGACAAAATCCAAGAAAAATCACCCAAATTGACAAGGGTCATTCACAACGAGGAAAGTATTGTTCATACAACTTTAAACTGAAAATGACCCAAGAAGTCAGTCATGTTCATCAATGATGTGATCGCGAAAAATACAATAATTGGCGTTCTCGAGGCTAGGAGGCCCTTTTTCTGCTATCCAAACACTTTATACCCTCTGTTACCCCTTCTGAACCTGTGTTATTTTCTTTGCCCAACATCTTTTGGAATCAAGTTTAGAGTCAAGAGTCAAAAAAAATGAAAAATGAAAAAAAAGGAAAAAAAAGAGTCCATGTCCCAAAAGTACAAACTGGGGCGATTCTTAGAAAGTTCAAGTGAAAAAAAAAGAAAAGAATTGTCTGCCCTCAAAAAATAGAAGTTGGGGCAACTTGTTTTGAAAAACAAAAGAAATAAAAAGAAAAAAAAAAGAAAAAAGAGATACAGAAAGAAGGATGAAAAAATTATAGTTAGGTCAGATGTTTGAACTACGTTCGACCTGATTCCTTAAAAAATAAGGATACGTAGGCAGCCTCACGGTTCGGTCCAACCAAATAAGAATTTAGAAGAAAAAAATAGAAAAAATAGAAAAATCCAAAATCCCCAGCATCTGAAACTGGGACAGAGATTTTATTTCACTTTTGAAATAGTCGATTCCAAGAGTTGTAAGTCCACAACCCCCTTTACTTTGAGTTTATTTTGCGTCTTCATGACGTCCTTTCTTTCCAACCCTATCCAAAATCCTTCCAAATAAAGACCTCTCAATATGCCTTCAAGAATGGCAAGAGAAGCATGCAATGAGCAACGGTTATCACACGACATATAACACTGTCAAGTTGCTCGCATAAGAAAGTAAAAGAAAAGAAAAATAAGGAAAATGAGAGAGTCTTACTAGTGAAAACCTTCACGGGCAGTGTAAGGAGACGGCAAGCAGAGATGAATAAATGAAAGAGACTTGCTGGTGAAAACCCCTCGGGGCACCACTAGTCGAAAGTGAGTCATGAAGCTGATGCAAAGAATTGGCACGAACAAGCCCAACTTCAAAGTTCATAAGAATGGTAAAATGAAAGATTGAATTAGTTTGATAGATCGGCTGTTAAGTCCAAAATGCATGTCATGATCATTAAGGCTAGTTATTGAAAAAAAAAACTCTTCCTTCTGTCCTTCCGACAGGAGGAATTTCTTGTTAATATTGTTTCTTTATAGCATTGTGTCCTTCCCTCTGAGTCAGTCCTTGTCAAAACAAGCAAGAAAAGATTTCAAAATCTGCTACCAGCTTTTCAGTTGCACAAAGTAAATTTGGTCAGTACACTCGGTTGTTACTGTCAATGTGCCTTGAGAATTCATGCAAAGGCTCCCCCAAAAGACTCTTGTCAGCCTACTTGGCGCAAGCAAAGATAACTGGTGATTCTCTCTGACCGGCAAATTGCTCAAAAAAGCAGGTAGTCATTCAAGATATCGGAAAAGGTCACCTAAGCAAGGATCTCCGTTGGGATAAGGCTGATTGAGCCGCAAATACAAATGATACTAGGTGTGAAACAATTAGGATTGATGCAGAGCAAAAGTCTCTTGAAGCCGACTTAAGCTGATTGAGCAGAAGCCAAGCTACCCAAGATTCAAGGCCACAAACCGACCACCATTTTCAAAACTGACAATTTTTTCTTTGTATGAAACAGGGACAAAGCGGTGCAAGGAAAGTGATTCAAAAAGAAAAAAATGAAAAAAAACAACAAAAAAAGAGAAGAAAAAGAAAAGACGATAAGAGCCGACAAAGGGAAGTTTCTCAAATCTTTGCCTTTATTTGTCTTGTTATTGTGCATAACATCTTGCCATTGATCTTCACATTTTTCCTCCTAGGATAAAAAGTCTTAGTCTGATGGATTTTCCTCCCAATCAAAATCTTAGTCTGATGAATTTTTCTCCTAAGATAGAAGACCTAGTCTGATGAATCTTTCTCCTAGGATAAACATCTTAGTCTGATGAACTTTTCCCCTAAGATACCAAAAAAGAAAAGAGACCTAGTCTGATGAACTTTCTCCTAGGATCAAAATCTTAGTCTGATGAACTTTCTCCTAGGATCAAAATCTTAGTCTGATGAATTTTTCTCCTAAGATAAAAAAAAGACCTAGTCTGATGAACTTTTCTCCTAGGATCGAAATCTTAGTTTGATGAATCTTTCTCCTAAGATAGAAAACCTAGTCTGATGAATCTTTCTCCTAGGATAAACATCTTAGTCTGATGAATCTTTCTCCTAAGATACCAAAAAAGAAAAGAGACCTAATCTAATGAACTTTCTCCTAGGATCAAAATCTTAGTCTGATGAATCTTTCTCCTAAGATAGAAATCTTAGTCTGATGAACTTTTCTCCTAAGATACCAAAAGTAGTAGAAAAAAGGCCTAGCCTGATGAATTTCCTCCTAGGATTAACGTCTTAGTCTGATGAATCTTTCTCCTAAGATAGAAAACCTAGTCTGACGAATTTTCTCCTAGGATATTTTGAAAAAAAAGGAAGTCTGGATTTGAAAAAATAGGTCAATTTTTAGTTTTCTTAAGTTATCAATGTTTAGTTTTCTTGAAATCAAGGGCCCCGCTTGAAGAATAGGGTAAGTTTTTACTTTAATCAAGCTTAGTTTATAGTTTTCCTAGTCTATTCTTTAGTTTACTCTCATCATTGCATCAATAGTACACGTGGTTTACAATTTTGCTAACAACTCACAAATCTTCCTAGTGCAAACTGGGGCAGAAAAAATTTCTTTTGTTTTGTTTGTTTTGTTGTAATCAGGCGCCCACCTGGAGAACAAGGGAAGACACCTCAAGTTTCAAGGGAAAGCAGTTTCGAAGGAAGACAGTTCAAGTTTCAAGGGAAAATGGTTCAAGGTGCAAGGGAAAACAGTGTCAAAGAACAAGAGAAGACGGTTCAAGTTCAGCAATCAGGCGCACGCCTGGAAAATAAGAGAATTCAATTTAGAATACAATACAGGTCAGCAACAAAAGAACCTCGCATCAAGAATGTGAGTCAGCAGTCCTGGATGATCAACAGAAGTTAGTCACAATCCAAAATATAAAGAAAAAAAAAAGAAAAACAAGAAGTGAATCCAAATGCATAAGTTAATGAAAGATGTGAGCTGCTCAAGATAGGACTGAGGTCACAAGCTCTGCATGTCCCGTCTTGGTTTGAAAAGCTCAAGAAGATTGAGCCAACATCTGCGGCTAACAAGCATCAAGATTCAGATCAGAGTCCGCATGAAGAACCAACCAAGACTCAAGATCAAGCTTCAGAAGACTCATAGATAGGAATCTTGTAACTCGTAGCTGATAAGCTTAGTTAGTATTTTTTATTTTAAATTTTGATTTAATAACGGGACCGCGGATCGGAACCTCAGCGGAACGGTACCTCGACTGGCTCTCAACCTCGGCACACTCCATCATCTCACTCACCGCTGAACTACACGTGGCCTGATTCCTTTATAGTCAAGGATATGTAGGCAGCTCAGATACCAGGGCTCGGTCACATTCCCCTTTTCTCAATTTTAGTCTCTCCCAAATAAAGGTCGGGTCAAAAAATTTGTCTAGTCGTTCTTTGTCTGAAAACTCTTCATTTTTCCAGTCAAAGTGGGGCAGCTGTAGACATGTGATTTTTGACCCTCCCCAAGATTTTTTATATTTTAGCATGTAAATATTTAATTTAGGCCTAATATAGCTATTTCAACTAATTTTTACTCTTTTACTTTATTTTATTACAAGAAAAATGAAAATTACAAAAATAGTTCTATTAATATTTTGTAGTCATTTCTAATCTTGAAAAATACCCAAAAAAATAGTTTATTTCAACAGTCAGTCTTATTTTAATAGTTATATTATTTAAGTAAAATTAATTAATAAATAAAGTAGTATTTTAGTCTTGTTCACCCAGAAAATAATAAAACATGGGCTCGAGGCCTAATTTTGGACCTAGCCCATAATTCCTAGGCCCATACCCCTAACATAATCTCTACCCCTATATAATAGAACCTCACACCTAAATATAGACCTAACATTAGACCCCCCCCCCCCACCTGGAAGAGGACCAACGCCGCAGGGACTCCAAAAAGAAGAGAACCCTGTTTTCTTCAACACCCAAAAAAGGAAACAAACGTTGCTCCTTCTTCATCCACACATCAGACCATCTTCATCATCTCCAAATATCAAATCCCCTCCCCTTCCCCATTTTTTGAACAAAAACGGCACGCTGCCGAGCTTCCCCTTTCAAAAAACGAACAACCTGCTTCAGCCATGAAAGGCTGTGACTCCAACTCAGAAAATGAGCAGCGAAAAAGCTCCAAATGCAGTCCATAAATTTCCTCTGAACCCTTCTGAAACAGATCCCCATGAATCCCAAATTTTCCTATCCAGATCTAAAGAAGAAAAAACAGAAAACCGGAAAAAAAAATTTAAAGGTGGAGGTTGATGTCGCTGCTCTTCTGCTTTTGCTAAGGAAATGACTAAGCTCTAATTGTAGCAGCTATTTTCGACTTTGCTAAGGAATTTGTTCACTTTGCATTTTTAGTTAAGAGGTAAACTCAGAAAACTCTTTGTATCTTGCTATATTTATTAATGATTGGTCTCCTCTTTCCCGCTCAAGATCTGTCTAAGTGTTGATTCTATGTTTGTTTGCCTGTTAAATGATTTGAAGAGTTTATTGGTGGAGAAATTCTATGCATCTGGGAATCAAAAATGAAATTGATATGGATGCTTTCTTCTTTCCTTTGATGTGTTTGTTATTGAGATATAGTTGTAGTAGTCGTTTATGTGGTCTTTGAGTACTGGAAATGGGTGTTTGTATTTTGAGCTGAAAATTGATCCATTGGTGTTTGTCTCTTCTTTGTTGATTACGGGCTACGATGGATTAAGCTAATATAATCATGGTGCAACTTTGATGTGTATGACAAGTAGCTTACAGAAAATCTAAGGATAACGGATTCCTTTGTATATAAGCATAAGCAGGTACATTAGTTTTAACTTCTACACCTTAAGTATTTCAATGATTAGCTAGGTGACACTAAAAATAGCCACCCTTTTTATACTTTTTTTTGTGTGTTCGGAAGAATCAATCGTTCTTTTGTTTCTAATTGTTTAAAGTATAAATTGATATTTTAAAATTTAAATTGGACGCATATCAACATAATTTATGTATAAGATGAGATAGGTGCATTGAGTTGGCATGATTTAGAATCACGTTGTGACATTTACTAACTGGTATGGGAAAAATAAATTGAACATTAGTTCTGTTGGTATGTGTCCATAACATTTTTATTTATTCCACTTGTGTTTCCATGAATAGGTTGAGGCGTGCCATGTCAAATAAAACCCCTAAACCCATGGCCCTCACTTAATTAATTTTAATCCCTTCAGAAATCGAGGTGTGCCATTAGTTAAATTTTGCATGGCCCTCGCAAACTATGTCATTAACTTGAAAGTGCATAGTTGCTTTAGGCGCGCTATTTAAATTAATTTCCTTAAACTCGGGTGTGCATTTCATGTGACCCAACTCCAATTCTCAATAACGTTAAATAAAATATGTCGTGGATCGCGGGTGCATTTCATGTGGCATGGTTCAAGGCGTGTTTTTTAAATAACGTTGAATCTTCCTAAAAATGATTAAAAGCGGTTAATAAGTTAAAATTAAACCATAGACTAAAACATGTATTAAAATCAGATAATTAGGCCAACAATAACAGTTGAGCGACCGTGCTAGAACCACGGAACTCGTGAATGCCTAACACCTTCTCCCGGGTTAACAGAATTCCTTACCCGGATTTCTGTGTTCGCGGACTGTAAAACAGAGTCAATCTTTAGAGTCAATCTTTCCTCGATTCTGGATTTAAAACCGGTGACTTGGGACACCATAAATATCCCAAGTGGCGACTCTGAATTTTAAATAAAATAATCCCGTTTCGATTGTCACTTAAATTAGAATAAACTCCCTTCCGGGGGTGTAGGAAAAAGGAGGTGTGACAATGGGTGTACTGAAAGGTGCAAGCTTCCTGATAAGAAGCCTTAAGGCAAGAATATTTATTCACCTTTATGGTGAAAGACAATGCTTTCAAGAAGTAAAAGAAGCAAGGTGAAGAAAAGTACGAGGTACCCAATTAATGAAGACTAACGACGTTTATAATTGAGCAAAGGAACATAAGCTTTTTGAGTTATATTCAATAGTAACAGAGGTATATACAATTGGTCGCACCCATTCCAGATATGCCCTATGGGGGTTAATAGAAGCAGTATAAGAAGATATGATGGATGAATTGTTTGTGACGGTTGACATTTCCAAAGGATATTGCAAGTGTGCTAGTAGATCTCCTCGTGAGACACCTACATGGTGCACCCTAAAATATTAAAGCTAGATATGAGCACTGGATGCCTTGAAGGAATAAATATTACCTTAGTGTGGCTCCCACCTCGATAAAGAAAGAATGCTAGGCAACTGTAAGAGCCAAGGGATGAAGCAAGGGGAGCCAAAGGCAAAACAATGTTGTATTCGAGTTTTTAGAATAAAGCAGTAGACATAGATAATTAGAGGGAGATGGGAAAAGAGTTAATGAAGCATTATGAGTAAGATATGATACACGGATGATAACGGTAGGTCAAAAAAAATGATGACAGTATTACATAATTTACAATCAAGTAAAGGGAAAGACAAAAGATGACAGGCCTTGAGACAATGAAAGAGTATAGGCCATACAGTCATGTTCTCATTTCGAGAAATAAGTCCGCAACTCTAACGCGATTACCAAGAGGAAAAGGCAGACCCAAGAGTAATAGAACCAGTATGGATTGGTGAACAAGATAAACTAAACATGAATTAGGGACTGAGTGACTAATAATAGCTGCCATCATAAGAATTTCAGATTTTGTTCCGCCAATAATAGAATGGACGATAAAAGAAGATTCATGAGAAGTTTAGAGAATGGTCATTCAGGAAGACACTTCCCTACAGCAAGCAATGTGAGCAAAGTTCATCTTAAGGGATTGTATGTGCCAGTTATACTAAGTTTCACCCTCGTGATTAAGGAATTTTGCTATCCTTGGTACGAAAGGATTACCGCAAGACGAGTAAGGGTCATCGATGATGTGAAAGGATGTCAAGGATGAAAAGGTGAAACATCTATAGGTAGGTCGTCGTAGCTCCAACTCTTAGTACTCCCCTAAAGGGGGGGATATGGAGTGATGTGGCATTAAGTTAGAATTAAATGGTACTAGTAACTATGGAGTGGTAAAGGAAGAATGCGATAAATGAAAGAGGAATGATATGACACTTATCCAATCTTACAAATACGTTACGATTCAAGAATATTGTGCAAGCACGACGTCAAGGAAAGGAAGTAAAGGTTCCTGCCCGAGCTGTTATTAATAAATAAAGAGACTGCGCGAGATGTAAGTTAAGACAAAGGAAATAATCCAAGAAAGATTACGAGGAATATTGATATGAGAATGGTCCAACGAGTAGTTAGTAATTGGTCAGGAAGATCCCAGTTATGGCTAAACAAGAGGTTACAGACGAGTCATCAGATCGTGTAAGGTAAACATAGTAGAACCCAACATGGAGAATTCAGCCTCGAAAAATATCACTATAAAACTTGAGATATATTCAAACAAGAGTCGGGGTAGTTAAAGGTACCGTATGAGTGTTACAGGGATAAAAGAAAGTGTCACTAGGAAGGCAGTCAAAATATTAGTTCAGAAACAACCATACAAGCACAAAGGCATGGAAGTAAGCAGCTACAGATGATTATAGGCAAGAAAGGACATCAAAAAGGTCCGTAATAAGCTCACAGCTTTATGAGAGTCAAGGGTTCTCCCTAAGTACTACAACGAAAGACTAGCTGGGGAGATAAGAAAGAAGGCTTCAATCTAAGCACAACGACCTAAAGAGGAAATGGTCGTGTAACAATAATCTCGCAATAACATTGTAAGCACTCCAAAGGAAAATGGCACCTACCGTGGCTAATAAACGGGAAGTAAGAATTAAAAGTAATATTCGAGATCATATGAGTTGTATGAAAGCTCTAGCAAGTGTGGGCACTAAGATAAGCTAAGTATGGATGCAACAAGGGGCAGAAAGACCAGGAAAAGTAATAGCTTACGTTGAAAGAAAGCTAAGATGGAACGGAAGAATTATTTGATCAATGATCCAGAGTTAGTACGTTATGGATACACTCAAGATTTTGGAGCATTATCCAGGCAACATATTTGTTGACAATCATACAACCATAGAAGACTCCGGTATAAGTTAAAAGAAAGAATTGAGCCGAGGGCATAGACAAAGGATTGAATCGTTAGAAGATTGTATCATGGATATTTCATAATGCCCATGAAAGGCTAAGGTAATAACTGATACCATGAGCCACAGACCGGAAAATAGTTAAGCCTACGTAAAGGCTGATCAGAAGGAAGAGGAAACTAAAGAATTACATCACCCAAGTAAATCAGGAGTCTGATTATTGGACCTAGAAAAATTATAGAATTTGTGCTTGAGAACATGACAAAATCACTATTAATATCAGATGTTCAAGAGATATAGCACAACAACCATAATATATAATGGCTCTACAAGGAAGCTAGTTAGAAGAAGTACCGGCCTCATAAGAAATCAGTACGAAGCTCCCACTAGATTGTGTATGTACCAAAGGTACGAGTATTATAATAAAGCTTCAAGTTATGGACGTGAATTACACCTAGATGGAAGGGAGGTTATGAAGGAGATAAAAGATACGATACGAGATTTTAAGTAAGTAAGGTAAAAGTGAACAGCGTACGAGATACTCAAAGGCAGAATATGCGAATAGTCCATACTTCGGATAGAAGGCTAGAAGTGCTGGGATTCAATATCCAGGAATGATAGCGGCATAGTCAGTGGCATATCTCATAGCCTATAGTTTATAGGTATCGAGGAGGCTAATTAAGATAGTAAAGAAGAGTTAGAGACGATGTGATATCTCGCTTGATGTCCCAGAATGACATAAGGAAATCTATGATGCAAGCAAGTTGAAAGGTTGCAAGTAATATAAATAGAGTTGTGTAGGTCGCAAGCCATTGTATGGTGAAGCGACAAGGTTCTAGAAGACAAGAGTAAGGATAAGAAAGGGCAAGTGAGAAGGTAACAAAAATGGATAAGTCCTCAGGATTAAACCCATGAAAACAAAAAGAGCATATGGTTTCTCTAAATTATACAAAGCTCACTATAGCCTGAATGAACTCAAAGGAGTCTAAGACTAATAGCATTTAGAATGTCACCTTGGTAATAGAATGAGGGTGCAATTGTGATAGATAAAAGATGATGTTTGGGCCTTCGATTGAGTAATGATTCAACAAAGAAAAAAAACACGAATCTTATGAATTGGACAGGATTAAAGTACCCACGCAAGTTGAATCACATTAGAATGTTGTGAGGTATGGTTATGAAACAGGGTATCATCCCAGGTGGATCAATCTAATCATTTCAGACGTTCCCCGATAAAACGTGAATCCTAGCAACAATATTACATAAAAGGTTAAGTTATCAGTAGTATATTGTAGATCAATATTGAGGTGAATCAACAATGGATGGACAAAAGTTACAAAGTATGTGATAAAATTAGGTCGTTATTCTAAAGATGAACAGTAATGGGGAAGCATTAAAAGACTTAAATTTATACATATGGAATGAGCAACGAGAGTAAGCTGGGACTTGGTAGCCTGAGCAACGATAAATTAAAGTAAGAGTTATGGGAGTAAATTCATACGGATGGTTAAACGGACTTATGCGATAAGATATAGCAATATTCGTAAATCCAACAACATATCGAGCAAAGGACTTCAATATACCTATAGAGGCCCAGAGAGACATCCTATTAAGCCTTGTATATACAAAGTAAGGCCTACAGATTGACTAAAAGGTAAAATGAAAAAAGGAAAGATGAATCGCATAAGTTCACCTACAAGCCAGGGTCATACAGGCCGCATGACAAGAGGTAACAGAAGTTGCAAGATTAGGAAGATTTCGACCATAGGTCATGATATGAGCAAAAAGACTAAAGAGGGGAATACCCTAGACTTTGGATTTATTCACAGAACAACTGC
Source organism: Nicotiana sylvestris (assembly GCF_000393655.2). Classification (NCBI taxonomy): domain Eukaryota; kingdom Viridiplantae; phylum Streptophyta; class Magnoliopsida; order Solanales; family Solanaceae; genus Nicotiana; species Nicotiana sylvestris. The sequence goes on along the minus strand of NC_091063.1, from coordinate 40,444,328 downwards.
TTGAATGGCAAGAAGAGTATTAATGTATTCACAAGAGCAATAAGTTACAAAAATGATAAGAGAATCAGTCAACATTCGAGGACGAATGTTCCAAAGGGAGGAATGATATTACGCCCCGCAATATTATATCGATATTACGTCCTGCAGTACTACATTACAATGATGCTATGCTTCGCAGTATTAAATTACGACGATGTTGCACCCTGTAGTGTTGTACGTTGAATTTGTCGTAAGGAAATTGATATCAGTACAAGGAAAAGATTATTTGGAGATTATAAGGATTATGCTATTTCAAACAAGTGAAGAATAAATTTGTGAAGGTGAGAGTGGAAGCTAGTCAAAGAAATTGAATTTTCGTCCAAGTTTGGCATGTTGGGATAAAATATGGGTTGAGTGTTAATACTCGATATTTATGGACTAGTACCATACAAGGTACCACATGACCATGATAGTAAGATGTATAACGTGTGCGAAAAGTGAATAGTATTTTAAGTAAGTGGAAATAATTCTTAATTATGAAGGTAATTAGTTAATTATTGGGTAATAGGACATTACCTAGTTAATTAATAATTGTGGTGGATTTATTAAAGTCTTTGGATAAAGACAAAAGTAAAAAAAATGTGGCAGCACTTGAAACATATTAAATGACTCATCATTTGGCATGAAAGGTGGCCATTCAAACTTTGGGTGTCATCTTTATTTTGGAAGTTGGGCGAAAAGCATTAAAAGGGTAACGGTCTACTAATTGAGAAAGATACTACAAAGTTATTTGACAAGCTACACTATATTGGTCTCAAAATGGAAAAGTTAGATGTCTTGGTCTCCTTTTAATGGTTTCCTATTGAATTTCCTTATGTAGATAACATTTCCTACAAAATCAAGTGCAAAAGAGTTGGTTGCTCTCATCAACAAGAATTTGAAAGCATATGATACTGAAATCACAGATAAACTATAGGATCTCAAATGGAAACTTAGAGGTCAGATGGGAGGAAAACACGGTGAGAAAGTTTTGGACTAAAATATCTTTGTTTGGTGGTTGTTTCGTATAAGTAGTGCAGCGCCATCTTCAGATTCCAATGAGATTTCTTAGCACAATAGCAACGTGAGATTTTGTGAATCTAAACGAGTGCGGTGCAAACTTTTTAAGAATATTATACGGATTTTTCCCATCTCCAGGTATATTAAGGCTATCCCTTCTTTCTTTTGGCATGATCCATACGATACGAACGAAATGTGCAAATGCACAAATTCCATGAATGACTCTATTCATAGAGGTATTAGAGATATCTATGTTCTTGAAATTTCGTGTGTCATAATATTTTATCATCTGTTCATGGGTCTCAGAAAAATATGAAAGTTGAAAAGAGTTTACTTTATGATATTACTCAAAGGCAAAATGATCTTATGAAACTCCGAAAGATTTTATTAACGTACTTTTCATGCATTGCATTCATGTGCATTGACCCATGACCAGATGGCGTTATATACGCGTATATATGTATGTATATGTATGTATATGAGATATGGGAAAGGTTATGGCGTTATATACGCACCGCCACCTGATCAGCTGGTATATGATGATGATGTTGCCCACAGTAGCTGAAATATGATTCAAACAGCGTTATATACGCGTATATATGTAAATATGATTCAAACAGCTATATATATATATATGTAAATATGATTCAAACTGCGTTATATACGCGTATATATGTATGTATATATATGTATATGGGATATGGGGAAGGTTATAGCGTTACATACGCACTACCACCTGATTAGCTGGTATACGATGATGATTTTGCCAATAATGGCCGATATGATATGATGGGATGCCCTCAGAGGCTGATGATATTATGAAACATGTACTTATGTACGACATGTCATTCATACGCATACGCATGACACTAAAAGTAATTTATGATTTACAAAGTTATTCAGACTTGCAGGTTGAGTCATGTACTCTATATGTATTCCATGTCTCTTATATATTTATTTATTTGCCTTACATACTCGGTACATTATTCGTACCGACGTCCCTTTTGCTTGGGGACGCTGTGTTTCATGCCCGCAGGTTCCGATAGACAGCTCGAGAGCCTTCCAAGTAGGCTATCAGCTCAACGGAAGATGTTGGTGCGCTCCATTTGCTTCGGAGTTGCTCGTTTGGTTATTATGATTTAGACGTGTATTGTTTGGTATGGTGTGACTCTGTCCCGACCTTTATGATATTTATGTACTCTAAGAGGTTTGTAGACATATGTCGTATACATAAAATATTGTACAACCTTGTCGGCCTGTGTTTTGAGTTTATAAAGGATCATGTTGGCCTATTAGGCTTGTATGTCATGTGTATATGATGATATATTAAGAAATATACGTTATGTTGGTACTCAGTTGAGTAAGGTACCGGGTGCCCGTCGCGGCCTATCGGTTTGGGTCGTGACACTATAACTACAAGAAAGAATGGAGAGGGACTCCTCGGTCTGCAGACGCAGCAGATATATCTCGAAGTCTCTAAAGAATCGCCTCGCCTCAAGGATAGTAGGGCTAAATCGAAGAACTTGGATCTGTACATAGAGAAAACATGTGTAGGAAAGGGCATGAGTACACCACAACGGTACCCAGTAAGTGTCAAGCCTAACCGCGATCGAGTAGTGGCGAGGAAGGTCAGGGCCCTACCGGTCATATACAATAATATATAAGGGAAAAAAAGCAGTATTAAAGTAACACGGGGTAATAAGAGTAGCAACAACTATAACAGAGACGAAATAATCACCGAAGGAATACAACTCAATACAAAGATAACAATTGGAGATCTCCCAAGATACCATCCTATAGTACCCAAATGTAAATATCCAGTGGATCTCCCGGGTGTCATCCCGTAGTCCAACTCATAGTGCGCGGGGATCTATCGGAATCCCGATCCGTAGTCTCAAATGTAAATACCCAGTATTGGGAAATCTACCAGGTGCAATTCCGTAGTTCCAATATAAATGTGCAGGGGGATCTACCGGAATACAAATATGTAGTCCCAAAGTAAACATGAAGGGAGATCTCCCGGGATACCGTCCCATAGTCCCAAGGAAAACACACAGCAGCAACACGAAGAATATTCAGTTAAATCCAAATTTCATACCAAGGTAAACAGGTATTTCTAACCTAGCATGCTGCACAGAGTTCAAATAAAGCAGTTTGAGCAAGTAAAACAATTAAGTCAATTAGACATGCTTCCCTAAGTTAACAGTAGGCTTAAATTGCAAGTAGTATAAACAGGGAAGAAAACACAGTTATAGTTACGTAATGAAAACATGATTTTCAATAATTAGCACATGTACGCACTCGTCACCTCACGTACAAGGTATTTCATATATCAACAACACCAAATTCTAAGGGGAGTTCCCCCACACAAGGTTAGGCAAGCCACTAACCTCGAACCGGCTCAAAAATTAACCCGAAATCATGCTCTTACCACGAGTACTCAACTCCAAATGACCCAGATCTATTCAAATCAATTACATAATGTAAATATAACTTTCAAATAACTAATTCCACTAATTAATTCGAAGCTAACACGCGAAATTAAGAAAATTGCCCAAAAAGTCCCCCGGGCCCACGTCTCGGGATCGGGTAAAAGTTATGAATTATGAACTCCTATTCACTCACGAGTCTAACCATACAAAAATTATCCAAATCCGATATCAAATCCCCAATCAAAACTCAAAAATTAGGCCTAAGAACTTTTCCAAATTTTCCCCCAATTTCTCACCCCAAATCCGAAATTAGATGATGAATTCATGTTTAGATTAATAGGTTATAAGCAAAAATGAGTTAAGAATCATTACCCGCAAACTCTCACTCCTTAGATGCCTCACTTCTTCCTCTTCGCGAACACGGCGTAGCCCACGCGTTCGCGATTCAACTTCTACCAATACTACGAATTCACACTCCCTTTCCCGCGATCGCGTAGAACAAAATCCCCTCTGCCTCATCTAAGCCTTCGCGATCGCGAGCCTCTTCATGCGATCGCGATGAAGAAAAGCATGCAATAGAAAATCAGAAAAAATCCGATCCTTCTCCAAGTCCAAAAATGGTCTGTTGAGCGTTCGAAACACACCCGAGGCCCCCGGGACCTCAATCAAACATGCCAACCAATCATAAAACATCACTCAAACTTGTTTCAACCTTCGGAACGCTCAAAACAACATCAAAACACCAATTTAACATTGGATTCAATCCTAAGAACTCCAAAAACTCTCAAATTACGCTTTCGATCAAATGCCTATCAAATCTCGTCCGAATGACCTGAAATTTTGCAAGCAAGTCACATTCAACACTACGGAGCTACTCCAACTTCTGAAATTTCATTTCGACCCCGATATCAAAATCTCACTATCGAACCGGAAACTTCAAAAATTCAACTTTCGGCATTTCAAGCTTAAATAAGCTACGGACCTCCAAAACACTATCCGAACACGCCCCTAAGTCCGAAACCACCCAACGGAGCTAACGAAATCGACAGAATTCCATTCCGATGCCGTCTTCATACTGCTCCGACTACGGTTCAATTTCTAAAGGTTAAGCTCTCTTTTAGGGACTAAGTGTCTCAAAACACTCCGAAATTCAAAATAAATCATCCCGGCAAATCAAAACAACAGAAACAAACACGGGGAAGGCAATTAATGGGGGAGTGGGGAATTCACTCTTAAAACGACCGGCCGGTCGTTACATCCTCCCCCACTTAAAACATTCGTTCGCCCTCGAACGAGCATAGAGACATACTTGAAGTGGTGAAAAGATGAGGGTAACAACTGCGCATATCCTGCTCGGTCTCCCAGATCGTCTCTTTGACCGACTGACCTCGCCACTGAACCTTCACTGATGCAATGTTCTTTGACCTCAGCTTTCGAACCTACCTGTCCAATATTACCACCGACTCCTCAACATAAGATAGATCCTTGTCCAACTGGACTGAACTGAAATCCAACACGTGCGACGGATCACCGTGATACTTCCCGAGCATTGAAACATGAAATATCGGATGAACTCCTGCCAAGCTGGGAGGTAAGGCAAGCTCATAAACAACCTCCCCAACACGCTGCAATATCTCAAAGGGACCAATAAACCTCGGACTCAATTTTCCTTTCTTTCCAAATCTCATAACGCCCTTCATAGGCGAAACTCGAAGCAAAACCCGCTCTCCAACCATATAGGAAACATCACGAACCTTCCGTTCTGCGTAACTTTTCTATCTAGACTAGGCTGTACAGAGTCTATCCTAAATCACCTTAACCTTCTCCAAAGCATCCTGAACCAAGTCTTTGCCTAATAATCTAGCCTCACTCGGCTCAAACCAACCCACTGGGGATCTAAACCGCCTACCATATAAAGCCTCGTACGGTGCCATCTGAATGCTGGACTAATAGCTGTTGTTGTAGGAAAACTCTGCCGGTGGCAAGAACTGATCCCAAGAACCTCCAAACTCCATCACACACGACAGAGCATATCCTCAAGAATCTAAATAATGTGCTCGGACTGTCCGTTTGTCTAGGAGTGAAATGTTGTACTCAACTCCACCCGATTACCCAACTCATATTGTACGGCCCTCCAGAACCGTGATGTGAACTGAGTACCTCTATCTGAAATGATGGAAACTGGAATACCATGTAGATGAACAATCTCCCGGATATAAATCTCCGCCAATCGCTCTGAAGAATAGGTAGTACACAAAGGAATGAAATGCGCGGACTTGGTCAGCCGATCCACAATCACCCAAATGGCATCGAACTTCCTTAATGTTCGTGGGAGTCCAACTGCGAAGTCCATGGTGATCCTCTCCCACTTCCACTCCGGAATCTCTATCTGTTGAAGCAACCCACCCGGTCGCTGGTGCTCGTACTTCACCTGCTGACAATTGAGACACCAAGCTACAAAGCCAACTATATCTTTCTTCATACGCTTCCACCAATAGTGCTACCTCAAATCCTACTACATCTTCGCGGCACCCGAATGTATGGAATACCGCAAACTATGGGCCTCCTCTAGAATCAACTCCCGAAGCCCATCAACATTGGGTACACATACCCAATCCTGCATCCTCAATACCCCGACATCACTAATAGTCACATCTCTGGCATCACCGTGCAGAACCTTGTCCTTGAGGATGAGCAAATGAGGGTCATCATACTGACGCTCCCTGATACAATCAAATAAGGAAGACCGAGAGACCACATAAGCTAGAACCTGATTGGGCTCCGAAAGATCCAATCTCACAAACTGGCTGGATAAGGCCTGGACATCCATCGCCATGGGCCTCTCTGCTGTTGGTAAATAAGCCAAACTGCCCAAACTCTCTGCCCGACGACTCAAGGCATCGACCACCACATTGGCCTTGCCCGGGTGATACAAAATAGTGATATCATAGTTCTTCAGCAGCTCTAACCACCTCTTTTAACGCAAGTTAAGGTCCTTCTGCTTGAACAAATGCTGCAAACTCTGGTGATCAGTAGAAATCTCACAAAGCACACCGTACAAATACTGGCGCCAGATCTTCAAGACGTGAACAATAGCAGCTAACTCGAGATCATGGACATGATAATTTTTCTCTTGTACCTTCAACTGTCTGGACGCGTAGGCAATCACCCTACCGTCATGCATTAAAACCGCACCAAGGCCAATCCTCGAGGCATCACAATAGACAGTATAAGGCCCCGAACCTATAGGCAATATCAAAACTGGGGTTGTAGTCAAAGATGACTTGAGCTTCTGAAAGCTTGCCTCACACTCTTCTGTCCACTGGAACGGAGCACCCTTCTGAGTTAGTCTGGTCATAGGGGCTGCAATAGATGAAAACCCCTCAACAAATCAATGGTAATAACCCGCCAAGCCAAGAAAACTGCGGATCTCTATAGCTGAGGATGGTCTGGGCCAACTCTGCACTGCTTCCACTTTCTTCGAATCCACCTGAATACCCTCTCTCGATACCACGTGGCCTAAGAATGCCACGGAATCCAACCAAAACTCACATTTCGAGAACTTTGCATATAACTTTTTTTCCCTCAAAGTCTGAAGCAATGTCCTCGAATGCTGCTCGTAATCTTCCCTACTCCGAGAGTATACCAAAATATCATCAATAAAGACAATGATGAACGAGTCAAGATATGGCCGGAACACATTGTGCATCAAATGCATGAAGGCTGCTGGGGCATTGGTCAACCCAAATGATATAACAAGGAACTCATAATGATCATATCAAGTCCTGAAAGCAGTTTTCAGTATATCTGGCTCCCGAATCTTCAACTGATGGTAACCTGAACGCAAGTCAATCTTAGAAAACACTCGTGCACCCTATAGCTAGTCAAACAAATCATCAATACGGGGCAAAGGATAACAGTTCTTTACTGTAACTTTGTTCAACTGGCAATAATCAATGCACATATGCATAGAACCATCCTTTTTCTTCACAAACAAGACAGAAACACCCCAAAGTGATACACTAAGCCGAATAAAACCCTTATCAAGCAATTCCTGTAACTGATCCTTCAACTCTTTCAACTTAGGAGGGGCCATACAATATAGAGAAATAGAAATGGGCTGAGTGCCCGGCAACAAATCAATGCCAAAATCAATATCTCTATCGGGCGGCATGCCTAGAAGATCAGCTGGAAACACATCAGAAAAATTTGTATTACAGGGACTGAATCAATTGTAGGGGTATCAATACTGGCATCTCTCACATAAGCTAGATACACGTCACACTCCTTCTCAACCATATGTTAAGCCTTAAGGAGTGAAATAACTCTACTGGAAGTATGATCTAAGGTACCCTTCCGCTCTACTCACAGTACACCTGGCATAGCCAGCGTCACAGTTTTGGCGTGACAATCAAGAATAGCATAATGGGGCGAAAACCCGTCCATGCCTAAGATAACATCAAAATCTATCATGCTGAGTAATAATAAATCAGCTCTGGTCTCAAAACCACTAAGAGCAACCACACACGACCGATAAACGCGGTCCACAACAAGAGAATCTCCCATAGGAGTAGAAACATAAATAGGGGAACTCAAAGAATCCCGAGATACACCCAAATGCAGGGCAAAATAAGAAGACACATAAGAATAGGTAGAGCCTGGATCGAATAAAACCGATGCATCTCTATGACAAACCAGGACAATACCTGTGATGACAGAATCAGAGGCGACAGCCTCGGTGCGGGCAAGAAAGGCATAATATCTGGCCTGGCCTCCCCCTCTAGGGCGACCTCTACCTCCCCGACCTCCACCTCTAGCTGGCTGGGCAGGTTGGGTAGCAACTGGTGCTATAATCATAGCCTGAGAATTCTACGAGGCACGCTATGGCTGAGAAGTCAGTGGAGGTGCACCCCTCCTAAGTCTGGGGCAATCCCTCACTATATGGCATGTGTCACCACACTCAAAACAAGCTCTGGAAGGAAGTGGCTGCTATGACTAGCTCAGGTCAGGTCTGCTGGACTGACCACTGAAAGCACCCTATGTAGGAAGCGCACTAGATACTAGAGGTTCATAATAAGGTTTATAGGGTCTATGAAGAGCTAGAATACCATTGGCAGCTGGAAGAGCTGAATGAACGGGCCGACTCATATAACCCCTACTATGATGAACTGCAGCTGGAGCACGAGCACTAGAATAATGGCCCGACTCTCGAGACCCCTTGGCCTCCCTCTCCTTTCTATCCCGAGCATGCATACCCTCCACTCTCCTAGCAATGCTCACTACCTGTTGATAAGAAATATCCATCTCACGAGCCATGCTAGACATGATGTTGGGAATGATCCCTTCAATAAATTGGCGAACCCTCTCGCGAACTCGCGAATAGTAGAAACCAAAGTTGGTGCATGCCTAGCCAAGATAGTGAAATGAACAGCATACTCTGATACAGTCATAACACACTGGCGCAAATGTTCAAACTCTGCGCGCCATGCGTCCCTGAGGCTTTGAGGAACATACTCTCTCAGGAATATATTTGAAAACTGAGTCCAAGTTAGGGAAGCTGCCTCATCCAGACTATTTAACTCATAAGTACACCACCACTTATAGGCGGCTCCTCGAAGCTTGAAGGTAGTGAAGAAAACCCCGCTCGATCCTGATATACCCATAGTACGGAGGATACAGTAGCACTCATCTAGAAATCTCACAGCATCATTTGATGCTAGACCACTGAATACAAGAGGCTTGTACTTCTTGAACCTCTCAAGCCTCTGATGCTCATCCTCGGAAGTCGTTGCCCTGTCCTCAGGTTGATCTGGAGCTGCAGGCTGTACAGGAATAATCTCTAGGACCTGATCAACATGTACTCGCTGCTCAGGAGTGCAGGCGACAGGAGTCTATGCTCCTCCCCCGGCCTGAGATGTGGTTGCAGTAAGGGGAAGCAACCTTGCCTGAGCCAGAGTGGTGTGCATGCTCATGAACTATGCAAGAGTTTCTGGAAGAGCTGGAGTAGTAGTAGCAGTAGACGTATCAGGTGTCTGGACTCCAACTGGAACTGCTGGTGGCACCTCGGTGGCAGCTCGCACGGGTGCTCTGGCTGCACCACGACGCGTCCTCGACCTCTACCCCAGCCCCAGCCTCTGACGGCTCCAGTAGGGGGCGCGAGTGCCTGATCATCTCTGGTAACACGTGTCCTCACCATCTGTGAGAGAATAGAAGACAGAAGTTTAGAATTGTGAATCAAAAATCTCGCACGACAAGGAAATCAAATGAAGTGGAATTTTCCTAACAGTTTCAAAACCTCTCGTAGATAAGTACAGACGTCTCCGTATCGATTCGTGAGACTCTAATAAACCAGCTTGTGATTCATAACTCCTATAACCTAGAGCTTTGATACCAACTTGTCACAACCTTAGTTCGTCCTACGTGAACTATCGTGATGACACCTAGTCGTAAGCCTAATAATTGCGGGAAAAGGGAAAATAGATAAAACTAATAAAAACTGCGGAATAAACATAATGAAGGTCTAAAATGTCGCTCGGCATATACAAATATAACTCTAAAACTGAACACTTACCAAAACCCAAAATCTCATGAAATCATAAGCTATTAAATAACTACAAGTGTCTAACTCCAGAATATCTAAACAAAAGTAAATACATAAAGGCTATAACTATAAGAGAGAATGGAGAGAGATTTCTCGATCTGCAGACGCGACAGATATACCTCGAAATCTCTGAAGAATCGCTTCGCCTCAAAGATAGTAGGACTGAGTCGAAGAACCTGGATCTGCACACGGGGAAAACATGTGCAGGAAAGAGCATAAGCACACCACAACGGTACCCAGTAAGTGTCAAGCCTAACCTCAGTCGAGTGGTGATGAGGAAGGTCAGGACCCTACCGATCATATACAATAATATATAAGGAAAAGAAGCAGTATTAAAGTAACACAGGGTAATAAGACTAGAAACAACTATAACAAAGACGAAATAATCACAGAAGGAATACAGCTCAACACAGAGATAACTAAGGATCTCCCAAGATACCGTCTTGTAGTCCCCAAATGTAAATATCCAGTGGATTTCCCGGGTGTCGTCCCGTAGTCCAATTCATAGAGCGCGGGGATCTACCGGAATCCCGATCAATAGTCTCAAATGTAAATACTCAATACTTGGGAAATCTACCGAGTGCAGTCCCGTAGTTCCAATATAAATGTCGGAATACAAATCCGTAGTCCCAAAGTAAATATGCAAGAGGATCTCCCGAGATACCGTCCCGTAGTCCCAAGGTAAACACACAGCAGCAACACGAAAAATATTCAATTAAATCCAAATGTCATACCAATGTAAACAGGTATTTCTAACCTAGCATGCTGCACAGAGTTTAAATAAAGCAGTTTGAGCAAATAAAGCAATTAAGTCAATTAGACATGCTTTCTTAAGCTAACAGTAGACTTAAATTGCAAGTAGTATAAACAGGGAAGAAAATACAATTATAGTTATGTAATGAAAACAGAATTTTCAACAATTAGCACATGTACGCACTCATCACCTCATGTACAAGGCATTTCATATATCAACAACATCAAATCCTAAGGGGAGTTCTCCCACACAATGTTAGACAAGCCACTTACCTCGAACCGGCTCAAAAATCAACCCGAAACCACGCTCTTGCCACGAGTACTCGGCTCCAAATAGCCCAAATCTATTCAAATCAATTGCATAATGTAAATATAATTTCAAGTAACTAATTCCACTAGTTAATTCGAAGCTAACACGCGAAATTAAGAAAATTATCCAAAAAGCCCCCCGAGCCTATGTCTTGGAATCGGATAAAAGTTACGGATTATGAACCCACATTCACTCACGAGTCTAACCATACCAAAATTATCCAAATCCGATGTCAAATCCCCAATCAAAACTCGAAAATTAGGCCTAAAAACTTTTTCAAATTTTTTCCTAATTTCTCACCCCAAATCCAAAATTATATGATGAATTCATGTTTAGATTAATGGGTTATAAGCAAAAAGAAGTAAGAATCATTACCCGCAAACTTCCTCCGAAAATCTTTCAAAAATTTGTCTCCTACCGAGCTCCCAATTCAATTTTGTGATATGAACTCAAGACCCTCGATTTTGAACTTTATGTTCTGCCCATACACGACCTTAATCGCGAACGCAGCGTAGCCCACGCGTTCGCGATTCAACTTCTACCAATACTACGCGTTCGCACTCCCTTTCCTGCGATCGCGTAGAACAAAATCCCTTCTACCTCATCTAAGCCTTCGCGATCGCAAGCTTCCTCACGCGATCGCGATGAAAAAAAGTCTGCAACAGAAAACCAGAAAAAAATTGATCGTTCTCCAAGTCCAAAAATGGTCCGTTGAGCATCCGAAACACACTCGAGGCCCCTGGGACTTCAACCAAACATGTCAACCAATCCTAAAACATCATTCAAACTTGTTACAACCTTCGGAATGCTCAAAACAACATCAAAACACCAATTTAACATCGGATTCAAGCCTAAGAACTCTAAAAACTCTCAAATTACGCTTTCGATCAAAAAGCCTATCAAACCTCGTCCGAATAACCTGAAATTTTGTAAGCACATCACATTCAACACTACAAAGCTACTCCAACTTCCGGAATTTCATTCCGACCCCGATATCAAAATCTTACTATCAAACCGGAAACTTCAAAAATTCAACTTTCGGCATTTCAAGCCTAAATAAGTTACAGACCTCCAAAATGTCATCCGAACACACCCTAATTCCGAAATCACCCAACGAAGCTAACGGATACGACGGAATTCCATTCCGAGGCCGTCTTCATACTGCTCCGACTACTGTTTAATTTCTAAAGCTTAAGCTCTCTTTTAGGGACAAAGTGTCCCAAAACACTTCGAAACTCAAAACAAATCATCTCAGAAAATCAAAATAGCAGAAACAAATACGGAGAAAGCAGTTAATGGGGGATCGAGACATTAATTCTTAAAACGACTGGTCGAGTCGTTACACAAATGTCCTTCCCATTTTTCTAACTTCCTATAAGTCGTGAAGTTTGTCATACAAAAAATAAGCTTCTGTGAAACGAACACCTAGTCAAGAAATGAGTTAAGAAGCACAACTTACCCCTTAGTCATACCAACACAACAATCCTGAAACCTCTGCCCACATATTCACCAGTGAAAGAAATTTTCTTCACCATGCTTGTTTGCACCCCAAATAGATCATGCATCATGAAATGGGAAACAAGAAGAAGTATAACAGAGATAGTTCTGACTAGTCATTAAATTTTTTTTATAATGATAAGAAATGTCTAGATGCTTTAGATAAGACTTCATTAACTCAAAGTCGGAACAAGTAGCTAAAGTTTAATCTCTAGATTTTCACTGATAATCATGGTTAAACAAGCATGTTGGAATTACTTAGACGCTTTATTCATTTGATCAAAAGTACTCATGAATAACAAGAAATCCAAATATATTTGTAGAAGCAAACACAAGGAGTGCTTTACCTTCACGAATTAGCTCAAATCTTGGATGATCAATCCATTGCTTTAGATTATCCTTTGATCCATTGGAGTAATTTTCTACAACAACCACGTGAGCATATGCAAAAGTTAATGTAGTTGTACTCAAGCTTCTAATCATTTTTTATATACAAGAATGCAATATTTGCAAATATACAACAGAAAATCAAACTTAGAAGACTGTACCTCATTCTTCTCATTTTACATTAGTTTGTCAACAAAGGCGAGAGCCGATAGTCTAGACCATCTACCAAATTTCTCATGTTGGTCAGTGATTATGGCAGTTCGTGAATAGTAAACAATGCTAATTAATATCAGAAAATCACAATAGTATCCCGTAAAGCAGCCTCGATTAAACATTAACTAGAGTACTACATTATGAAGAGGTTGGAAATCAAAATTTTACTTAATTGTAATAAGAAAGAAAACAAGAAATCAATTCCTAGACCGTTGGACCATCAATCTCCAAGCTGGACCAACTTACAAACAATTCAAAAATCAAACCCAAAACTTAGTAGCGATCAAAGTCGTTGGACAAAGAAAGAGTGTATTGCCTTGTTCCCCGTACTTCAAAATTCTAAATACATAATCCATCCAATAGCCAAAATAGGAAAACCTTCAATCAACCGTAAAAGACCAAAGATCTCCCAAATACCACCTAATACAAATATAAAGTCTCTCACTAGAGAGCCTCCATTTAAACGCGCACAGTATTCTACTACAACAATTCTTAAAAGGGTAAAATTTGCAATTAGACCTCAAGCGAAGGAATCCACACAAAATTGAACCAAAATATAACACAATAGTAGTAATAATACATAAATCCACAAGCATATCTTAAACAATTTCGAGTACGAACTCTGTAACGAATAGTAGACAAAGGAGATATAAAGCAACTGAAAATAAAAAGAGTATAAGTACAAACCTTTGTTGTTCTGATTGCGCCGACTTTCTCTCGGTAAAGAAGGCGATGAAGAGAGGAAATTTGGGCCTGAAAGATTTTGTGAGTTGGGGAGAGGGAATTGTAATTTCCAAATTACCCCGTAAGGTGCCAATTAAAACCTATAAAGATATTGTCTTTTAGCGTCTTTCTTTACTTCTAGTTTTCTCTTTTATTTCCTTTTTATTATTTAAAAGAAAGAAACTTTGACAAATAAAATTAACTTACTAATACAACAAACTTAAACGTAATTGATATATACTACTATACAAAAAAAAACGAAAAACAAAAGATCCAAACAAATAATAAATTAAATATAATACAAACTTATTAAAACTCATTAAAATAATTCATTTAATATTCAAATTGCTAAATATTCTTGATTACATAAATATGACAAAATTATAAAAGTGCTAATATTTTTGTCTTTATTCACAACTCCTAAAATTATGAAAATAAAAGACACTCATGTGCATATATTTGTATTTTTTGTCATGACCAAATTTCCAACCAAAAGGTCGTGATGGCACCCAATATCGCTTGCTAGGCAAACCAATATGTAACAAGACTAAATCCAACAACCATCTAAAATCTTCCCAGAACTAGTGTCACCGAGTAAATGAGCTTCTACAGAACTACTAAATACAATGTCTGAAATAACAAATACACTGTTTGATACGACTAAACAGTATAAAATCTAGAAGATGGGTGACATCAAGACCTGCGGACGATAATGCAACACTACCTCGAGTCTCCACAACGAAGCAAGCTAGTTCATCCTTTGAGTACCAGTAAGGAATCTGATGCCAAAATCTGCACAAGAAGTGCAGAAGCGTAGTATGAGTACAAGCGACCCAATATACTCTGTAAGTGTCAAGCCTAACTCCGACGAAAAAATGACGAGGCTAAGACAAGACACCTACATATAAAATTGTGCACTTAAGTAACGAGAAAATAAAGAGAGATATAGCAATTAAGAGAACAAAAAAAAAGTAGCAACTAAGATAGCGATTAGGTAACACGTGAGTGTAGTAGCAGAATAAATAAAAGGAGGAATAATGAAAGAATTAACGAAGGAGTATAATGATGTAAATAACACTAAACAAGTCTTTCACTACAATTCAAGTTTAAGTCATTTGACAATGCGACTATGAAACAACATAGCCAAACTCTCAATCTATATCGTAAAAGTAAGGAATAAGAGATATCAATCAAATGGTACAACATCACTCTTTGAATTATTACTCTCATTCTTACAAGCACGGAAATACCCCTCGTGCATATTACTCTTCCCCACGAGCACAAAAACACCTTTTGTGCAATTCACTCTTCCCACCACGCATAAACATGTAAAGCATTGCCAAGCAAGATGAAAAGAACAAATAATATCAAGAAGAGTGATTGAATATAACTTGCCATAAGGAAAGTAGTCATCACTTATCACCAATCGCGAAATCAACATTTCAATAGCCTTACTACCCAATATCGCAACAAGCTCAACACGACTACCAACATGAATAAGAATAGTCAAAGAGTTTCACAATCTAATTAAAGCATAAAAGTCAGTTTTACCGGTATGCTTAACCCATAGCAAACACATATGCACCCCTCACCTTGCGCATACGTCGCTCCCAACACATAGCAATTAGACGTAGTTACATTCTAATTTCCTCAAATCAAGGTTAATCAAGTCACTTACCTCTTTCTAGGACAAATCAACCCTCAAATACTGCATTGTCTTTAGCACAAGCTTCCAAATTATTCGAATATGGCAAATTAATACTCAAATAGTCAAAATAAGCTTTAGAAACTATCTTTGTATCCAAAAAGTCCGTCTTTAGCATATTTAGAAAGGTCAATAAAAAGTCAACTCGGATCCACTTGGTTGAAATTCGAAATGAAGACTAAATCTTGAATACTACAAGAAATATGATTTTCTGTGACAACGTTTAGTGGCGACTCAAGCAGTTGCCACAAGAAATAAGGTTATTGTGGCGACTTAGAAAGATTGATGCTAAAGCTGAAAGGTTTAGCGGCGACCTTTGTAATCGCCACAGAAAGTAACCTTTAAGAGGCGACTATTTTTGTATCGCCACAAATGTGTATCGAGTTTTCGAGGGGAAATATGGATGTACAAAGTATTTGTGGCGACCTACAGATAGTCGCCACGGAAGAGTCTTTTGGGGCGACTTATAGCTTGTTTGGCCAAGCTTCTTTTTGGCCAAAATTTGAGGTGTTTGGCCAATCTTTTGGAAGGAAAAAAATTGCTTTTGAGGAGAAGCAGAAGCAGTTTTGGAGAAGCAGAAAAAAATAGCTTCTCTCCAAAAGCACTTTTTTGAGAAGCACTTTTGAGAAAAATACACTTAGAAGCAGTTTTTAAAAGCTTGGCCAAACACTAATTGTTGCTCAAAAGCATTTTTCAAACTAATTAGCCAAACACAAACTGCTTCTCACCAAAAGTACTTTTGAGAAAAATACTTTTGAAAAAAAGCACTTATCAAAATAAGCTGAGTTTTGGAGCTTGGCCAAACGGGCTATTAGTCGCTACAACAAGTGGAGCAATTGTGAATTTTACAATGTTAGTATAATTTGGAAATCCCTCCAGAAATGCAGAAATACAGATCTCATTTCCCCCAAAAACCAAATGGGGGCTTTTCCAGCCTACCCGACGCCCTCTTCCCAAAATCACTTCTCCGGCAAGTTTGATGCGGTGATTTTCCCTCTCCCTTCCAAACTCGGCTCTTTTCTCTTTCGTATCTCCTCTCCTTCGTATCTAGCCAAAATCTATGCATCTACCCAAACCCTAGTGAATCGATTAAATGCAAACAACTCAAATTTTTTGCTTTCTTCTCTGAAGAGGCAAAAACCCTAACCCCTTTGTCTACCATTCCTTCAACCATTTTGGTATTCAGGTTGCTGTTCTTCATAATTCCTGACTTGCTGGTGAGGGTTTAGATCTTCATTATGCAGAGGGTAAATCGCACAAAATCCAGACAGGCAACCTCCCTCTTCCACCTTATTCTGTATATGTTTTTCATATGTAGCTGATTGATGTTTTCGGAATTTCCATTTTCATATTGGTGAATGTGCTTGAGTAGCGTATGTGCCTTCCTTTTTTCCTTTTTATGTGATGCCTTCTTGATCTGTCTAATCTTCTTTATACTTGTTAGGATTGAAGTTCTTAGGTGTCAGAGAAATTTGTTGAATCTTGCTCTTGAAAACAATGTATTCATTTTCTTTTAGCCTCTATCTTATGAAATGTAAATGATTGTATTTTTTTTCTTACTGTTTTAAACAAAAGAAAAAGTAAAGCATGTATTCTTTTGGCTTTCTTTTGTAACGGAAAGTTTAATTATTGGTAGAGCACTCCAGTAAATATCATTGTAGCTTCTCATGTGTGGATTGAGGACCAACCAATGTTGCTTGGTTTGTTGGAGAAAGGTAAATATGTTAGTATTACCTTGTTGATTGGTGGTGGATGTAGTTGATGTTAGATGGTAGTTATGGGTCGTTCAAAGTTTAGATACTCTAGCAGTTCTATGTCCATATACTCATGAGTTTGTTGTGTCCTTGTTACTAGCTGTCCTTATTTTTATGCATTTCTGCAGAATATTGAACAGGGAAAGAGCTGCAAACTAATATGTTATGTACATTCACAAGAATCAATTAATCTATCTGTAGCTTTAACCGGTTCAAATAGACTAAAGAAGCTGGGTACTTTCTGAAATAGTATAAGTATCATATACTATATATGTAGTTGTCTATATTTTCCAACTTTTCAACTAGTTTATGTGAATTGCGTAGCATTACGAGCTGATGGACCAGGGCATTGTGGTTTATTTATAATAGAATCAAAGTTAGTATCTTAGATAATATTAACATATTGTAGGACATAGGATATACATGCTAGTTAAATTTCAGAAAAGTTAATCATCAATGGACCATTATTCCATGTTTGTGCTCTTATTTTACTACGTTTTATTTTGCCATGTGCTTCTGTGAAGTTCTTCCCGATCCATCTATATGGATAACCTTCCATTTGAGCGTCTTTGATGATCTTGTTCAATGTGAATAAATTTATTACTATGTATGTCTGTAGAGTGCTGTTTTGTCGAAGGTAAGTAGTAGGAAATGCATTTCGATGGAAAGAAACCATCAGACCATGGGTAAAGAGGCATGAGCATTTTTAGCGATGGTTACCACTACGGTGATGGTTATTCTTGGGACGTGCTTCCTTCTAAGGTTAGCTTCTTGGTTGTTGCAATTATCACACAAATCAAATATAATGGACTGAAGAAATTCAGCTTATAAATGGTTAACCTCTCTAGTAGACTAAATTGAATAATGAATGTCTTTGTTAATTTTTGGAGCTGCTTTTAGAAGTTAGTATACATTTATGGTGCCTGAAGATCTATTTCAATTAGCTAATGCATTTGAACTTTTTGTTTTGCCTTTGTAGCCCTTTTGGTACAAATGTTCCTGGTTCTATCACTCCATCCCTCATTCTTGACAACAAGATGTTAGCCCTTTCAGTAAGTTTCTTTTAAATGCGTGGTAAAATTTAGTATTAATATCTCTTACTCTATTGCTGATCACCACTTAACGGTTTCATCTCTGACAAGAAAGCATGGTGTGAGTTTACAACATGGGATAAGAATAGACATTCCTTAATGAGAAAATATTTTTTTTTGTATTTTGATGCAAGATATACTAATTGTTGGGGAGGCAGATGAATCAAAGATAACACTGAGAAGGGAACTATGATCAATCTTCCTTCTAATAGATTCACATAACTGAATATGTTTCTGGACCCTCTGGTTGCACAAACAGTTTTGAGTTCAAAATTTAATAGTACTTATTTCCCAAGGCATACAGTGCAAATTCAGTTTAAGCCCTGAATATCTTGACAATCACTTGGCACAGTTCTGTAGTTCTAACTGACGTTTCTTTTTATATGCTTTCCTTTAGTACTTGACTTAGCATCAACACTTTTTTTTAGTGCACATTATATTAATGTTCTTTGTTTTTTCAATAGCAAGGATAAAGTACTTCAACAACTGGAAAATAAAATGAAGTTGCTCGAAGACAAGTTTGAAGATATGATCCTTTGTATTTTTTCTTAAAATAGCAGTATAAAGTTCTTCAACAAGTAGGAGCTCAAAACATTTGATTTCTTTTTTTTCTCTTTCCATGTGCATATACAAAGTACAATGTATTATGGAGCGTCGTATACTTTGATGTATAGACTATTTGGTAATGAAAACTTCGTACATAATTTTGTTTAAGCGTATTTGATGGTTTTCATGATTATTTTTGTCATGTTGAGCAGCTAGCAGGAATAATGATGCCCATTAAATTATTATTATTTTTTTAAAAAAAAAAAAGCCTTTAGTGGCGACCTTAGTTGCCACAAAAAATAAACAGTCTCAGTGGCAACAAAATTGTCGCGATTGTTCTAAAAGTAATTATTTTGCAGCGACTTTCCCCAATCTATTTTGTGGAACATGTTTTTGTTGCATACTAATTCACTTTATGCCGCGACGAAAGTCGCCACAAATGCCTATTAATTGTGGCGACTCTCCCTAGTCGTCACAACTAACATTTTGTAACAGATGTACATGCGGCAAGCCTTGGTCGCCGCTATAACCATTTAGTGGCGACTTTTAGGGCTTTTGTAGCGACTTTAGTCGCCATAAAAAGTCAGATTTCTTGTAGCTCCAAGTCCAAATATGTGATTTGTTTTGAGATCCGACCTCAATTCGATGTCTAAATCTATAAAATAGAAAAATCCTAAGTTTTACCCAAAAGCCCTATTTCTATTAGATGAAATCTTATATTTAGGGATGAAAATCAACTAAAAGTAATGAAAATTTATAAGAAACAAGTTAAAGTTACTAACCCTTGAAGACGGGAAACGATTTCTTTTCAAAAATCATCTCCCACAAAGTCTAGGTCTTAAAAAATAAAATAAAATAAGCTAATCCCAAATTTTTTTATGTTTACTCAGCTGCAGATGTCGCAGTTGCAAACTTTTGTTAAGCAATTGCTCAGCTTGCAAAAGCGAAACAGTGTTCGCTAATGCAAAAATGACCTTGAGCCTCAGGTGTCACGAATGCGACATAGATCTCGCAATTGGGAGGGTCGCAAATGCGACTCTAGCTTCGCAATTACGAAGCTGGCCACCCCATCCCACCTTCACAAATGTGAGGCCCACTTTACAATTACGAACATCACATTTGCGAGAAGTTTATCATAATTGCGATAATTGCAGTACCAGCAAATTCTAAGTTCTACGAAACCAGTCCGAAATCAATTCGAAACTTACTTGGGCACTTTGGGACTCCATCCAAACATCCACACAAGTATATAAACCTCAAACAAACTAACTCGTAAGTTCAAAACATCAAAATAACATCAAGAACTAAAAATCACATATCAAAACTCAAAGATTTCAAAGTTCTTAAGTTTAAATTTTTACTTTTTATAATAAGCGCCGAAACAGAATCGGGCCACCCGGGACGCCAACCAAATATGCGTACAAGTTCAAAATCATCATACGAACCTAGTAAAATTGTCAAAATACCGATTTGAGGTCGTTTACCAATAATATTGACCGTGATCAACTTCAATTACTTATAACTTTTAAAATCAAATTTTCTTTTAAAAAATCACATTTAAATTTTCAAAAATCAAAACTGACTATGCACACAAATCATAAATCATCGACTAAAGCTATATAAGATCTTAAATTATGAAATGAGAAGTTAGAACTCTAGATGACTTATCGGGTCATTAAAGATTTCTCTTTCGTATTTATGGATCGGTACATCTATATGTCGATGTTGGACATACTAAGTCATATGAAGCGACCTTCCATTTTATCTTTAATATATACGACTTGCACCTTCTGGCGAATGTGGTTAAGTTTTAATCTTATCTAATCTTGAATAATTGCATATCCATCTTAGCATCCGCATTTGCCCAACACATATCTTGTGGATATATTGGACTTTAGCAACTCAACACTCACGACCATATAACATTGTCGGTATTATAACTATTTTAAGGAGTATTTCTTCTCTTTGATGGACACTATTTTGTCACATAACATCCCGGTAGCACTTGTCTATTCAACCATCTGATTTAAGTACTCTACGAGTAACATTTTTATCTATCATTCTATTCTTTTGAAATAACGAGCATAAATATCTAATTATTTTAATTTTGGTACTGCTATTCAGTCTAGTCTCACCTCAACTTCCTCATGGGTTGGCTAAAAGCAAAGCATGTATTCAATAGTACTTCTACTTATCCTAAAATTCTTATGCCCTAAAGTGCTTCTCCATAATTTATGCTTTTGGTTGACCCCTAAATATGGGGGTTATTAACTGCCACAAATTGTATCGAATTGTGATACTTTACAAACTTCCACAATTTGATGCAATTTGCAGAGGTTATAAAAAGCATCCGCAAATAAACCGCCACAATTTTTTTTTTTATTTCAGGGGTTAAAAGAAACGCCACAAAATGATCTTATTATGGGGGTTCTTATTATCTCACAAATAAACCTTCACAATTAGCCTTATTTCTTATAGTGATCTTATCCTGACAACTAAATAAAAATGAAAGAAATATTTTTTCGTAAATGAGTTTATAAAATATACTACTTATAAATATTTAAAAGCCCAAAATAAAGAAAAGAAATGGGTTGAGTTTGAGTCAAATACAAAAGAAGCCAAGAATTATCCTCCTTCGGACAAAGAGAAGTGACAAAAAAAATAAAAAGTAAACTAAAACTCTAAAAGTTACAACAATAACATATTCATAGTAATTTTGTAAGTCGGGTCTGAGAAAGATAAAGTGTACGCAAACATTATCTATGCTTTTAACAAGACAGAAAAGCTGTTTCCGGCAGACCCTCGGCTCATAAAAAAACTTTGTTGTCCGTATATACATGCTCCTCAAGACATAAGACCACATAAGGGTACATTAAATATGATATATATGGAGGTAAAAAGTAAAAACTGATTGGTGATTATGGAAACAAGGGGTCATTCACGTGAAAAATCTGTATTGAGACAGAAAGTAGAATCTAATCTTTCTTCAGACACAGAGAGAAAGTGAGAGCAAACGAAGGAAGTAAAAATCAGATGAATTTACCCTAGTTACAGGATGAAGCTAGCTAGCACTTTATGGATAGTAGAAAAGATAAGGGTAAAAAATAGAAAGGTCACTGGGGCAGACTTGAATGAAGGAAGCCAAAGCTGGTAAAAGACAAAAGAGGAAGAAGAAAAGAAGAGAAGTCTCTGATCTTGTGTAAAGATACGGCCGTTTGGTCATGGGATAAAGGTTATATATATCTTCGTTTAGAAATTAAAATTAAATTTATCATATGTTTTGTTGTATAGATTAATTAAAATCAGTATGAGTCTCACACTATACATTGAGATTAATAATCCCATCTAAGAAGAGGGATAAAATTATCCTAGAATAAAGTTAAGAAATGACCAGATTATCCGTCTGCATTTTTCACTACCATACATAGGCCTGTTTATACGCTCTTTTGCTCAGTTTTAGTATCATATTATAGACAAGTATGCAGCCCTTTAAGCTATAAGCTACAATTTCCACGTTTTAAAAATGGGGGAGGAAGGGAAAGGGGTAGGTATAGCGTCTTAATAAAGAACGCTATACTTCCCCGGTTTATTTAATTCAACTATAGCATCGTTTAAAAGGACGCTATACTTAACTGGGAAATGGCCGTTAACGTATAGTATTTTTTTAAAAGATGTTATATATAAATTGGTCACCATTTTTTTTCTACAGTACATTTTGGTTCTTTAAGTCCAAAAGAACCACATTTTGGTTCCGGACTCCATTCATTATATATGTATATTCCGTTTTAGTAACAAAGGAACATATGTAAAATAGCCAAGCAGTACGTGAGTGCGCCTAATATTGGTGTTTATCATGTGGCCAGCTTAAGCCAAGACCTTTAAGAAAAAGAAACGCTAATTTGATCATATTCTAGTTTAAAAACTTGTTTTACAAGACTTCTGATTAATATATAATGTCCTGGAATGGTCATGAGATTAAGTATGTACTTTTGCATCTTTATCCTAATTAATTAACGTCAAAACTCAGACAGTGATGGATATTTTAACTACGCTGGTTATGTGAGAGTTGGGTATTTAGGTTTATTATAATAAGAAAATATTGTTGGCTAGAGCTTTCTGGTATTAAAATATTTGTTTCTTTAAGTCATGAAATATCAAAGATTCTTTATTCAAGTTTATCTACCTTTAAGTCAAACACATATATTTGGATAATATACAGTATATTCTACTTTTAATCCAATGAACTAAACAGTAAGCAAAGCAATAGCACTAAATAATCCAATTAATGCCAAGATAAACTTAGGATAACTTTGTTCCCATCAAATTACAAAGACCCATTGTAGGCTTAATGCTTTTTCAAAGCGAAAAAAAAGGAATACTACTTAATAGTTACTACTGTTCTATAAACTACTACATTAGCTAGGGGTATTAATTAATTAGACAAGCATATATGATGGGTATATGCTAAGACAGATTGACGTTCGACATTGGGTATGCATACGCAACTGAATAACACAGAGCTAGCTTATAAGGATTTGAATACTAGACATACGTATAAACGAAGGAGATGATTGATGATCAGTTAGGAAACAGAAATTAGTTGTCTACACCTCCCAGATATATCATATATAAAGAAAACCCTCATACCTTCAGACAATTAATATAATTAGTTGCGCCTGAGGCGGTGGCGGGAGCAGGATTTTCAACGAGGAATGTTCAATATCTATTATATATACATAAAAAAGTTTTAATTGTGATTTTTCAGCGAAGAAAGTAATTACCCCTTCTGCCTCTCTAGCTCCGGCTCCGGCCCCGACCCTGGCTGTAGGAAGTCAAAGACAAACTCAACTCTTTCACCAATCCAAATTTAAAGTAATTCAAATTTTTTGTTAAGAAAGGTTCATATATATATATATATATATACACTGGTGCAAGCAGTACATAACTATGATACTATAAAAGAACTGAATGAGCAGAAAATAAGATGATGTATCAGTGTTGTACTGGAGTCAGAAAATTGATAGGACAAAGTTATAACTTATAGTATAGTACATTAAAGACACATTTATAAGCTAGCTAGCTTTCATGTCCCTATATGCCTCTTTTTATTGTCATTACTTCAAATCTTAACCAATATTGTGACTGTCTGGTCTGCTGATCGGGAGTTGTCACTGTTCTCAGGGTCTATAAAAAGAGGGGATCGGAGATTGTGTAGAGAGAAGTAAATATTATGACCTGTTGGTAGTTTGTCAACATTTTACCACCTTGACGTTTTCCTGGACCAGAGAGGGATGTCTATTAAGTGTTGCCATGAATCATTACTTTTTTTCTTTGAATTTCAACTGAAACATTGATTTAGGCTGTATTTCAAGTGAAACGGATTTTTCACTCATAAAGTTTTAATTTTTGCCAACTTTTGTTTTTTCCGAGTGAAGTTCAATTCGTATCTAAACGCAAATGATTTCCACAAAACTTTTTAGCTTCAAGTACTATTTTTTGCCCAGCTTCGATTCAAATGTTGTCCAAAACGCCTAGCTAGTTAAAAACTTTGGGCTGCTTTACTTCTTATTAAGCTGAGATTGACATTTAGGAGTCATTTGCCATGTCTTAATTACAAGCTTCTAATGCTTTTGAAGTGTGGTTAATGTTATTTTCTCCTATACTACACCAAGTATTACGTACACTTGTTTTGTCTTCACTAAGCATGTGTATGCAATGAGGAATTGCTGATCAGAATTCAATAAATACCTTTTGAGATCTGTCCCATTTACTTGAAACACCAAAAGGAAAAAAGAGAAGTAGATCTAGATAAAATAAAAGGATAATATTATTTATACTAAGAAAATGGGAAAAATATTAGACATAAGTCATAACCAATGCTATCAGTAAAAATCGTAATCTGGGCTTTGTAAACTACGGACAATATATGTGCACGGATACACCGGTAGAAATATATAGCACCGTTGTACCCAAAACAAGAATTAAATATGGCAGTGCCCTATTCTTTTCATTAATACATCGACAATTCTGGAATAGATATTGATAGACGGCCAAAAAATGCATATTTTTTGATATACTTTCATTTTATAACTTGTGTGGTCACGGTAAGTTATATGAGTTTTTGTAGTGAATTATGCTCGTTACGAGCATTCTTATGTGTAGAAGCAAGTTGAACGAAATGTGAGCAAAAGAAGTTGATTCGTGACCAAAAGACGAAAGAAGGAATTTGCTCGTTCACTCTCGCGTGCACATGAGAGAGTGAACGAGCTATTGAGGAAGAGCTTGGAGAAAAAAAACCGCGAAGTATATCAAAAAGATATGGAAGTGCACGAGAGACCTAGAAGAAAAAGAATAAGAGAAGAATTTTGCTCGTTCACTCTCGCGTGCACACGAGAGAGTGAACGAGCTAACCTAAAAAGATTGTTTCAAAGTAGGCTTGTATTATTTTACCCCATGCTAACTCTATCCAATATAAATAACTTTTGAAGTGAACATGACTTTTGGGAGGGAGAAACACATACCACACTTGGAGGAAGTGTAACGACCCGGCCGGTCGTTTCATGAGTTACCGCTCCGTCTCCCCCATTTCTACTTCTTTATGTCTTGTTCAGTTGTATTATGTGGTATCGGGTTAGTTGGTTCGAGTTCGGAGTAATTTTTGGGAATTTGGAGACACTTAGTATCTTTTGAGTAAGCTTAAGTTGAAAAAGTCAACCAGACGATGACTTATATGAAAAAAGGGCTCGGATGTGAATTTTGATGATTCAGATAGCTTCGGGAGATGATTTTGTACTTAGGAGCGTGATCATTATAGGTTTTGGAGGTCCGGGGTAGATTTAAGTTTGAATTGGCGAAATTGGAATTTTGGCGTTTCCGGTTGATAGTGGAAATTTTGATATAGAGGTCGAAATGGAATTTCGAAAATTGAAGTAGGTCCGTGGTGATTTGTGATGTGTGTGCAAAATTTTAGGTCATTCGGACGAGGTTTGATAGACTTTTTGATCGAAAGCGGGAATTGAAAGTTTTGGAATCCTTAGGCTTGAATCCGAGGGTGATTGGTGTTTCGACGTTGTTTTGAGTGTTCCGAAGATTGTTATAAGTTTGAATAGTGGCATTTGACTTGTTCGTACTTTTAGTTGAGGTCCCGGGTGCCTCGGGATGATTTCGGATAGTTATTGGGAAGTTTGGAAATTTGTTTGAGTAGCTTCAGCTGCTTATTTTCTGTCACAACCGCACTTGCAGATTGAGGACCGCAGGTGCGAAGCGCAGAAGCGGCGTATTGACCGCAGAAGCGGAGGTCAACTGTTTGGGCGAGCATCGCAGATGCGGATGGTATGTCGCAACTGCGAGCCCGCAAATGCGGGGATTGGGTCGCAGGTGCGGTAAGGGAAATTAAATAAAAAATCGGAGAAGCAGTTGGAAATTCGCAGAAGCGGTGACCGCAGATGCGGAAATGGACCGCAGGTGCGGTATCACTGGGCAAAATATATAAATAGATGTCTTTGCGAATTTTTGCTAAGTTTCATCATTTTTGAAGACGGGAAGAAAGCTAGGGCCGTGATTTTTCAAGGAAATCGAAGGGTTTCAGTTGGGTAAGCTTCTTAAGCCTTATTATTTGTGTTTATGGCCATTTTCCATTGTTTAATCATGGTACTAGTGGAAAATTAAGGAGGAATGTTGGGATATTAGGGCTTGGAATTGGAGACTTTGATTTAGGGATTTGAAGGATTATTTGTGGTCGGATTTTGGTGTATTTGGTATGTATGAGCTCGTGAGAGGATAAGGAATCTAGTTTGGTAAATTTTATCGGAATTCGAGACGTGGGCCTGGGGGTCGGGTTTTGACCAATTTTGGGATTTGTGATGTAGTTTGATTATTTTCACGTGGGTTTTGTTCCCTTAGCATATATTGATGTTATGGTTCTGATTTTGATTAATTCGGGGCATTTGGAGGCCGAATCGAGAGGAAAATGAGTCGCGGGCTAGAGGTTGGCTTGGCTTGAGGTAAGTAACGCTTCCAAACTTGATTCTGAGGGTTCGAAACCCCAAACTACGTATTCTATGATTATTGTTGAGGTGACGCAATGCCAAGTGACAGGCATGTAGGCGTGCACCGGAAAAAATGCAACCTGGATTATTCCATGGCACCACTTAGTGACTCTTTTATATTGATATATGTGTTGTAATTATGTGATTAGTTAATGAGCTGCAAATCATGCTAATTATCATGTTAAGGCTTCACGCCAATACTGTTGATACCCGAGAGGTCATTTTCTTGCTCTCATGTCACTAGCTTCATTTATATTCTATACTCAGTCATGTTCATACATATTATATCATGCCTCAGTCTCAATTATTGCTATTTGACATATCATATCATATCATTATTCGGGCTTGTATCATGACATTTTTAGCCCATGTACTAGAGAGTATTGACTGAGTGAGGCCGAGAGTCTGATATTGATTGACAGTATGGGATCGGGCTGCACGCCGCAACAAGATATTGATCATGCCTTCGCTTGCATTGATATAGCGCTTGGGCTTAGAGAAGCCCCTCCGGAGTCTTTACACCCCCAGAGAGCGCAATTGATGATATTGAGGGATGGATCTTCCCTAGACATGGATCTTGTCCGAAGTATTGGCATAGAGATGGATCTTCTTCATGGGGCTGGATTGGCTTGTTTCCTCGGTACTGGGTGACTTATAGTCAGTGATGTATATATTCCGGAATGGATCTTCCTTGGAACGAATGGGCCATATACAGTATCGAGTGGTTGAGCACTGTGAGTGAAAGTATTATATGTAACATTGATCATGCTATCTGTGCATTGGTACTTAGAGGTTCCTGAGCTATATACTCTGTATTGTTCATATTGTGTGTAATCACTACTGAGAATTTACTTGAACTGTAAGCATGTCTACTTTTCTATACAATTAAATATTGCTACCTGTTGAGGTTTGGTTCGTTATTACCGTCAGTCCATAGTTTGAACTTATTACTTACTGAGTTGGTGTACTCACGTTACCCCCTGCACCCCTGTGTGTCGATCCAGGTATCTCGGGGCACGGTATCAGTTGCTGATCTTATCAGTTGGAGGCTTTTCTCTGGAGATAGTGAGGTAGCTGCATGGCGACCGCAGTTCTGCCTTCTCCTTCCTTATCTTCCTTGTAGTATTTTTATTGAATTTTTCTCAGACTATGTAGTCTTGGTTATTTAAAACGGTTGTAGTATTTTGCTCATGACTTAGTGACGCCCGAGGTCGAGCATGTATTTCTTTCCGCTGGATTTGATTTCTATATTTATCTTATTGGATTTCTGCTTAAAAATATGATTTTTCTTAAGTCTTTAATTGAAAAACGGAGTAAATGGGTAATAGTTGGCTGGCCTAATATCATGATAGGCGCCATCACGATCGGGTCAGTTTTTGGGTCGTGACAGGAAGCTTCTAACTAGTTTTTCTTCTCTTCTCTTCTTTTAGTTTCATAGTTTATTTGTTGTAGAGTTGTGGAATGATATATGAACGTTGTAGTTTGAAACTTAGATTGTTCTTACTATTTTATCATATTGGTTTATTTATTCACTCTTGCACTTAATTATTTGATTGCTTGATCACTAATCGAATACTATCTACGAATCTAGGAGAACTCAGGAGAGGGAATTCTAAATTGCACTTAAGATTGAGTAAAGCAAGATCTTAAATTTGAGTATCGAAAACGGATTTGCGGTTAGGATATGAATATACCTAATCGCCTTGCTTGATTATTATACGGGAATTATAAATGCGTTCTTGTTAATCCTAATTCTATAGGGATATAGGCGTTAGGTTAGCTTGAATAGGCGAGTTGTACTTCGGGAGAAAGCTACGAGCAATACTAACCCCGTCAATCAATAAACCAGATAAATTAGTTAGACAATTTAGGTAGAAAACTCAACGGGATTGTTAGCTAACCCATAGCTCTAGAATATTTTCTCCCATTGAATTCGTGTCTAAGTTCACCAATTTGTTTACTTTGTTTCTTAACTACTCTAGATTATCATTAGTTAAATATTCATACTTTAGAATTCGTTTGAATAGATTAATTGTTTGGGTTTAATTTAGTCTATAGTTAATCGTCTCTGTGGGTATGATATCTGGACTTACAATCCTATATTACTTGTCGAAAACGTATACTTGTGTGTGCGTTTGGGAGCAACAAGTTTTTGGCGTCGTTGCCGGGGACTTAGAAATTAACTAGTCTACTAGATTAGATTTTTACTTTTTGTCTATTCAAGTTTTTAAATTTTTATCTTAGTTTAATATTTACTATCTTTGTTGATATGCCATCTTGGAATGATAATTGGCCGAATATTGGTTATTCTTATTATGGTGATCCTTGTCCATATTGTGGAGGACCACACTTGTGAAAAAAAAATCTATATCTCAATCTAATGTGTGGAATATATGTAATATGTGTGGTGGTCAAGATGACCATTGGTATGGTTGTCCTAATTCTTATTATTCTTCTCAGAACTCTTGTTATAATGTTTCTAATAATATTTATGAGTTTAATAGAAGCAATGAAGTGGAGGATATGGAACGTGTTGCCCGTATTATGGACATAATGAGGTAAGTAGCTAAGCAACAGAATGAAAATCAAAAGGCTCTACAAAGAATTAGTGCAACAATCATGAGAATGAAGGCCGAGGTGGAAGAAGTGGCTGAAGAGAGCGAGTTTCCACAAGAAGATAATTTTGAAGAAGCAGACATAGTGAGCCAATCTTGGTTAGAGGAACAAGCTCAACTGATAAAATCTCATGAGTTTCTTCGTGATGGTTTTTCAAATATGACAGAACAACTGGTATAAAGTATATGTATTAAAGTTCTTAGTGAGGATGACATTTGATGCTAGTGGTTTTGACCATATGACTGAAGTTTCAGTGTAGTCAATGCCTTCCTATTCGGAATCACCTCTGATGACCACTTTGGTTTTATATCTTTTAATGGACCCATCACTAATCTGTTTGACTTTGTATATCCACTTGCAAGAAAAAACCTTCTTGTCAGGTGGCAAAGGTACAATATCCCAAGTATGATTGGCATCCAAGGCCTTAAATTCCTTGAGCATAACATCTTGCCATGCAGGGTGAGGGCCAGCTTGCTAAAATTGCTGAGGTTCATGGAAAGGAGATACATGTGGAGAAAGTTTGGAAGGAGCAGCAGAGCTGGCAGAAGTGCAGATGTAACCTTTAAGAAAGGTGGGAGGATTAATGACTCTAGTAGAATGTCTGAGGGGTGCAGGAGCTGAACAAGGTGCAGAATCTGAAGGAAAAGAAGGTACTTCATTGAGAGGAGGAGAAGGAGTATGGAAAAAAGGTGAAGGAGGATGGTCATAAGGAGGAGTAGGTAGAGGATGGTCTGAAGGAGGAGTAGAAACAAGAGAATCTTCAAAAAAGGAAGGAGTTGGCATAGACACTGAATAAGTAGGAGGGACAGAAGAGGGAGTAGAAGAATGGTAGGGAAAGATGTGCTCATGAAAAGTAACATCCCTAGAAAAGATTGTCTAAGTTCAAACTCTTATAACCCTTCTTGCCCAAGGGGTACCCTAAAAATACACAGAGAAGCTCTAGGTTGAAATTTGTCTCTCTTTATCTTGGGTAAAGTGGCACAACACAAACAACAAAAGGATCTCAAATGATTATAAATGAGAGGATGACCATGCAACTTCTCATTGCGAGATATATTATGAATAACAGGGAAGGGAACCTATTAATGAGATAGGTAGCTATTAAGACACAATCTCCCTAGTACTTGACAGGGAGTTTGGACTGAAAAAGTAAGACCCTAAAAGTTTCTAAAAGATGTTTATATTTCCTTTCAACCACCCCATTCTGCTAGGGAGTGTGAGGTACAGTGGTTTGATGGATAATGACAGATTCAACTAAGAAGGAAACAACCTGAGAACTTGAAGCAGCCTGAGAACTTGAACCAATTTCAATGGCACTGTCGGATCTAAGTGTTTGAAAGGAAGTGTGAAAGTGGATTTTTACCACAAATACAAATGCTTTAATAAGATTGAAGGCACTACCTTTATAAGAAAGCAAATGAGTCCATGTGACTCTAGAATAGTCATCCATAATGAATAAAAAGTATTTGAATTCATGATATGTTCTAGTATGATAAGGACCCCACAAGTCAACATGAACAAGTTGAAATGGATGAGTAGATTTAATGGAACTATCTAGAAATGGGAGTCTTTGTTGTCTAGATAAAAGACATGCAAAACATATAAAAAATTGCTTAGAAGACAGTTTATCAGACAAATCAGAAATGGTTTTCATTTTAGAAAAAGACATATGTCCTAATCTTTGATGCCAAGGAAATCAACTTTATTGCTTGAAGTAACATGATTACAAAAGGTAGTGCAAGCACTGCAATCACATCTGGGTAAAGAAGTAGTAGCTGAAATGGTATGTACACATGTATCAAGTTTAGAAAATGATGATTGAATGATATACAACTCATTTGGTGCTCTACCAATTTCCAATGGCCTCTTCAGAGAAAGGCCATGTATGAGAAAAGAAACTTTGGTAAAAAAGATTGTACAACTGAATTGAGAAACTAATTGAGGAACAAAGATAAGATTGAACTGAAAAGAAGGAACTAGAAGTACATTAGACAAAGTAAAATCAGAACAAAGATTTAGAGAACCAGTGCATGTTACTTTTACTTTATAACCATATGGGAGTGTTACTAGAAAAGGAAATGGTAAAGGTTGAATGGTGTGCAAGAGATCTTTGTGAGGTGTCATCTGATTTGTTTCTCCTGAATCTAGAATCCAAGTGTTTATTTTTAAATCTGAAGCACAACACAAGGCAGTGGAATATACAGCATGGCTGCAGAACACACCTGCAAAAGCACCCATGGCAACATTGCTAGTGGGAGCCTCCTGGATTGATGTGGTCAGGTGAGATTATTGGAAGAGATTCATCAAGTGTTGGTATTGGTCCTTGATGAACCCATGAGCAAGAGCAGGTGTTGTAACTTCAAGGAGGATGAAGAATCTATCCTAAGTTCATCAACTTGAGCACAAGCTGCAGACTTCTTTCCCTTAGTGAATTTTAAGTCCACCGGAAAGCCATGGAGTATGTAGCACTTGTCAACTGAATGTCCAGGTTTCTTATAATATTTGCAAACACTAGTCACCCTTTTGTTGTCAAAAATGACCCTCTGAGTGTAGACATTGTTAGTGTTATTAGGCTGAGAAAGATCAGTAAGTGAAGTAGGATAGGTCTTGACAGAAGAGGCAGACTCTGAGAGGAAGTTGGCCCATGATAATTGAAATTCTCTTTGATTTTCATCATTAAGGAGCATAGAATAGGCCTTTCCTAGAATTGGCACAGGGGTCATTCTGACATTGGAGTAGGTGCCATTGACCCCAGTTAGGAAGTGGATCAGTTTCTACCCTTTGTTGCATTGTGGTTCAGCCCCACATGTGCAAGATGGACCAAAAGAGGCAGTTTTTAGCTCATCCCACAACTTCCTAAGTTTGGTGTAGTTACTAGCAATATCAGAAGACCTTTGAGAGATACCAACAATCTCTCTATGAATTTGATAATAGCTACTGGCATTAGACTTCCCATACCTCTCCTCTATATCTCTCTAAATTTCCCTTGCAGTGTTACAATGTAGGAGACTGTCAACAATATCTTTAGGCAAAGAATTGATTAACCATGCAAACACTATGTCGTTGTATCTCACCAGTGATCGATGACTGGGAGATTCTTCCATTGATCATTCCAGCCTTGTTCTTTGTAGACAGTGCAATAAGAATATTGTTCTCACACGTATACTTGCATGTGCGTTTGGGAACAATACGTTTTTGGCGCCGTTGCTGGGGACTTAGAAATTATCTAGTCTACTAGATTGGATTTTCACTTTTTGTCTATTCAAGTTTTTATTTTTTATTTTTATCTTAGTTTAATATTTTATTATCTTTGTTGACATGATATCCTGGAATGATAATTGGTAGAATATTGGTTATTCTTATTATGGTAATTCTTATCCTATTATGGAGGACCACACTTGTGGTAAAATTATGCATCTCAATATGATGTGTGAAATTTTTGTAATGTGTGTGGTTGTCAAGGTGGCTATTGGGATGGTTGTCCTAATTCTTATTGTCCTTCTTAAAACTCTTAGTTTAATGTTTCTAATAATGTTTATGAGTTTGATTGGAGCAATGAAGTGGAGGATATGGAATACGTTGCTCGTATTATGCACATGATGAGGCAAGTGGCCGAGAAACAAGATGAAAATCAAAAGACTATACAAAGAATTATTGCAACAATCATGAGAATGAAGGTCGAGGCGGAAGAAGTGGCCGAAGAGAGCGAGTTCTCGCAAGAAGATAATTTTGAAGAAGTAGATATAGTGAGCCAATCTTGGCTAGAGGAACAAGCTCAACTGATAAAATCTCACGAGTTTCTTCGCGATGGTCTTTCAAATATGACAGAACAACTGATAGAAGGAAGAATTGAGCTCAGGCAAGAGATAGACCAATTTGGCTTAGATATCCATGACATGCAGGCTAAATTGAATAAAACAAGTTGAGGCGTCTGATGCCCTACAACTAATTGTTGTGGATACTGGCCAACTTATGGAGCAAAAAGAGGAATCCCAACTATTTGACCAAATTATTAATGATGCCAAGGTTGACAAAGTGTGAAAAAGTGAGGATGTCAAAAGTGAAGTGATTCTAAAGTTGGAGCGCATTGAACCTCATTCTAATAATTTTTCAACATTTTGCTTGGTTGGTGACACGAGAATTGATCCATTTGAGCATATGGAGGAGTAACTGGATGAGGAATAAAGTATTTAAATTCTGAAATTTGTCATACCAAAGAGGCAAAACTACATCTCGTACTTAAAGGCATAGAAGTGCAAGGTGCAATACCTATTGCTTAGTTCCTTTCTTTTTACACCACCGCCCTAGGAACGTAATAGAAAAATTGATGCAAAATTGGGAGCGCAATTTATATCCTCAAAGTGGAAGGAAAAATGGTGAAAATGATGGCATCGTGCCGCGATGTTAAATCAAGCGCTTGTTGGGAGGCAACCCAACTCTACTGCTTTCTTTTATTTTTTTTATTTTTATTATATTATTTTGTAGTGTTTGTTTTGATTTTTTAGGATTATAAACATAGGAAACAAAGCCATTGAAAATATGCAAAAACGAGCTAGATGGTGCGAACTAAGTGTGGGGTGCCCACACAAAGGACCATACCTGGGGAAGCCTGAGTACCCGTGAGCTGCTAATTCTTCGGCCTTTGGCAGGGTATATCTTCTACCCTCTTGTTATTTATAGTGTGCATTGAGGATATTGCACAATTTTAAGTGTGGGGTGAGGAGATTGCTTGGGTAATTTTGCTATCTTAGCTTAGTTGTAGTACTCATTCTTAGTGTAGTAGTCTTTGTTAAAAACGGAAAAAAAAAATCAAAAAATGGGACTTTTCCCGACGATGGATGTCATTCGACAGGTTTTTTGAGGGATTTAGTTCGAAATAAAAAAGACAAAAAGATTTTCTTTTGTTAGGTATTGTAATAATTTTCCCTTGGTTTTTCTTTGTGCCACGGTTCTTTTCTAAGGGTTTTGTTTGAATTGGTTATGGTTGGTTGTATTTTTTTAGGAGTATGTAGGAGCAGTGTGCTGCGATTGGAATTGAAGCAATATCTCTTGACTTTGTTATGTCTTGAGAATAGTGAATACTTTGGTAGTGACGCTTAGGTTCAGTTTTTGACTCTTGAATAAGTACCTTAATCTATATAACTTTGCTTAACTACTTTGACTCGAGTGTCTTGATGAGTCCAATCCTGAGTGAGTTATGTGCCATGTGTGTGTGAGGTTTGTGTCATTCTATGTATTGAATTTGATGTCTAGAAATTATTTCGTGTATTTGCAAAGCGAAATAGTAGTTTTGTTCAGTCTTGGAAGTGATATAGGCGTTTCTTTGTTGAACTAGTTATATAATTTACCTGTCTAATTGTTATATATCGTAGTTAACCCTTTGAGTCTATAATCCAGGCAACCACATTACAAGCCTTACCCATTTATTTGAATTAACCATCTATTTGAACCTTCACCTCTCATGAGCACTTGAATTGTAATGACCTTTGCAAAAGTTAAAGTGTGGAGTGGTTGGTTTGGATTTTGAGTGAAACTAATGAAATAAGGAGAAATGTGCACTGTTTGGAAAAAGTAAGAGCCACTTGAAAAAATAAGAAAAAATAATATAGTTGTATTGTTGTGAAAAGTATTCCTTGATAATGGTGACTCTTGATGTAATTGTGCTTAGAGAATTATGGAGTTAATATACATTGATGTCAAGGTGGAGTTATGGTTTGACAAAGTGTGGGGTTCTAATTGTTAAAGTGTATGTATTAAAGTGATTAGGGAGGTGTAGTCACTCTTATATCCAAATGTATCCTACCCGTCGCACAGCCTACATTACAACCAAATAAAGTCCTAATTGATTCTTGACTGAATGAGCTCGATTAGTAGAGCAGTACACTACGGGCAAGCTTATGGTTCATATTTTGTGGCATATGAACGTTGTTTCTTAGAGTGAGTGAATTCTTTCTATATTGAGTTCCTAATTTTTCTTGAATTTTATGTGTGTGAACCTACTCTCTTTTGTTGTGTGAGAACACTTGATTTATAAAGGAAAGGTAATGTTGTTGACCTCTGTCACGAACCAAAATCCATTAAAGGCCGTGATGGCGCCGGACACCACTGTCAGGCAAGCCAACACTAAATAGTTAATTAAATTCTCATTTTAATAATTTTTTTGAAATCATAAATTTCCTTCAACTTAACTAGTAAAAAGGCGAACTTTACAGAATAATAATAATAATATTTTCCAATTTCAATACTGTAATCATCCCAGAATCTGGTTTCACAAGTACATGAGCATTTACTAGGAAATAATAAAATACAATAACTGTCTGGAATACAAATTTGGTCATAAACGAAAAATACAAGTACTCTGAAGGAGATTCTGCTGGCTGCGAATCGTCTCATAAGATGCATACCACCTAAGTCCTCGCATCAACCACACCGTTGCATCCACAAGGCTACTAGACATACATGTGCTTGTACAACAAAATGTACAAAAAGTGTAGTATGAGTACAAAAACAACGGGTACCCAGTAAGTATCCAGTCTAATCTCGAAGAAGTAGTGATGAGAGGTTGACTCCGACACTTACTATGGATAACAATAATATACCGATAATATGATAAATTATGGATTTTATAAGGCAACTGTAAACTCAATAACATGAAGCATGTAAACAATTCTTTTGTTAATAAGAGATTTCCAAATTTGTTTTCATCTTTTAACAATTTATATCTCCGGCCAATGAGGCCACATCAATTATCAATAATTTCAAACCAATCAATTAAGTCATGCGCAAATCATACCGAGGTTTTACGGCCCGATCAAATATAATATTAAACTGTGCACTGTTAGAGGGTCGAACGATGCTAACCATAGATGTATTTATTTAATCTGCCGAGGCGTTCGGCCCATTCCACAAAAGATAAACACATTCAAACAACCAAATCAATGATTTATTTAGGTTCGATGTTCAAAGAAATATCAATTCTCATTAATGGTCAAGTGACCCATCCAAAACCCAATAGGTGAAGTTTAACCTTTTGAAATTCCATTATCAAGTTCCAATATATTTTAAACGGTTAAATTAACAAGTAGGATGCAAGCATCACAAATATAACATGATTTGGGTCCTAGATTATGCGGACAAAAGCATAATAGTAGCTACGCACGGACTCTCGTCACCTCATGTGTACGTAGCCCCCACAAATAGAAGCACATATTGAATTATTTCACCTATGGGATAAATTTCCTCTTACAAGATTAGAAAGGAGTCTTACCTCACTCCGAAGTTCCATTTTCGGCTCCCAAGCACTTCCGACGACTCAAACCGATGCCTAACGCTCCAAGACTAGTCAATAATTATGCAAACCCATAAATATATATGTAAATACTCATTATAATCCAATTTATGATAATTTCTAACCCCGATCGAAAAGTCGATAAAAATCACCCTCAAGCCTGCATGCCTGGATTCCGAAATTTTTTGAAGATAAACATTACCCATAACATCACGAACTCAAATATATAATTTATTCTCAATTACATACCCAAAATCGTGGTCAAAATCCAAAAATATCAATTTTTTTAGGTTTTCTACCAAAACCCCAAACTTTTACTAATTTTCCATGAATTTTCATGTTAAAATCTATATATAATCCAAGTATTTAACTTACAATAGGTGGGAATCACTTACCTTGACATAGATGATGAGACGGAGCTCCAAAATCACTCCTAAGTCATCTCCCATGGAGAAAATGAGATGCAATAAGCCAAACCCATATTTTCAAACTTATACACTACCAGGCAACCCTTCTTCGCATTTGCGGTCCTCCCATCGCGTCCGCGATGAACAAAATTCTCGAAAGCCATTTCCAAACTCTTCTAAGATAGCCTCTAGTATAATGGTTATTTTTTTGTACAAAAATCTAAATGATAAACGGTTTAACTTTCTGAAAACTAAACACTAAGATCTACAACTTTGATGTTTTGGTTATCTCCCAATTGTTTTTTAAAGATTTCGAGATATAAGCTGCCAAAATCAGCCCTGTACAACACAAATTTCTTCTTCATCTTCTCGGACAGCCTGTAGTGTACCAGCCATAACCTTTGGTACACAAATCAAAATGATAAATGGTTTACTTTTCTGAATACAAGACACAAAGTGCTACAACTTTTGTTTTTGGATCATCTCCAAATTCCTTATAGATTGCAAGATACGAGCCTCCGAAGTCAGACATGTGCAACAGAGATTTCCTTCTTCGTGAATGCGAAGAACAAAATCCAACAAGCCAAATCCTACTTTGCGAACGCGGGAGGATCCTCGCGAACGCGAAGAACAATACCAGATATCAGTAAATCAGCATCTAAAGTAGCCCAAAATGATCCGAAATATACCCGAGGCCTCGGGGACCCCATCCAATCACACCAACGTGACCCAAATATGACAGGAACTTGCTCGAGGTCTCAAATCACATCAAACAACATAGAAATCATGAATCATACCCCAATTTAATCTTAATGAACTTTAGAACTTCAAACTTCTACATTCGATGCCGAAACCTATCAAATCACATCCGATTGACCTTAAATTTTGTACACAAGTCGCATTCGACATTACAGACCTACTCCAACTTCTGGAATCGGAATCCGACCTTGATATCAAAAAGTTCACTCCCAATCAAACTTCTCAAAAATCTTCAAATTTCTAACTTTTGACAAACGACTCCGAAATGACCTACGAACCTCCAAATCAACATCTGGACGTGCTCTCAATACCAGAATCACCATACGGATCTATCCCATACTCGGAATCCCAAACGGACATCAATAACATTGAACTGCGCTTCAATCCAAATTTATGAATTTCTTCCAAAATGCCAACTTCCACAATAGACGCAGAAATGCTTCCTGGTCTTCCAAAATCCGATCCGAACATACGCCCAAGTCAGAAATCATCATATGAACCTGCTGGAACCTTCAAATCTTGATTCCGAGGTTGTTTACTCAAAAATCCAACCTTAGTCAATTCTTCCAACTTAAAGCTTCCAAAATGAGAATTCTCTTTCCAAATCAACTCTGAACTTCTGAAAGTCCAGTTCCGACCATGCGTACAAGTCATAGTATATGAAGTGAAGCTGCTCAAAGCCTCAAACCGTCAAACGACGCACTAGAGCTCAAAACGACCGGCCGGGT
The DNA here is from genome assembly GCF_000393655.2 of Nicotiana sylvestris. Lineage (NCBI taxonomy): Eukaryota > Viridiplantae > Streptophyta > Magnoliopsida > Solanales > Solanaceae > Nicotiana > Nicotiana sylvestris. The sequence continues at coordinate 40,405,432 of NC_091063.1, read as the reverse complement.
CGTTACATTCTCTCCCACTTAAACATACGTTCGTCCTTGAACGTGCTAAGAACTCCGCTGGAGTTGTCTGAAATCACTATTTAACACCTCGTGTACCTACCGTGCTACCACAACTTAGTTAAGCACATTTTCTCGAACAAATCTGAAGGTTTTCCCTTTTTACTTAGCCAAATAAGCCTTAGAGCCAAATTCCAACACCCGGAATTCTCTACCAAGCCTGTTTCCAACATACGAACACCGTATCAGTCACCACACGATGTACCAAAACATGATTGCATGCCTTTGCTGAATTAACACCATGCACCGCATAATTCACATGACCACAATAACATCCTCTGATAATAATAGCTGTCATTCCACGAATCTGATGCTCACACATACCTCATGACTCATATAAGTCCTGTTCCAACTCTTGCAATACTGCCACGACGGAAGAGATGTGTAGAAATTCATGACCAACTACTGAGTCAATAATTTATTAAGTTACTTCTCTTGACAAGAACCATTGCCTCATTATGAACCAAATAACTATATTTGCTCTTTAATATACTTCATATGAATTCGATCGCGCTGACCCCAGGTCTAATAATCTTGTCTCACCCAGTACAAGTTGCTCAGGCAATAAGCTACCTCAAACGTTGCCAAAAGTCTCATATGATGCCACAATGTGCCAACAAGTTACAAACTCGAACGTGATACATAAGGAGAGCGAACTCTGGAAAGAACTACTCGACCCACATAACTAACTGAACAACCAAAAGGATGTCATAAACCTCCCTCAAAAAATGGGAAACAAAGTATGCAAGAATAAATATAGGGGAATGTACTCAATATCACACTATTGCGGCGTGCAACTTGATCCACACATAATACCGTATAAGGAAAGACTTTACCGAGCTAAAATGCTCATGACTACGAAATACCTGAATATTGTCCACAAGCATGCTAAGTGCATAATAGAAATCCTGACCCTTCTGAAAATCATCTTTCTCGAGCCATCAATACTAGGAACGCCGATTCGATCCTGAACCACCGTATATTGCGATCTCTGACAGTCACTTCCCCCGCACCTTTCACATTACTCTGTTCCAAAGGCGAATTGAAGAAAACCATAATACCGATGAACTTAACACTTTATATTTAATCAAGGAAGACGACACCATATCACAGATGAAGATTCTAGCATGCTCGAAAATACCAAGTATCGTTACTCCATCAACCCCAACCTGAACACTCATAGTCCGATTGCCTTTCCTCCGCTGGAAATAAAATACTGAATCTCTGAATTTTGCACTAAGTAAACATCCTTCCAAGTCATTCACTGATTCGACGCATAGACAGACATCCTACAATTACACCACACTGTGGGATAGCAACGCACAAATCGTCATAACAATCAATGCCAAATCTCAAAACCTTAGGTAATACTAATATTGAGCTGAAAGGATAGAACGACCTTCCGTAAGGAGACGATAATAGCCCAATCAAATACGTAGGGAGAAACATCTTGTACCACATCTCTAGTACATTACAATTCCTCAATTCCTGATTTATAACAAGCGCTTTGCGTCATATAATATTGAATAGGAAAGAAACAAAGGCATAAGCCTAAAAGGGATCAAATCGCATGATGAGGAATCAAGAAGGGGATTGCTCCTAACAGCCCTGTAGCATCTCGAAGATAAGTACAAACATCTTTTTACCGATCCGCAAGACTCTACTAGACTTGCTCATGACTCATGAGACCTAAGTGAACCTAGTGCTCTAATACCATGTTGTCACGACCCAAAATTTGTTAAAGGTTATGATGGCTCCGGACACCATTGTCAGGAAAGCCAATACTAAATAGTTAATTAAATTCTTATTTTAATATGTTTTTTGAAATCATAAATTTCCTTCAACTTAACTAGTAAAAAGGCAAACTTTACAGAATAATAATGATATTTTCCAATTTCAATACTGAGTATCCGATAATCCTCCCAGAACTCGGTGTCACAAGTACATGAGCATTTACTAGGAAATAAAATAAAATACAATAACTGTCCGAAATATAAATTTGGACAGAAAAGAAAAATACAAGTACTCTGAAGGAGACTCTGCTGGTTGCGAATCGTCTCATAAGATGTAACTCACCTAAATCCCCGTATCAACCACGCAGATGCGCCCATAAGGCCACTAGACATACATGTGCTTGTACAACAAAATGTACAACAAATGTAGTATGAGTACGAAAACAATGCGTACCCAATAAAGTCTAATCTCGAAGAAGTAGTGACGAGAGGTCGACTTCGACACTTACTATGGCCAACAATAATATACCAATAATATGATAAATTATGGATTTTATTACGCAACTGTAAACTCAATAACATGAAGCAGGTAAACAATTCTTTTGTTAATAGGAGATTTCCAAATTTATTTTCATCTTTTAACAATTTATATCTTTAGCTAATGAGGCCACATCAATTATCAATAATTCATAAACAATTAATTAAGTCATGCACAAATCATACCGAGTTTGTACACCCCGATCCAACATAATATTAAACTGTGCACTACCGGAGGGTTGAACGGCGCGAAGCATAGATGCATTTATTTAATCTGCCGAGGCGTTCGACCTATTCCATAAAAGATAAACACATTCAAACAACCAAATCAAAGATTTATTCAGGTTTGATGTTCAAAGAAATATCAATTCTCATTAACGGTCAAGTGACCCGTCCAAAACGCAATAGGTGAAGATTAACCTTTTGAAATTCCTTTATCAAATTCAAATATGTTTTAAACAATTAAATTAACAAGTAGGATGCAAGCATCACAAATATAACGTGATTTGGGTCCTAGACTACCCGGGCATAAGAATAATAGTAGCTACACACGGACTCTCGTCACCTCGTGCGTACGTAGCCCCCACAAATAGAAGCACATATTGAATTATTTTACCTATGGGGTAAATTCCCTCTTACAAGGTTAGAAAGGACTTACTTTCGAAGTTCCACACTTGGCTCCCAAGCCTTTCCGACGACTCAAACAGATGCCTAACGGTCCAAGACTAGTCAATAATTGTGCAAACCCATAAATATACACTCAAATACTCATTATAATCCAATTTATAACTATTTCTAACCCTGATCGAAAAGTTGATAAAAATCACCCTCAAGCCCATGTTCCCGGATTCCAAAATTTTTTCAAGATAAACATTACCCATAACATCACGAACTCAAATATATAATTTATTCTCAAATCCATGCCCAAAATCGTGGTCAAAATCCAAAAATACCAATTTTTGTAGGTTTTCTATCAAAACCCCAAATTTTCACTTATTTTCCATGAATTTTCATGTTAAAATCTATATATAATTCAAGTATTTAACTTTTAATAGGTGGGAATCAATTACCTTGACATAGATGATGAAGACAGAGCTCCAAAATCGCTCCTAGGTCATCTCCCATGGAGGAAATGAGATGAAATGATCCAAACCCATTTTTTCAAACATATACACTGCCATGCAACCCTTCTTCACGTTCACAAGCCTCCCATCGCGTTAACGATGAATAAAATTCTCGAAAGCCATTTCCAAACTCTTCTAAGACATCCTCTAGTATAATGATCATAACGTTTTGTACAAAACTCCAAATGGTAAATGGTTTAACTTTCTGAAAATTACACACCAAGATCTACAACTTTTGTGTTTTGGTTATATCCCAGTTCCTTAGAGATTTTGAGATATAAGCTGCCAAAATTAGCCCTATGCAACACTAATTTCTTCTTCATCTTCTCGGATAGCTTATAGTGTACCAGCCATAACGTTTTGTACATAAATCCAAATGCTAAATAGTTTACTTTTCTGAAAACTAGACAGAAAGAGTTAAAACTTTCTTTGTTGGATCATCTCCAAATTCCTTATAGATTGCGAGATATGAGCCTCCGAAGTCAGAGCTGTGCAACAGAGATTTCCTTCTTCGTGAACACGAGAGTCTCTTCGCTAACGCGAAGAACAAAATCCCAGAAGCCAAATCATTCTTCACAAACGTGAGAGGATCCTCGCGAACGTGAAGAACAACACCAGATATCAGTAAATCAACATCCAAAGTACCCCAAAATGATCCGAAACACACCCGAGGCCCCGGGGACCCCGTCCAATCACACCAACGTGTACCAAAATAAGACACGAACTTGCTCGAGGCCTTAAATCACATCAAACAACATAGAAATCATGAATCTTACCCCAATTCAAGCTTAATAAACTTTAGAACTTTAAACTTCTACATTCAACGCCGAAACCTACCAAATCACATCTGATTGACCTCAAATGTTGCACACAAGCCACATTCAACATTACGGACCTACTCTAACTTCCGGAATCAGAATCTGACACCGATATCAAAAATTCCACTCCCGGTCAAACTTCTCAAAAACCTTCAAATTTCTAACTTTTGACAAATGACTTCGAAATGACCTATAAACCGCCAAATCCACATCCGGACGCGCTCCCAATACTAGAATCACCATACGGAGCTATTCCCAGACTCGGAATCCCAAACGGACATCGATAACATTGAAATGCACTTCAACCCAAATTTATGAATTTCTTCCAAAATGTCAATTCCACAATAGATGCCAAAACACTTCCGGGTCATCCAAAATCCAATCCGAACATACGCCCAAGTCCGAAATCAACATACGAACCTGTTGGAACCTTCAAATCCCGATTCTGAGGTCGTTTACTCAAAAATCCAACCTTAGTCAATTCTTCCAACTTAAAGCTTCGGAAATGAGAATTCTCTTTCCAAATCAACTTTGAACTTCCGAAATTCTAGTTCCCACCATGCGTACAAGTCATAATACCTGAAGTGAAGCTGCTCAAGACCTCAAACCGCTGAATGACGCGCTAGAACTCAAAATGACCGATCGTGTCGTTACAACCACTATGTTAGAGTAAGTGAGCGGGTTGTAAAAAATGTGTAGTGAATGTGAGTCAAATCTTGAGATGAGGATGTTATACTATTGTGCTTAGTCAATTTTAAATATTCTTAGTATGATGAGTTATGAGATTTGTTTAAAAAGGTCGTGTTGTTGTAAAGTGTAGAAAGTTGCTCGAGGACGAGCAAGAGTTTAAGTGTGGGGTGTTGATAAATGGCCAAAAATGCATATTTTTAGTGTAATTTCATCTCATAACTTGTGTGGTTACGGTAGGTTACAGGAGTTTTTGTAGTGAATTATGCTCATTATGAGCATTCTTATGTGTAGGAGCAAGTTAGACGAAATGTGAGCAAAAGAAGTTGATTCGTGACCAGAAGACAAAAGAAGGAATTTGTTCGTTCACTCTCGGGTGCACACGAGAGAGTGAATGAACTATTGAGGAAGATCTTGGAGAAAAAAACATCAAAGTATAGCAAAAAGGCATGGAAGTGCACGAGAGACATAGAAGAAAAAGAAAAAGAGAAGAACTTTGCTTGTTCAATCTCGCGTGCACACAAGAGAGTGAGCGAGCTAACCTAAAAAGGCTATTTCAAAGTGGGCTTGTATTATTTTACCCCATGCTAATCCTATCCCATATAAATAGTCAGAGGTGTGACTTTTGAAGTTAACATGACTTTTGGGAGGGAGGTACACACACCACGCTTGGAGGAGGCTTCTAACTAGTTTTTCTTCGCTTCTCTTCTTTAAGTTTCATAGTTTATTTGTTCTAGAGTTGTGGGGTGCTACATGAATGTTGTAGTTTGAAACATAGATTGTTCTTATTATTTTATCATATTGGTTTATTTATTCAATGTTTCGCTTAATTATTTGATTGCTTGATCACCAATTGAATACTATCTACGAATCTAGAATTGAACTCGGGAGAGGGAATTCTAGATTGCACTTAAGATTGAGTAGAGCAAGATCATGAACTCGAGTATCGGGAACGGATTTGCGGTTAGGATAGGAATATACCTAATCGCCTTGCTTTATTATTATACGAGAATTATAAGTGCATTCTTGTTAATCCTAATTCCATAGGGATATAGGTATTGGGTTAACTTGAATAGGCGAGTTGGCTTCGGGAGAAGGCTACGAGCAATAATAACCCTGTCAATCAATGAATCAGATAAATTAATTAAACAATTTAGGTAGAAAACTCAATAGGATTGTTAGCTAACCAATAGCTCTAGAATATTTCTCCAATATAATTCGTGTCTAAGTTCGCCAATTTATTTCTTAGTTTACTACTCTAGATTATCTTTAGTTAAATATTCATACTTTAGATTCCCTTGAATAGATTAAGTGTTTGGGTTTAATTTAGTCTATAGTTAATCACAAGTCCCTATGGGTACGATATCTGGACTTACAATCCTATATTATTTGTCGACCACGTATACTTGCGTGTGCGTTTGGGAGCTACAAGTTTTGGTCTGAGTGTAGTGTATTACTCTACTAATCGAGCTCATTCAGTCAAGGATCAATTAAGACTTTATTTGGCTGTAATGTAGGCTGTGGGACGGGTAGGATACATTTGGATATAAGAGTGACTGCACCTCCCTAATGACTTTAATGCATATACTTTAATAATTAGAACCCCACACTTTGTCAAACCATAACTCCACCTTCACATCAATGTATATTAACTCCATAATTCTTTAAGCACAATTACATCAAGAGTCACCACTATCAAGGAATACTTTTCACAACAATACAACTATATTTTATTTCTTATTTTTTTCAAGTGGCTCTTACTTTTTCCAAACAGTTCACCTTTCTCCTTATTTCATTAGTTCCACTCAAAAGCCAAATCAACCACTCCACACTTTAACTTTTACAAAGTCCATTACAATTCAAGTGCTCATGAGAGGTGAAGGTTCAAATAGATGGTTAATTCAAACAAATGGGTAAGGTTTATAATGTGATTGCCAAAGAAACTGGATTATAGACTTAAAGGGTTAACTACGATACATAACAATTAGTCAAGTAAATTATATAGCTGGTTCAACAAAGAAACATATATATCACTTCCAAGACTGAACAAAACTACTATTTCGCTTTGCAAACACATGAGACAAGTTCTAGACATCAAATGCAATACATAGAATGACACAAACCTCACACATACATGTCACATAACTCACTCACTCAGGATTGGACTTATCAAGACACTCTAGTCAAAGTAGTTAAGCAAAGTTATACATATTAAGGTACTTATACAAGAGTCAAAAACTGAGCCTAAGCGTCACAACCAAAGTATTCACTATTCTCAAGGCATAACAAAGTCAAGAGATATTGCTTCAATTACATATGAGTCAAGAGAAACTCCTGAGATTTTATCAGTTGAGCTTGTTCATCTAGCCAAGATTGGCTCACTATATCTGCTTCTTCAAAATTATCTTTTTGCGGGAACTCGCTCTCTTCGGCCACTTCCTCCGCCTCTGCCTTCAATCTCATGATTGCTGCAATAATTCTTTGTATAGACTTTTGATTTTAATCTTGTTTCTCGGCTACTTGCCTCATCATATCCATAATACAAGTAACGCATTCCATATCCTCCCATTGCTCCTATCAAACTCATAAATATTATTAGAAATATTAAAATAAGAGTTTTGAGAAGGATAATAAGAATTAGGAAAACCATTGTAATAGCCACCTTGATAACTACACACATTACAAAAATTCCACACATCATATAAAGATGCATAATTTTACCACAAGTGTGGTCCACCACATTAGGACAAGAATCACCATAATAAGAATAACCAATATATGACCAATTATCATTCGAAGATGTCATGTCAACAAAGATAATAAAATATTAAACTAAGATAAAAATAAAAAATAAAAACTTGAATAGACAAAAATGAAAATCCAATCTAGTAGACTAGCTTATTTCTAAGTCCCCGGCAACGACACCAAAAACTGGTTGTTCCCAAACGCACACGCAAGTATACGTGTGAGAACAATATTCTTATTGCACTGTCTGCAAAGAACAAGGCTGGGATGATCAATGGAAGAATCTCCCAGCCATGACCTGATTCCCCAGTCTATGATCACTAGTGAGATACAACAACATAGTGTTTTCATGGTTAAGCAATTCTTTGTCTAAAGATATTGCTGATAGTGTCCTGCATTGTGACACTGCAAGTGAAATTTGGAGAGATATAGAGGAGAGGTATGGGCAGTCTAATGCCAGTGGCTATTATCAAATTCAGAGAGAGATTGCTGGTGTCTCTCAAAGGTCTTCTTATATTGCTAGTAACTATACCAAACTTAGGAAGTTGTGGGATGAGTTAAAAATTGCCTCTTTTGGTCCATCTTGCACATGTGAGGTTGAACCACAATGCAATGAAGGGAAAAAACTGATCCACTTCCTAACTGGGCTCAATGACACCTACTCCAATGTTAGAATGACCGCTATGCCAATTCTAGGAAAGGCCTATTGTATGCTCCTTGTTGATACCTAATTTTTCCCTATATATTTTAAATATATATAAAAGCCTTCAAAATAGCATATATATGCATACATAAGCATGCCCAATATTTTTATTATTTTTTCCATAATTTTAAGGGTTTTAATTGATTTATTTTCTCCCCTTTTATCCATAAAATCCCAATAAGTATTTCCAAAATTATTTTTTTGATAATTCCTTTTATTTAATTTCTATATTTATGACAAAATATGGCTAATGTAATTTTTATGTATTTTTTACAATTACATTTGGTATTTTTAAAGATAAATTGCATATAATTGCAATGTTAGCCCATTTTTAGATATAATTATGTTTATATGCATAAAATTGGATCCTGTATTTTTAAATTGTTAATTATATATTTAAAATCATTTTTGTACCTTAATTTATTTTTCATAAATTACCTACTATTTTTTATAAATTAAATAGGGGAAAATTGGCTATTTAAATAACAGCCAAATTTGGCTTTCAATTATAGCCAAAATTAGATCCCTTTCTAGCCCAATTTCACACCCAAATCACCCGACCCATACCCTATTAATCCTTACCCAAACTCGGACCTCCCTCCGCGAGGAAGGGAAAAAGAGGGCGCGACAGCATGACGACTCTACTAGGGATATCTTTAGGTTCTTACCATAACGAACTTGTTTTTACAAATTAGTCCAAGCATGCGTATCCCATTCCCAGCTCCCTTATCTGGATTTAGTTGTCTAATTTGTTTTTTTTAAGCGTTTATGATTGCTTTATTACCCTGAAAACTGACTTGTCTCTTTGTTTTTTTTATGTAACTGTCTTTTCAATTATTTAAATGTTGTATTTATTTTTCCTACGTAAAAATACTTGCTTACATGTTATTAACTGCTACATAAATCATGCTCCACATCATATTCCACTCGTGCATCTCAAATCCTATAGCAACGCTTTAATCAGTGGTTGCGCTCTTCCTATTTGTTACCCTTAAATTCAGAAAGGCTTATTTGCGGTAAAACCAGTCAATCAGCGGTGCAGTCGACGGTTCCATGCCTTCCCCCTCAAGTTGTCCGCTTGAGGGTACTAGTCTAAAACCCCATAGAAACCTTACTCTGTTTAAATTGTGCATGCATCATGGTCAAACCTAGTTGGATCAGCTATGTTGTCCCCATAATGATCCTTTAACATAAGCCTTATCCAATGTCCATCGGGTTTTCCATAATTCCAACGAACGCAATCACGTTCTGTGCATTAATTTGGAGGACTAAATGCCGGTATGCTGATCGCAAATGTATAAGTAGTCGAGTTCCGTGGGGGTAAGGCCTAACCCTTTTGTTTTGCAGAAATGAGGAACGAAGTCCCCAGATTCGGTATGGTTAGCAATATCCCTCCATTGTTGCTAAATTGGTGGGAAGATCTTTCCTCAAGTGACAAGAAGCATGTGAAAAAGTACCTGGGTAATTTGCCTTTCCTACTAGATATTGAACCAAACAAGAAACTGATCGAGGCTGCTACCCTATTCTGGGATAGTGAAAGAGCCGTGTTCCGATTCGGCAACATAGAAATGACACCGCTCCTAGAGGAAATAGGAGGACTTGTCGGGTTGGCTTGGGACAGTCCCGGGCTTTTGGTACCAGAAAACCGTACAGGCAGTGGATTTTTGAAAATGATGGGACTGAAAAAGAATGTCGACTTAGTGTGCCTGAAGGACTCCTACATACCTTTCAAATATCTCTACGAGAGGTATGGCCACAACAAGTCCTTCCGCACTTATCATGATGAGATCTCCCTAACTTCACTGGGTCACATCCATCGCAGAGTGTTCGTTTTCATCGTGTGCTTTTTGGGGATAATAGTGTTCCCAATGAAAAAGGGAAGAATCCACACCAGGTTGTCCATGGTCGCCAAAACTCTGATAGAGGGGATTAGTGGGCAGATGTATACCATAGTCCCCATGATCATAGTTGATATCTATAGGGCCTTGGAACGCTGTCAAAGAGGGGTCCAACACTTCGAAGGTTGCAACTTGCTGCTAATATGGTTGTTGGAACATCTCCAAAGGGGACGCTATCGCCAAGAATTTCTGCGAAGGGCTTGGAACTACCACATCACTTTCCATCACCCTAAGTAGCTGACCTACATTTCAGACATATTTGCTCAACCGGAAAGTGCCAGCGAATGAGTAGAGTTCTTCGACAATCTGACCGAGGAACAGGTGCAGTGGATGGCTGAATGGTTTCCAACAAACGAGTTCCACATCCAGGGATGCTCCACATTTGGTGTTGATCGGGTTGAGAGGGATATATCCATATGTTCCTATACGAGTTATGAGGCAAGCAGGCAGAAAGTAGGTTGTACCAAGGGTCGTCAAGATGAGTCATTTTAGGGCAGATTTCCAAAACGATGACATACCTTACAAGTGCCAAGCTTAGCACATGTGGCACTGCAAAATCATTGTGGAGAAAAGCACTGTCGAGCCAGACAGATATCACGCGGGGTGCGAGCCTTTTTACCCTACATGGTTGGAGGACAATCTGAAAGGAGCGGTGACACCGAGGACTGGTCGAGGGAACAAAATCATAGACGAGGAAGTTGAAGCCCAAGTCAAGTACAACAGGCTGCGCAAGAGAGTCCACGACTCTGAGAATGGCATCGGGAGATACATGAGAGAAACGTAAGGTTGATCGAGGAATGGAAAGAGATGATGGTCACTTCCAATAGAAAACTGGAATACCTGGAGCGAGAAATAGTGGAACTAGAGGGCAAAGTCATAAAAAGGATTGAAAACTATCAGAATGGTGAAGGAGCCGAGGGAGGACATCTGGCACGAGCCTACTTGCTGCTGGGACTGCGAGCTAGGAGATCTGTTTGATGGAGTCCGGAAGATCGAATCTGGGGAAGGTCCTTCTGGGACCAGATAGATTAGATTTACTTGCTTTTCATAAAATGTAATAAGGCCAAGTGCCAATAGTGACTTGTTTTTGTTATTATGTTAGTGTCGTTTTGGATTAATCTATTTTATATTATGAAATGCAGAATTTATTGGCATTTTAAGTTCTCCAAATTTATTTGTCACTAGGCCTACCTCGGGCACAACGAGACTCCCAAATTAAGATACGAATTTATATCTCGCACTATGTGTGTTTAAATACTGCAAACATTTCAGGATCCTCGCTAACTTGTTATCTTTTTGTTTTGTTTATTTATTATTATTATTATTATTCCCATCCCCATAGGTTGGTTCATCCATACTGGCCTCATCAACATATCATACCAGATCCAGAGGCCCTCCACCTCCTCCTCCTCCTCTAAGAAACACAAAAGGCAGAGGGAAAGCAAAGATGGACGACTTAAGTGGAATTCGAAAGGAAAACATTAAGAACGCAGAGACCTCTGATGGCCATAGTACTCCGACCCCGAATGACCTGGTTTTGAGACTTGAACAAAAGATACTGGAACTGCAAGCGAAACTTGAGCAGGTCCGCAATTTGACTAATTTGTCACTCACCCTCAATGTCCCTGATATCCATCAACAGAACGCAAAGAACCCAACACCTCCTCAAAACCAACAGCCACAAAACCCTACCATACCAAATCAATACGCAACTCCACCTCAAAATGTCAATCCATTACCGATACCAACTCCACCACAACATCAACCAATTCCATACCCACCAACCACTACTTACCACACTCCCCAAAATACACCACCACTCATTCCAGATCCACAAAACTCCACCAATGACCATCACTATACCCAAGTTCCTGGCACCCATCAGAGCAACCCCATATACGTGGAAACTATACCACATTCTACCTAGCCAATCTCCTGTGCAACGGAACCCTCCGAAAATGACCTTCTCATTAAGAACATGGCTGAAGAACTCAAGAAATTAACAAGTTGAGTTCAAGGTGTCGAAGGCGATAAGGGAATAGAAGGTTTGAACTATGAAGATCTATTTATACAGCCCGATGTGGAACTGCCAGAGGGGTATAAACATCCCAAGTTTGAAATGTTCGATGGTACTGATGATCCCAGGGTTCACCTAAGGACTTACTGTGATAAGCTGGTCGGGGTTGGAAAAGATGAAAAGATTCGGATGAAGCTCTTCTTGAGGAGTCTTACTGGGGACACGTTGTCTTGGTATATCAGCCAGAACCCCAAGAAATGGTCCAATTAGGTAAGCATGGCGTTAGATTTCATGGACCAATTCAGGTTCAACACAGAAAATGCACCTGATGTCTTCTACATCCAGAATGTCAAGAAGAAGCCCATTGAGACTTTCCGCGAATATGCTACTCGTTGGAGGTCGGAAGCCGCCAAGGTCAGGCCCGCTTTGGACGAAGAACAGATGAATAAATTCTTCGTCAGAGCACAGGATCCAAAATATTATGAGAGACTGATGGTCATCAAAAATCACAAATTCTCTAATATCATCAAGCTCGGGGAAATAATGAAGGAATCAAGAGCGAAATGGTAACAAATTTCGAGGCACTGCAAGACACAAATAATGCATTCCAATCAGGTGGCATATCGAAGAACAGAGATGTCGGGGCAGTAATGGTGGCTCAGGGTCCAAAAACTCCGCTCACATACCAAGCACCTCCACCCACATACCAAGCATCTCCACCCACATACCAAGCATCACCACCTACATATCAACCCTCATCTCCCAGATATTCCCAACCAACCGTTGTCCATCATACCTACAATTCCCAACCATCCCACTTCCAATCACCTCAAAATTGCCAAAATTATCCAAGACAAGACCCAATTTCAACCTCAAGCCACCCAGACAATACACCGCCATTGTTGAGCCCACCGACCAGTTGTATGAAAGATTAAAGGCCACAGGTTATGTCACTCTTATTCCCGCTGTGGCACTAGAAAATCCATCCCAATGGGTCAATCCGAACAAAACCTGTGCATACCACTCCGGCATGAAGGGGTACACCACTGCTAAGTGCTGAACATTGAAGGATAAGATTCAGACACTCATTGACAACAAGGTCATACAAGCGAAGGAAGCCGCACATAATGTCCACAACAATCCCCTCCCTGATCATAGAGGTGATACTGTACATGTTATAGAAACAAAAGAAGAATAGGACCCCGAAGGGTCAATCGGGCTTATCTGAGAAGGCGATGACTTTAAGGTTGCAGTTACACTTACTCCTATTGTGGTTCAGAATCAAGCACCAATTGACGTTGAGGTAACTGTATCAGTTCCATTCGAGGTGGAAGTAACACTGCCCGCAACCACCTCTGCTCCATTTGAAGTAGAAGTGGTCACACTTTTTACTGTGACGGTGTCAACCACACCCCCATTCAACTCGAAGGCAATACCCTAGGATTATGCCGTCGAGGCTCGGAGAAAAGAGAAGACTAAGATAGAGGAATCTAACGCCGCACAAGGGATGACTGAACTAGAAGAGTCTACACACCTGAACACCTGGGAGGTTAAAGCAAAGATGCCTCTACTAGACAACCTATCATTGAGACCGGACTAGATGACTTGTGGAGGAAAGTACAGGCAAAAGAATATTCTATTGTTGATCATCTGAACAAAGTCCCTGCTCAGATATCTATCCTATCACTACTACAAAATTTAGAGGCACACAAGAATGCCTTGATGAAAGTACTGAGCGAGACTTATGTACCCAATAATATCACAGGTAGAGAAATGGCCAACATGGTTGGTCAAGTGCTAGAGAGCCATAAGATTATCTTCCACGAAGATGAGCTGCCTCCCGAAGGTCTGAACCACAATCGAGCACTGCATATTACAGTACAATTTGAAGACAAATTCATTGCCAAGGTCCTTGTTGATGAGGGTTCTAGACTGAATATTTTTCCACTGGATACCCTGAAAAGGTTGGACAAAGGTTTCCATGAAATACGGACCAGAAGCATGAATGTGAAGGCTTTCGATGGGTCCCAGAGGGCCACAATTGGGGAAATCAACCTTTTCTTGTAGATGGGACCAACTTAGTTCGATGTTGAATTCAAGTACTTGACATACCAACCTCATATAATCTTTTGTTGGGCCGCCCATGGATCCATGCTGCTGGAGCCACCCTCAACACTACATCAAGTCGTAAAATTCGAATGGAACCGTCAGGAGGTAATCATTCATGGGGACAGGAGCAATCCCGTCTACACTCGTCAAACCATCTCGGTCATCGGACATAGAAGGAGGCTAGGAGGGGAAACTTATCATCACATTGAACCTGTCAATGCCGTCGAGAAAGATAAGTGGTAGAGTAACAAAATAGAAAGCATACTGGCATGGTTCGGATCCCGGCAAAGGGTTAGGAAAGAACCTCCAGGGTATCACCAAGTTGATAAGACTGAAAAATTATGGTACCACCTTTGGGCTCAGATACTAGTATACATGGCAGGAGTACAGGGAATGGTTCCCTCCATGGCGTGGACCGTATTACCCTCTTGTACAACCGATACCCTATTTGGAACTGGCTTTCCATCAGGCAGACACAATATGGGGGAACTGCCGAAGAAGAAGCACTAGCTGGGCTGAAGGATCTGTTCTTGGAAGATGAGGATATGGACTTCAGTGCCGTAATTGAGGAGGAGGAAGAAGGCCTCTCCATTCAGACTGTGGCAAAGGGAGCTGTTCTCAGAAACTGGACCGTCACACCATCCCGAGCCCGCCGAGTCCCTGGGTAGCTTGGCAAAATTTATAAGCCGTTCCAGGCATTTTAATTTTTTAGCAATTTTGTTTTATGATTTCTTTGTTTTAAAATAAATGCTCGATCCACCGAGCCAAGCTTTGTTTGAACAATTCCTCAGTTTTAATCAAATGCATTTATACTTTATCACTATTCATTACTATTTTTATACTTTTTCCCTTCTACATTGTTATTATTACTTTTTCTGATGAACCAGTGACTGTGACATGTAACAAGGCAACACAACATGAGAATAGTGACTTAGAGGAAGAAGATGAGATACCCGAGGAAATTTTCAGGGAGGTTGAGAATTTTGAGAACAAGCCTAAATCCAACTTGGACGAAACAGAAGCAATAAATTTGGGAGACGCCAAGACTGTCAAAGAGACCCGCATCAACATTCATTTGTCACCAACAAAAAAGGAAGAGTACATCCATTTGTTAAAGGAATATGAGGATATTTTCGCATGGTCGTATGACAATAGACCGGTTTGAGCACATCTATAGTAGCTCACAAGTTGCCTACTAATCCCATGTGTCCGCAAGTCAAGAAGAAACTCAGAAAATTCAAACTAGACATGAGTTTGAAGATCAAGAATGAGGTTACCAAGCAGATCAAAGCCAAGGTTCTCAGGGTGGTTGAGTACCCAACATGATTAGCTAATATTGTGCCAATTTTGAAGAAGGACGAGAAGGTCAGGGTATGTGTCGATTGTCGGGATTTAAACAGAGCAAGTCCCAAAGACGATTTCCCGCTGCCAAATATACACATCCTGATCGATAACTGCACCAAGCATGAACTCCAATCCTTTGTAGATTGCTTTGCAGGTTATCATCAGATCTGGATGGATGAAGAAGATGCTGAGAAGATAGCTTTTATTACGACTTGGGGTGTATACTATTACAAGATGATGATGTTTGGTATAAAAAATGCTGGGGCCACCTACATGAGGGCCATGACAACCATCTTTCATGGTATGATACACAAAGAAATAGAGGTATATGTGGACGACGTCATTATCAAATCCAAGAAGGCTGCAGATCATATAGCAGACTTGAGAAAATTCTTCGATAGGCTCAGGAGGTACAATTTGCAGTTAAACCCCGCAAAGTGTGCATTCGGGGTCCTCGCAGGAAGTTATTGGGATTCATCGTCATTTGTCGATGGATCGAACTGGATTCGACTAAAGTCAAAACTATTCAGGAGCTGCCACCACCCAAAATCAATAAGGATGTAATGAGCTTCCTGGGGCGGCTCAACTACATCAGCCGATTCATAGCACAGTTCACAGTAATATGTGAACTCATCTTCAAAATGCTGAGGAAAGATGCTGAGACAAGTTGGACCAAGGATTGTCAGAAAGCTTTTGACAAGATCAAGGAATACCTGTCCACACCGCCAGTTCTGGTCCCGCTAGAACCAGGATGACTATTGTTGCTTTATCTATCCATGTTAGATAGAGCCTTTGGATGTGTTTTGGGGCAACATGATGAGACAGGAAGAAAAGAGCAAGCCATATATTACCTGAGTAAGAAATTCATACCTTATGAAGCATGATATTTTCTGCTCGAACGAACTTGATGTGCTTTGACCTGGACAACCTAGAAGTTGAGGCATTACTTCTGTGCCTACACTACATACTTCATATCCAGGATAGATCCTTTGAAGTACATATTTCAGAAGCCCATGCCAACTGGGAAGTTGGCTAAATGGCAGATACTACTGAGTGAGTTCGACATCGTCTATGTAACTCAAAAGGTAGTCAAGGGACAAGCATTGGCAGATCACCTCGCTGAGAATCCAGTGGGAGGAGAATACGAACCCTTGAAAACGTATTTTCTTGATGAAGAAATATCATTCATGGGAGAATACATTACTGAAGCATATGACGGTTGGAGGATGTTCTTTGACGGAGCTGCAAGTTTCAAAGGAGTAGGCATTGGAGCAGTTTTGGTGTCAGAAACGGGTCAGCATTATCCCGTATCTGCTAAACTAAGATTTCCCTGCACCAACAACATGGCAGAATATGAAGCGTGCATACTAGGGCTCAACATGGTAGTCGACATGAACATTCAGGGTTTGTTGGTGATCGGCGATTTGGATTTGCTTGTGCACCAGGTGCAAGGAGAATGGGCTACCAAAAATTCCAAGATATTGCAATATCTGCACCATGTGTAGGAATTAAAAAGGAGGGTCACAAATATAGAATTCCGACATGTGCCCAGAATTCAGAACGAGTTCATCGATGCATTAGCCACTTTGTCATCAATGATACAGTATCTAGATAAAAACTATATTGATCCCATCCCAGTGAGGATCCATAATCAGCCGGCATATTGTGCTCATGTCGAGGAAGAAGCCGATGGAAAGCCTTGGTTCCATGACATCAAGGAGTACCCATCAAAAGGAGAATACCCAGAGCACGCAAATCACATTCAGAAATGCACGCTCCGGAGGTTGTCAAATTACTTCTTCCACAACGGAGGAAATTTGTACAGAAAAACTCCGGATTTGGGTTTACTAAGGTGTGTCGACGCAAAGGAATCTTCCAAGCTACTTGAGGACGTACATTCTGGGACATGTGGTCCGCATATGAATGACTTCGTTCTGGCCAAGAAGATACTCAAGGCAGGTTACTTTTGGATGACCATGGAGACGGATTATATTCAGTATATCCGCAAATGCTTTCAATGTCAAGTACATGCCAACATGATTAAAGTGCCACCAAACGAGCTCAATGCAACAAGCTTGTCTTGGCCATTCGCCGCCTGGGGAATGGATGTTATTGGTCCGATTGAGACCACTGCTTCAAACGGACACCGGTTTATTCTGGTAGCCATTGATTACTTCATGAAATGGGTAGAAGATGCATCTTACAAAGCTTTAACCAAGAAAGTTGTCGCAGATTTTGTCAAGGATCATATTGTCTGCCGATTCAGAGTTTTGGAGTCCATTATCACTGACAATGCCGCCAACCTCAATAGTGACCTGATGAAAGCTATATGTGAAACCTTCAAAATCAAGCATAAGAATTCCACTGCCTACAGACCTTAGATGAATGGAGCCGTAGAAGCTGCCAACAAAAATATTAAGGAGATACTAAGGAAAATGGTAGAGAATCACAAGCAGTGGCATGAAAAGTTACCCTTTGCTCTGTTAGGGTACCGCACCACATTTCGCACGTCAACTGGGGAAACGCCTTACATGCTGGTTTATGGTACCGAGGAGGTCATCCCAGCCGAGGTAGAGATTACTTCTTTAAGAGTCATACATGAAGCTGAACTCAGCGATGCAGAATGGGTAAGAAGTCACTATGAACAATTGGCCCTTATCGATGGAAAAAGGATGAACCCAGTATGCCACGGCCAACTCTATCAGAACAGAATGTCCAGAGCTTTCAACAAAAAGGGTCAAACCAAGGCAGTTCGCACCAGGACAGTTGGTATTGAAGAAGCTTTTTCCACACCAAGATGAAGTCAGAGGGAAATTCTCTCCCAACTAGCAAGGTCCGTATATGGTTCACAGAGTACTAATAGGAGGAGCACTCATACTTGCATAAATGGATGGAGAGATCTGGCCAAAACTAATCAATTCAGATGTAGTGAAGAGATACTATGCTTAGATTATTTTACATTTTCCTTTCTGATATATTGAACTACGCTTGACCTAATTCTCATTTAAGAGGGGATACATAGGCAGCCTTATGGGTCCGGTCATATCATAATAAAATTTTCATTTTCCCCAAAATTAGAACTGGGGAAGAATTTTGAGGAGGGTCCTCAAAATTTTGGAGCAAGTCCAGCCAGCACCATCACATCCTAGGAAGCCAGTCATCAGTCAAGAACTGGGGCAGAATTTTGAGAAGGATTCTCAAAATTTCGAAGAAGATTCAGCAAGGTCCGTCATTCGCAAACGGTTAAAAATCATCTACCAAACTGGGGCTGAATTTTGAGGAGGACCCTCAAAATTCTAACATAAGAGAGCTGCAATGCCTTTGAAATGTGTCATAGTTGCTAGTTCATCAAAAGTTACTTGATATATCAATATGCTTCCAAAATAAATCCATTTGTTTATCAATGAATGCATATTTTCGAAAATTCTATTTTTCATAACAGTCAGGTGCTACCTAGGGGAACTCGAAAGGGGCTTCTAGAACGGGGCGAGGCAAAACAAGCAGACGAAGTAAGAACCAACCTCCCCTCATGAAACTCACGGCTTTTCTGTGAACGCAGTCACATCTGACGATAGCATTCGTACACAAAGCAAATTCACCATCCATCCGGCCATTGACGCTGAACTTATCCTAGCTAAGATATACTCTACCCTTATCTGCTATTTTCTCTCTACATGAGTCTAATCTCTTACTCCACATTTGCATGGGACTAAGCCCTATCCCGAATCCTACATGAGTCTCAGCCCTGACTCCACATTTGCATGAGTCTAAATCCTTGACTCCACATTTGCATAGGTCTAATCCTTGATTCCATATATGCATAAGTCTAAGCCCTGACTCCATATTTGCATGAGTCTAATCCTTGACTCCATATTTGCATGAGTCTAAGCCCTGACTCCATATTTGCATGGGATCAAGCCTTGTCCCGAATCTTGCATGAGGCTAAGCCCTGCCTCCATATATACATAAGGCTAAGCATTGCCTTCCATTTGAATAGGACTAAGCCATGTCTCGAATCTTGCGTGAGGTTAAGCTCTACTTCCATATTTGCATAAGGCTAAGCAATGCCTTCTCTTTGTATGAGACTAAGCTCTGTCTCCAATCTTGCATGAGTCTAATCCCTGACTCTATATTTGCATGAGGCTGATCCTTGCCTCCATACCTGCATGAGTCTAAGCCCTGACTCCGCATTTGCATGAGGCTAATCCTTGCTTCCCCATTTGAATAAGGCTAATCCTTGCCTCCCCACTCGTATGGGACTAAGCACTGTCCCTCTTTGCACCAATATTGCTCTATTTTCTACTACTATCTACCTGCTTTTAAATTGGGTTGAGCTCTGCCCTCTGCTTCGCAAGACTAAACCTTGTCTTGTTATATCATATTATTGCATATCATGGGATAAAATATCACCAATCTGTCCAAAGGTGTCATAGTCTAAAGGCACCAACCTTATAGCCTGAAGACACCATGCCATGGCCTGAGGATCTTCCAAATTTGCATATCATTATTCAAAGGCGTCATGGTTCGGAGGCACCATTTCATGGCCCAAGAACATCATTTCATGGCCTACGAATACCTCATTAAAGTAATTCATGGCCCAGGATATCATGGTCTAAGGACGTCATCTTTAACCGTCCGAAGACAACCTTCATGATCCAAAGGGAATTTGTATCATGTTTAAATTTTCGCAAATAAGATTGTAGCATCTTTTATATTGTTGCTTTTGCAGAAAAGAATACACAACACAAATTATTGTTTCTTTGAGCAACCTATCCTTTCTTCTCTCTTTTCTCTGTCTTCGATAACGGTAACATCTTCATCCTCTCCGGCAAATCCACCGACAAACCCATAGCGCCGCCGACACTCGTCCAGGTAAGTACTCGTCTCCTTTCTCTCTCCTCTCTCTCTCCCCACATCCCTCTCTTTCTCTCTCCTTTCTTTCTCCTTTCTCTCTCCACGCGTCCCTCTCTTTCTTCCTCTTTCTTTTAACCTTAGCAGCAGCTAGGCCGGCGACCCACCAACACCGTCTCATCTTCCTTCTGCTTTTCCGACCCAACCAAATCACCCTCCTCTAGGTTTCGCTTTCGTCAAACCTTTCCTCTCCGTACCATTGTTTCTCGGACCGACACTATTTTTCGGCGACCGTTCCGGTGATAGCCCCCTTATTTTCTTGGTCCTGTGATGTGTTGTGTGTGTTTCAGGTAGCACTTTTGGTAGCTGTTTGGTGATGGGTTGGAGGTGCATAGGCAAAGCAGACCAGGACATTTGGCAGTCACAAAGGGCTAGACATCGGGTTCCAAAGCACCCGAGTTATATTTGCGAGAATTGTTGCGGCTGCCCAGGCAAGCGCGAGGCATACGGGCGAGTAGAACGGAGTATCACCAGGCGCATCAAGTCATATTTCCAAGTTCTTTCCATCGGGAGTTGGTACCTCCCGTTTTCTTGTCTCTTTCTCTATGTTAGTTAATTTGTGGTTATTTAGTTAGCATCACTTTAAGCATATTATTAGAATACTTGTAGTTGCAACCGGTTATTTTCTTGTTTGGGTCCGTGTTAGTGTTTTCTGGAGTTTGTCGTAGGTATAGTGGTTGTGGTGTGGGATGGTAGAGTAAGGTCATGTCCTTGAGGGGTACCGGGGGTGAGTAGGGGGTGGGGAGGGGGTCAGGGGTTGGGACGAGAGGAAAGGAGGGTAAGGGGTGTCACACCTCCTTTTTCACCTACGCCCGCGAGGGCGTAAAGGAGTTTTTCCAATTAAAGGACAATCAGACGAGATTTATTATTATTATTCAAAGTCGCCACTTGGAAAATTAATGGTATTCCAAGTCACCGATTTTGAATCCTGAACCGAGGAAAATTTGACTCTGTATCAGTCAGCGAACCCGAAATTCGAGTAAGGAATTCTGTTAACCCGGGAGAAGGCATTAGACATTCCCTGGTTCCGTGGTTCTAGCATGGTCACTCAACTGTTGCATTTGATTTTATCTGATTTAAATACATGCTAGCTTATGTGCTTTTTATTCGTAAACCACTTTTGTTATTATTTTAAAAGAATTGCAACGTCGCGAAAACGCGTCTCGAACCACGTCGCAATCAATGCAACCGTGGTTGTTAACACATTTCGACTTCGTTGGAATTTGAATTTGGGTCGCATCAATGCGCAACCGAGTTTAAGAAGGTAATTTTATTAAAATCATGCTTAAAGAGTCTAACGTAATATTATTTTGAGGGAGGCCATGAAATTCGCTAAACGGTCCATCCCGAAGTCTAAAATTAATACAATATCTATTGAGGGCCCCGCAATTTGTGGTTTTATTCGGCGAGGCTCGTCTCATTTTATTTTAAAATGTTTGTCTCTATTAATAAAACAAAGGTCCTAATTAATTGTCATGGTTTAGAAGTTATTACATTTGGGTTCCACTTAAGGGAAAACATATCTAGGCCATTTGCTGATTTAGGCCCAAATCCAAACGGATGCCAACGTTCAGAGGCGTGCACGGGCCACATCTCACTAAAGCTCTCATTTCGAGCATTTGGGGCTGCAATTGTATTAATCACAACTTTGGCCCACATTCATACCCAGGTACGTTTAGAGGCTTCAAAGTTCAAAGCCAACTGGACAGCTAATAACGATCTCAACCAATGTGATTTGTACCTTGAATTACTAATTTGTTACCAATTAAGCTCTAAGACCCGTTGTTATTTAAGATACAATCACACGAATTTTAACCAACTAACTGTCACAGCTATGATTTTCACTCCAAACCTTCAACTAATGCCCAATCCACTAATTATCTAAGTTATTAACCCTTCGATGCCAACTTAATAGACCATTGACACAAGAAATCAAACTACCATATAGTAGCACACTACTTCCAAAACAACCAAGTACAGATTCGAAATTAATAGTCCACTGCAGTTCATTTATTACAAATTGCAAAAGTGTTTCATTCATCCAATTCTCTATTATTACTGCTACGCCATTGGAATTCCAATTTACATGATATTGCACAAATTCGACATTAATTTAACATGACTTGGATTTTATTTCTTCAATCGACCAACACACAGATTCAGTCCGTCAACATCAAAGGAAACTGAAAAAGTACCTGGAAATCGACACAAGTAGAAGAAGAGGAGGTGAGCCACAACACAGCAGCAACAACAAACAATTCCCAACAGTCATCAAATAACCAACAGCCAAGAAATAGGTTCGAAATCCAGAAATATTCAACAAGCTAACAGAAAACTAGCAAATCAACCCAACACTGCTTGAACCAACCCATAATAGCTCAAAATCACAACCAGATAGTCCGTAAATGTTTAAAACCAATCAGATTCACTAGATCAAGTCAAAATCAATTTGAATGGACCCAAGGCCATTCAAAAACCAACCAATAAACTTCAAAGGGACCTCAGCGATCAGAAGAGAGTAGAGTTGATCAGAATTAACCCAAGATCAATGTAACAATGCCTATTTTGATTTTTGTTACATATTTTCTGTTTTTGATTTTGATTATTTGTTTTAACTAAGAACTAAAAGAAGACTTTAGTTTCAGGTTTGAATTTCCAAATCTGAAATTTGGAGAGGGATTTTTTTTGAATTACATGGCTGAAAAACCTCTCTCTTAAGGCATTTAGGGATGCCTTTTATAGGCAGAGCTGAGGGCAACCCTTATTCTCTGTTTACAAATCAGTCCCTTATCTATTTATTCAATTATTCCCTTAATTTCTAACTTGTTACCCAAGTAATTCCACTAGAATTATTGAAATCTACACTAAAGTACCACTCTAGAAGGCCCTAGAAGATTCTAGTTTCAACTACCATGTGCTGCCCAATCCTAAATGTCTAAACTACCCCTGAACTTAAGCTAAAACTACAGCTATAACCAATATAGTTTCGTAAGCTCTGAATATACCCCAATTTAAACTCTTGTTGAATCTATCGATTGAACTCAGAATTAATGACCAAACTAACTACCAAACGACGACTAATTAAACTGAAACTGAACTAATTAGTAATTAACTTAAACTAAAGGAACACCAGAAATTAATTTAAGCAAAACTTAGTAAAACTAATTAACAAATTATCAACGGCTTAATTAAGATCAGGAATTGGAACAACCAATCAGGACACAAGATTAGAACAATATTGACAAAAATTAAAACGCAAATTAAACTAGACATTAGCCATGAAATTCACACATGCAGAAAATCAGAAAAAGGAAAAAGAAATTGAAAATAAAATAAAATACCAAAAAGAACTCACTGATAACAAAGAGCTCCGGCCAATGGTTGTTTCTCCAAATCCCCCGAAATTTCTGACCTGTAACATCCCTAACCACGTGTTTTCATAAGAAAACCCCTGGTTAGGGTTGTTAGGGTCCGAAATCATGGAGATTTTGCATTAGGGTTTTGGTCAGAAACCTTCGATCTGATATTCGAGCTGTTCTAGGTAGATTCGAGAGATAGGGCTATTGGGGTTGGGTAGAGGAGGCCTAGGCGGTCACATGGTGTTAATTTGGTGGTGGTTACTTTGGGTTTTGGCCGGAGAATCTTTGATCGAAGATTCGACGAGCTAGGGCTGGATTTGAAGGAAACGGGTGGTGGATTCATGACGAGAGAGAAGAGGAGGTCTCATGGTGTTATTTTGGTGGTTGATGGCATAAGTGGTGTTCGCCGGCGGTGGGGTTCCGGCGAAGTAAAAGGGGGTACGAGGAAGGTGAATTATGTTTTTAGGGTTTGGGAATTTTCAGACATATTTATTAAGTAAATAAGAAATCCCCACAGCCGTTGGATTAGGGAGAATGAAGGGTTGGGATTGGTTTGCTGTGTAACGACGTCGTTTGGGCGCCTCTGGAGATGAGTCATTTGGACCGGGTGGGGGGTTTGAGAGGGGTGGGTTATTTTTGGACATTTATATAATAACGAGAGGGAAGTCCTGGCCGTTAGATCTGATAACCTCGACGGTCCAGATCAACTGGGAACGAAACGACGTCGTTTCGAGGGCAAGAGGGGCGGACCGGGTAGAGGGACGGGTTTGGGCCGGTTTCTGGGGTGTTTTTGGTCTGATTTTTTCTTTGGGTTGGGTGAATTTAATTGAAATGGCCAAATTGTGAGTAGCCCTCTTTATTTATTCCCCCCTTTTTTGTTCTTTTTATTTCTTTTACTCATTTTTCATTTTGTATTTTTGTTTTATTTTTTCCTAATTTTATGAGGATGCACAATTAAAAATAAAAATTCTAATTGATGTCAAAGCTAAATTAATTAAATTCTAAAATTATTTAAAACCTATTTCACGACAAATTCACAATTAAAACGATTAAAATGCAAAGTGGACTATTTTTGTGATTTTTATATTTTGTTCAAAAACAAATTAACCCCTACTTAATCCTAAAATATGAACTTATATCCTAAATGCATATTTTTGTATTTTCATATGAATTAACATGCACAAATAAAATGCAAACAACTATCAGAAAGTGACACCAAAATTCACAAAAATTGTAAAAATAAAGAAATTGTTTTGTTTGAATTTTTGGGAATAATTTGCTTTGGGCAAAAATCACGTGCTCACAGCTGCCCCTCTTTGCCCGAAAACACGAAGAGTTTTTGCGCAAAGACAAGTGAGCGGAAACGAGCGATTTTTTCCCGTTTGAATATTCCGCGTGAAGCATTTTTTAAAGAGCTGACCGCACCCTGCTTCAGAGGTTGCCTACATATCCTGGGCTAAACAGGAATCAGGTCAGTGTAGTTCGGGAGTGTCTGGTAGCTGGGACTACCAGGAACTGTAATTTCACTGCGATTGCTGCTGCTACTGCTTGCTGACCTTCCTTATTACACCATGGCAAAATAAAAGAAGCTAAACTGAACTATGACCTATGAATTAAAAAATCCTATCTAAATTCTTCAAACTTGTTGTTGTACTTCCTCGTTGCCTTGTTGTCTTGTGTTTTCTTGGAAAAATCCCTTGTTGCCATTGCAAACTACAAACTGAGGTGTTGTTCCTTTCTTCAAATTGCTGAACTTGAATGTATTCCCTTGTCGTACGGGTGGGCTCCCGATTACTGAAACTTGAACTGTATGTCTCTGTTTTCCAGGCGGACTCCTGACTTCTGAATCTTGAAATTGAATGTATTCCTTTGTTATCCAGGCGGGCTCCTGACTGCTGAACTTGAACTTGAATGCATTCCTTTGTTATCCAGGCGGGCTCCTGACTGCTGAACTTGAACTTGAATGTATTCCTCTGTTCTCCAGGCGGGCTCCTGACTTCACCAAAGACAAAACAAAGAATTTGAAATCTAAAACTTAAATTGCACTCCCTTGTTCTCCAGGCGGGTTCCTGACTGTTGCGCTTGAAAGTATTCCCTGCTCTCCAGGCGGGCTCCTGACTTCAAACAGACAAAACAAAGGAAATTTTCTGCCCCAGTTTGGTGGCTGGGGCAGATGTGATTGTAAAACTAAACCATATTACCAAGTATTACTAAGGATTTGAAAGCTAGGTCCCATTATTCAGGGGGTCCTGACAACTCTTGACTAAACGACGATTTAAAATCTAAGTTATATCTTCTACAGGTGTGACTTCTGCTAAATCATGCTATCTAAGAGGATCTTTAAACTACTCCCCATTATCCATGAGGGTCCTGAAAATCAAAGGTCAAATTTTATCTTAAGGGTGACAACTTTCATGTCTGAATTATACTACCCTACAACAAAGTTTACGCTAAATGTTGTTATCTAATTGAAATCTTAAAGCTAAGTCCCATTATTCAGGAGAGTCCTGGAAACTCCTAATTGAATCCTGTCTCGAACATGCACACTTCTAAACCAACTTATACTCCTTTAGGGTACATTTATGCTAGATTATGTTATTTTGAACTTTAAACTAGGTCCCATTTTCCAGGAGGGTCCTGAAAATCAAAAATCGAAACTGCTTATTGACTGCCTTTCTCCACAGAGGGTTCCTCTGAAACAAACGAACTTTTCTGCCCCTGTTTTAATCAAAGAAAATTTGTCAGTTCAAAAATGGTGGTTAGTTGGTGGCATTCTTGCTGGAGATCTATCTGCTGTATTATTTTGTTCCGACTGGCTTCCCGAACTGGCCTTGAATCGCTTGCCTTTCTTCTTGACTTTCAAACCCCTGACTCTGACAAACTGAGTGTTCTGTACCCATGTTGTTGTTTCACACCTCTGACCCTTTTTCTGAACTTTTGCACTTCCCACGACATTTCCCAATCATTCCACCGATGACACTTCCGATGATTCCCTGTATTCCACCTTTCATCACATTGTTTTTGACATGCTCTGACCATATCGCGCTTTACACTTTCCGGAATCTGGTAGTGAGTTTTGAAATCCCTTTCCACTTGCTTTGAACAAAACTGACATTGAAATATTTTAGACAGATAAAACCCCCAAAGAGAATGAAATTCAATGAGTTTACGAGTTAAGGATAAGAAGAATCCAAAACTGGATGACTGCTAAAAAGAAAAGGGGAAAGAAACTTATCTGACCAGAACAACCGGTACCAATCGTCATGACATGCATTTCGGACTAATCGGCCCAATCTGTCCAACTAACCAACTCTTGGTCGCCACCCTTTGTTGCCCCAGAATTTCCATCACTTTATTACTTTATCCAAACCTTAGCCTTGTTCGTCCTGTGGTGCCTCGAAACAATTTTCCACCAACAGACCTTTCTCCATCAATCATTTCTCAACTCACTTTCGCCTCAAGGTGCCCGCAAGGGTTTTCACCAATAAGACTCTCTCATTTTATTCTTTCTCTCAACTCCCGTCACCTTACGGTAAGACTCTCTCATTTTTATCTTTTTGCTTTTCTTGTTTGAACCAGAGTATTACCCCAGACATGAATTACCTTTACCTGCTTGACTTGGCATTTCTCAGAGACTGATCAGAAGGTCTTTCTTTGGACCGTAATGTGGGCTTTGGACGGGGCTAGAAAGAAAGGGTATGAAAGGCTCAAAATAATTTCAAAATGGGTTAATATTACAACTTTCAAATTAGATTTCTTACAACAACCACGACTTCTGCCCCAGTTTCTTGCTTGGGGACTTTTGAATTTTATTTTGGTATGACTGAACTTCAGAGAGGCTGCCTACGTACCCTTTCAGGATCAAGTCAAACGTAGTTCACGTTATCGTGATTACTTTCGTCGTGATTCTTTTTTCTTTTCTTTTGCTTTCTTTTCTTTTCTTTCTTTTCATTTTCCTTTTCTTTTCTTTTCTTTTCTTCTTTTCTTCTTTTCTTTTCTTTTCTTTTCTTCTTTTTCTTTTCTTTTCTTTTTCCTTTTTTTATGTCCGACACATGCGTTTCTTGATTGTGCCGTTGATTCCGAAAGAGGGGTATGAACGAAAATAATTAAGGCTCGAAGGGGATAACAAGGGATAAAGTGTTTGGATAGCAGAACAAAACGCCTTCGTCATTTCAATCTTTAAAAGGTGCCAAATACAAACAAGTACATTCAGAATAAAGAATCATACATAGTATTTCTTGATCGCATCGGAATTGATGGCCATTTCTACACATTTTCCTTCTATGTTTGTCAAATATAGTGCACCATTAGACAACACTCTGGTTACAACAAATGGCCCCTGCCAATTTGGAGCAAACTTTCCTTTTGCTTCTGCCCAATGAGGCAAAATACGTCTCAACACTAACTGTCCGACTTCAAACTTCCTCGGACGCACTTTCTTGTTGTACGCTCTTACCATTCTTTGTTGGTACAGTTGACCATGACACACTGATGCCAATCTCTTCTCGTCAATCAAACTCAACTGCTCAAGGCGGCTTTTCACCCATTCATCATCATTGATCTCAGCCTCTACTATGATTCGGAGAGACGGGATTTCCACTTTTGCGGGTATCACTGCTTCCGTGTCATACACCAAAGAGTAAGGAGTTGCCCCCACTGAGGTACGAATAGTAGTGCGGTACCCCAACAATGCAAAAGGCAGCTTTTCGTGCCACTGTCTAGATCCTTCCACCATTTTCCGGAGTATTTTCTTTATATTCTTATTGGCTGCCTCAACCGCACCATTTGCCTTAGGGCGGTATGGAGTGGAATGACGATGGGTAATATTGAACTGCTCACATGTCTCCTTCATCAGATAACTATTAAGATTAGCCCCATTGTCTGTGAGAATCACCTTCGGTATCCCAAACCGACAAATAATGTTCGAATGCACAAAATCCACCACAACTTTCTTGGTCACAGACTTGAATGTCTTAGCTTCCACCCATTTGGTAAAATAATCTATAGCTACCAGAATAAACCTGTGCCCATTTGACGCTGCTGGATCAATTGGCCCAATAACATCCATGCCCCAGGCAACAAAAGGCCATGGTGCGGACATCGTATTTAGTTCTGATGGCGGAGAATGAATCAAGTCTCCATGCACTTGGCACTAATGACATTTACGTACGAAACTGATACAATCTCGCTCCATAGTGAGCCAATAGTAACCTACCCGTAGGATCTTCTTTGCCAAAACATATCCGCTCATATGCTGTCCACAGACTCCCGAATGTACCTCAATCATGATAGATGTAGCCTGCCTCGCATCCATGCACCTCAGCAACCCGAGGTCTGGAGTTCTTTTATATAACACTCATCCACTAAGGAAGAACCCGCTTGCCAACCGTCGAATTGTTCTTTTCTGATCATCGGTGGCCTGTACCGGATACACACCCATCCTGATATATTCCTTGATGTCATGAAACCACGGCTCACCGTCAAGTTCCTCTTCCACTATATTACAATAAGCGTGCTGATCGCGGACTTGAATCTGCAAAGGGTCCACGTAAGCCTTATCCGGATGGTGTAATATTGATGCTAGAGTAGCCAATGCATTGGCCACTTCATTATGAATCCTTGGAATGTGCTTGAATTCTATTGACTGAAACCGTTGACAAAGCTCATGCAAACATTGTCGGTACAGTATAAGCTTTAAGTCCCGTGTTTCCCATTTTCCTTGAATTTGGTGTACTAGTAGGTCCGAGTCACCCATGACCAAGACTTCCTGGACACCCATATCTACAGCTAATCTCAACCCCAAGATACATGCCTCATATTCTGCCATATTGTTCGTGCAATAAAAACGAAGTTGGGATCTAACAGGGTAATGTTGCCCTGTTTCAGAAATAAGCACCGCTCCTATTCCCATCAAAGAAAAGTTTCCATCCTAGCTTCTCAACTTGTTCCAATTCTTCAACATGCATCACCTCTTCATCAGGGAAATAAGTCTTCAAAGTTCATAATTTTCATCAACCGGATTCTCGACCAGATGGTCCGCCAAGGCCTGTGTTTTCATCACAGTCCGAGTCACGTAGACAATGTCAAAATCTGTGAGCAGGATCTGCCACTTTGCAAGCCTCCCTATGGGCACAAGCTTCTGAAAGATATACTTTAACGGGTCCAAACGAGATATGAGGTAAGTAGTATAAGATGACAAATAGTGTTTCAGCTTCTATTCCACCCAAGTTAGGGCGCAACATGTCTTTTCAAGATGAGTATACTTAACCTCGTAGGGTGTGAACTTCTTGTTGAGTTAATAGATGGCCTGCTCCTTCCTTCCGGTGATATCATGTTGACCCAATACACAGCCGCACGAATTGTCCAGTATCGTTAAATATAGAATCAAAGGTCGCCCTGGTTCTGGCGGAACCAACACGGGTGGATTTAACAAATACCCCTTTATCTTATCAAATGCCTCCTAACATTCGTTTGTCCACTTGACCACAACGTCTTTCTTTAAAAGCTTAAAGATAGGCTCACAAGTTGTCGTGAGCTGGGCGATGAATCTGCTGATATAATTCAATCTCCCCAGCAAACTCATCACCTCGGTCTTGTTCCTCGGAGGTGGCAATTCATGGATGGCCTTGATTTTTGATGGATCCAGTTCAATACCCCGACGGCTGACTACAAACCCCAACAACTTTCCAGACGGCACCCCGAACACGCACTTTGTAGGATTAAGCTTGAGATTGTACCTGCGAAGCCTTTGGAAGAACTTTCTCAGATCCCTGACATGGTCAGATTGCTGTCTAGACTTTACAATCACATCGTCCACATACACCTCGATTTCCTTGTGTATCATATCATGGAATATTGTTGTCATTGCTCTCATATAAGTTGCCCCAGCATTTTTTAAACCAAACGGCATGACCCGATAACAGTATGTTCCCCATGGCGTGATGAATGTCGTCTTTTCTGCATCTTCCTTGTCCATTAAAATCTGATGATAACCCACGTAACAATCCACAAAAGAACCAATCTCATGTTTGGAACAATTATCAATCAATATGTGGATGTTCGGCAGCGGAAAATTATCTTTTGGACTTGCCTTGTTAAGATACCGGTAATCGACACACACCCTGGTCTTGCCATCTTTCTAGGGCACAAGCACAACATTAGCTAACCAGGTGGGATACCGTGTAACCCGAATGACATTTGCATCGAACTGCTTGGTGATCTCTTATTTGATCTTTACACTTATGTCCGTTTTGAACTTTCTCAGCTTCTGCTTGATAGGAGGGAATGCCGGGTCAGTGGGCAATTTGTGAACCACTAAATCGGTACTTAAACCCGGCATGTCATCATACGACCATGCAAAAACATCCTTGTACTCAAACAATGCTTTGATTATACCCTCCTTGAGCTGTGGCTCCAGATGAACACTTATTTTAGTTTCACGAACATTGTCTGGGTCCCCTAGATTAACCGCTTATGTATCATTTAGGTTAGGTTTGGGTTTTTCTTCAAAGTGACTTAATTCTTTACTAACTTCCTCATAGGCCTTGTCATCATCATATTCCACCTCATCATGACACTCGATTTCTTGCACTATTATTTTTGAATTAGATTGGCTTTTAAAACTGGGCCAAAGATTCCTTATGCATGTCATGTCATTGATATCAGCATAAAAAGAACTGTACAGAAAAGAAAAGAAATGGAAACCAAATTAGGAATTAAGAAAGAAAAGGAATTGCATTTCATTGAATGTAAAGATAATAGGGTTTTAACTCGTCCAAACGGACAGAACATAGCAACTGAATTACAAACCCTGGAATAATCCAGGTGAACAAGAGGAAAACAAAACCCACTACCGCGACTCCCTTCGAGATGAAAGAGGAGTGGCTTCCCAGTTGCTGACATTAGCATGTGGCTCGATGTACTATATATCTGCTTTGCTTGACCCTTCCCCGGCCTCAACCATGTTCACCTCAACAAATACCTTCTCAAGCCCTTTCTCGAAGTTCCCATCCGCAGCAATCAGTGGACCGGACACCTTTGCCAATAATTGCTTCCCGATACTTGGCCTGACGAAGGACCTGGACAGACGTGGAATTGGTTTGGGAAGAACCCATCCTCTTTTCTTCATCTTGCGGGCTTGTCTTACATCCGCTGCCGTAGGCTTGAAACCCAGCCCAAAGGTATCCAGATTCTTGGGCAAATAAACTGGCTGAACAATACCTTGCAAATCAGCACCCAACCCTTTGCCTGATACAAACCCGTTTTTCAACATTTCAGAGGCTACCATGACAGTTGCAGCTATTATTCTGGGGACCGGGACGCTTTTACCTTCATGAACCTTTTTTACCGAGACTGTATCAAAAACCTGGTAAACCCACGGCCCTTTATCATCATCAGTCTCTATGAAGGGTACGATGGTATCACTTACAATGCTCATGTTGTCTTCCCCATGTACTACGATCTCTTGTCTATCCCACTCGAATTTAACCATCTGATATAGTGTAGAAGGCACTGCTTTGGCAGCGTGGATCCATGGTCGCCCCAACAAAAGATTATAAGACACCGCCACGTCTAACACCTGAAACTCCATGGTGAACTCGATCGGACCAATTATCAATTCAAGTATGATGTCACCCACTGGGTCTGTACCACCACCATCAAACCCCCGAACGCAGATGCTATTCTTATGAATTCTGTCATCATCAACCTTCAACTTGTTCAATGTAGACAAAGGACAGATATTGGCACTGGACCCATTATCAATCAGTACTCGAGTGACTACCGAATCTTCACATTTCACGGTCAAATAAAGAGCTTTATTATGTTCTGTACCCTTCACGGGCAATTCATCATCAGAAAATGTCACTCTGTTTACTTCAAAGATTTTGTTCGCGATTTTCTCCAAATGATTCACTAAAATTTTATCGGGGACATGAGCTTCGTTCAATATCTTCATCAGAGCCCGGCGATGTTCATCCGAGTGGATAAGCAATGAAAGCAACGAGATTTGGGCTGGCATTTTTCTTAGCTTCTCAACAATAGAATAATCTTGCACTATCATCTTTTTCAAGAACTCTTCTGCCTCTTCCTCCATAATAGCTTTCTTAACTGGCGCCGGATTTTCCTTGGGAGCCCTAGCCTTTCTCAACTCTTCGGGGGCAAAACAACGTCCCGAGCGAGTTAAACCTTGTGTTTCACAGATTTCCTCTTTGATTTCCTTCCCCTTGTAGGTCACAACTACCTGTTCATACTTCCACGGAACAACTTTACTATCAATCACTAGTAACTGGGTTATTGGCTTTATGACAACTGGTTCTATGTGAGCCCCCTTCACGACTGTCGCAGGTGTGCTTGATACTCCCCGAACCACTACCTTGATCAGCTCTGGTTTCTTCGTAACAACAGAAGATCCTTTCCCCATCACCACAACTGGCTTGTTGTCTATTCTTTTCAACTGAACCGATGGTTTCACACTAGCTAACTTTTCATTCAGTTTGGCTTCACTAGAACAGATCGTCATGACTGCCTATGAGGGCTTCTTAAACTCTGCTCCCTTATGTATCAGTTCAATCATGTTGGCCTCATGATGCGCTGGCAACGGGTTCTGGTTAATATTGGGTGCCTCCGGGGCCTGAACCTCGATCCTGTTTGTGTCAATAAGCTCTTGCACCGCAGTTTTCAATCTCCAACATTTCTCAGTATCATGTCCGGGAGTCCCTGAACAATATTCACAGCTCACTGAATGGTCCAGATTTTTAGGAAAGGGATTTGGCATTTTGGCCTCAACCGGTTCAACAGGCCTACCTGCCTCAGTTTGTGGAAAAGAGTGGTATAGGATTCTCCCAGCGGAGTGAATGTTTTCTGTTTCTACATTCTCTCATTTCTGAAAGCCTGGTTTGGGCGGAAGCCGGATCCTGGCCTATAAGCCCTCGGGTGTGGATATGTGTTTTGTGGAGCTGGGTATGTGTTTTGGGTAGCCGGTGCACGCCATTGTACGTGAGTCGGAGGCTGGGTATAAGTTTGGGCATGATGGACAAAAAAGTGTGGCTCTGGTGGTGGATAATAGTGTTAAGGAGAGCCATATGGGGTATACGGGTAATTTGGGTGGTGGGGTCTGGGTTGGTTGTAATAGGGTGAAGGGCTTCTGGACTTGGACCATACTCCGGATTCGACAGTTGCAACCTCTTCTTTCTTCTTCTTCCCAAGCACACCCCCAGTGCCGTTTTGAATGGCTTGGGTGGTTGCTTTGATTGCTGAATAACTCATGATCTTATTGGATTTGAGTCCCTCCTCAACCATGCCTCCCATTTTCACGACTTCATTAAAGGACTTGCCCACTGCTGACACCAAATGACCAAAATAGGTGGGCTCCAAAGCCTGCAAGAAATAATCAACCATTTCACTCTCTTTCATCGGGGGTCAACCCTCGCCGCTTGCTCTCTCCAACGGAACCCATATTCTCGAAAGCTCTCACCGGGATTCTTCTCGATCTTTGTCAGTGACAGTCGATCTGGGATGATTTCAAGATTGTATTGGAACTGACAGGCGAAGGCTTGGGCCAAGTTGTCCCAGGTGTACCACCTGCTATGGTCTTGTCTAGTGTACCATTCCAACGCCGATCCGCTCAAACTTTGGCTGAAGTATGCCATCAGCAATTCATCTCTCCCTCCTGCTCCTCTCATCTTGCTACAGAATCCCCTTAAATGTGCTACTGGGTCGCCATGCCCGTCGTACAAATCAAACTTAGGCATCTTGAACCCGACCGGTAACTGAACATCTGGGAACAGACATAAATATTTATAGGCCGCACTTACTTGGCCCCCTAACCCCCTCATGTCTTGGAATGATTGCTCCAGGCTTTTGACCTTTCTGATCATCTCCTCCTGCTCAGGGTTTTTGGGCGACTTCTCGGTGCCTGCCGTGAGATCAAGATGAGGGGTATAAGAGTAGGGTTCTGGAACTTTGAAGGTAGGCTCATGGGGATAATACTGGTTGTCGTGCATCTGGAACAGAGGTTCACTGGGGGATTGGTGTAGGGTAGCAAGCGGAGGTGATACAAAAACGGGAGTGATTGGTGGAGGAGGGTATGAGACTTGTTTGGATGGAGGAGCCTGTGATGTATGAGAAGTGGTGCCTTGGCATTGTTGGTAGAGGGGAAATGCTGGAGATGAATTCACAGTGGGCGGCTCCTGAGGCTGAGCCAATGGTGGGATATAAGCGGGGTTAGTGGGATAAACTGGCGGTGGATTCCCCTTCGCCCATGCTTGGTACATTTCAGCCATCTATTGTTTCAGCTTATACATTTCCTCCCTCATTGCATGAACGTCCATTTCTTCTACTTCTTTCGATAGGTCAACAATACTCGTATCAGATTCCGGGCTAGTCATGTTCGCTTTATCTTTAGACCGGGTGTTGTATGGATGAGTTGCCAGAACGCCAAACAACTAACCACCTACCTGGACTCACATATTTAGACAACAATTCCGTTAGCGGTTAGGCTTTAACAGATCGGATAACCGCACATTGGGCATGAATGCACCTATACAGTTAATCATTTCTATTATGCATTTGTTCGACCGCATGCATCATCCTGGCATTTCCTTAGTTCCAACTGTAAGCTTTCTCTTTTCTTTTATTTTCTCTTTTGTTTTCTCTCTTTCTTTTCTCCTCTTTTTTTTCCCTTTCCTTCCTCCTTTATTCTATTCCTTTCTTGTTTTTCCACTCTTCTCTTTTCTTTTCTTTCTTCTCTTATTTTCATTCATTTTCATCTCTCCACTTTTCTCTTTCTTCTTTCCCTTTCTTTGTTTTCTTTTCTTTACTTGGTTACGGTCGAATCCTATGGAGATTGCCTACGTATCGTGACCCCGCACGAATCAGACCAGGCGTAGTTCGTGAAAATAAGTGCCAAAATAAAGGAACAAATTTTTGGGAATTTTCAGACTTTCAATACCACAACATTCTATTACAAACTAAACATTCTGAAATGGAAAATAACAGACTCCAACTAAACTCAAATACAGACTCCGAACATACTAGCATAATTGGACGCAAAAAGAAAACAGACTGACAAACAACAAATTCTAAAATGAAAAACACAGACTCGATCTATGAATACATTAGTGCTTCAAAAACGGGTGCCCGCGGGGCATCGTTCAGCCTCACCGCAGGCTTAGGTGTCAAATCCTTTTCAAGTTGCTCCAACTCATACATGGTTCGCTTGACGTAAATCATCACTGCTGAGAAGAAGGTAGTGCGGGTCATGTCTTCACATGCCCGACATCTCCTGAGGATGGCGTGGGCAATGGTCTCAATCCTGTCTTTTGTTCGACCCTTTTCTATAAGCAATCGCCTTACTTGAGTATTGCGAGCCTCCAACATGTGAGAATCCTGAAGCTGCTGATCCTGCAGCTGCTGTATTCTACTTCCATTCGGGCCAGTAAGTCATAGCAGTGTCCACTTTTGGTCTCAAAAGCTTTAACTTGCTTAGCTGCCTTATCCTCAAGGGTGACCACTTTTCTTTTCAGACTAGCAATGGTCTTTTCATGATCCTTCTTTAATTGTTGCATGTAATGGGTGCGTTCTTCTGTTCTTTTTACCCACTGTGCCCGGATTCCTGCTATGGTGCCTTCGGATTTTTCCAGCTCATCCCGGCACTCACTGATTTCCTTTTTCAACCCCTTTATCAACCGCTCGTCCGACCGGCTCCTTTGTTGGTTATTGGCAGCTATCCTCATTTGCTGGATTTGGGCCCTAAGCTCCTCGTTTTCTTGGGCCAACCTGTTCTTTTCTCCCTGATCAGCAGCAAATTGCACACTTTTCTCAAATTTCAGAGCTCCAATCTGTTGTTTCAGCTTGTCGATTTCAGCCTGATAGCCTTCTTCTTTTGCTAGCCAACCCCATTGTTCTTGTGATGATTCAGTGAAATCTTGGATGTGGGGTCTTTTAGCTGGCCTCTGATGCTCAAGTTCTCTTCTGTACCATGCAAGGTATTCTGGCGACATTTCTCCTTTGGCCCGATCCTGCACACAAGTATCTGCTTGTAGATATTGACATTCATTCCAAATCTCGCGGACTTTTGCTTCGGGAAACTATCCGTCAAGGCTAATCTCAATTACTTGAGCACTAAGATCTTCCTCCCGTGGCACTGTTTGGTATCTCCCGAGTTGTCTCAGAACCCGACATGGAGCATAAGGCTGGATGCTCTTAAGTCCCATCAAAAGAAAATGCGACCTAGCTACTGGCATGTATATGATTTCTTCAACAGACAACCATCCCAACGTCCACTGTATCTGATTGTCCGTGAGAGTACGAAAGTATGATATCCACGCTGTTACTCCTTCAGGCAGACTAACCCCATCAATCCTTGTGTAAAACTCTCCTATACAGGTTTTGTCAGACGTGCCATAACTCAAGAGCTGAGAATGGTGGCAGAGATGCTTGGTCATCCACATTTGCAACAACAAGTTACACCCCTCAAAAAAGTTGCCTCCAGCTTTGCAGGCAGTGAGAGCTCGGAAAATGTCAGACGCGATCATAGGCGCAAAAGTGCTTTCATCTTGAGTAAGCAAGGTACTGACGACCCCGACTACTTTTATATCAATATTCTCATCTTTCCTTGGGAACACCAAGAGGCCCAAAAAGGTTATCATGAAAGCCACCCGTCTGTGCTCATCCCATTTTTGACGGTTATTTTTACTGCATAGCTTGATGTCCGTCTTGTTAAATCCTCCCACGTGGCCGTACCTATCGTATATGAAGCACAGAGTGCAGAAGCCTTTTGCCAAATCTGGATTATGGACTATCCTGGGTATCTTTAATGAGTCTAAAAACCGATGCACCATGATGGCTCTTGGAGCAACCAGATATTTTCCTCTTAACGGAACCTCAGCATTTCCAATGTACCCGGCTATTTCCTCCAAAGTTGGGGTGAGCTCAAAATCTGAGAAGTGGAAGACATTGTGCGTTGGGTCCCAGCAAGTGACCAACGCTCTTATAATATCACCCCGAGGCTTGATTTCTAACAAACCCGTAAGACCTTTCAGATATTTCTTGACTTCGTCTTGTCCTTCTTTGCCTAAATCGTTCCACCATAGCCGCAACTCGAAAGGGATTTTAGTCATTATTGAGAAAGGTTCGTTTTGCATCGTGCTCATCCTGCACATTTATTAAGGTGATTTAAGCAAAATCAAAACTTTTATTTGACTCAAAACAAAATTAACTATTTCCTTTTCCAAATTTAAAGTGACAGACTCGGTTTTCAAACATGGCCTTTCAGCACTCCCAAGAACGAAGATTTTAAGGCTGTGAGAGTCAACCAATCAAAAATCCAAATTGACCAAAAATGGCCGTCTTGCAAAGTCAGCCTTCCGGCGTCAATTTCGGGAACGTTCGGCTGTTTTTGACGAAAACAACATCACCCGACTTATTCATGCCAAAATTTAAATATTTTTGGTTATTTTTGCAAAGGGGAGGTTGGACCCGATGAGGGTTGCCTACGTATCCCACACCCTATGAGAATCAAACCGGCGTAGTTCGGGCAAAGAAACTAACTATATTTTGAAAATAAGGCTCTTTCTTTTCATTTTTCATGGCAAGACAAACTATTTTTCCTTTTCTATTTTTGAAAACAAGACAGAATAACGACTCTCCTTTTCTTTTTTTTATTTTCAACAAACAATAAACAACCTATTTTTTCCAAACTAAAACAAAGACTCTTTTTCTTTTCTTTTTCAACAAACAACTTTCCAAAAATAAAAGACTCTTTTTCTATTTTTCCTTTGCTTTTTAGTAAAACAAACTATTAAAAATAAAACATTTTCCTTTTTCCATTTTCTCAAAATTTTGGCCGAGTTTCGACAGTATTTGGTCATTGGTTTTTCCAAAATAATCAATTAACTCCCTAACTGCTATTCCTCTCTTTTTCTCTTTTCCTCTTTTCTCAATTTCCCCAACATTCCCGAGATTCAAAACCGGTCAACATGCTGGTTCGAAACAAATATATGTACAGAACAAATAGGATGCAACAGGGTGGTCTTTTCATTTCAGGTTGCTAGTCCTAGACGGACCCAACCCCTATGTTGAGTCTCCTAAGTCAAATGCAGCATGATGCAATTAAGCGCTCCTACTAGGGATCCGGCATGAAGTCAAGTTATTCTAGGTTCAAAACCTAGGTATGTGTTCTAAACAGTGCACTCGAGCGGACAACTCGAGCCGAGGAGGGGGAAGCGTACCGGGGACCCACGAGATCGTCCGGCTTTGCAATTTATCCGAGCCTCTTTTTATTTCAGGGTATGATACTAACAGAATAGGGAGTCTCAACCAGTAAGCACATCCCCGGATGTGAAAAGAGAAGGGTTTCGGCACAGCTTATATACAATTCAGATAATATCAAAGCGGTAAAACATTTAGCACATTTTGCATGAAACATGTAAGGAAATCAGATAAAGCCAACACAACAATTATTCTAAGCTCGAATTATTAAACCCTGAACCAGAGATTCTGGGTTCGGTCCCCAACAGAGTCGCCAGAGCTGTCACACCTCCTTTTTCACCTACGCCCGCGAGAACGTAAATGAGTTTTTCCAATTAAAGGACAATCAGAACGGGATTTATTATTATTATTCAGAGTCGCCACTTGGAAAATTAATGGTGTTCCAATTCACCGGTTTTGAATCCCGAACCGAGGAAAATTTGACTCTGTATCAGTCCGCGAACCCAAAATCCGAGTAAGGAATTCTGTTAACCCGGGAGAAGGTATTAGGCATTCCCGGGTTCCGTGGTTCTAGCACGGTCGCTCAACTGTTGCATTTGATTTTATCTGATTTAAATACATGCTAGCTTATGTGCTTTTTATTCGTAAACCACTTTTGTTATTATTTTAAAAGAATTGCAACGTCGTGAAAACGCGTCTCGAACCATGTCGCAATCAATGCACCCGTGGTTGTTAACACATTTCAACTTCGTTGGGATTTGGATTTGGGTCGCATCAATGCGCACCCGAGTTTAAGAAGGTAATTTTATTAAAATCGTGCTTAAAGAGTCTAACGTAATATTATTTTGAGGGAGGCCGTGAAATTCGCTAAACGGTCCATCCCGAAGTCTAAAATTAATACAATATCTATTGAGGGCCCCGCAATTTTTGGTTTTATTCGGCGAGGCTCGTCTCATTTTATTTTAAAACGTTTGTCTCTATTAATAAAACAAAGGTCCTAATTAATTGTCATGGTTTAGAAGTTATTACATTTGGGTTCCACTTAAGGGAAAACATATTCAGGCCATTTGCTGATTTGGGCCCAAATCCAAACGGATGCCAACGTCCAGAGGCGTGCACGAGCCACATCTCACTAAAGCTCTCATTTCGAGCATTTGGGGCTGCAATTGTATTAATCACAACTTTGGCCCACATTCATACCCAGGTACGTTCAGAGGCTTCAAAGTTCAAAGCCAACTGGACAGCTAATAACGATCTCAACCAATGTGATTTGTACCTTGAATTACTAATTTGTTACCAATTAAGCTCTAAGACCCGTTGTTATTTAAGATACAATCACACAAATTTTAACCCAACTGACTGTCACAGCTATGATTTTCACTATAAACCTTCAACTAATGCCCAATCCACTAATTATCTAAGTTATTAACCCTTCGATGCCAACTTAACAGACCATAGACACAGGAAATCAAAATACCATATACTAGCACATTACTTCCAAAACAACCAATTACAGATTCGAAATTAATAGTCCACTGCAGTTCATTTATTACAAATTGCAAAAGTGTTTCATTCATCCAATTCTCTATTATTACTGCTACGCCATTGGAATTCCAATTTACATGATATTGCACAAATTCGACATTAATTTAACATGACTTGGATTTTATTTCTTCAATCAACCAACACACAGATTTAGTCCGTCAACATTAAAGGAAACTGAAAAAGTACCTGGAAATCGACACAAGTAGAAGAAGAGGAGGTCAACCACAGCACAACAGCAACAACAAACAATTCCCAACAGTCATCGAATAACCAACATCCAAGAAATAGGTTCGAAATCCAGAAATATTCAACAAGCTACTAGAAAACTAGCAAATCAACCCAACACTGCTTGAACCAACCCATAATAGCTCAAAATCACAACCAGATGGTCCGTAAATGTTTAAAACCAATCAGATTCACTAGATCAAGTCAAAATCAATTTGAATGGACCCAAGGCCATTCAAAAACCAAACAATAAACTTCAAAGGGACCTCAGCGATCAGAAGAGAGTAGAGTTGATCTGAACTAACCCAAGATCAATGTAACAGTGGCTATTTTGATTTTTGTTACATATTTTCTGTTTTTGTTTTTGATTTTTTATTTTAACTAAGAACTAAAAGAATACTTTAGTTTCAGGTTTGAATTTCCAAATCTGAAATTTGGAGAGGGATTTGTTTTTTGAATTAGATGGCTGAAAAACCTCTCTCTTAAGGCATTTAGGCATGCCTTTTATAGACAGAGCTGAGGGCAGCCCTTATTCTCTGTTTACAAATCAGTCCCTTATCTATTTATTCAATTAGTCCCTTATTT
The DNA here is from genome assembly GCF_000393655.2 of Nicotiana sylvestris. NCBI lineage: Eukaryota > Viridiplantae > Streptophyta > Magnoliopsida > Solanales > Solanaceae > Nicotiana > Nicotiana sylvestris. The sequence continues at coordinate 40,363,825 of NC_091063.1, read as the reverse complement.
TCTAACTTTTTACCCAAGTAATCCCACTAGAATTATTGAAATCTACACTAAAGTACCACTCTAGAAGGCCCTAGAAGATTCTAGTTTCAACTACCATGTGTTGCCCAATCCTAAATGTCTAAATTACCCCTGAACTTAAGCTAAAACTACAGCTATAACCAAGACAGTTTCTTAAGCTCTGGATATACTCCAATTTAAACTCTTGTTGAATCTATCGATTGAACTCAGAATTAATGACCAAACTAACTACCAAACGGCGACTAATTAAACTGAAACTGAACTAATTAGTAATTAACTTAAACTAAAGGAACACCAGAAATTAATTTAAGCAAAACTTAGTAAAACTAATTTACAAATTATCAACGGCTTAACTAAGATCAGGAATTGGAACAACAAATCAGGACACAAGATTAGAACAATATTAACAAAAATTAAAACACAAATTAAACTAGACATTAGCCATGGAATTCACACATGCAGAAAATCAGAAAAAGGAAAAAGAAATTGAAAATAAAATAAAATACCAACAAGAACTCACTGATAACAAAGAGCTCCGGCCAGTGGTTGTTTCTCCAAATCCCCCGAAATTTCTGACCCGTAACATCCCTAACCACGTGTTTTCATAAGAAACCCCCTGGTTAGGGTTGTTAGGGTCCAAAATCATGGAGATTTTGCATTAGGGTTTTGGTCGGAAACCTTCGATCTGATATTCGAGCTGTTCCAGGTAGATTTGAGAGATAGGGCTATGGGGGTTGGGTAGAGGAGGCCCAGGCGGTCACATGGTGTTAATTTGGTGGTGATTGGGTTACTTTGGGTTTTGGCTGGAGAATCTTTGATCGAAGATTCAATGAGCTAGGGCTGGATTTGAAGGAAACGGGTGGTGAATTCATGATGAGGGAGAAGAGGAGGTTTCGTGGTGTTATTTTGGTGGTCGATGGCATAAGTGGTATTCGCCGGCGGTGGGGTTCCAGCGAAGTAACAGGGGGTACGAGGAAGGTGAATTATGTTTTTAGGGTTTGGGAATTTTCGGACATATTTATTAAGTAAATAAGAAAGCCCCACAGCCGTTGGATTAGGGAGAATGAAGGGCTGGGATTGGTTTGCTGTGAAACGACGTCGTTTGGGCGTCTCTGGAGATGAGTCATTTGGACCGGGTGGGGGGGTCTGAGAGGGGTGGGTTATTTTCGGACATTTATATAATAACCAGGGGGAAGTCCTGGCCGTTAGATCTGATAACCTCGACGGTCCGGATCAACTGGGAATGAAACGACGTCGTTTCGAGGGCAAGAGGGGTGGACCGGGTAGAGGGACGGGTTTGGGCCGGTTTCTGGGGTGTGTTTGGTCTGATTTTTTCTTTGGGCTGGGTGAATTTAATTGAAATGGCCCAATTGTGAGCAACCCTCTTTATTTATTCCCTTTTTTTGTTCTTTTTATTTCTTTTACTCATTTTTCATTTTGTATTTTTGTTTTATTTGGGAATAATTTGCTTTGGGCAAAAATTACGTGCTCACAAGGGGAAAGAGGGATCTTGTAAATTGAGGATCAGGTCGTGGAACATAGGCACGCTGGCGGGTAAGTCTATTGAGTTGGCAAAGATTCTCCAGAAGAGAAAGGTTAATATAGCTTGTGTCTAGGAGACTAGGTGGGCATGGACGAAGGCAAGAAATGTGGATAGGTATAAGTTGTGGTACTCTGGAGTCGTGAGGGGTAAGAATGGAGTGGGTATCTTGGTGGATAGGGATCTTAGAGAGTATGTGGTTGAGGTTAGGCGAGTGAATGATAGGTTGATGTTTATTAAGTTTGTGATCGGTGAGTGCACCCTCAATGTCGTTAGCGCTTACGCGCCGCAAGCGGGCTTGGATGAGGAGGTTAAGAGGTGCTTTTGGGAGGGCTTGGACGAGATTGTGCGTAGTATTTCACCTACTGAAAGGTTATTTATTGGAGGGGATTTTAATGGCCATATTGGCATGGCTGCTGGTAGTTATGGCGAGGTGCATAGTGGCTTTGGATTTGGGGATAGGAACGGAGGAGGTACTTCACTGTTAGACTCCGCTAAGGCTTTCGATCTGGTGATTGCAAACTCAACTTTTCCGAAGAGGGAGGAGCATCTGGTCACTTTCCAGAGTTCGGCGGTGAAGACTCATATCGATTACCTTCTCCTCAGAAGGTGTGATAGAGGGTTGTGCAAGGATTGCAAGGTTATCCTGGGAGAGACCCTCACGACTCAGCATAGGCTCTTAGTGATGGACATCGGCATTATGATGAAGAGGAAGAAAAGGTATGCTCGTGGCCGATCGAGGATTAGATGGGAAGCTTTAACCAAGGATAAAACCCGAGAATTGGAGGGGAGGTTATCCGCTAAGGGAGCTTGGAGGAGTAGTGGAGATACGAGCACTATGTGGTCGACGATGGCGAACTATGTGAGGGAGACGGCGAGAGAGGTGCTAGGTGTATCGAAGGTTTTTTCTGGCAGGAACCAAGGAGACTGGTGGTGGAATGACACAGTTCAACGTAAAGTGGAGGCGAAGAAGGTAGCGTACGCAAAGTTAGCAGGGAGCACAAGCGAGGATGAGAAGAGTGCGAATAGAGAGAGGTACAAAGTGGCGAGGAAGGAGGCAAAGCTGGCGGTCACGGAGGCTAAGAATGCAACGTTTAGCCGTCTATACGAGGAATTAGGGGAGAAAGGCGGGGAAAGGAAGTTGTTTTAGCTGGCTAAAGCGAGGGAGAGGAAGGCCCGGGATCTGGACCAAGTAAGGTGCATCAAAGATGAGGATGGTAGAGTATTGATGGGAGAGTGCCAGATTAAGCAGAGATGGCAGACATGCTTTTACAGTCTTCTGAATGAGGAGGGGGATCGGGATATAGTGCTAGGGTACTTGGGGCATTTGAAGAGTCCCCGAGATTTTAGGTATTGCAGGAGCATTAAGGTGGAGGAGGTCATGGGGGCGTTGCGTAAGATGAGTAGGGGTAGAGCGACCGGGCCAAATGAAATTCCGGTTGAGTTTTGGAAGTGTATGGGTAGAGCAGGATTGGAATGGATGACTGGGTTGTTCAATATAATTTTTAGGACGAAGAGGATGCCGGAGGAATGGAGGTCGAGTACAGTGGTACCGTTGTACAAGAACAAAGGTGATATCCAGTGTTGTAACAATTATAGGGGTATCAAGTTACTTAGCCATACCATGAAAGTCTGGGAGAGGGTGGTGGAGGTGAGGAAGACGACGTCTATATCCGACAATCAGTTTGGGTTCATGCCGGGCCACTCCACGACGGAAGCTATCCACCTTATTAGGAGGTTGGTGGAACAGTACAGGGATAAGAAGAAGGATCTGCACATGGTGTTTATTGACTTGGAGAAAGCATATGATAAGATTCCTAGGGAGGTGCTCTGGAGATGTCTTGAGGCGAAGGGCGTGCTGGTAGCCTACATACGAGCGATCAAGGACATGTATGATGGATCTAAGACTAAGGTTAGGATGGTGGGAGGCGACTCGGAGCATTTCCCGGTTGTTATGGTATTACACCAAGGCTCAACGCTTAGCCCGTTCTTATTTGCCTTAGTGATGGATGCTTTGACACACCATATTCAAGGGGAGGTGCCATGATGTATGTTATTTGCTGATGACATAGTTCTAATTGATGAGACGAGGGCCGGTGTTAACAAGAGATTGGAGGTTTGGAGACAGACTCTCGAGTCTAAGGGTTTCAAATTGAGCAGGTCTAAGACAGAGTACCTGGAATGCAAGTTTAGCGCTGAGTCAAGGGATGTAGGCTGGGATGTGAGGCTTGGGCCACAGGTCATCCCCAAGAGAGATAGCTTCAAGTACCTTGGGTCGATGATTCAGGGGGACAGAGAGATTGATGAGGACGTCACTCACCGCATAGGGGCAGGCTGGATGAAATGGAGGCTTGCATCTGGAGTCTTGTGTGACAAGAAAGTGCCACCGATACTCAAATGTAAGTATTATAGAGCTGTAGTTAGACCGGCCATGTTGTATGGGGCAGAGTGTTGGTCGATTAAGAACTCTCATATCCAGAGGATAAAAGTAGCAGAGATGTGGATGCTGAGGTGGATGTGTAGGAACACTAGGATAGACAAGATTAGGAATGAAGATATTCGGAAGAAGGTGGACGTCGCCCCTGTGGATGACAAGATGCGGGAAGCGAGGCTTAGATGGTTCGGGCACATGTAGAGGAGAAGCCTCGATGCACCGGTGAGGAGGTGTGAGCGGTTGGCCGTGGTGGGTACGAGAAGAGGTAGAGGGAGACCTAATAATTATTGGGGAGAGGTGATCAGGTAGAACATGGCACGATTGCACATTTCCGAGGACATGGCCCTTGATAGGAAGGCCTGGAGGTCAAGCATTAGGGTTGTAGGATAGGGGCAGTAAAGCTTTCCTTACTTCATTCCGGGGGTGAGTCGGGATTGGATTAGGGTTGGGCTTAGATGGCTTGCAGTTTATGTTGGACCCACACTATTCTTGTTGTTTGTCTTAGCCCCGGGCCTTAGATTATGGTTACTGTTATTGCATGCCATCCATCTTTCGGTTTTATGTGTATGTTACTATTATGGTTTCTATTGGAGTTACTAATGAATTCTCTCCTCTTGTTTTTTTACTTTATTTTCGTCTTTCTAAGTCGAGGGTCTATCGGAAACAACCTCTCGGCCTTTATCGGGATAGGGGTAAGGTCTGCGTACACATTACCCTCCCCAGACCCCACTATGTGGGATTTTATTGGGTAGTTGCTGTTGTTGATTGTAGCATCTTGTATCTACAGGTAACCAGTAAGCAACCGCTATCCTAGCAATAGCGATCTCACTCCAGTTCCCTCCAACCGTCCCGATCATAGCCGCTTCCACATCTAGTGTCTGTTCTTGTAGTAGTTTCATCGGCATACTCCGCAGGTGGATCCATAACTACACATGGCCTGATTTCTGTAAAACCAGGGATATGTAGGCAACTCATGAACCGGATCTCGGCCTCTGTCTTTCAAAACATCCCATCCGGTCAAAATTGGCCATCATTTCTTTACCCGAAAACTCTTTCATCCTTCCCGGGTAAAGAGAGGGGGCTGTTGATACCCAATTTTTTCCTATATATTTTGAATATGCATAAAAGCCTTCAAAATAGCATATATATTCATACATAAGCATGCCCAAGGTTTTTATTATTTTTCCCATAAATTTAACGGTTTTAATTGATTTATTTTCTCCCCTTTTATCCATAAAATTCCAATAAGTATTTCCAAAATTATTGTGTTGATAATTCATTTTATTTAATTTCTATATTTATGCCAAAATATGGCTAATGTAATTTTTATGTATTTTTTACAATTACATTTGGTATTTATAAAGCTAAGTTGCATATAATTGCAATGTTAGCCCATTTTTAGATATAATTATGCTTATATGCATAAAATTGGATCCTGTATTTTTAAATTGTTAATTATGTATTTTAAATCATTTTGGTATTCCATAAATTACCTACTATTTTTTGATAAATTAAATAGGGGAAATTGACTATTTAAATAACAACCAAATTTGGCTTTTAATTATAGCCAAAATTGGAACCCTTTCCAGTCCAATTTCACACCCAAATCACCCGACCCATACCCTATTAATCCTTACCCAAACCCGGACCTCCCTCCATGAGGATGGGAAAAAGGGGACGTGACACTCCTTAATGATTAAAATCAAAGAGAACTTCAATCATCAGGGGCCAACTTCCTCTCAGAGTCTGCCTCCTTTTCTGTCAAGACCTCTCCTACTCCGCTAGTAACTCTTTCTCAGCACAATAACACTAACAATGTCTACACCCAGAGGGTCATTTTTGACAACAAAAGGGTGACTAGTGTTTGCAAATATTATAAGAAGCCTGGACATTCAGTTGACAAGTGCTACAGACTCCATGGCTTTCTGGTGGACTTAAAATTTACTAAGGGAAAGAAGTCTACAGCTTGTGCACAAGTTGATGAACTTAGGATAGATTCTTCATCCTCCTTGAAGGTACAACACTTGCTCCTACTTATGGGTTCACCAAGGAGAAATACCAACACTTGATGAATCTCTTCCAACAATCTCACCTGACCACATCAATCCAGGAGGCTCCCACTAGCAATGCTTCCATGGGTGCTTTTGCAAGTGTGTTCTGCAGCCTTGTTGTATATTCTGTTGCCTTGTTTTGTGCTTCCAATTTAAAAATAAACACTTGGATTCTAGATTCAAGAGAAACAAATCATATGAAACCTCACAAAGATCTCTTGCACACCATTTAACCTTTACCATTTCCTTTTCTAGTAACACTCTCATATAGTTATAAAGTAAAAGTAACATGCACTGGTTCTCTAAATCTTTGTGATGATTTTACTTCGTCTAATGTACTTCTAGTTCCTTCTTTTCAGTTCGATCTCATCTCTATTCCTCAATTAGTTTCTCAATTCAGTTGCACAACCTTTTTTACCAAAGTTTATTTTCTCATACATGGCCTTTCTCTGAAGAGGCCATTGGAAATTAGTAGAGCACCAAATGAGTTGTATGTCATTCAATCATCATTTTCTAAACTTGATACATGTGTACATACCATTTCAGCTACTACTTCTTTACCCAAATGTGATTACAGTGCTTGCACTACCTCTTGTAATCATGTTACTTCAAGTAATAAATCTGATTTCTTTGGCATCAAAGATTAGGACATATGCCTTATTCTAAAATGAAAACCATTTCTTATTTGTCTGATAAACTGTCTTCTAAGAAATCTTTTATATGTTCTGCATGTCTTTTAGCTAGACAACAAAGACTCTCCTTTCCGAATAGTTCCATTAAATCTACTCATCCATTTCAACTTGTTCATGTTGAGGTCTCTATCAAACTAGAACATATCATGAATTCAAATACTTTTTATTCATTGTGGATTACTATTCTAGAGTCACATGGACTCATTTGCTTTCTTGTAAAATCAATGCCTTCAATCTTATTAAAGCATTTGTCTTTGTGGTAAAACCCCACTTTAACACTTCCTTTCAAACACTTAGATCAGACAATGTATTTGAACTTGGTTCAAGTTCTCAGGCTGCTTCCTTCTTGGCTGAATCTGACATCATCCATCAAACCACTGTACCTCATACTACCCAGTAGAATGGGGTGGTTGAAAGGAAACATAAACATCTCTTAGTAACTTCTAGGGTCTTACTTTTTCGGTCCAAACTCCCTGTCAAGTACTAGGGAGACTGTGTCTTAATAGCTACCTATCTCATTAATAGGTTCCCGTCCCTGTTATTCAGAATATCTCTCGCAATGAGAAGTTACATGGTCATCCTCTCATTTATAATCATTTGAGAACCTTCGGCTATTTGTGTTATGCTACTTTACCCAAGATAAAGAGAGACAAATTTCAACCTAGAGCTTTTCCATGTGTATTTCTGGGGTATCCCTTGGGCAAGAAGGGTTATAAGCTTTTGAACTTAGACAATCTTTTCTAGGGATGTTACTTTTCATGAGTACATCTTTCCCTACCATTCTTCTACTCCCTCTTCTATCCCTCCTACTTATTCAGTGTCTACGCCAACTCCTGCCTTCTTTGAAGATTCTCTTGTTTCTGCTCCTCCTTCTGACCATCCTCCTTCACATTCTTTCCCTACTACTTCTCCTCCTCCTACTAAAATACCTTCTTTTCCTTCAGATTATGCACCTTGTTCAGCTCCTGCACCCCTCAGACATTCCACTAGAGTCATTAGTCATCCCACATATCTTAAAGATTACATCTGCACTTCTACCAGCTCTACTGCTCTTTCCAAACTTTCTCCACCTATTTCTCCTTTCCATGAACCTCAGCAATTTTAGCAAGATGCCCCTCACCCTGCATGGCAAGATGCTATGTTCAAGGAATTTAAGGCCTTGGATGCCAATCATACATGGGATAGTGTACCTTTGCCACCCGACAAGAAAGCTTTTCCTTGCAAGTGGATATATAAAGTCAAACAGATTAGTGAAGGGTCTATTGAAAGATATAAAGCCAAAGTGGTCATCAGAGGTGATTTTGTCACGACCTTAAATCGGACCCGGTCGTGATGTTGCCTATGGTGAAACAAGGCCAGCCGACACAAACCCCAAACCAATTAACAGTTATAATAATTCATAATTAAGTCACTAATAAGTGATAAATACCAAAAATAGTATGAAATAGAATAAATGCGGAAACAAACACAGCCCAACATCGGGGTGTCACTAGTCATGAGCATTTAAACATCTGTCTAAGAGTATGAAAAAGGACTACATAATCTATTACAAAGCTAGTACAAGTAAAATAAAGATAGGAAGGAGAAACACTGGGCTGCAAACGCCGAGCATCTACCTAGTGAACTCCGAACAGCCTACTGGAAGCAATCAGCCCTCGCTAGCATGACCCGAGACTCCTGAATCTGCACAGAGGGTGCAAGGAGTAATGTGAGTACGCCAATTCAGTAAGTAATAAAAGTAAAGGCAGTTGAGCGATAAGAAAACATGTAAAACACATCAAAATACTACAAAAAGGCAGTATAAAACCAATACAACGCAATAAAACAATGAAAACTTGTAAAAACACCTTAGTTCAGCTAAAAACCTCTTTAAAACCTCTTTTAATAGTTCAAACGAGTGAATGAAAATAGGGAGAAAATATAGATACATAAATAAGCCCCTCGGGCAAAATATCAACATAATCAGCCCCTCGGGCTATCTCACAGTCACTCATATTAGCCCCTCGGGCAATAACATGGAACAACATCAGTCCCGCAGGCTATATCACATATCATACTGGGTACCCGTACTCACTGGAGGTGTATAGACTTCGGGAGGGTCCCCTTACGGCCCAAGCGCAATAACAAGTCATCTCATGGCATTATCAAACAGGCTCTCGACCTCATATCAAGCCACCGTGTGGCGTACAACTCAGGCCCTCAGCCTCATAATCATGAATCAGTATAATACTGTTGCGGCGCGCAGCCCGATCCCATAGTATCCTCACAATACAGGCCCTTGGCCTTACTCAGCCAGAATCTCACAAGCCACTCGGGCAGTAGTAAATTATGATGCTCAACCCAAAATATCATTTGAAATATCAAAAATAAGTAAAGATGGTTGAGTTATGAAAACAGTAGAATATAGCATGACTGGGTACAAATACGAAGTCAAAACAGTGAGGAATAGTAGTCAAAATCCCCTAAGGGTGCAAAACAGTTGGCATTCAGCCCAAAACATGATGATAGCAAACAGTTTTCAATCAAATACGCAGTTAAGTAGTCATATAGGACGGACTAAGTCACAATCCTCAATGGTGCACGACCCCACGCTCGTCATCTAGCATGAGCATCACCTCAAAGTAGCACAATGATGTGAAATCTGGGGTTTTATACCCTCAGAACAACATTTACAATCATTACCTACCTATATTCAGTCCAAACTCTAGCCCGCGATGCCTTTTCCTCTCGAATCGGCCTCCAGATGCTCCAAATCTAACCAAAATCAGTACATAACCCTCAAAATATGCTAAGGGAACAAAGCCCACTCAAAAGTAATCAAATTACAACACAAATCCCAAAATTAACCAAACCCGACCCCTGGGCCCATGTCTCGGAATTTGATAAAAATTACATCAATAAACTCCTTGTCTTCCCACGAGTTCATACATATCAAATACATCAAAATCCAACCACAAAATGACCCCTTAAATCCCTAGATTTAGGTCTCCAATTTTCGAGCCCTGACTTCCAAATTTTAGGCTTAAATTCCACAAATTCCATGATTAATTTGGTAGAAATCATATTAGGATTGAGTATTAAGTCTATAAATCTTACCTCCAAGTATTTCCCCTTGGTTCCCTCTTCAATCTTCCTCAAAAAGCTCTAAAATCACCCAATAATGGTGAAACTTAGACTAAAAATCTTGGATATGGCCTTTTAAAACATTCTGCCCAGCTATTCAAAATCCTTCTTCGCGAACGCGGTCAGCGTCTCGCGTTCGCGAAGCACAAACTTAAGATGACCATTTTCCCTTCATCGCGAATGTGACCCCATGTATGCGAACGCGAAGCCTTAGCTTCACAACTCATCACGAACGTGGCTACCCACTCGCTAACGCGAAGAATAAACTGACCTGGACCCAGCTGATTGCCTTTCCTCTACGCGAACGCGGCAAAGCCCTCGCGAACGCGATGACCACTAGCCTCAGCCCTTTGCAAATGTGGGACTACCTCCACGAACGCGAAGGCCAATTCCACTGCCTCACATCTAAACCTTCGCGAACGCGGGACATCCTTTGTGAACGCGAAGGCCAAAAACCTGCAACACTAACAGCAGTTTTTCTGCAATTTCCTTCAACATGAAATGATCCGTTCAACCACCCGAAACTTACACGAGGCCCTCGGGACCTCAACCAAACATGCCAACATATCCCATAACATCATGCAAACTTGTTCCAACCTTCGGAACGCTCAAAACAACATCAAAACACCAATTTGCATCGGATTCAAGCCTAAGAATTCCAAAAAATTCCAAATTCCGCTTTTAATCAAATGTCTATCAAACCATGTCCGAATGACCTGAAATTTTGCACACACGTCAAAAATAACACCACGGACCTACTCCAACTTCCGGAATTCCATTCCGACCCCTATATCAAAATCTCACCTATCAACCAGAAAACGCCAAAATTCCAATTTCGCCAAGTCAAGCCTAAATCTACTCCGGACCTCCAAAACACATTCCGATCACACTCCTAAGTCCCAAATCACCTCCCGAAGCTATCCGAACCATCGGAACTCACATCCGAGCCCTTTATCACATAAGTCAACATCTAGTTGACTTTTCCAACTTAATCTTACTCAAAAAAGACTAAGTGTCTCAAACCTTACCAAAACCTCTCCGAACCAGAGCCAACCAACCCGATAATACATAATACAGCTAAACAAGACAATAAGAAGTAGAAATGGGGGAAACGGAGCGGTAACTCATGAAACGACCGGCCGGGTCGTTACATCATCCCCCTCTTAAACAAACGTTAGTCCTCGAATGAGTCAAGAAACATACCTGAAGCCTCAAATAGGTGAGGCTATCTGCTCCGCATCTCCCGTTTGGTCTCCCAGGTAGCCTCCTCTATGGGCCGACCTCTCCACTGCACTTTCACTAAAGTTATATCCTTTGACCTCAACTTTCGAACCTGACGCTCCAAAATAGCTACTGACTCCACATCATAAGTCAAATCATCATCTAACTGAACCATGCTGAAATCCAAAACATAAGACGGATCGCCAATATACTTCCGGAGCATAGAAATATGAAATACCGGATGCACACTCGATAAGCTGGGTGGAAAAGCAAGCTCATAAGCTACCTCCCCAATCTTCCAAAGTATCTCAAAAGGCCCAATGACCCGACTCAATTTACCCTTCTTCCCAAATCTCATAGCACCCTTCATGGGTGAAACCTTCAACAGAACCTTCTCACCAACCATGTAGGACACATCTAGAACCTTTCTATCAGTCTAAATCACCTTCACCTTGTCTAAAGCATCCTGCACCAAGTCTGTACCCAATAGTCTAGCCTCACCTAGCTCAAACAAACCAACTGGAGATCTACATCGCCTCCCATACAAAGCCTCATATGGAGTCATCTGAATACTTGACTGGTAATTGTTGTTATAAGCAAACTCTGCGAGCGGTAGAAACTGATCCTATGAACTTCCAAAATCAATGACACAAGCGCGCAACATGTCCTCCGATATTTGAATAGTACGCTCGGACTGCCCGTCCGTCTGAGGGTGAAAAGTTATGCTCAACTCAACCTGAGTACCCAACTCTCGCTGCACAAACCTCCAAAACTGTAAAGTAAAATGAGTGCCCCTATCTGAAATGATGGACACTGGGACACTATGCAAACGAACAATCTCCCGGATATAGATCTCTGTCAACCGCTCTGAAGAATAGGTAGTACACACAGGAATGAAGTGCGTGGACTTGGTCAGCCGATCCGCAATCACCCAAATAGCATCGAACTTCTTCAAAGTCCATGGGAGCCCAACTACAATGTCCATGGTGATCCGCTCCCACTTCCACTCTGGAATATCCATTTGCTGAAGCAAGCCACCCGGTCTTTGATGCTCATATTCACCTGCTGACAGTTGAGATACCGAGCTACAAATCCCACAATGTCCTTCTTCATTCTCCTCTACCAATAATGCTACCTCAGATCCTGATACTTCTTCGCGACACCCGAATGAATGGAATACCGTGAGCTATGGGCCTCCTCCAGAATCAACTCCCGAAGTCCATCTACATTGGGCACACATATCCGGCCCTGCATCCTTAACACCCCATTATCACCAATGGTCACACCTCTGGCATCATCGTGCTGAACTCTATCCTTAAGGACAAGAAAATGAGGATCATCATACTGGCACTCTCTGATGCGATCAAATAAGGAATACCGAGAAATCACACAAGCCAATACCCGACTGGGCTCCGAAATATCCAACATCACGAACCGATTGGCCAATGACTGAATATCAATTGCAAGAGGTCTCTCCCCAACAGGAATATATGCCAAACTCCCCATACTCACCGCCTTCCGGCTCAAAGCATCGGCCACCACATTGGCCTTCCCTAGATGGTACAAAATAGTAATATCATAATCCTTTAGCAACTCCAACCACTCCGCTGCATCAAATTGAGATCCTTCTGCTGGAACAAGTGTTGGAGGCTACGATGATTAGCAAATACCTCACAAGACAAACCATACAGATAATGCCTCCAAATCTTCAACGCGTGAATAATGGCAGCCAACTCCAAATCATGAACAGGGTAGTTCTTCTCATGGGGCTTCAACTGACGAGATGCATAAGCAATAACTCTACCCTTCTGTATCAACACACACCCAATACCAACTCTCGAAGCATCACAATACATGGTATATGAACCTGAAGCTGATGGCTAAACTAACACTAGAGCTGTGGTCAAGGCAGTCTTGAGCTTCTGAAAGCTCTCCTCACACTCGTCCAACCACATGAATGGAGCACTCTTTTGAGTCAACTTAGTCAAGGGCGATGCAATAGATGAGAATACCTGAACAAATCGGCGGTAATAACCTACTAAACCAAGAAAGTTGTGAATCTCTGTGGCAGAGGATGGTCTGGGCCAACTCTAAACCGCCTCTATCTTCTTTGGATCAACCTGAATACCCTCGCTGGACACTACGTGCCCCAAGAAAGCCACCGAACTAATCCAAAACTCACACTTGAAGAACTTTGTATAAATCTTCTTCTCTCTCAATCTCTGCAACACAACTTTCAAATGCTCCGCGTGCTCCTCCTAACTACGTGAATACACCATAATATCATCAATGAAAACTATGACAAACGAGTCGAGATACGGCCGGAACACGTTGTTCATCAAATGCATGAACGTTGATGGGGCATTGGTCAGCCCAAAAGACATTACCAAGAACTCATAATGACCATATCGGGTCCTGAAAGTTGTCTTAGGAATATTCGAGCCCCTGATCTTTACTGGTGATAACCTGAACGGAGATCAATCTTAGAGAACACTCTTGCTCCCTGAAACTGGTCAAACAAATCATCGATACGAGGCAAAAGTTACTTGTTCTTGATTGTTACTTTGTTCAACTGCCTGTAATCAATGCACATACTCATCGTGACATCCTTCTTCTTCACAAATAGAATAGGCGCACCCCAAGGTGACACATTAGGCCGAATAAACTCCTTATCAAGGAGTTCCTGAAGTTGTTCCTTCAACTCCACTGGTGCCATACAATATGGTAGAATAGAAATGGGCTGAGTGCCTAGCACTAGGTCAATACCAAAATTAATATCCCTTTCCGGTGGCATGCCCGACAGGTCTGCAGGAAATACATTGGGAAAATCCCTCACAACAGGAACATAATCAATACTAGGAGTCTCAGCACTGACATCCCTCACAAAGGCTAAGTATGAAAGACAACCTTTCCCAACCATACGCTGGGCCTTCGAGAATGAAATCACCCTACTGGGAACATAATCGGTCTAACCTCGCCACTCAATCTGTGGCACACCTGGCATAGCCAAAGTCACTGTCTTAGCATGATAGTCCAAAATAGTGTGACACAGAGATAACCAATTCATGCCCAATATAACATCGAAGTCTACCATACATAACAACAAAAGATCCACTCGAGTCTCTAGACCCCCAATAGTCACCACACATGACCAGTAAACACAGTCTACAACAATAGTATTGCCCGCCGGAGTAGATGCCCAAACAGATGTAATAAGAGACTCACAGGGCGTATCCAAATAACGAGCAAAATATGATGATACATATGAAAAAGTGGAACTGGGATCAAATAACACAGAGGCATCTCTGCGGCAGACTGAGACAATACCTGTAATCACAGCATCTAAAGCGATAGCATCAGATCTAGCTAGACGTGCATAGAAATGGGCCTGACCGCCGCCTGATCGACCTCCCCCTCTAGGGCAACCCCTAGCTAACTAACCTCCACCGCTAACTGGTTGGGTGGGTGGTGGTGAAGTAACTGGCGTTGAAGCTGATGGTTGACTCCTCTACTTTAGATGAACCCCCAAGACAACGAGGACACTGCCTCCATATATGACCCAACTCTCCACACTCATAGCAACTCTCAGGTGCTGGATACGGGGACTGCAGGGAACCCCTATCAACAAAATGACTAGCAGATGCACCTGGCATAGAAGAGCCCTGAACTGATGGAGCACGGGACAAACTCTAGGCTGGAAGGGCACTGAGTAATGACTGGCCCTGATGAGAACTGTGAGAACCATGACCCGATAATGCCCCACGATAACCTGAGCGAGCTGACTGAGCATGCCTGAATTGACGCCCTCTACCGTGTTGAAACTAACCCCTCGAAGGAGAACCACCATAACTACCAGATCCCCGAGGCCTCTTGGCCTCCCTCTTATCTCGCTCCTAGCGATGAAATGACTCAATCTCGTGAGCAATGTCAACAACCTCATCAAAAGCAGCAGCAGAAACCCTCTCCCTGGTCATAAGAATCCGAAGCTGATACGTGAGGCCATCAACGAACCTCCTAAACCTCTCTCTCTCTCTGTGGGAACCAACCAAACAGCATGACGAGCTAACTCTGAGAACCTCATCTTATACTGCATCATAGTCATCTCTACTCAAACTGCCTGCACAGTTTCTCTCTCTGAGACTGTGGCACATACTTCTCCAAAAAGAAAACGGAGAACTACTGCCAGGTAAGGGGTGCTGCACCAACAGGCCTACGCCTCTCATAAGCCTCCCACCAAGTGAAGGCGGCTCCAAAAAACTGAAAAGTAGTGAAAGCGACCCCGCTGGTCTCCAGAACACCCGCTGTACAAAGAATCCTCTAACACTTGTCCAAGAAACCCTGGGCATCCTCACCCTTTGCACCATTGAAAGTCGGAGGCTGAAGTCTACCAAACCTCTCCAACTTGTGCTGCTCATCCTATGGCATAACAGGAGCTACATAGTCCTGAACAGCTACAACCGGTTGGGCTGGAGGTGCCCCCGACGTCTGAAGTCCCTGCATGACCTGCTCAGGTTTGCGAGCGGCGGGAGTCTGACTGCCTCTCCCAGCCTGAGAAGTAGCTGTGACTGTAGTAACTGAGACCGCCTGAGCTAGGCCAGTGCATACTAATAGAATCTGAGCCAGGTCCTCCTGAAGACCTGGAATCACAATGGGCACAGTTAGTGCCTGAGCTGGTACTGCTGGAGCGTCCACAATTGGGACTTGATCCTAAACTAGGGCGGCTAGTGGATCTTCAAGTGCTTCCCTAGCTGTTATGCGGGCTACACCCCTACCCCTACCACGGCCTTGACCTCTAGTGGCCCCAGCTGGTGGCACTGGTGGTCGTCCATCCCAACCGATCGCTCGTATCCTCACCATCTGTGAGAGAATAGAACAACAAAAGTTTAGTACTCGGATCAACAAATTCGCACGACAAGAATTTCAAGAATATTAAGTTTCCTAAAGGTTCTACAGCCTTTCGAAGATAAATACAGACGTCTCCATATCGATCCGCGAGACTATACTAAACCTATTCATTACTCGTGAGACCTATGTAACATAGGCTCTGATACCAACTTGTCACAACCCTAAACTGGACCCGGTCGTGATGGCGCCTATCGTGAAATAAGGCCAGTCGACACAAACTCCTAAACCAATTAATAGTTATAATAATTCATAATTAAGTCATTAATAAGTGATAAATCCCAAAAATAGTGTGAACCAGAATAAATGCGGAAACAAACACAGGGACATCGGGGTGTCACCAGTCATGAGCATTTAAACATCCGTCTAAGAGTATGAAAAAGGATTACACATTCTATTACAAAACTAGTACAAGGAAAATAAAGATGGGAAGGAGAAACACTAGGCTGCGAATGCCGAGCAGCTACCTAGTGAACTCCGAACAGCCTGCTGGAAGAAATTAGCCCTCGCTAGCGTGACCCGAGACTCCTGAATCTGCACACAGGGTGCAGGGAGTAATGTGAGTACGCCAACTCAGTAAGTAATAAAAGTAAAGGTATCTGAGCGATAAGAAAACACGTAAAACACAGCAAAATGCAACAAAGAGGCAGTATAAAACCAATACAACACAATAAAACAATGAAAACTTGTAAAAACACCTTAGTTCAGCGAAAAACCTCTTTAAAACATCTTTTAATAGTTAAAACAAGTGAATACAAATAGGGGAAAAAGATAGATACACAAATCAGCCCCTCAGGCAAAATATCAACATAATCAACCCATCGGGCTATTTCACAGTCACTCGTATTAGCCCCTCGGGCAATAACATGGAACAACATCAGTCCCGCAGGCTATATCACATATCATACTGGGTACCCGTGCTCACTGGAGGTGTATAGACTTCGGGAGGGTCCCCTTACGGCCCAAGCGCAATAACAAACCATCCCGTTGCATAATCAAACAGGCTTTCGACCTCATATCAAGCCACCTTGTGGCATACAACTCAGGCCCTCGGCCTCATAATCATGAATCACTATAATATTGTTACGGCACGCAGCCCGATCTCATAGTTTCCTCACAACATAGGCCCTCGACCTTACTCAGTCAGAATCTCACAAGCCACTCGGGCAATAGTAAAACATGATGCTCAGCCCAAAATATCATTTGAAATATCAAAAACGAGTAAAGGTGGCTGAGTTGTGAAAACAGAAGAATATAGCATGACTGAGTACAAATACGAAGTTAAAACAGTGAGGAATAGTAGTAAAAATCCCCTAAGGATTCAAAACAGTTGGCACAAAGCCCAAATATGGCATTCAGCCCAAAACATGATGATAGCAAATAATTTTTAATCAAATACGCGGTTAAACAGTCATACGGGACGGACTAAGTCACAATCTGCAACGGTGCACGACCCCACGCTCGTCATCTAGCGTGTGCGTCACCTCAAAGTAGCACAACGATGTGAAATTCGGGGTTTCATACCCTCATGACAGCATTTACAATCATTACTTACCTCTATCCAGTCCAAACTTTAGCCCGTGATGCCTTTGCCTCTCGAATCGGCCTCCGGATGCTCCAAAGCTAACCAAAATCAGTACATAACCATCAAAATATTCTAAGAGAACAAAGGCCACTCGAAAGTAATCAAATCACAACACAAATCCCGAAATTAACCAAACCCGACCCCTAGGTCCATGTCTCAGAATTCGATAAAAATTACATCAATAAACTCCTTGTAGTCCCACGAGTTCATACATATAAAATACATCAAAATCCAACCACAAATGGCCCCTCAAATTTCTAGATTTAGGTCTCCAATTTCGAAGCCCTAACTTCCAATTTTTAGGCTTAAATTCCACAAATTCCACGAATAATTAGGTAGAAATCACATTAGGATTGAGTATTAAGTCCATAAATCTTATTCCAAGTATTTCTCCTTGGTCCCCTCTTCAATATTCCTAAAAATGCTCTAAAATCACCCAACAATGGTGAAACTTAGACTAAAAATCGCGGATATGGCCTTTTAAAACATTCTGCCCAGCTATTCATAATCCTTTTCGCGAACATGGTCAGTGCGTCGCGTTCGAAGCACAAACTTAAACTGACCATTTTCCCTTCATCGCGAACGCGACCCCATGCACGTGAACGCGAATCCTTAGCTTCACAACTCACTGCGAACGCGGCTACCCACTCGCGAACGTGAAGAATAAACTGACCTGGACCCAACTGCTCGCCTTTCCTCTACGCGAACGCGGCAAAGCCCTCACGAACGCGATGACCACTTGCCTCATCCCTTTGCAAATGCGGGACCACCTTTGCAAACGTGAAGGCCAATTCTACTGCATCACATCCTAAACCTTCGCGAACGCGGGACACCTTCGCGAAGGCCAAAACCTGCAACACTAACAGTAGACTTTCTACAATTTCTTTCAACATGAAATGATCAGTTCAACCACCTGAAACTCACCCCAGGCTCTTGGGACCTCAACCAAATATGCCAACATATCTCATAACATCATGCAAACTTGTTTCAACCTTCGGAATGCTCAAAACAACATCAAAACACCAAATTTGCATTGGATTCAAGCCTAAGAATTTCAAAAACTTTCAAATTTCGCTTTCGATCAAAAAGTCTATCAAACCACGTCCGAATAACCTGAAATTTTGCACACACGTCACAAATGAAACCACCGACCTACTCCAACTTCCGAAATTCCATTCCGAACCCCTATATTAAAATCTCACCTATCAACCGGAAAACGACAAAATTCCAATTTCGCCAATTCAAGCCTAACTCCGGACCTCCAAAATACATTCCGATCATGCTCCTAAGCCACAAATCACCTCCCGAAGCTATCCAAACCATCAGAACTCACATCCAAGTCCTTTATCACATAAGTCAACATCCGGTTGACTTTTCCAACTTAAGCTTACTCAAAAGAGACTAAGTATCTTAAACCTTACCAAAACCTCTCTGAACGGAGCCAACTAACCCGATAGCACATAATACAGCCGAACAAGACAATAAGAAGAAAAAATGGGGGAAACAGAGAGGTAACTCATGAAACGACTGGCCGGGTCGTTACAGATTCCAAACAGAAAGGCATTGACTACACTGAAACTTCAGTCATGTGGTCAAAACCACTACCATCAAATGTCTCCTCACCCTTGCTATAAAACATAACTGGGTTGTTCATTAATTAGATGTCAACAATGCATATTTACATGGTGACCTTCATGAAGAAGACTACTTGAAGATCCCCTTGGGCCTCACTGTCACTACCACCTCTTCTGATCCTCCTTTGGCCTGTAGATTTAGAAAATCTCTCTATGGCCTCAAAGAGTCCTCAAGGCAAGTGGTTTGCAAAGCTTTCTTCTTCTCTTGTTTCCAGAGGGTATTCCCCCAATAGAATGACTCATCTCTCTTCTCCAAGGTATCTACCTCTTCCATTATTCTTTTGGCATAATATATAGATGATATTTTCTTGGCTGGCAGTGATTCTGATGAAATGGCTGCCCAGAAATTATTTCTGGATCATCAGCTAAAAGTAAAAGATCGTGGTTCTATACACTACTTTCTTGGTCTTGAGGTCACCAAAGTCCCTCAAGGCTATGTTGTCAATCAGTACAAGTACACTATGGATCTCCTCCAAGAATTTCACTGTCTTGATGTGAAGCCTGTTCTTACTCCACTTAATGCTCATGCCAAACTCTCCCCTGATGTTGGGGATCCTCTTCCTGATCCCTCATTGTATAGGAGGCTCATTAGCAAGAAGAATTTTCTCGAATACACCGTGCTAGATATCTCCTTTTTAGTACAACATCTCAATCAGTTCTTGATATCCCCAAAGGTGCCGCATATGTTGGTTGCTCTACATGCCCTTAGGTATCTTCTCAATGCTCATTCTCAGGGTATTCTGCTCAACAACACAGCTGATTTTTCATTACATGCCTACTCTAATTCAGAATGGGTTGCTTGCCTCATCTCCAGGAAATCTGTGGCTGAGTATTATATTGTCTTAGGGGTTCTCCTATTTCCTAGAAATCCAAATAGCAACAAATTATTTCATTATCTTCTGCAGAGGCAGAATATCGAGCCCTCAGGAAGGTTGTTGCTGAGGTTACCTGGCTGGTTCGTTTACTTTGTGACGTAGGCCTGGTAATCTCTTCTCCTGTCCCTGTGTATTATGAAAGTTAGGCTGCACTTCATATTGCTAAAAATCCTGTATTTCATGAGCGACCAAACATATAGAGGTTGATTGTCATTATGTTCGTGATGGTCTTTCCATTTGTTTAAGCTCCCTTCAACATATCTCCACTACTCACAACCTTGCTAATGTTTTGACTAAAGCCTTGACAGGTGTACCTCATCACATGTTGTTGTCCAAGCTGGGTGTGTTCCCACCCTCGAGCTTGAGGAGGTGGGGGGGGGGGTGATGGAGTTCAATTACTATGCGTGAAAGACCAGATCTAAGATGACTTTCTCATATTGGGCCTACCAGTAATTGGGCCTCATTTTTCATTTAGGGACCCGACCCTTGTCCGGTTTAATTTAGATATTTTGTACATGCCTCCTAAAATAATCTACTATATTTATCGAGTTGTTCCAAAGGATCAAAATGGCTAGTTATTAATGTAATTTCTTGTCGGCTCTCTGTAAAATACTCGTTTGGCTGAGAGCTTCCAAACACATCGTAATCTAAACCGGTGCTAACAAATAACCAACCCGCAATGAATAGGGAAGGTATAGTATTGCTATGAATGACCCCGTATCGAATACTGGTAATAATATCAGCAAACAAACGTTCTCCTATGCTTCTAGAACCTTCTTTCTCATTTTTCAAGTAATGAGAATCAGTCTTTTATTTACTACTAGAAAATAGACCTATGGCAACGCATCAAATACTCCAATAGACCTATTGCAATGGTTTAGAAACCGTTTCACCAGGTCGGGTGCCAATAGATCTACCACGACGGTTTCCTGCAATGGTTACTTACCCAACTGAAACGGTTCAATGTTGTTGTAATATCAATTTATACATGGTATAGCAACAATCATTAAGGACTTCTGCAACGTTTATTAAGGGCTATTGCAACGGTTATTTGAGGCTATTGCAATGATATTATAAATCAACGATGCATTATATAATAAAAATATAATACACTAAAATTTATGAGGAATTTACATAGAATACAACTCTTTAAATATTTATTTATATTTTCTACAACTGCTTTAGTAAAATTACTTTTAGTAAAAGTTATTTTAAAATCAACACTTTTTAATTAAATTATATACAACTTTTTAATTCCTAAAATCTCTCCTTGATATTCTCTCTCACTTAAAGATATGTCTTTCTGATTCTCACGTATTTATCATTACCAATTTTCCCTATCTCTCAGATAAAAGATACTCTATTATCTCAAAATGCATATCTCTTTTCTGCGCTCCATGATGCTCACGTATATCCCCTTTCTGTATCAAGATAATATATATGTGTAGGGGCCGATTTTCATAGAAAACATATTGTTCTGACCAAGTTTTTTTGACAACGAATTATTTTATATTATATATACTATATATTATGTTATTGTATATTTTTATCATATATATTATATTTGTTTCCCCAAATTTGTTTCTTCTTTATCACTCCATCAGCAAAATGTATTTACTTCTCCCAAGTTTTTAAATAATCTATTCTTATATATATATATATATATATATATATATATATATATATATATATATATATATATATATATATATATATATATATTGTATACATAATTAGAACTGGAAAAAAAGAAATATTATTAAGAAATATACTATACATAGTATAATATATACATATACTATGTATTGCTGTATATTTTCTTTGAGTTTTTCATACCTAAAATATATCCTTATATATCTCTCTTGAGATTCTCTCTCACCTAAAACGTATCTATCCGTATTAAGTTTTCCCCAATTTTCCATTAAAGGATTCGAGTATATCCCAATGTCCCAAGCCTCTTCCCCATTATTAAAAAATATATCCCATGTATACTAATAATAAATATAGTATATAATATATTTTATAGTATATGAAAATGTATATAAGTATGCAATACAACATACATACCTTCATTCTACAGTATCACTTTACTTCATCTGATGTATATATTGAGGGGGAAAAACTAAGGTATACTACTAGTAAATACCGTATACAATGTATGATATAATATAAACCTATATGACATTGGTATAAGTATACAATACAACATACCTTTTATTATAGAATACCACTTTAGTTTATCGGATGTATATTACTAATCAATATAGTATACAATACATTATATATAATATAAACTCATATGACACTTGGTATATATAATATACAATAAATCATATCTTTGTTACATGTTATAAATTGATTATGATCTATTTGTTCCGTTTTTTTTGGGTACTTTTTATTTAAAGATTATTTCTCCTGCTACTAGAGAAAGGAGAATTTGATAAAGAATAGATTGTTGGTTGAGAATGTGGTGGAGAAGGAGAATACATATAAAAAGGCAATGGAGAATTTTCCGTATTAAGTTTCCTTATTTATAGGAATTGTGATGGAGTACTTTTAGGGAACAATTGATTTTATTAAATGTGTTTGATATTCAGTTTCCTTATTTATGGGAAGATACCGTATTTAAGGGCTATTTCCTTTATCCTTTTATCGTGTTTAAGTTGTAAGATATGTTATTTACTTTATAGTTGAAAATTAAGAAATATTTTATAACTCTACATTTATTTATGTAAACTCCCCAAAATTTATATGAACCATGAGCGAAAATTATTTCATTAACAAAATCATAATCCAAAATATACAACTAATATTATCCATATATAAAAGTATAATATACACTATTATTTGAAAGTTCAATAGTATACATCAATTTTAAAAACAAAAGATTCCAAGAACATAGATCTAGCAACGATCAAGTAAGGTCTTCATGATTTTCGTCTTTCCCCTTTGTTCATTATCTCACATACAAAAATTCAGCAGGCACATGATAATCAGAGAGTAGCAAAAGAAAGTGCGTCCTCAATATGTACGATTACAAATTCAATAAGCCTCAATATTCATATCACCAACTGAAATCTCTAAGAAGAAATGGAATTATAACTTTTCTTCAAAGTGATAATGTGATATGCAGGATACTAATAAGAAAAAGAAGATCCGATCCCTGTGTTTGCAAAGGGGAATCAATTCAAGTTTCACAAGCTATATTCTATGCTGACCATAGTTTGCAATAGAGAGGATATATACCTAGGCCTGCTGGCTGCTGAGATAGCAGTCGAACTGTTGCCAGTGCCAAAACGATCATATTCACTCTCTGACCGCTAAGTGAATCGTGCAAGTCCATTTATCTGTCTTACTAGTGCTGAAATTACAATAACCAATAAAGCAGTTGGTTATACAAAAATAAAAAATAAAAAAATATATATTTGTGAAACAATGGAAGATCTTACTTCTAAGGTACGTAGAAATGCAATTTTACTCCGCAACAGTGATATTTTTCCAACCACCTCATATGCGAATAATAATCTTACACATCAATAATTATATTTTTCCATCAAATAAAAATAAAAAATAATCTAAGCTGGTAAATTCCAGTATATCCAATCTCGCAGCACAAGAACAAAATCTACCAACAGAATTGTATGGCATAACTAGTGTTATGAGACACGTTTGTTCTCATAAAAGATCAAAAATCTTTACCAACAAGAATACCTACATTATCAAGTATTTATTGAGCAAACACAGAGATGAGAAAGACGTATATACATTGTAAAAATAATAATTCTTCAAGTACTTTTTAAGTAATATTTTTAATTTAAGAAAGTCGTACATGATTTATAGTACTACTTGTAACCTACAAGGTTAATTTCTCATCACGTAACCCCATGATATTTTGGAACAAGTGAGTGAGAATTATTAGCACCACCAAAGAAAAACAAATTAAGTAAAATTTAAGAAGATTGGTAGCAATACCTTAGAGATCTTAAATCAGATATAATCTCCTTGATCTTTACTTGTAGCTCTAGCCTACACTGATAAGATGAAGTCAACAGTTACAATTGATAGGTGTATACGGTAAAATCAATTTTACGATCAACAAGGCGCCTTGTAGAGACTGCCCCCTGAAGGCTCAAAGATCATCTCGGGGCTCCGACCCCGAGGGTTCCTAGTGATCGACCTTGAGGATTCTCAGTGATCGACTTCGAGGCAGCGTAAACGACGAACAGCCTCGAGGCAGTGTAAATCAGCAACTACAGTGGATTGATGTGAGGTTCCCAAGGCAGGTGACTAAAGTTGATAAAGTCTATTAGGCTAGTCCAAACTCGTATCATGGCATTAAATGGATGTACCAGCCCCATACCTTTGTAATAAATGCATTTGTACTATGTTGGGATTCCCCCTCATATATAAAGGGGATCCTTGTCATTTTGTAAGCGACATCTGATACTCAACATTAAATATGCAAGAACATTCTCTCTGTTTTCTAACTTAACATATTCTCTTGATCTCACTACTTACATTTATTGCTTACATTTGTTGTGTTCTATTTATTGTTCTTCATTTATTGCTCATTGTTGGTCATAAAGAGACGCCATCGAATTTATCATAACTGTTAATCCTCCATCAACTGCCCTTAGCCGGGCACCCGACTCGACCTCGATGCCTTTACACGCCAGCTCGAGGCCCTGATTTTTAGCCATTCGGTTTGATTATTACATTGTTTTCAAGCTATTATCTTGTTTTCAAGTCTTTCACTTAGCATCTATTGCCTAACAACTAGCATAAAAACAGATCACGTATTTTTAGAACCATAAAATCAAATCTAATTGTTATTACCATTTTCACGGTAAACAATAGGTTACTTGCTTTTGTATTATTTCAGATACATAGAACTAGGACAAAACATAAATCATGGTATTGTGCCCTGTATTGCCGCATAATGAAAGCCTAGTATACACTGATTACAGTTTGATCCACCTCTCTATGATGCTCATTTTTACTCATCTATATCCACTCCTGTTAAAATCTAAACACTACAGCTAGAAAATAAGAAAAGAGGGCACTGTGTGCTTCATAACCAATCTATTTTGAAGCATTATTCAGGTACTAATACAGAATGAGGAAGATATGAGCAGTGATATGCAATTGTATCTAGATATATAGATACTTCTGCACATAGTTAAAAGGCAAATCAAGATCCAATTAAACAGCAGTGTCCTGGACTATTAAGATTAGAACTTATGATAGTGATCTAGATTGTGGTCTTTTAGATACTAAATTATCCCTTGGTAATGAATCCCTAGTGAAACTTGAGCGAGCAAAAACCTACTGAAAATGAAATAATATCTTGTCTTTATTTTTGAAACAAATAGATATCATTATGTACCATCTCTATCAACATTTATGCTCCTTCTCTACATGCATTTAATAACCATGTACCTGACTATTTCTTCTCACATAGTAAATCATGTCTCTTTACTATATTTATATTGTTAGTTAGAGAAATATAGTTTAATTTCTATATGATGAGCTGTGGATAGTCCCAGTACCAAGACACCATTATTTGATTTGCTTAATAATGTTGTTGAAGGTCAGAATTACGTTAAAAAATCTCATTTGGCTGACTTCTTAAGACTTTCTCAAACCTTTGATAACTATTAAAGCCTTATATTATTTTGTTCGTACAAAAATCCATCAATAACCAGCAAAGGCTGCTGCGAATACAATGAACTCTCGTACAATAGAAATTAGAGAAGCAGATGGGGATATAATAATTGCATTCAAGTACTACAACCTAGCAACAAAGGCCAAATATACTTCATGAGTAAATATATCTTCAGTCTGAATATGAAAAAGATAGAATAGCAACAATAATAAATTATCAAATAGAAAACAAATAATTGAAAAAATAACTGAGTCCATGTACAGGTACAAGATTTTGAGTAGGAAATTATGTGCTATGTCATAAATGTATTATTAAATCAAAAGAAAGCTCTTACTGTATCTTACAGCATCAGGTTGGGGAGTAAACACAACTCTATGCCACAATCAAGTAAATAAGTGTTGCAAAATTGATTTTTAAGGACATGTCTTGATGAGATCCAAATCAAACAAACTTTCACTGGTTTAATTGCTAAGCCAAATATAGATTCAAAAAAGAATCTAACAAAAGAAAGAAAAAGGGCATACTTAAGGAAAAGAAACAGTAATTTGAACAAAAATCTATAAATACTAAACTACAAGATCTAATAAAAACAAAATTGGCAGTTTACCTTAAATTGCAACAGTAGGATTCCTTTTCTTATAATTCCGATTTAAGCAATCCCTAAACATTCATGCGTAAAATTAAAAAAAACACAAACAAATAAGCAAATGGACAGTATAACGTCAAAAACTTGTAATAGATCGAAAGAACAAAGCCTCCCTCAACTTCTTGCCTCTAAAGTTGGTTTATGAAAGGGATTAGGGCTTTGAGGTACAAAAGGTTGTTCTCCTATAAGGTCGTTTGAAAATGATGGACCTCCACAGGATCGCTGGAACAAGAAGGACCCCTGGGTGTGTGCCATTACTGGAGTATTCTTCAGATTCTTGTATTTTTCGCTAAGCTTGAACTGTACTTTGGGGGTCTTATCAGAGTCTCTTTAGATTTCCCAAAAAGAAACGAGACCCTAGGTTTTTGCTGAGAGATTATAGAGAAAAGAAACTCACCAAGGGTTAGTGAAATTAAAAGGGGGAAAATAAGGAGGGATAGTCAACCGTCGCTATATGACTTATTTTCAGAGAACCGCGGCCACATATAGATCTATTGTCGTGGTTCATCTAAACTGTTGCAATAGGATCATCTATCGCAACGGTTCTGTATATACTGCAACGGTCTAGTTGTAAAAGTGTGCTAGTAGAACATGTACTCTTGTCGTAGAGACTAGGGGTTTCTTCTCTTCCAATCTCTATTTTCATGGCTGCAGCTTAGCTTAACAATATATACTCCTCTCTAATTGGTCAGAAATAAATAATTGGATGGTCCAGTGTTTGGAACATCAAACAGAAAGTTAACTGCTTGACATTTGATGGTCCAGAATTCCTTTTACAAACATCAAACCAGGTGGTCCATAAGGCCGGGAAAGTATTAGGTATTTTAGAAGGTTTACAGCCAATCCAGGAAAAGTTCAATTAGATGGCTCAGCGGTGTCTTGTCTGTTCAGACTCTCATGTTAAGATTAACTGAAATGGAAGCCTTCCCCTTTGATCTGTTGATTTATTCATCTTAGCCAGCTGATAGAAAACAGTGAAGAGTTTTAGGATTATTAAATTGTTGAATAGCTCTATTTTTACCTTCCCATGCTTTGGCCCAATGAGAGGCTGCAGCAATTTGGTATTTTGGGCCTTCAAAATTGGGCTTTTCCTTGATGAAGTTGAAATAGCACGATCTAGCCAGTTTTCAGATTGGTCATTCAAAAATAGCCAGCGTTTGCCAAGTCATTGAAAAATAGTCACTACTTTGCTGCAATAGAGACCGGTCTAACATAATACACTGGAGTTCGGTGCACCTGTGTATGAACTTCCAGCATATTATGCTGGACCAGTATACTTTGCTGGCTCCATACTCCAGTATATTATGCTGGACCGGTATATTATACTGGAACTCCAGTATATTATGCTGGAGTATTTATCCAGATTTTGAACAGTATTTTTGTTTAGATTTATCTTTACATGAAAACTGACTAAATTTCGATTACTTTTAGAACTGTGGCTATTTTTGAGTGATCACTTGTAAATCTGGCTATTTTTGAATTTCTCCTTGAAGTCGACCATAGAGAAAAGAAAGAATAATAGTGTTTGGGTTTTTCTTACTTTTAGCTTGCTCCAAAAACTATTTATTTTCGGTAGCCAAAAAAAATATAAAATTTATATAATTGTGCATATAACACATACACACACATACACAAAAAATATGTATTTTTTGTATATGTGTGCTATAAATATATTTAATACACTTTTAATTAGACCGACTAACCAATCTTCTATTTTGACCGACATGACAGTCTCTGTGATTCATGTTACATACGACAGATAACTGTACACCGAATTGAAAATGTGATCTAAAGTCAAATATTTTTGGACGTCTTAAAATGAAGAAAGTACCATATATAAGTTAAAAATAATGAAAGTAAAATAGTTAATGAACCAATAATCCAACTCTGAAGAGTTGCTCCTAATGTATTCAGAGAAAGCTTTTAATAGATTAGGATGGTCTTTTATAAGATATGCTTTATTTTACTTTAATATTCCTCCTTCAATGATTTCTTTAATTATGTCCTGTGTTGCAATTACATCGGTTTCTATTTTAATTAATGGTTCAAGCACACACTACTTTACATCCTCAAGAGGTATCCGTCAAGGAGATCCATTATCACCATATTTATTTATCATGTGCATAGAATTATTGTCTAGAAATATTTCACAATCAGTAGACTATCTAAAATGGCAACCAATTCGACTATCTAATAAAGGCCCACTACTATCTCATCTTTTCTTCGCAGACGATATTATATTTTCAAAAATAACTACTAAAAGTTGTCATGCGATCATTGATGTGTTAAATAACTTTTCAGAATACTCAGGGCAAAGAATTAATTTTGATAAATCAAAAATTTTCTTCTCCAAAAATTGTGGTCCTACTGAAAAGGATTTTGTTATCAATTCATTTAGTATGAAAGAAGACACCTCTTTTGGCAAATACTTGGGATTCCCCATGTTCCAAGCAAAACCTAAAAATGCTGATTTTCAGTTCCTACTTGATAATTTTAAGAATAAATTAGCAGGATGTAAGTCTAAATTCCTAACACTAGCACGAAGAGCTACCTTAATAAAATCTATATTAAACCAACTACCTAATCATTTAATGCAATACATACACATTCCATCCCATATTCTACACAAGTTAGATCAGTATCATGAAATTTCTTATGGGGTACTACATTAGAAAAAAAGAAATTACATCTTGTCAAATGGAATGATATTACTAGCCCAAAAAATATTGGAGGATTAGGAATTCAAAAATTACGTGATAAGAACAATGCTTTATTAGCAAGTTTAGCTTGGAGGCTATTCAATTCACCAAATGCTATGTGGGCTAAGGTCTTACTGTCCAAATATATTCATACTTCTCCTATTAATAATCATTCTCACATTTGGTCTAATATAACTACTGGTTGGCATCTATGTCAGCTAGGTATAAAATGGAATATAAGAAGAGGCACTCACATTAAACTGTGGGATGACCCATGGATTGCGCCTTGTACGACCATCAGACCAGTTATTTATGGTCCCTTACCCTTAGAGCATCAAAATATGACTATCTCTTCCTTTATGGATAACGAAGGATGGGATTGGAATAAACTGCCATTTGAGATGCCCAATAACATTAGCCAACTAATTCAATCTACCTATATCTCAAAATACAGTAATAAAGTTGATAGTATTTGCTGGGGTTTAACTCCTACGGTTCTTTTCAGTACTAAGTTTATGTATGGTATATTAGCTGCATTTCATAATATTTCTACTCCTACTTATATAAATTCTGAGTGGATATGAAAGTTACCGGTCCAACCCAAAATCCAAGGGTTCATTTGGCTTCTTGACAAAAAGAGGCTACCCACTAAGGACTATCTCAAACATATCAATGTAATTCAAGATGCTACATGTCAATATTACCATAGGGCAGATGAAAACATTAATCACTTATTCCTAGAATGCATAAGTGCTAAAACATATTGGCAGAATTTAGGCATTCTTGAATTCATAAATCATCATTAGCAAGGAACGCATGCTTCTAATTGGGTTCATCAACTTATAACTTGCAAGGACCTTCAGTTTCCATACAAAATAAATCCAGCCACATACTTGTCTCTAAGTTTATGGAATATTTGGGTAGCACGTAATAATAATAATAATTGTTATAGACATATTACATCTACAACTTCCACTAAATTAACTACTCAACAAACAGCCAAATTCACATATCTTGTAGCTAAAAAGTACACTATTAGGAAAAAGAGACAACAAAATCTTAAATGGAAACCTCCTAAATATCTTTTCTATAAATTAAACACTGATGGAGCCCATACTTTGAGCAAATCTGGTATTGGTGGACTGATACGAAATGTAAATGCTGATTGGATATTAGGATTCGCAGCAACAATAACAACAGATTCACCATCTTCTGCAGAACTACGTGTTTTGATACAGGGTCTCCAATTAGCTCTCGAGCATAATCTTGTACCACTGGAAGTGGAAGTGGACTCAAAGGATATCATAAGGCTCCTCACCTCTAATAATGTGGCAACTAATAACTTAATTTTTGACTGCAGGTACCTTCTGGACAGGTTAGGTAAACCTACAGTACTGCATATGTACAGAGAACAGAATAGAGTTGCAGATAAACTAGCAAAGGAAGGCTGCAATTTTGGGATTCAATCGGTGGTGCATATTTTTGATGGCAGCCCAGATTTTGCATGGGCAGTTTTTAAGCAAGAGAAGAGTGCAGTGCAGGAACTTGTTTTGGATCACTATAGGCCTCACTCTGATATTTATAATATTGTAAATACGTATTGTAATAGTGGCAATCCTAGGTGTGGTAGTAATATAGTTAGGTATAATACTTTAGCACCCACTACCGGTGCATCGATATGTAAGAGGATACAATACGGGCATCTAGCCTCTGTACGCAATCTTTAATATAATCTATGTTTATCTTTTAAACCAAAAAAAAAAAAAATATCATTGTTAGAAGGCCCCACCACCTCGTATCATTGGACATATGTTCCAAGCAAAGAAGGGGACCACCTGTGCAAACACATGATACGACGAACATCAGTTTCAGGAATTATGAATGCCCAAAATACAAAGAGATTAATGAGCATGCAAAACAACGTGTCGGCAATTAATTAATTGTCTTGAATAGAAAGGATTACGATTTGCTCTTCATATACTTTATACTTGGGTTCCATTTGTATGGTCATTTCGATAGGTATTAAGTTATGCAAACACTTAGAGATTTCTGTTTAATAGCCCGTTTGGCCAAGCTGCAAAAATCAGCTTATTTTGAGAAGTGTTTTTTTTCAAAAGTACTTTTTTTAAAAGTATTTTTGGTGAGAAGTAGTTTGTGTTTGGCTAATTAGTTTGAAAAGCACTTCTGAGCAACAATTAGTGTTTGGCCAAGCTTTAAAAACTGTTTCTAAGTGTATTTTTCTCAAAAGTGCTTCTCAAAAAGTGCTTTTGGAGAGAAACTACTTTTTTCTGCTTCTCCAAAACTGCTTCTGCTTCTCCTCAAAGACACTTTTTTTTTCCTTCCAGAAGCTTGGCCAAACACCTCAAATTGAGGCCAAAAGTGCTTTTGAAAAAAAAAAAAAACACTTTTGACCAAAAATAAGCTTGGCCAAATAGGCTATAACTCAAAAATATTACAACAACAGTAATAACATTAAACCCAGTACAATTCTATAAGTGGGATCTGGATATCGTAGTGTATACACATATTTAAGGGTGTACAAAGAAAATCGATAAATCGCACCAAATCGATAATCCGAGTCAAACCAGAAAAAAAAAGACTAGTTGTAGTTTGGGTTGATTTGGTTTGGTATTGGAAAAAAACCCCGATTATAATTGGTTTGGTTTGGTTATAACTAAAAAAAAGTCAAACCAAAACCAACCCAATAGTACGTTCATATAATTTTAAAAAAAATTATACACATAAATATTTATTGTAATGTAATTTATGAATATATCTTAAACATTTTTACAGTTTTATCTTTTAACGTATTATTTCAAGTTTGGACTTAATATTTTTGAATGGAAAATAAATTTTATTGCCCATAAATATAGTAACTCAAACAAAGTTCAAATCAATGCTAATGCTTCAACTCAACATTAGAAATGACGATAGTGTTAGATATCTTTTTTTTTTTTAAATTTTATATTGATTTATAATGAAAATGCATAACTTAGTTTATCTTTTTCTTTAGTGCTTAGTTATATATTTAATACTTATTTTAGCATGACCTATATAGTATTTTTATATTATGTTAATTTTCATTATGGCTTATTACTTAGCAATATTATTTGCTTTATGTAATTTTATTATCTTTGTTATTGAATATTTTAGTATAATGCTATGACTTATCTCATATTATCATGTTATTTTTTTGAATAATACATTATATAGTTGTATCTTACTAGGACTAAAAAAAATTGAAGCACAAGTTAATTATTTTTTGCTATGAAGGCTTTACCGGAGAAACATCCGAAAACTCGAAAAAAATCGAAAAATCAGAGAAAAATGGAGATTGAAAAACCCGACTATGTTGGCTTGGTTTGGTTTATAGATTAAAAATTCCGATAGCATTGGTTTGGTTTGGTAATTAAGAAATCCGAACCAACCCGACCTACATGTACAACCCTACGCATACTTTATCCTTACCTTGAGAAGAGAGATGCTATTTTCGATAGACCCTCGGCTCAAGAAGAGATGAAAAGAAAGCAGTAGCAACAAATAATAATAACAACAAGATAATAAAAAACCAAAGCAAAAGAAACAACACATAGTAATAGAAATTT
The DNA here is from genome assembly GCF_000393655.2 of Nicotiana sylvestris. NCBI lineage: Eukaryota > Viridiplantae > Streptophyta > Magnoliopsida > Solanales > Solanaceae > Nicotiana > Nicotiana sylvestris. The sequence continues at coordinate 40,331,135 of NC_091063.1, read as the reverse complement.
AAAAATAATAGAATACAAGATCAACACTAATACTGCTTGTATGAAAAAGAAAAACGCTCGATAAAATTCAAAATTATTTGCAGCAGCTCTTAGAAGTAGTAACTACTCGTAATAGATGGAATTAATAACGTAAAAAATAATACAGTTTACATGTGATAACATGTAATACTAATATTAGCCGTGCGTACAAAAAAATTTCATCCTTTCCTTTTGCTTTCTTCGATTTTCATTATTCTTATAGGCTATAGCTAGAAAGAATCTAAAGTTTGGCAGGTGACCATCAGATTTGATGAAACTTTAACAATTTGACAACACTTCAGGTTTCTAAAAAGTTCTCTTTTCCCCGTTTATTCTAAATTATCTGAGATTGAGGTCGAATTGGTAATGTAACCTTTTTGTTTTAAGGTCACGAGAAAAATATTCTTTCAATTCGTAAACATTCCTTTCGACATTTTAAATATTTAATATCATTTCGCTTATGCTATATAACAGTAACGACTCGGCCGGTCGTTTTATGAATTATCGCTCTGTTTCCTCCATTTTTGTTTCTTTATATGTTGTTCAGCTGTATTTCATCGCATCATGTTGGTTAGTTTGGGTTCGGAGTGGTTTTGTAGAGAAATGAGACACTTAGTCTCTTAAGTTGTCCATTTTGTTGGAAAAGCAAACCGGAAGTTGACTTGTGAGTAAAGGATCTCGGAATTGGGTTTTGATGATTCAAATAACTTCGGGGGGTGATTTGGGACTTAGGAGCGAGATCAGAATGGGTTTTGGAGGTCAGGGTAGATTTAGGCTTGAATTGGCGAAATTGAAATTTTGGCGTTTTCCAGTTGATAGTGGAAATTTTGATATAGGGGTCAGAATAGAATTCCGAAAATTGGAGTAGGTGTCGCACCTCCTTTTTACCGCGCCCGCGGGGGCGCGTGGGGAGTTTTCTCCAATTGAAGGACAGTCGAAACGGGATTTATTTAATTATTTCAGAGTCGCCACCTGGGAATTTTAAGGCGTCCCAAGTCACCAATTTTAATCCCTGAATCGAGGAGAATATGACTCTGTTTATTATTCTGCGAACCAGAAATCCTGAGTAAGGAATTCTGTTAATCCGGAAGAAGGTGTTAGGCATTTCCGAATTCCGTGGTTCTAGCACGGTCGCTTAACTGTTTTTATTATTGGCTTAATTATCTTGATTTTTATTAAATACTTTTTGTTACGTGATTTTTCTACCGCTTTTACTTATTGTGATTAAGGACCCTTCTTTGAATCGAATTACGCGTACGTATATTCGTGTTATAAATTAAAAAAATGCGGAATTGTGTCACGCGTACGTGTACACAATAACTTTTGATAATATATTTATTAAGCAATCATTTTTCGAGATTGTGTTGAATCAAGAATATTTGTTTTTCTTAAATATTGAACCGCACATCGCGGGTTTTTATGAAATTAATTTAACGCCTTTGAAAAAATCCTTTTATTAAATATTCGCTCGAAATTGCGCGTACGCATAATCCGAATTTTGCTTTTAAAAATATAATCAGGGTACGCGAACGTATCCCTAATTGCGCAAAATATTTGTAATGATATTAGGGATTTTTCCACAAATTGTTTGTTATATCTACACATTTTATATGAAAATACTGAGAAATTCATATTCAAGGGATGTCTTTAAATTCTTTTAAAAGAAATTCACAATTTTTTAAATATTGCCCGTTGACTATAATTTCCGAGTATTAATTATGTTCATCCCAAGACTATTCAAATTCTCAGTGAAAGGATAAAAATTTGATTTTTAGCAAATACAACATATATATGTATGCCAAAGAATAAATTGTATATGAAACTAACAAATTCTATTTCTAATTACCATTGATATAAAGTGTTGCAATTGGTGCTTATACATCTCGTTTCATTCTCATATACTCGCTTTTAATCTAATAGGCCTAATTATTTGGTCAATTTGTTTTATGAAGGTAGATAGGCATCGAGTTTATAGGAAAGGAGTTATTATACAAGTTAATTCAATAAAATTACCTTACATGCAACCTAACTGTATGTCGTAAACATTCATAACGTTTTAACATCGTAACAAGCTATATCATATCACCTTTCACCAACGTTTATACACACATCTATTATCTTTATAAAAATATACCATCAATACCATCTTAACCTTATTTAACAACAAGAGTTAGTAATGTAGTTTTCTTGATATTTCTACATTACTCTTTACTTAGCTAACAACACCATAAAATTTAAATAATGGCCCACTTTATGCCATGTTTCCTACCTTGACAATCTTAATCACAACTATACTTTAATGAAAATTTAGAAAATTAACCTTGTTACAACACTTATACAGTCTTCAATAAAGGATATTTAACTTACAGTCATCCTATCAACATATACTACTTATTTGATCCAGAAACAAAACTGAATTTTTAATTAAAGAGCTTAAATGAATAAAGATATTATTACAATTCAAGCTTCATTTATCTGTCATACTGAATCTCTTTCCAACATAGAATTTAAAAGGATATGTACCTGGAAATGGAGGTAGAAGAAGTAAGTTTCAGCAGTTGCAGCAGTAACAAAAACAGCAAAATACCAGTATTCCCACAGATTTGAGCAATAATAAGACCCGAGGAACCCAAATGCACAGTGACAGTACTTTTAAGAAATTTCAGATTTTTAACTGAACAATGACATCGAACAAATCCGGACAGATTTAATACAAAGAGTAATATTTCTGATTTTTGAGACTTAAAACAAAATAGACTGAAAAAGCTTTCAATTTCAAAACACAGAATCAGCTTCAATACCAACTTCCGATGTAGAATTCTGTTTAATATTTCTGTTTTCCTTTCTTTCTATCTTCCTTTTTCAGATTTCTGTTTCTGCTTGATTTTCCTTTCTCAAATTTTATATTTCTTCTCTGTATGTCTCTCTCTCTGAAAACTCTTAAAGTCTCCTAAATTCTGTTTTCTGTCTCCTTTTTCAGATTTTTCTTCTTCCAAAAATCTGCCCTCTAAAGTCTGTCCAGCTCCCTGTATTTATACAGGGCTGGTCCTATACAAATTAGTGCTGGATGGACCCTTTTCTCCTTTAAAAATCAGAAAGTTTTTCCATTAAAACTACTTTTGAATAATTTAAAACTAAGTGCTATTTATCCTGTTTTTTTCAGCAGCCCCATTACCCTTTGTTTCCCATTATCACTTTAAATAATAGCCACTAACTTTTCACTTTCAGCCCATTATGCTATCATGTTATCCTTACTGTTCTGTCTCAAAAATGTCCCAGAAATCCTACTGTGATCACTATTATTACTGCCTTAAATGCAAAATCATAACAGAATTTACAAAACAGATTTAAAAATCTGTTCAAACTTAATTATCAACCTGATTTAAAACAGCTATAACCAATTCTCTTAAGTTTGGACTGAATCCTAAGAATGTAAACCTTCTATCACAATTACATCTAATCAACATTTGTAAACTTGAATTCAAACTTGACAATATTACACTGAGTTCAGCATAATAATTCAAACTGAACTTCAAATTGAACTAAGATCAAACATACACAGGAGCATTGTCAATATACTGACAATGCCCTGTTCAGAAAACAACATATACAGCATACATTTGAATTCACTGATTCACAAACAAACATGATTTAATTGACGAGTATTAATCAGTTGACTATTTGCAACATTTGTCAATAATTAGCCTAAAACAATAGAAGCAGACTGTTTCAGTCAGCATTTTCAGAAATGAAAATTCGTAATATAACTAATCGACGAACTTAATCGAGTCGATTACACACATTGTAAACAATCACAATTAACAGAAACAATTCACATTTGGAATCAAGTAAACGGGTAGGGGACAGTATAACAAAATTGACTAGAAAATTGTATAAAAAATCAAACAAACTAATGAACGAACATAGAATACACGTAGAATACACATAAGAAACAGAAATTACCTCTGAACCTTCGAATTCAACCGAACTCAACTCAACTTGGATTCGGACATTTTTGAGGCTGAACAGACTTTACTCGAAGTATTCTCAGTTGAGAATACCTCGATTAAAGTCTCTTAGACCTCAGTCCTTCACTCGAATCGGAAAAATTCCAAGATTGGAAAATTTTTAGGGTTTCAAATTCCTGGATCTTAAATCCGAACACTTTTGGGCAGATTCGAAGGGAACCAAAGATGATACAAGGGTGAGGGAGGCCTAGGGGTCATTTGGTGTTAGTTTGAGGTAGGTTGGGATAGGTTCAGGTTGTACTCGAATCTTCAAATGAAGATTCGAGTAGTTCCAGTATGATTCGAACCATGCAACTAACAGATCCGTGATGAGGGTATCTAGGGGAAGTTGTGGTGTTATTTTGGAAGCCATCGGAGAAGGTAAGGTTTTCAGGCCAACCTTCGATTTAAGATTCGAAGAGTTGGGACCTGATTCGAAGGAAACCAATGTTAGATTTGTGTAGAGGATGTTCAGGGGATTCTAGGGTGTTATTTTGGTGACCGGCGGCGTTGATGCCGCCGGGTTTCAGGCGGTGGGATCTTAGGGCGGCTAGGGTTAGGGGGGGTCTGAGGAAGATGATGAACAGTGTGTAGGAGGGGGGTGTTCAGTTAGGGGCCGGGGTAAGGGCTTGGGACTTATATAGGGGTGGGGTGGATTGATATTGTCCGTCCGATCAAGTAAGATGAAGGGCCAGGATCAATTCATTAAACCAAACGATGTCGTTTGGTTTAATGCCAGGGTCGGCTGAGTCGGGTCACTGGATCGGGTTACGGGTTACGGGTAAAGGGGGTGAGATCTTGACCGTTGGTTGGATTTGATCCAACGGTTTCTGAGAAGCCACGACCAAACGCTGTCGTTTTGGTTCGTCTGGTTTGGACCGGACCTGGGCTAAAGGATTGGGCTGTGGGGGTTAAAATGTTTTGGGCCTGGATTTTAATCCAGGTCCGATTTTGTATATATATATATATATATATATATTTTCATTTTTTCTAATTTTAATTGTAAAACAATTTTAAATTCACAAAATATATTAATTATTCTATAACAATTATTTAACACATAGACAAAACATCAATCACACAGTGGAATATTTAAAATAGAACTATTGCATATTTTTGTGATTTTATTTAAATTATCTTTTAAATGCATAATTAAATCCTATATGCATGCAATATGTATTTTATTTTATTTTTTCATTTTATTATGACAAAGTAAACACTTACGGACATAACACAAGTATTTAACACCACGCAAATTCAAAAATTATACAGTAAAAGAAATTTATTTTATTTTTTGATTTATTTTGGAGTAGTTTTTCGTAAGGCAAAAATCATGTGCTCACAGCTGCCCCTCTTTGTGCGGAAACTCGAAGAGTTTTCGTGCAAAGATAAAGTGAGCGGATACGAGCGATTTTTGCCCGTTCGAATACTCCGTGGGAAGCATTTTTTAGAAATATTTGACCGAACCTCTGCTTCAAAGGTTTCCTACATATCCTTGGCTATAAAGGAATCAGGTCAATGTAGTTCGGGAATTTTGGGTAGCTGGGACTACCGTGGGACTGTGATGTTACTGCTGCTTCGTGCTGTTTTTACTGCTTGCTGACCTCCTTATTACACCTTACTTTAAAGGAAATACAAAAAGCTAAACTAGACTATGGTACATGAATTATAAAAATCTTATCTAGATCATGCCCTTGCGTTTCTTGTTGTCTTGATATCTTGGTGACTCTTGGGCATTTGGCTTATTCCGTATTCCTTTTGGAACTCTTGTTGTTTCTTGCTGGGGATTTTGTTGGACTCCTCTGCTTTATTGATTCTAAGTGTGCTCCTCTATCATACGATCGGGCTTTTGATTTCAACACTTCAATTGCATTCCCTCGTTCTTCAGGTGGGTGCCCTGACTGTTTTTTTTTTCTTCATCCTCATTCTCCAGGTGGACGCCTGACTTCTATTTCTCATCCTCATTCTCCAGGTGGACGCCTGACTTCCTTTTTTCTTCATCCTCATTCTCCAGGTGGACGCCTGACTTCTTCTTTTCTTCATCCTCATTCTCCAGGTGGACGCCTGACTTCTTCTTTTCTCATCCTCATTCTCCAGGTGGACGCCTGACTTCTTTAATTCTCATCCTCATTCTCCAGGTGGACGCCTGACTTCTTTAATTCTCATCCTCATTCTCCAGGTGGACGCCTGACTTCTTTAATTCTTCATCCTCATTCTCCAGGTGGACGCCTGACTTCTTTTCTCATCCTCATTCTCCAGGTGGACGCCTGACTTCTTTTAATTCTCATCCTCATTCTCCAGGTGGACGCCTGACTTCTTTAATTCTTCATCCTCATTCTCCAGGTGGACGCCTGACTTCTTTAATTCTCATCCTCATTCTCCAGGTGGACGCCTGACTTCTTCTTTTCTCATCCTCATTCTCCAGGTGGACGCCTGACTTCTTTAATTCTCATCCTCATTCTCCAGGTGGACGCCTGACTTCTTCTTTTCTCATCCTCATTCTCCAGGTGGACGCCTGACTTCTTTAATTCTCATCCTCATTCTCCAGGTGGACGCCTGACTTCTTCTTTTCTCATCCTCATTCTCCAGGTGGACGCCTGACTTCTTTAATTCTCATCCTCATTCTCCAGGTGGACGCCTGACTTCTTCTTTTCTCATCCTCATTCTCCAGGTGGACGCCTGACTTCTTTAATTCTCATCCTCATTCTCCAGGTGGACGCCTGACTTCTTCTTTTCTCATCCTCATTCTCCAGGTGGACGCCTGACTTCTTTAATTCTCATCCTCATTCTCCAGGTGGACGCCTGACTTCTTCTTTTCTCATCCTCATTCTCCAAGTGGACGCCTTACTTCTTTAATTCTTCATCCTCATTCTCCAGGAGGACGCCTGACTTCTTCTTTTCTCATCCTCATTCTCCAGGTGGACGCCTGACTTCTTTAATTCTCATCCTCATTCTCTAGGTGGACGCCTGACTTCTTTAATTCTTATCCTCATTCTCCAGGTGGACGCCTGACTTCTTTTTCTCATCCTCATTCTCCAGGTGGACGCCTGACTTCTTCTTTTCTTCATCCTCATTTTCCAGGTGGATGCCTGACTTTTTTAATTCTCATCCTCATTCTCCAGGTGGACGCCTGACTTCTTTTTAACTTCTTCATCCTCATTTTCCAGGTGGACGCCTGACTTTTTCAATTCTCATCCTCATTCTCCAGGTGGACGCCTGACTTCTTCAATTCTCATCCTCATTCTCCAGGTGGACGCCTGACTTCTTCAATTCTCATCCTCATTCTCCAGGTGGACGCCTGACTTCTTCAATTCTCATCCTCATTCTCCAGGTGGACGCCTGACTTCTTCAATTCTCATCCTCATTCTCCAGGTGGACGCCTGACTTCTTCAATTCTCATCCTCATTCTCCAGGTGGACGCCTGACTTCTTTAATTCTCATCCTCATTCTCCAGGTGGACGCCTGACTTCTTTAATTCTTCATCCTTGCCGATGGTGAGGCTTCTCCTCATCTCTCTTTATTGCCTTGGAATGGTTGAAAAGACTGTTTTGTTCTTGTAATTGATCCTTGACTATAGGATTCCCCTCTGTATGTTTTCCTTCAAACCCTTTTAACTGTAATCATATGTCCCTTCTGACTTTGCTGATCCACTTTCGATTTCACCTTTCTTATACCCATATCTTTTATCTCCCACCTTTCGTGGCCGTATTTTGTAACCTTGAATCTTGGTAGTATATATTGGCATTCCTTCTTATTTGTTTGGAATAAAACTTATCTCAAAACTTTTCAGAAAAGTAAGATTATTAGTAACGAAATACGCTGATTTCGACAATTTATAGAATGAAAAGAAAAATCCAAGTTTGGATGACTGTTGGAGAAAGAATAAAAACTTATCTGATTGGAGTTACTGGCACCAATGATCAGGGTATGCATTTCAGATTAATCAACCCAGTCTTTTAATCAATCTCCTTTCAATTGTCTCATTTTTGTTTTTGCCAAAATTTCCATAACTCAACTTCATTTTTCATTTCACAGACCTGTTGGACTTGCAACGTCTCAAAGAGGTTTCACCGATAAACTTTCCTCATTTGTTCATTTCTCACTTCCTTTTCACCTTATGGTGACCACGAAGGTTTTCACCAATAAGACTCTCTCTTTTTACTTTTCTCTCAACTTCCGTCGCCTTATGGTGCCCGTGTGGGTTTTCACCTATAAGACTCTCTCATTTTTAACTTTCTTTTCTTGTTTGTACCCGAGTATTATGAACCATCTTCATTTGCTTGACTCAGCATTTTTCTAAGATTGATCGAAAGGTCTTTTTGGTATGGGGTTAGAAATGGAAAAGGTATTAAAAGTTAAATAGCTTTGGTATGGGTTTAGAATTACAACTCTTGGAATCTTTTTCTTTAATACAATTCTTGCCCCAGTTTCTTGATTGGGGTCGCTTGACATAACTTTTTGTGCACATCATGTATATTGTGCACCCTATGACCGAGCCGTGAGGCGCCTACGTATCCTTCTTTGAGGAATCAGGTCAAACGTAGTTCACTAAATAATAGTGGTTTGATTTTTTATTTTTTTTCATATTTGATTTTCATTGATTCCAAGAGAGGGTAAGAAAGAAACAAGTATGGCTCAAAGGGGGGAAACAAAGGGTATAGTGTTTGGATAGCAGAATAAATTGCCTTTGTCATTCCAATCTTCGAAATAATGCTAAATACAAACATTCAAGAATTTTATGCATAATATCTCTTTACCGCGTCAGAATTGATCGCCATATCTATGCATTTGCCTTCAATATCTTTTAAACATAGTGCACCATTCGATAATACTCTGGTCACAATGAATGGTCCTTGCCAATTAGGGGCAAATTTGCCTTTTGCCTCGACCCTGATGTGGAAGAATACGTTTCAGCACATGCTGACCTACTTCAAACTTCCGGGGACGCACCTTTTTGTTGTATGCTCTTTCTATTCTTCTTTGATATAATTGACCATGGCATACTGCGGTCAATCGTTTTTCATCAATCAAGTTTAACTGTTCCCGACGGGTTTTGACCCATTCATCATCATCAATCTTTGCTTCGGCGATGATCCGAAGGGAAGGAATCTCAACTTCTGCAGGAATTACTGCTTCAGTGCCATATACCAACAAATAAGGAGTTGCTCCTACTGAAGTGCGAACAGTAGTGCGGTATCCCAATAATGCAAATGGTAATTTTTCATGCCATTGTTTTGAACCTTCTACCATTTTCCGAAGTATCTTCTTTATGTTTTTGTTGGCTGCTTCTACTGCTCCATTCGCCTTGGGCCGATATGGGGTAGAGTTACGATGTGTAATCTTAAACTGTTGACATACTTCCTTCATTAAGTTGCTGTTAAGATTAGCACCGTTATCTGTGATGATCACCTTCGGGATTCCGAATCGACATATGATATTTGAGTGGACAAAATCGACCACAGCTTTCTTGGTCACTGATTTGAATGTCTTGGCCTCAACCCATTTGGTAAAATAATCAATAGCTACCAGAATGAACCTGTGTCCATTGGATGCTGCCGGCTCAATTGGTCCAATCACATCATGCCCCAGGCAACGAAGGGCCATGGTGCCGACATTGTGTGCAACTCGGATGGTGGAGAATGAATCAAATCTCCGTGTATTTGGCATTGATGACACTTGCGCACAAAACTGATACAATCTCGCTCCATGGTAAGCCAATAGTAACCAGCTCGGAGGATTTTCTTTGCCAACACATATCCACTCATGTGGGGTCCGCAAACTCCTGAATGTACTTCAGACATGACAGCTGTAGCTTGTCTGGCATCTATGCATCTTAATAATCCAAGATCTGGTGTTCTTTTATACAAAACTCCTCCGCTTAAGAAGAATCCATTTGCCAATCGCCTAATGGTCCTCTTTTGATCTCCTGTGGCTTGTGCGGGATATATCCCCATCCTGATATACTCCTTGATGTCGTGGAACCATGGTTCACCATCAAATTCTTCTTCAACCATATTGCAATAAGCGTGCTGATCGTGGACTTGAATATGTATTGGATCTACATAAGCTTTGTCCGGATGGTGCAACATTGATGCCAGGGTAGCCAATGCATCGGCCACCTCATTATGGATTCTTGGAATATGTTGGAATTCCACTGATTGAAACCGCTGACAAAGATCATGTAGACATTGTCGGTATGGTATGAGCTTCAAGTCGCGGGTTTCCCATTCTCCTTGAATTTGATGTACCAAAAGATCCGAATCTCCCATGACTAAGATTTCTCGGATACTCATGTCTGCGGCTAGCCTTAACCCCAAAATGCAAGCTTCATATTCAGCCATATTATTTGTGCAATAAAATCGTAATTGAGCCGTAACAGGATAGTGATGTCCTGTTTCAGAAATGATTACAGCTCCTATCCCGACTCCTTTCATGTTAGCGGCTCCATCAAAGAAAAGTTTCCAGCCAGGCTTTTCAATTTGCTTCACCTCGTCGATATGCATTGTTTCTTCATCAGGAAAATAAGTTTTCAACGGCTCATATTCCTCATCGACCGGGTTTTCGGCTAAATGATCGGCCAGTGCTTGAGCCTTCATTGCAGTTCGAGTTACATAGATGATGTCGAATTCTGTGAGTAATATCTGCCACTTTGCCAGTCTTCCCGTTGGCATAGGCTTTTGAAAAATGTATTTCAATGGATCCAACCGAGAAATGAGGTAAGTAGTGTAGGATGACAAATAGTGTTTCAATTTTTGAGCTACCCATGTTAGGGCGCAACATGTCTTTTCCAGATGAGTATACTTAACCTCATAAGCTGTGAACTTCTTGCTAAGGTAGTAGATGGCCTGTTCTTTTCTGCCAGTAAGGTCATGTTGCCCCAATACACAACCAAATGAATTTTCCAAAACCGTTAAGTAAAGAATCAAAGGTCTTCCTGGCTCTGGCGGGACCAACACGGGTGGGTTCGACAAGTACCCTTTTATCTTATCGAACGCTTCTTGACACTCATCGGTCCATTTGACCGCAGCATCCTTTTTCAACAATTTGAAAATTGGCTCACAAGTTGTTGTGAGCTTGAGCAATAAACCTGCTGATGTAATTTAACCTCCCCAACAAACTCATTACTTCAGTTTTATTTCTTGGAGGTGGCAGTTCTTGGATGGCTTTGATCTTTGAGGGGTCTAGCTCGATGCCTCGTCGACTGACTATGAATCCCAACAATTTTCCAGACGGAACTCCAAATGCGCACTTGGCAGGGTTAAGCTTGAGGTTGTACCTGCGAAGTCTTAAGAAGAACTTCCTCAAATCCCCAACGTGGTCGGCCTGATGCTTTGATTTTATGATCACATCGTCCACGTATACCTCAATCTCCTTGTGTATCATATCATGAAACACTGTGGTCATTGCTCTCATATAGGTTGCTCCGGCATTCTTTAAACCGAATGGCATTACCCGGTAGCAATAAGTTCCCCATGGTGTGATGAATGCCGTCTTTTCTGCATCTTCTTCATCCATTAGAATTTGATGATACCCGGCATAACAATCCACGAAAGACCCTATATCATGCTTGGCACAATTGTCGATCAAAATATGGATATTAGGTAATGGGAAATTATCCTTTGGACTTGCTTTGTTGAGATTGCGATAGTCGACGCATACTCTAATTTTGCCGTCTTTCTTTGGTACAGGAACGATATTAGCCAACCAAACAGGATATCGAGTGACTCGAATGACCTTTGCTTCCAATTGTTTGGTGATTTCTTCCTTAATTCTCATACTCATCTCAGGCTTGAATTTTCTCAGCCTCTGCTTGACAGGAGGCACCGTTGGATCGGTGGGCAATTTGTGAACCACTAAATCAGTGCTCAGGCCCGGCATGTCGTCATACGACCATGCAAAAACGTCTTTGAATTCTATGAGTGCTTTAATTAACTCCTCTCGGATCTTTGGTTCCAGATGGACACTTATTTTAGTTTCTCGGATATTACTCGTGTCCCCTATATTGATGTCCTCGGTATCACTCAAGTTAAGTTTGATTTTTTCCTCAAAGTGAATTAACTCTTTACTAATCTCTTCAAAAACCTCATCTTCATCATATTCTGATTCATAATCACAATATATTTCTTGAATTAATATTTTGGAACCAGATTGATTTTTAAGACTGGGCTGAGGATTCCTCATGCATGCCATATCACTAGAGCCAGCGTAAAAGGAACTGTACAGGAAAGAAGAAAAAAAAAACTATTAGGAATGATAAAAAAGGAAACTGCTTTTTATTGGATGATGAAAGATAACAAGGTTTTGCACACTTCAAACAAACTGTAAGATAAGCTTTGGGATTACAACCCTGAAGTAACCCAAACAAACTGAAAGAAAATCAAAATAAACTACCAAGACTCCTTTCGAATTGGGAGAGGAGTGGCTTTCCAATTATTGAGCTTTGTTTCTGGCCCAACGAATTGAACTTCTGCGTTGCTACACCCTTCTCCGCTTTCCAACATATTCACATCACTAAACAATTTCTCGAACCTTTCAATTAATTCCTTCTCAGGATTGACCCGGGATTTAGGAATTGTTGTTATCGGGCGATTTTTAGCACCGGTCTTGACAAAAGACTTTGACAGATGTGGGACTGGTTTTGGAAGAACCCATGCTTGGTGTTTCAGCTTCCTAGCCCTTATCACGTCATTGGCAGTGGGTATGAACCCCAAACCGAATGTTCCCCAGTTCTCGGGGAGAGATACTGGTTGTATAATTCCTTGCAAAGATAAACCCAGACCTTTGCCGGGTATAAAGCCATTTTTTAACATTTCATAAGCTACCATGACTGATGCAGAGGATATCTTTGGATTTGGAAGATATTTCCCCTCTGGAATTTTCTCTATCGACATTGTGTCGGTCACTTGGTATACCCATGGTCCCTGGTCATTTTCTGTTCCCTCGACTGGTACAATGGTACTGCTGTGAGCATTTAAACTTTCTTCTCCATACACGACTACTTCTTGATGATCCCATTCAAACTTGACAGCCTGATGTAGTATTGACGGGACTGCTTTAGCAGCATAGATCCATGGTCGACCCAACAACAAGTTGTAAGAAATAGTTATGTCCAACACTTGGAATTCCATTGTGAATTCAACTGGCCCTATTGTTAGTTCCAACACTATGTCGCCAAATGAATCTCTGCTTCCACCGTCAAACCCCCGTACGCAGATACTATTCTTCTGGATCCTCTCCTCTTTAATTTTTAATTTGTTTAAAGTGGAGAGAGGGCATATGTTTGCACTTGACCCATTGTCAACCAATACCCGGGTTACTACGGAGTTTTCACATTTCACGGTGAGGTAAAGAGCTCTGTTGTGCTCGGTACCTTCCACAGGTAATTCATCATCAGCAAATGTAATTCTGTTTGTCTCAAAGATTCTGTTGGCTATTTTTCCCAAATGATTTACAGAGATCTTTTCAGGAACATGAGCTTCATTCAGGATTTTCATCAAAGCCAGACGGTGCTCCTCTGAATGGATCAGTAATGACAACAATGAAATTTGAGCGGGGATCTTCTTTAATTGATCCACAACAGAATAATCATGGAGTTTCATTTTTCTTAAAAACTCTTCCGCCTCTTCTTCCGTCACAGCTCTCTTTGTTGGCGTTGGATTGTTTTTAGTTTTTCTCAACTCTTCGGGAGTAAAACATCTTCCCGAACGTGTCAAGCCTTGCACCTCACACACTTCTTCCTTGATTTCTTTGCCCTTGTACATTACAGTCACCCGTTCATAGTTCCATGGGATGGCTTTGTTGTTGATGACTGGCAGCTGAATTACAGGTGCAATAATAACCCGATCTGTACGGGTCCCTTCCACGAATATAATGGGTTTGTTAGCAACCCCTGGTACTATCACTTTCGGCTTTTCTTGTTTTGCGGCAACTTTGCTCGATGATTCCTCCTCGATTATCATAGATGGTCCATTACCATTTCTGTTCTGCTTAGATATCGGCTTCTCCTCTATTAACTGCTTATCTGGCTTGGCTTCATGGGACTTGATCATCATGACAGTTTGTGATGGCTTCTTTGTCTCCCCATCAGTTTGTATGATTTCTATCATATTAGCCTCTTGATGGGCTGGCATTGGATTTCTATTGATATTTGGGGCTTCGGGGGTTTGAACCTCGATTTTATTAGTATCAATCAGCTCTTGTATTGCATTTTTCAAATGCCAGCATTTCTCCGTATCATGGCCTGGTGCACCGGAGCAATATTCACAGCTAATGGTGTAATCCAGATTCTTTGGAGGAGGATTGGGTAGCTTGGATTGTATTGGTCTCAGCATGTCTAGCTGTCTCAGCCTGTGGAACAGACTAGTGTAAGACTCTCCCAATGGAGTGTAAGTTTTCTTTTTCTGTTCCCTTTCTCCCCTGAATGCTGGCCTAGGCCTGAAACCTGGTCCGGGATAGGCTCGTGGGTAAGCATTTGGTGTGACAGGAGCACGCCAATTGGTGTGAACAGGTGGCTGATTGTATGCTTGAGCATGGTTAATGGAAAAATGAGGCTCTGAAGGGTGATAGTAGGATGAATCATGGTGGTAAGCTGATTGGCGAGGTCGTTGTTGATTATAGTAAAGCGGTGAACCTCCGGGTCCCGACCAAATTCCTGAATCAACTACGGCTGCTTCCTCCCTCTTCTTTCTTCCGATTCCTCCTACCCCGCCTTGAATAGCTTGAGTAGTTGCCTTAATTGCTGAATAGCTCATGATTTTATTTGTCTTGAGGCCTTCTTCCACCATACCTCCCATCTTCACTACTTCGTTGAATGATTTCCCAACCGCTGAAACCAAATGGGCATAGTAAGTCGGTTCCAAGGCTTGGAGGAAGTAGTCTACCATTTCGCTCTCCTTCATAGGAGGATCCACTCTTGCTGCCTGTTCTCTCCACCGAAAACCATACTCTCTGAAACTTTCATTATGTTTCTTCTCAAATTTTGTCAAAGATAATCGATCTGGGATGATTTCCAGATTGTATTGGAAATGGTATGCGAATGCCTGTGCCAGGTCATCCCAGGTGTACCATCTCCCATGGTCCTGGCGTGTATACCACTCCAAAGCTGATCCGCTTAGACTTTGACTGAAGTAAGCCATCAATAATTCATCCTTTCCCCCAGCTCCTCGCATCTTGCTACAGAAACCCCTTAAGTGGGCTACTGGGTCGCCGTGCCCGCTGTATAGGTCAAATTTGGGCATCTTGAAGCCAACTGGCAATTGTACATTGGGGAATAAGCATAAATCTTTGTATGCTACACTGACTTGCCCGCCTAATCCTCGCATGTCTCTGAACGATTGTTCTAGACTCTTGACCTTCCTGAATATCTCTTCTTGCTCAGCATTTTTGGATGGCTTGTCAATTTCGGTTGGGAGATCAAAACGAGGAGTGGTTGAATGAATTTCGGAGGCTTTGAGGGTGGGCTCCGGGGGTAATATTGGTTGTCCTGGGCCTAGAATGTAGGCTCACTAGGAGATTTGTGGAATGTAGCAGGGGGAGGTGCTACGAAAACAGGAGTCATAGGTGGAGGAAAATATGGAACGGGTTTCGGAGGTGGAGACTGTGGTGTCTGAGAGGTGGTGCCTCGGTAGTGCTGGTAAATGGGGAAGTTTGGGGATAATTCAGTGGTGATATTATCCTGAGTTTGAGTCATTGATGGAGCAGGGTTATTTGGGTAAGATGGGGGTAGCTGTCCTGTAGACCAGGCTTGGTACATCTCAGCCATTTGCTGCTTGAGTTTAAACATCTCTTCTTTCATTTTCCCGACATCCATCTCCTCTAGCTCCATACCTGTGTCAACATCTGGGATAGACATACTTTCGGGTATTGGTCCTTTTGATCTTGTGTGATAGTGATAATATGCCAGTATACTCTTTAGAGAAACTAACTGCTTGAATTCTGGAAATGAACAAACTTGTTAGTTTTGAGAGTTTAACACATATATAATCACACGTTGAGATGCAATGCTCCTAGACAAATAATCCCTTTCTATTATGCATTTGCTCGGCTGCTTGTGTCGTCCCAGCTTTCTTGAAATTGAAAATTGTCATTCACTTTTATTTACTATATATTTCCCCGTAATTTGAGCTAATTATGGGCATTATAAATATTGATTGCCCATTATTTTGTATTTTTATAACTGACGCTTCTATTGCCATAAATGCCTTATATCTGTTCAGATTTCCCTTCTTTATTTCCTTCCAGTTCATGCATTTCTCCTTCTTTTTGCTATTTATTCATTCCTTGCCAACTGTTACGCCCGGTACTATCTCGTGGGTGTTTCTTCCCGTGCCTTTCTTACTCTATCAAATAAGACTGCCACGTATTGCTATATTATTGTTCTACGCGTTATGCCATGTCAACAGCCTAATATTTCACGTGTAGCTCTTTTTCACCACCAATACAGATAGTCCCCCACTTTCTTGAATATTCTCTACTAAATATTCGGGGAAGTGAAAAGTTTTTATGGCGAGAATTCTCTGCCGCCGTTTCGAATATAATCATACCCTTTTCTGAACCGATGTAATGTTCATCATTTTTCATTTAATGATCATGCCATGTGGCCTTTATCAACTGGTCTTTTTGCTCTTCCGCGTCTTTTAGGGTTTTATCCTGCAACCGCATCAATCTCGAAGTGACGGTTCTATTATGAAGCTTCATAGTGACCTCAATAGTCGTGTCTTCTTATAAATACTTCACCCCCTTTTTTCCTATTGTTTATAACTCTCCTTCTTCGTCTTTTTGTCCTACTTCTTTCTGCATCTTTTCCTTGTGTTTCTTTAGTTAATCATGGTTTCCCTTGATCCTCGCAAAGTTATCATTATTGATGAGTTTGCTTCTTCTAATGTACCTACGAGAAGTAGAAGAGGTGGTAGATTGTGTAGCCTCGGTTCTATTTCTAACCGTGGTTCCCCCTCTCAAAGTAGTGTTGCCAATCCGTCTTCTTCTAGACCTATAGTTTCTACAACCCCAAGATCATCTTCTAAAGATAAAAATTCAATTGAAGCTCTACGTGAACCCACTGTTAATGAAATTGTTCCTAAAGAACTATCCTTTGTGACTGATAGTGAATCCATGAAGCTAGAGTCAAGTTTCTTACATGGCTGCTTCCCTTGATCGTGTTGATCGTTACCCAACTTCAATTACTACTGGTCTTCTTGCTCTGTTTCGAAGAGAATGTAATTGGAAACCTGATTTCCCAATTTTAGTTCCTGGTGCCAACCAAAGAATAACTTCATACCAAACTGGATACTTCTTCGTTTATACATATCCTTTTACCCTAAGCTTTAAACCTCCTATTGACCAAGTAATCATTGAGTTTTGTCGTTACTTCAATGTGTGTTTAGGACAGATTGGTCCTATTATTTGGAGAGCTTTTGCATGCCTCCAGTTTTTTGTCAAACTTGGCTTCTATGCCCTTTACTTTTCGCCACCAACTCCATCTTTACTCCCCTAAATTATTTTGTGAATGAGCTTTTTCCGTTGTGGCCAAAAGTAAGAGAGTATTAGTTAGCCATGAGAATGATAGAGATCTAGTATGGTATGCTCGCTTCGTTGCTTCTCCCACTAGTACTTTGGTGGGTGAAGAAAACATGCATTTTCCAGAAAAGTGGATTTTTGCACGTAAGTATTTGCATCTTACCTTTTTCCTTTCTCAAAATTGATTCTCAGGTATTCTCATCCCTACTTTATAAGCAACTAGTTTTTTAGGAAATCCCCAACTTCCATGCTTGGGTAGGAAAGTTGCTATCTGTTGCCCCTATGTAGAGAAGATCTTGGAAGTAACTCTCTCAGAGATTTGGGTGGAAAGTTAAAACACAAAGTACTTTTTCTCGCTTAGTCTTCTTCTTTTTCTATTTTGCTAACTTAAGAGTTTCTCACTGTGAACTCGTTTCTTTTATTAGGATTTTCCATTCATGGTGTTAGTCCCACTTCTGTTTCATCTGCAAGACTTATGGTGAGTCTTGCTCAAGAAAGGATCCTGATCTCTTCATCGAAGAGAAAAGTAGACGGAGCCCGTAGGTCTGAAGGTGAAGAGGAACAAGAAGAGGGTTCCTTAGTGCGTAGGCCTCGGGCTAGGAGGCGTGTTATTTCTGATGATGAAGCCACCCCTCCTCAAAGTTCAGTTCCTTTGGATGAGCCTGCAAGTGCTACTTTATTGAGTTATGATGAAGAGATGTATGCTCCCCCTCGTGACTCTACTGATCAGCTATTTTTCGTGGTTTTGATAGTGAAAATTTTGGTCCCGTTTCTTAAGAATTACCCCTTGCTCCTCTTCCAACATCAAACCCCTTTCGTTCTCAATCTACCATTCTTGTTACTGCTACTACTGCTCCTCTCGTGGTTGCTTTCACTTCCTCAATTGTCCCTATTGCTACTACTTCTCATGTTGAAGTTGGTACTTCTAGTAGCAATAGGGTGATGAAAAAGGTTACCATACCTCAAGGTGGTAATCTGTTGAAAAAATCTGGTTAAGTCGACATATAGTTGAAACCTCTACTTACCCAGTTGAGAAGTCAAAGTTGGAAATCCACAGCTTCTTGACATGGATAAATGATATTGTTCATTCATCTTTGAAGGTTCAAGTTTTAGCTTTTTCCTTTCTTTTCCTCATGGTTATTTACTTTTGTTTGACAATCTCTTCTTTCTTTTCTTTTGTAGATCAACTTGATAGGCACAGAGCTTATGAAAAGAATTGTTCATGCTAACCAATAAATTATTGATTATCATACCGAAGCTGACAGTTGGAAAGAGCAGCTTGAAGTTCTTCAACTAGAGAAGGAAGTATTAGCAGAGGAGAAGAATGCCTTAGAGCAACAAATGCATGTGATCGCTGCTAAATTGACAATTGAAAAAGCTTCTTCAAGCCAAGTTGGTAAATACAAGGATATCCTTGAGTCTTCTTTTGTTGAGCAGCTTTCAAAGGCAACCGAGGAGATACGGGGTTTGAGGGAACTACTTAACCAGAAAGAGGCTTATTCAGGAGAGTTAGTTCAAACTTTAACTCAAACTCAAGAAGACCTCTGTGCCTCTACTGATAAGGTTAAGTTCTTGGAAAGTTCCCTAACTCCTTTGGAGGTAGCTTTTGATGCTTCTAAAATTGAAAAGGAGGAGTTGATGACTGAAATCGATCAGTGGGAGAGAGATTATAAGGCTCTTGAGGATAAGATGTCCCTTGAAG
Source organism: Nicotiana sylvestris (assembly GCF_000393655.2). Classification (NCBI taxonomy): domain Eukaryota; kingdom Viridiplantae; phylum Streptophyta; class Magnoliopsida; order Solanales; family Solanaceae; genus Nicotiana; species Nicotiana sylvestris. Next base: position 40,311,893 of record NC_091063.1, on the reverse strand, counting down.
TGAGTAGAGCTTTTCTGAATACTCGTCTCGAGACCTTAATGGAAGCCAGCCAGGAGGGTTTTGATCTCAATGCTAAGATCGTTAAAGCTAAAGAAGCAATCGAAAAAACTCAGTAAAGTCAAGACTTTCCTTCACCTGAAGATAGAATTCCCGAAGGTGATGAACTCGTTCCTAGTGAAGTTGGTATTCAAGCTTCTTCTGCTCAAGTTGAATCTTCTCCCGCTGCTGATGATGCCATATTGGATTATGCCCCTTAGTGTTCTTTAAGAACTTAGTTTATTTTTGAGTTTTTGATGGGAATTTTTTTTTTACTTTTTGGAATGGTTGGTTAGTTTTTACCCCTGGTTCGTTTTGGGGTTTGTTTATCAAACAAACATTTTGGTTTTACCTAAGTATATATTTAGTTTTAGCTAAGTTTAATATATGATCTTTCGTTTAATTTGAGTTTTTGTTTTACTCTTTGACTTGTATTTAAAAATGCTTTAATATTTCGTGATTTTGGCATAGATACGAATTTTATAAAAGAGGACCCTTTTATAAACGAGACTAATGAAGAAGACGTCTCAACTTCATATTGGTGTAAGTATATGAGAGAAGTAGGAAAATACATATTTTGAAGAAGTTCCATGAATAATTTGAGGAAGTTTCATGTTTTGAACTTTCAAATTACATAACACTTTACAAGTATTCAATTAACTTTTTGTACAAAATCTACAACTCTTTCATAATTATTTTTCTTATAACAGATTTCAAAAAATTCTAGGGTATATCTTACAACCCATGACTAACCATTTCCCTTAACCTAAGTACTCAGGATCTTGTAATTTGTGTCCACAAGTTTACACTTTATCAAAGCTTATTGCAAAGGTTTTTGAATCGGGCTTGTTTTTCGGCTCTCGGTTGGCTCTTGACTTTTGATTTTTGGGTTGATCCAGGCTTGAATTATGACTTTTAGTCTTCTTTAGTTTTCTTTGCCTTCATATCTATAGTCCCCCAAGTGTTAGAGCTTTGAAGTATGAAATCTCGAGCACTTGATTATTTCTTCCATTTGGTCCATTTCCTGAAAAGGAAAATACATACGGGACTCGAATGTATATTTTTAGATGATGATTGCTTAACCCTTTTTATTTCCATCAGAAAGGTTGTAATCCATATCGGGAATAATTTTGTATCTCGCGTGTCTTTTAGGTCTAATATCATCATTTGGTGAAGGCTAGCTTTGTGCCTATCATCTAAAATGATTAGCATAATTAAAAAAGAACAAAACTAAACCATACACGAATGATACCTGACCGGGGGTTCTTCCTTTGCTTAGAAGTAATACTTTTTTAAATGAATAGCATTTCAATTTGATAGGAGTACTTTGCCTTCTATTCACTACTAAAAAAATCAGGTTTTAGCGGCGGACAAATTCTGTAGATAATTAGAAAAATCCTTCGCTAATCTCATTTAGCAACAAATTATCAAGAAATTTTGCTAGCTACGAGTTCTTTAGCGACAGATTAGCGACAACGTTCGTAGCTAATTCTAATTTTTTTGTAGTGATTGTTTTTAACTCATATGCACCCTTTCTAGCAATGCCTCGAATCCTGTAAGGTCCTTCCCAGTTTGGACTCAACTTTCCTGCATTGGCCGCTATTGTCGATTGAAAACTTTTTTAAGGATGAAGTCCCCAATATTAAAGTATCTAAGATGAGCTTTCCGATTGTAATATTGCTCAATAATTTGTCTCTACGCTGTCATCCTTATTAAAGCTGCTTCTCTCCTTTCTTCAAGCAAATCTAGATTTATTTGCATCTCTTCCTCATTTGATTCTTCAGTCGCTTGGGTATATCTTGTACTTGGTTCACCTATTTCAACTGGAATTAAGGCTTCAGTACCATACACAAGTGAGAATGGAGTCTCTCTCGTACCTATTTTTGCTGTCGTTCGATAAGCCCATAGGACTCCTGGTAACACTTCTAGCCATTTACCTTTTGACTCCTCTAATCTTTTCTTCAAGTTACTAATAATACCTTTGTTTGTCGATTTGGCTTGTCCATTAGCCACAGGATGACAAGGTGTTGAGGTTATCCTTTTAATCTACCAACTCTGAAAGATTTCTGTGATTTTTGCACCTATGAATTGTGGGCCATTATCACATACGATTTCTTTTGGAACTCTTAACCGGCATATGATGTTTCGCCAAATAAAGTCTCTGACTTCTTTCTCCTGCACCTGTTTGAAGGCACCTGCTTCTACGACCACTTGGTAAAATAATCTGTTAATACTAATAAAAATCGTACCTTTCCTTTGGCTTGTGGTAGTGGACTTAGGATATCCATCCCCCACTTTATAAAAGGCCATAGAAAAATAACTGGATGTAATAGCTTCGTTGGGCGATGCATGTTGTTGACATATCATTGCCATTTGTCAAACTTGGCCACAAAACTTTCCGCATCTTCTTCCATTTTTGGCCAATAATATCCTGCTCTAATTAAAGTTTTTACCAAAGATCTTCCTCCTGCATGATTTTCGCAGTATCCCTCATGTACTTCTCTCATCACATACTCTGTTTGAGAAGGTCCGAGACATCTTGCTAAAGGCCCTTCGAACATCTTTCGATACAGGTTGCCAGGAACCAAATAATAATGGTAGCTTCTCGTCGAAGTGACTGAGCCTTCTTCTTGTCTTCAGGTAAAATCTCGTACTGCATGAAATTAACAAACTCGTTTCTCCAATCCCAAATTAAATTATTGAAATTTACCTCATTTTTATCCTGATCGAGCACCGAATGTAACTAATGTATTACGGTAGCATTTTTTCATTTGTTACTTCTGCAATGGATGCGAGATTAGCCAACACATCTACTTCTGCATTTTCCTCCCTGGGTATTTATACGATTGTCCCCGATTGAAATAATCTGATTAATTCTCGTGCCTTTTCCAAATATTGCTGCATCCGCTCCTCTCTAGCTATATAAGTCCACTATATTTGATTAACTACGAGCTGTGAGTCGCTTTTGATTATAATATTCTCTATTCTGAGTTCTCATGCCCATTCTAGACCTGCAAATACAGCTTTATATTCTGCTTCATTATTAGTAATGTGATGTCACTTTATTGTCTGCCTTATGGTTTCTCCTGAAGGTGGGATTAGAACAATGCCTAAACCCGCTTTTTTAACATTCGAGGAGCTCTCAATAAATAGGGTCCAAAGTTCCCGGATTAGATCCGGTGAATACCTATAGTTCCTTTTCTTCTTCAGGAACTATCCCTGGGTTGAAGTCCACCACAATATCTGCTAAAACCTGTGATTTTATCGCAGTTCTATGTTGGTATGCAATATCATATTCACTAATTTCTATATCCCACTTGGATAACCTACCCGACAATTCTTGCTTATGCAATATATTCCTTAAGGGGTAAGCGGTCACTACAGAGATAGGGTGACATTGAAAATAAGTTCTCAACTTTCTAGATGCCATAATTAGTGCTAAAGCAAGTTTTCTAAATGAGGATATCGAGTTTCAGCATCCAATAAAGATTTGCTAACATAATAAATTGGAAATTGTTTACCTTTGTCTTCACGTACTAACAATGCATGATGGGTTTTCAATATCTTTGCCTTATGCTTCTTATGTTTTGATGATCTAACAAACTTATTGTTAAGAACCAAATAGAGAACCTGACTCACTTGGTACACATTTACAATGAACGAAGTTCAGTCTGAACTCCAGCTAATGAACTGCTACAAAGAGGAACACGACAAGGACCTAATCCCTTGGTGTCCTCTGACAGAAGTACAAGTCAACTATACAGCTGGAATGCAACTGCAGAAAGTGACTGCCTGCTGCTATACACACGACAGTGTAACAAACAGTCCAGCAGTCACTTCCCATTGGGAAGAAGTGTGTACCAAGAATTGACATCACCATTGTCATGTCTTTGATAGTATTACAACTTGGTGCAAGGCACAAGATATTCACTTGAGCATTTAATGATATTCTCTCAAGCATTAAAGTGTCTATCCAGCATTGAAGTCATAAGTGTGTCAAGAACAAGAAGATAACTCCACTAAAGGATCAGTTTCACAATGAGTCTATGTGTATCTGTAGTTGAGTTGTAATCTTGTTATTTGTTCTTAATTGTAACTCCTATCTTGCTTTCTTAGAAGCTGTGTTTTAGGAAACCCAAAATCACAAACCTTCTAAGTTTGTGTTGTGACTAGAGTTAGTCATAAGTCTTTGTAACTAGAGAGTGACAAAGTGGCTTGTGGTAAGAGTATCACAAGTTAGTTAAGTTGAAGTCTTTGTAATAGAGTCATTACAAAGTGGCTTGTAATAGTGTGATTACAAGTTAGTGAAGTTGAAAGCCTATAAGTGTAGGTCGTGGTTTTTGTCCCCTTAAGTGGGATTTTTCCACGTAAAAATCTCGTGTCTCTTTTACTTACTACTTCATAAGTATTCTCAGTGAAAACTCATAAAGGATCAAGTACTCTATAGTTTGGTGGACTCATATAAACTAACACTACATTTACAGTCATTTCTGATACAACGAGATATATGAGTAGCCTTTCTCCATTCTTCGGTTTAGCCAGTAACAATGGGTTTGACAAGTATGATTTTAGACTTTTGAGTGCTTGTTGACATTCATTAGTCCACTCAAACTGTTTTTGCTTTTTCAACACTTAAAAGAACTTAAAACTTTTCTCCGAAGATTTAGAAAGAAATCTTCCCAAAGCTGTTATCCTACCTGTCAGCCTCTACACCTCCTTTTGTTCATGAGTACGTCTGGTATTTCTTCAATGGCTTTGATCTGTGCATGGTTTACTTCTATACCTCGGTTAAAAACAAGGAAACCTAAAAACTTACCTGAAGTCATGCCAAAAGCACATTTTTCGAGATTTAACTTCATATTGAACTTGCGGAGAATCTGAAAAGTATCTGACAAATGCTGGATATGATTCCCCTCCTGTGCTGAGTTGACCAGCATGTCATCGATATAGACTTCCATATTTTTTTCCCAGGTGTTCTTGGAACATTTTTGTTACCAATCTTTGGTACGTGGCTCCAATATTCTTTAATCTGAAAGGCATAACTTTATAACAATAAGTCCCCATGTCTGTGATAAAGGAAGTTTTTTTCTCGTCTAAAGGATCCATTATCTAATTATATCCTGAATAGGCATCTAAAAACTCAACTACTCATATCCTCCAGTAGAATTAATTAGTTGATATCTGCAGTAAAGGAAATGAGTCTTTAGGACAAGCTTTATTTAAGTCAGAATAATCTATACAAACTCACCATTTTTCATTCATTTTTGGTACTACTACAGTATTAGCTAGCCAGTTAGGATATTTTACCTCTCTTATGGACCCAATTTTTAGAAGTTTTTGTACCTCATCTTGTTTCACCTGATTTTTGAAGGATCCTTTCTTCCTTTCTTCTGTTTGACAGGTGGATAAGATGGATCTTCATTTAACTTGTGAGTCATCACCTCCGGTGGTATACCTGTCATATTTGAATTCGACCAAGCAAAACAATCTGCGTTAGCTTGTAAAAATTTGACAAGTTTACCTTTCATTTCTAGGCTTAGAATTCATTCCAAGCGAAACACCTGATTTTGGTTGTATAAATATTAGGTTATAAAGTTTCAAAATATGTTGTGTCATTATTCTTTTTGAACCTTGTACTATCCATTTTTTTGTCGGAAAACAGTCCTCAAAATCAGTCAACATTTTCAAAAATTTGAAACTTGAAATCATCTTCTTCTTTTTAAATCCAATTTGGAGTACTTAAAGAGATACTTAAATCATAAGTTTGATATAAGACTTCATTTGATTTTAAAAGACAGTATTTGATTAAACACGAAACTTTAGAAATTAATTTAAACAATAATATTTATTTATAATAGAAGAAATACATCAACATCAAAGTTTAGAATTTGAATATCAAATGAATTTGACATTTTTAAGAAAGTTATTGTCACGACCCAAAATCTGCCCCGATATGGCTCCTATCGTGATACTAGGCCAGCCAACTATTATCTATTTACTCCGTTTTTCAATTAAAACTTAAGAAAAATCATATTTTAACATAAATTCATTAAGATAAAAGTAGAAATCAAATCCAACGGAAAGAAATACAAGCCCGACTTCGGGTGTCACTAAGTCATGAGCAAAATACTACAACCGTTTGAAATAACCAAGACTACATAGTCTGAGAAAATCCAATAAAAGTACTACAAGGAAGATAAGGAAGGAGAAGGCGGAATTGTGGTCGCTAGGCAGCTACCTCACAATCTCCAGAGAAAAGTCTCCAACTGGTAAGATCAACAACCGCTACCGTATCCCGAGATACCTGGATCTGCACACAGGGGTGCAGAGGGTAACGTGAGTACACCAACTCAGTAAGTAACAAGTCCAAACTATGCACTGACAGTAGTGACGAACTAAACCGCACCAGGTAGCAACATTTAATTGTACAGAAAAGTAGACATGCTTACAGTTCAAGTAAATTCTCGGCAGTGATTTAACACAGTATGAACAATACAGAGTATAAAGCTCAGGAACCTCTAAGTACCTATCACGCCCCAAATCTGGGGTGGCAAGACAGGCACCTGGTGCCTTACCTATCCTTGTGTGCCAACTTGCGACTAAGGGACTCTAGATATATGATATCATACTTTGGCCATGGGCCACATTGCAAGACAACTGCGAATGCTGACTAAATATTAATATAAACTGGGCCGACAAGGCCGTCATAATTACTACAGCTGACAAACCAACCAAATATACATACAAGGGCTACAAGCCCAATATGTTGCACTAACTGACAGGATATGTCTACAAGTCTCTACTGGTGGATATATTGTGATAGGAGCATCTCCTCGACCTACTCCTAACATATATATATATATATATATATATATACACACACACACACAAGATGTACATAGAGCTCTAGACCTGGCAACTCCGAAAGGCATGGAGCTTACCGATCAAGCTGAACTCAAGCAACACTTAATGAGGACGTCTACCCGTCTGTCTGTCTGAACTTGCACGCATGAAATGAGCACCCCTAAAGAAGGGACGTCAGTGCGAAATAATGTACCCAGTATGTAAGGCAATATACCGAAAGCTGAAACTGAACTGATAATATAATAACTGCAAGTAGCTTGAAGTCAAAGATAATCTGAAGATATGTTTACCTGCTGATACTGACTCAACTCTCTCAATATAGTAAGTAAAATAGATGTTTGGCCCTATAAGGCTCGGTATATATATATATAACTAATCTACCATAGTAGGCTCGCTCATAGGCGCTCGGCCACAGTAGGCTCAGTATATAATAACTTACCATCTGACCAGAGGTTGCCCAATAGAGGCTTGCCCATCGATTATAGCTCGATGGTAATGAAAATACTTTTGATACTGTAAATATGTAAATTCTCTGCTCTTTTGACTGGAAGAAGGAAATACTCAACTGAATATGTAGTCCCGATAAGAAGAATATGGTAACTTACAAAACTAAGAAAATATATGTAATTTGCGAGACTAGCAAAATATACTTAAATTTCAGGATACGAATTTTTCTCTATGCCTCGTTATCAAACTTGTGTAATTACGATATCATGCTAAAATAAAGGAAAAGATTAGCCTTAACATACCTGGAGTAGGAAAAACTCCATATAATATTCCGTTGGAAACCTTCGTGGATTGAACTTAGAACCTAAAAATAGGATTAAGCTTCTGCGCTTTGAAATTGAGGAACGAAATCTTGCTTGATTTGTTGAAATTTGGACGAAATTGTCATTCTGCTTCTTACGTTTTTGGTCTTAAGACCCAATACAAAATGAGATGTAATCTTGTTCCAACATTTGGGTTTTTGCTTTTGTTTCAAGCCTTTGAATGGAATGGAATAATAAATTGCTATATTACCTTTATGGTTTGAATGGAAATGGAATCACATTTTTGGAATGGAATCAGATTTGATATAATGGAATAGTTCACGTTCTTGAAATGGAATGTTTTATAAAAAGCCTTCCTAAACTCTTAAGTGTTGAAGATATGTATCTTCTAATTTGTAAGATAAGTTTCAGGGCTTAAGTATTAATCTCTTAAGTATGTAGCTTTTTTTTTGAATTTCAAGGCTTGTTTCTTAGTTTGTTGTCACCTAATCCCAACATTGACTAATGAGTCATTTATTATGGTGGTGGTTGCTGTCACGTTTTGGGGGTGGGGTTTTAATCTTATCCCAATTTTAATAGTTAACCGGGGTAATATCTTGCTACCTGGTAATTAATCAATTACCCGCATAATTTAAAAATTATCTCAAATTACTTAAAATTCTACTTATTTTTAATATACTTTATACACCTTACTATTATGGCTATGGGGTACCTTGTATGGTACTAGTCCATAAATACCGGGTATTTTAACTCGGGTCGTATTTTATCTCAAAATGCCAAACTTCGACAAAAATTCAATTTCTTCGATATTACTTACCCTCTTACCTTCACGAATAGGGGTGGGTATCGGTCGGTTCGGTTCGGTTATGAATATTATCGATTTTGCCCATCGGTTATCGGTTTACAAATATCATAACTCGATAACCAAACCGATAAGATATTGGTTATCAGTTATCGGTTAATCGGTTATCGATCATTATCGGTTCGGTTATCGGTTTACTCGATAAGATAAAACAACTAAAACAGTTTCGCAATATATAAAACTGTTTTGCTAAAACAGTTTTATAAGATTTGTAATGTATAAAATAGTTTCGGTAAAATTAGTGTTCTTAAGATCTTATTTGTTCAAACGACTAGCAGTAACTCTTTGTACATTGATATCTATTTTTTTACTCTAGTACAGAATTATGTATATAGATTAAAAAGTTTATTAGTTATGAAATACAAATTTTATAACAACTGACACAAGATAACTTTGTAACAGCTCAACAATTAAAGCACATGACAAATCTCACTTCAGCTTTCAAACAAACTAAGAAAAATCCAGAGCCAGAATGCTTTCAAACAAACTATGAAAAAAGATGAAGATGAAGCAACTAAAAACTTACACGAAGAATCAAGATGAAGCTAAAGAATGCAGCCAAGAAATGCGACTGAAGAGTGAAGTGATGATACGACTGAAGAATCTGATGGATCTGAGAAATGGAGTGAAGATGTGACTGAAGAGTGAAAGAAAAAAAGCTAAGAAATACAACTGATACCGGCCTGAGTCTTGACGGGCTGACTGGTGAGGGCGTGATGCGACTGAGCCGGCCTGAGTCTTGATAGATTGACTGGTGAGGGTATGAGGTGGAGAAACTAAGAAAGAATAGGGAAATCAAAGAGTGAACAATGAATTATGAAACCCTAGTATGTATATACTTAAGGGTAACCTAGTAAATTAGTTAATCCTTATTGGGTTATCGGTTTTACCCGATATATGCCCACCCATATTCACGAATTTACTCATCATTTATAATCCTTATAATCCCCAAATAATCTTTTCCTTGGACTGATGCTAATTACCTTACGACAAATTTAACGTACAATACTATAGGGTGTAACATCGTCGTAACTTATTACTGCGAAGCGTAACATTATTCCCCCCTTTGGAACATTCGTCCTCGAATGTTGACTGATGCACTTATTATTTTCATAACTTATATCTTTCGAACACTTTAGAACTTTCCTTGTTATCTAGGTGACTATTTTGTGAATGAGTCCAAAGTCCAAGGCATTTCCCTCCTTAGGCCTCCTTCTCACATCACAACTTGTAGTCAGAATCCTTCCAATCTCGTAATTGTTGCTACCTTTCATTATGCAGCCTGTACAATTTTGACCTTGTAAGTGTGCCCAATATCTAGGCTTCATATGTAGAGCTTGATGAGATGTCCATTTGAGCATATATGAATATACTAAAGTTCTTCGCTCGGTACTTTGTTGAATTCACGAATATTGCTATATCTCATCGCATAGGTCCGTTTAGCCATTCGTATGAATTTACTGCCATAATTCTTACTTTAATTTATCGTTGCTGAGGTCTGCTTCCAAATCTCAGCTTACTCTCGTTGCTTATTCCATATGTATAAATTTAAGTCCTTTAATGCTTCCTCATTACTGCTCATCTTTAGAATGACGGCCCAATCTCATCTCATACTTTGTGACTTTTGTCTATCTATTGTTGATTCCCCTTAATATTGATCTACAATATACCACTAACAACTTGAAACTTCTTACGTAATACTTTGCCCCTAGGGCTTACGTTACCTCAAGGAATATTCGAAGTGATTCCCATAATCGTATTTCATAATGTCTCAATGTGATTCACCTTATGAGGGTATCCTAATTTCGTGTCGCAGGAGAAATTTTTTCTCCTTCTCTTTTTTTTTTTCAAATCATTATTCAAACGAAGGCCCAAACGTCATCATGTATCTGTCACAATTATACGCTCATTTTATTACCAAGTCAGCATTTCATTCCTTCTAAATGCTATTAATCTTAGACTCCTTTGAGTTCATTAAGGCTATAGTGAGCTTTGTATAACATAGAGAAATTGTCTGCTCTTCTTGTTTTCATTGGCTTAATCCTAAAGACTTATCTATTCGCGTCACTTTTTCACTTGCCTTTCCTCATCCTTACTCATGTTTCCTTAAAACTTTATCGCTCTACCATACTTTAGCTTGCGACCTATACATATCCATTTATAAACTTTCCTTCAACTTGCTTGCACCATAGACTTTCTTATGTTATTCTGGAACGTCAAGCGAGACATCACATCGTCTCCAACTTTTCTCTATTCTCTTAACTAGATCTCTCAGTACTTAGACATTATAGGCTGGAAGATATGCCATTATCGACGCTATTGTCAATACTGAATCCCGGCACTTCTAGCCTTCTATCCGAAGTATGGACTATTCCCAACCTTCTGTATCTGAGTATTTCGTACGTTTTTCACTTTCACTATTCTTACCTTAAAATATCGCATCACATCTTTTATCCCTTTCATGACCTCCTTTCCCCGTAGGTGTAACTCACATCCACAACTTGAACTTCTATTATAATACTTGGACCTTTTTACATGATTCGTTGAGAGCTTTATACTGACTTCTTATGAGGTTGGTATTCTTCTAACTGGACCTCTGATATTAAGAGTGACTCTGTAATGTTCTCAATCACTATGTCCATAATTTTCTAGGTTCAATAATCAAACTCCCAATTTACTTTGTTGATGTTACTCTTTAGTTTCCTTCTTCCTCTGATCAACCTTTATGTAGGCTTAAGCTATCTTCTAATATGCGGCTCATGGTGTTAATTGTTGTGTTTAGCCTTTCATGGGCACAAAGGAATATACATGATACAATTCTTTAACAATTTAATCCTTCACCTATGACCTGCACTCAATTCTTTATTTTTAACGTATAACAGAATCTTCTACGGCTGTATATGCTGCATGTATAAAACTTTGAACCCTTAAGTGCGTTCATAACGTAACCAACTCTGGATCATTGATCGAATAATTTCTTTCATTCCATCTTAGCTTTCTTTCAACGAAAGCAATTAATTTTCCTGGTCTTTCTGCCCCTTTGTTGCGTCCATACCTAGCTTATCTTAGTGCCCACGCATGCCAGAGTTTTCGTGTAATTCATATGATCTCGAATATTACTTTTAATTTTACTTCCCGTTCATTAGCCACGGTGGCTGCCACTTTTCTTTGGAGTGCTTATAATGTTGTTGTGAGACTGTTGTTACATGACTATTTCCTCTTTAGGTTACTGGGCTTAGGTTGTAGCCTTCTTCCTTATTTCCTCAGCTAGTCTTTCGTTGTAGTACTTAAGGAGAACCCCTGACTCTTGTAAAGCTGTGAGCTTATTACGGACCTTTTGATGTCCTTCCTTGCCTATAATCATCCGTAGTTGCTTACCTCCATGCCCTTGTGCTTGTAGGATTGCTCCTGAACTGATATTTTGACTGTCTTCCCAGTGGCACTTTCTTTTATCCCCATAATACTCATACGACACTTTTAACTAACCCGACTCCTATTTGAATATATCTCAAATATTATAATGACATTACTGTGGGGCTAAATTCCCCATGTTGGGGTTTATTACATTTATCTTGCATGATCTGTTGATTTGTCTGTAACCTTTTGTCTAGTCATGACTAATCTCTTCCTGAATAAACTACTAATTACTCGTCGTCCCATTCACATATCCATTTTCCGCGTAATATTTTTTGGTTTATTTCCTTGACTTAACTTACCTCATGTACTAGCTCCTTATCTATCAATAACATCCCGGGCAGGAACCCTTACTTCCTTTCTTGACGTAGTGCTTACATAATATTCTAGAATCATAGCATATCTGTAACATTTGGATAAGTGCAATCTCATCCCTTTCTCATTTTTATCGCGTTCTTCCTTTATCATTCCATATTCCCCCCTTTTGGGAGTACTAATACTTGGAGTTATGATGACCTACCTATAGATGTTTTTCCTCTTCATCTTTGGCATCCTTTCACATCATCAATGACCCTTATTCGCATTGCGGTAATCCTTCTGTACCAAGGATAACAAAATTTCTCACTCGCGATGGTGACACTTAGTGCAACTGGCACTTACATTCCCTTAACTTTGCTCATACTGCTTGCTTTAGGGAAGCTTTTCCCTGAATGACCATTCTCTGAATTCACCGTGGATCTTCTTTTGTTATCCATTCTATTATTGTCGGAATGCAATCTGAAATTCTCATGATGTTGGGTATTATCAAATCACACAGTTCCTACTTCATGTTTAGTTTATGTTGTTTACCAGTCCATATTGATTCCTATTACTCTGGGGTCTAACTTTTCCTTCTGTTAATCACGTTAAAGTCGTGAACTTATTTCTCGAAATGAGGATGTAAGTGTATGGCCTATACTCTTTTATTGTCTTAAGGCCCATCACCTCTCGTCTCTTTCTTCATTTGACTATATATTCTGTAACACTCTAGCGTGGCCATCCATGTATCACATCTCACTCATAATGCTTCATTATCCCTCTTCGTATTTCCCTGCTAATATTTCTATCACTTTATTCTGAAAATTCGAACAAAACATTCTTTCGCTTTTAGCTTCCCTTTCTCCATCCATTAGCTCTTCGAATTTCCAAACATTCTTTCTCTACTAGGGACGGGAACCACACTAATATAATATTTGCCCCTTCCAGGATTCAAATGCACGTCTTTGTAGTACTCATATCTAGCTGTACTATTTTAGAGTGTACCATCTAGGTATCTCACAAGGAGATCTATTAGCACCCTTGTAATATCCTTCGGAAATGTCAACTAACGCAAACCATTCATTCATCATTTTGGGTTACTCTAACCCCAGCTGGATCCTGCTATCCTGTCCTTCTCTTAAACCATATTCGTTAGCTCCCATAAGGTATGACTGAGATGGGTGTGGCCGATTGTACGTACATCTATTACTATTGAAGGAAATTCAAAATGCTTATATCTCCCTTCCTGAATGGTAAATAATGATAATCTTTATTAATTGGGTACCTCGTACCCTTCTTCACCTTGCTTCTTTTACTTGCTGCAACTCGTGTCTAGCTTCAGGTTCCGTTATTCCTTTTTACTGTAAGAATGGATAAGTATTCTTTCCTAAAAGCTCCTTATTAAGAACCGTACACCTTTTAGTACACGCATGGTCTGCGGAAGACCTCTAATTTACTCATCATAAGCAAGATGCAAAATCGAGTTCCTCTAACTCAACACTTCCACAGCTATATCTCTTATTGATCGTCTTTCTGAATGTAGGCATCGTCTTATTACGAATAAAATAGAAGTTCGGAATTTGAATACTTATAAGTGAGCTCTACCACACGATCTAGAGTAAGAAGAAAGAGTGACAGTCCTAAATACCCTGTAGCCTCTTGCTCATAATTGTGGTGCATAACACACCCATAAATAAGACTCTACTAGACACGACTTGTAGACTTCTTAGGATGGAACTGCTCTGATACCACTTTTGTCACGCCCCGAACCTGGGGGGCAAGACAAGCACCCGGTGCCTCACCTATCCTTGCGTACCAACTTGCGACTAAGGGACTCTGGATATATGATGTCATACTTTGGTCATGGGTCACATTGCAAGAGAACTGCGAATGCTGACTAAATATTAATATAAAGCTGGGTTGACAAGGCCGTCATAATTACTATCACTGACAAACCAACCAAATATACATACAAGGCCTACAAGCCCAATATGCTTCACTAACTGACAGGATATGTCTAAAGCCTCTACTGGTGGATATAATGTGATCGGAGCAGCTCCTCGACGTACTCCTAACATATATACATATATACACAAGATGTACATAAAGCTCTAGACCCAGCAACTCCGAAAGGCATGGAGCTTACCGATCAAGCTGAACTCAAGAAACACTTAATGAGGAGGTCTACTCGTCTGTCTGTCTGAACCTACACGCATGAAATGCAGCGCCCCCAGAGAAGGGACATCAGTATGAAATAATGTACCGAGTATGTAAGGCAATATACTGAAAGCTGAAACTGAACTGATAATATAATAACTGCAAGTAGCTGAAAGTCAAAGATAATCTGAAGATATGCTTACTTGCTGATACTGACTCGACTCTCTCAATATAGTAAGTAAAATAGTTGTCCGGCCCTATAAGGCTCGGTATATATATATATATATATATATATATATATATATATATATATATATATATATATATATATATATATATATATATATATATATATATATATATACTATATAACTGCTCTGCCATTGTAGGCTCGCTCGTAGGCGCTCAGCCATACTAGGCTCTGTATCTCGACCAACTGGGCTCGCTCATAGATGCTCAGCCACAATAGGCTCGGTATATAACTTACCATATGATCAGAGGTTGCTCAATAGAGGCCTGCCCATCGATCATAGCTCGATGGTAATGAAAATACTTTTAATACTGTATATATGTAAACTCTCTGCTATTTTGACCGGAAGAAGGAAATACTCAACTGAATATGCAGTCCCGATAAGAAGAATATGGTAACTTACAAAACTAGGAAAATATATATAATTTCCGAGACTAGCAAAATATATATAAATTCCGGAATACGAATTTTTCTCTATGCCTCATTATCAAACTTGTGTAATTATGATATCATGCTAAAATGAAGGAAACGTTTAGCCTTAACATACTCGGAGTAGGAAAAACTCCGTATAATATTCCATTGGAAACCTTTGTGGATTGAACTTAGAACCTAAAAATTGGATTAAGCTTCTGCACTTTGAAATTGAGGAATGAAATCTTGCTTGATTTGTTGAAATTTGGACGAAATTGTCATTATGCTTCTCACGTTTTTGGCCTTAAGACCAAATACAAAATGAGATGTAATCTTGTTCTAAAGTTTGGGTTATTGCTTCTGTTTCTAGCCTTTGAATGGAATGGAATACTAAATTGCTATCTTACCTTTATGGTTTAAATGGAAATGGAATCAGATTTGGAATGGAATCACATTTTTGGAATGGAATCAAATTTGATATAATGGAATAGTTCACGTTCTTGAAAGGGAATGTTTTATAAAAAGCCTTTCTAATCTCTTAAGTGTTGAAGATATATATCTTCCAATTTGTAAGATAAGTATGTAGCTTTTTTTTTTTTTTTTAATTTCAAGGCTTGTTTCTTAGTTTGTTACCACTTAATCCCAACATTGACTAATGAGTCATTTATTATGGTGGTGGTTGCTACCACGTTTTGGGGCTGGGATTTTAATCTTATCCCAATTTTAATAGTCACTACTTAAAAATTCAGGTTTTAGCGATGGACAAAATATGTAGCTAAACAGAAAAATCCGTTGCTAATCTCATTTAGCGATAGATTAGCGACGTATTATCAAAGGATTCTGCTAGCTATGAGCATTTTAAGATTAGCGACGACGTTCGTAGTTAATTCCAGTTTTTTTTTGTAGTGAGTTAACCGGGTAATGTCCTATTACCCGGTAATTAATCAATTACCCGCATAATTTAACTATCATCTCAAATTACTTAAAATTCTACTTGTTTTAATATACTTTATACACCTTACTATTATGGCTATGAGGTACCTTGCATGGTACTAGTCCATAAATACCGGGCATTTTAACTCGGGTCGTTTTTTATCTCAAAATGCCAAACTTTGACAAAAATTTGATTTCTTCGATATTACTTACCCTCTTACCTTCATGAATTTACTCATCACTTATAATCCTTATAATACCCAAATAATCTTTTCCTTGGACTGATGTCAATTACCATACGATAAATTTAACGTAAAATACTACATGGTGTAACATCATCGTAACTTATTACTGCGAAGCATAACAGTACCATTGCATAGATAGCATGATCAATGTTACGTATAATACTTCCACTCACAGTGCTCAACCACTCGGTACTGTATATGGATCATTCGGCCTAGGGAAGATCCATCCCGGAATATATACATCACTGATTATAAGTCACCCAGTACCTAGGAAACAGGTCAATCCAGCCTCATGGAGAAGATCCAGCTCCATACCAATACTTCGGACAAGATCCATATCCAGGGAAGATCCATCCCTCAATATTATCAACTGCGCTCACTCAGGGTATAAAGACTTCGGAGGGGCTTCTCTTAGCCCAAATGCTATATCAATTCCAGCAAAGGCATGATCAATATCTCGCTGTGGCGTGCAGCCCTATCCCATACTATCAATCAATATCGGGCTCTCGATCTCACTCAGTCAATAATCTCCAGTCTCACATACATGAGCTCAAAATGTCATAATACTAGCCCGAACAATGATATGATATGTCAAATAGCAAGAATCGAACTGAGCATAATATAATATGCATGAATAGAACTGAGTATATAATATAAATGAAGCTAATATCATGACAACAAGAAAAAACCTCCAGGGTCTCAACAGTGTTGGCGTGAAGCCTTAACATGATAATTAGCATGATTTGCAACTCATTAACATAATCACATGATTACAACACAGATATCAGCATGAAAGAGTCACTAAGCGGTGCCATGGGATGATCTAGGCCGCATTTCTCACGGTGCACGCTCACACGCCCATCACTTGGCATTGCGTCACCTCAATAGTAATAATAAAACACACAGTTCGGGGTTTCGAACCCTTAGAACCAAGTTTGGAAGTGTTACTTACCTCAAGCCAGGCCAAACTCTAGCCCGCGACGCCTTTGCCTCTCGATTCGGCCTCCTAATTCAACAAATCTAACCAAAATTAGTATATAACCATAAATATATGCTAAGGAATGAAACCCATATGAAAATTATCAGTTTAACTCAAAAATCTCGAAATTGGCCAAACCTGACCCCCGGGCCCACATCTCGAATTCCAATAAAAATTATAAAACTAGAATCCTTACACTCTCACGAGTTCATACATACCAAATACATAAAAATCTGACCACAAACGACCCCTCAAATCCTCAAATCAAAGTCTTCAATTTCAAGCCCTAACTCCCAATTTTAGGATTTAAATCCCACTAATTTCGTGTTAAATTTGGTAGAATTCATCATAAAATCGAGTATTGAGTCCAAAAATCTTACCTCCAACTGTTTCTCTTTGATTTCCTCTTCAATCCTTCTTGAAAAGCTCCAAAATCGCTCAATAATGGTGGAAGATAGACCCAAAATCACGAAAATGGCTTATTTAAAAATTCTGCTTTGGTGAAATTTTCCTTCTTCGCAAATGCAGTCAAAGGCTCGCGTTCGCGAAGCCCAAAAATCATTGACCATTTATTCCTCTTACGCGAACGCGACTCCCATCTCGTGAACGCGATGCTTCAGCTTCCCAGGCCTTCGCGAACGCGACTTCGACCTCGTGAACGCGAAGAACAAACTACCAGGGCCCTCAACTGCTCCAATTACTCTACGCGAATGCGGGACCTACATCGCATTCGCGATGCATACTCAGCCTCTCCCTTCGTGAACGCGGAACCAATATCGCGAACACAAAGGAAAATTCTCTTGCCTCACCCGATATCCCTTCGCGAACACGTGGACCCTCTCGCAAACGCGAAGGGCAAAACTCTGCAACAGAAGCAGCAGAAAATCTGCAACTTTCAAAACAAGGATTTGATCCGTTTAACCACTCGAAACTCACCCGAGACCCTCGAGACCTCAACCAAACATGCCAACACATCCCATAACATCATTCAAACTTGCTCCAACATTCGGAACTCCCAAAACAACATCAAAATATCAAATCATAATCGGATTCAAGCCTAAGAAACTCAAAAACTTTCAAATTCCGCTTTCGATTAAAAAGTCTATCAAACCACGTCCGAATGACCTGAAATTTTGCACACATATCACAAATGACACCGCAGACCTACTCTAATTTCCGAAATTCCATTCCGACCCCTATATCAAAATTTCCACTATCAACTAAAAAAAGCCAAAATTCCAATTTCGCCAATTCAAGCCTAAATCTACCCAGACCTCCAAAACCCATTCCGATCACGCTCCTAAGTCTCAAATCACCCCCGAAGCTATTTGAATCATAAAAGACCAATTCCAACATTGTTTACTCACAAGTCAACTTCCGGTTGACTTTTCCAACAAAAGGGCCAACTTAAGAGACTAAGTGTCTCATTTCTCTACAAAACCACTCTAAACCCAAAATAACCAACATGATGCAATGAAATATAGCTGAACAACATAGAAAGAAACAGAAATGGGGGAAACAGAGCGGTAATTCATGAAACCTACCCTTCTTAAACAAACATTCGTACTCGAACGAGTCAAGAAACATACGTGAAGCATCAAATAGGTGAGGATATCTACTCTGCATCTCCCGCTCGGTCTCCCAGGTAGCCTCCTCCATAGGCCGACCTCTCCACTGCACTTTCATTGAAGCTATCCTTTGATCTCAACTTTCGAACCTGACTCTCCAAAATAGCCACTGGCTCCACATCATAAGTCATTGTCCAACTGAACCGTGTTGAAATCTAGAATATGAGACGGATTGCCAATATATTTCCGGAGCATAGAAACATGAAATACCCACGCTTGACAAGCTGGGTGACAAAGCAAGCTCATAAGCCACCTCCCTAATCCTCCGAAGGACCTCAAAAGGCCCAATGAACCGATGACTCAATTTACACTTCTTCTCAAATCTCATAATACCCTTCATGGGTGAAACCTTCAGTAGAACCTTCTCTCCAACCATGTAAGACACATCACGGACCTTCCTGTCAGCATAACTCTTTTATCTTGACTGCGCTGTCCGAAGCCGCTCCTGAATCATCTTCACCTTATCTAAAGCATCCTGCACCAAGTCTGTACCTAAAAGACGAGCCTCACCCGGCTCAAATCAACCAACTGGAGATCTACACCGTCTCCCATACAGATACTCATATGGAGCCATCCAAATACTCGACTGATAACTGTTGTTGTAAGCAAACTCTGTGAGCAGTAGAAACTAATCCCATGACCCTCCAAAATCAATGACACAAGCGCGTAACATATCCTCCAATATCTGAATAGTGCACTCGAACTGCCCATCCATCTGAGGGTGAAAAGTTGTGCTCAACTCAATCTGAGTACCCAACTCTCGCTGCACGGCTCTCCAAAACTGTGAAGTAAACTGAATACCTCTATTTGAAATGATGGAAACTAGGACACCATGCAAGCGAACAATCTCTTGGATGTAAATCTCTGCTAACCGCTCTGAAGAATAGGTAGTACACACCGCAATGAAGTGCGCGGACTTGGTCAGCCGATCCACAATTACCCAAATAGTATCGAACTTCTTCAAAGTCCGTGGGAGTCCAACTACAAAGTCCATGGTGATCCGCTCCCACTTCCACTCTGGAATATCTATCTGCTGAAGCAAGCTACCTGATCTCTGATGCTCATATTTCACCTGCTGACAATTGAGACACCAAGCTACAAATCCCACAATATCATTCTTCATTCTTCTCCACCAGTAATGTTATCTCAAATCCGGGTACATCTTCGTGGCACCCGGATGGATGGAATACCACGAGCTATGGGCCTCCTCTAAAATTAACTCCCGAAGCACATCTACATTGGGCATACATATCCGGCCCTACATCCTCAAAACCCCATCATCCCCAATAGTCACATATCTGGCATCGTCATGGTGAACCTTGTCCTTAAGGATAAGCAAATGAGGATCATCATACTGGCGCTCTCTGATGCGATCGGATAAGGAAAACCGGGGAATCACACAAGCTAATACCCGACTGGGCTCCGAAATATCCAACCTCACGAACCGATTGGCCAAGGTCTGAACATCCACTGCAAGAGGTCTCTCCCCAACAGGAATAAATGCAAGACTGCCCATACTCACTACCTTCCTACTCAAAGCATCGGCCACTACATTGGCCTTCTACGGATGGTACAAGATAGTGATATCATAATCCTTTAGCAACTCTAACCATCTTCGCCGCCTCAAATTGAGATCCTTCTTCTTGAACAAGTTCTGGAGGCTATGATGATCAGTAAATACCTCACAAGACACACCATACAGATAATGCCTCCAAATCTTCAACACATGAACAATGGCAGCCAACTCTAAATCATGAACGAGGTAGTTCTTCTCATGGGGCTTCAACTGATGAGAAGCATAAGCAATCACTCTACCGTTCTACATCAACACACACCCAATACCAACCCTTGAAGCATTACAATACACTGAATAAGAACCTAAATCTGATGGCAACACTAACGCTGGAGTTGTGGTCAAGGCAGTTTTGAGCTTCTAAAAGCTCGCCTCACATTCGTCCGACCACATGAATGGAGCACAATTTTGAGTCAATTTGGTCAAGGGCGATGTTATAGATGAAAATCCCTGAACGAACCGGCGGTAATACCCTGCTAAACAAAGAAAGCTATGAATCTCTGTGGCTGAGGACAATCTGGGCCAACTCTGAACCGCCTCTATCTTCTTCGGATCAACCTAAATACCCTCACTGGACACCACGTGCCCCAAGAAAGCCACTGAACTAAGCCAGAACTCACAGTTGGAGAACTTTGCATAAAGATTCTCTTCCCTTAATCTCTGCAACACAACTCTCAAATGCTCTGTGTGTTTCTTCTAACTACGCGAGTACACCAAAATATCATCAATAAAACAATCACGAACGAGTCAAGATAAGGCCGAGACACGTTGTTCATCAAATGCATGAACGCTACTGGGGCATTGGTCAGCCCAAAAGACATCACAAGGAACTCATAATGGCCATATCGGGTCCTGAAAGCTATCTTAAGAATATCCGAGTCCTTGATCTTCAGCTGGTGATACCCTAAACAGAGATCGATCTTGGAGAACACTCTCCCTCCCTGAAGCCGGTCAAATAAATCATCAATACGAGGCAAAGGATACTTGTTCTTAATTGTGACCTTGTTCAACTGCCTGTAATAAATGCACATCCTCATAGTGCCATCCTTCTTCTTCACAAATAGAACAGGCGCACCCTATGGCGACATACTAGGTCGAATAAACGCCTTATCAAGGAGTTCTTGAAGTTGCTCCTTCAACTTCACCGGTGCCATACGATACGGTGGAATAGAAATGGGCTGAGTGCCTGGCACCAAATCAATATCCCTGTCCGGCGGCATGCCCGGTAGGTCTACAGGAAACACATTGGGAAAATTCCTCACTACAGGAACAGAATCAATACTAGGAGTCTCTGCACTGATATCCCTCACAAAGGCTAAGTATGAAAGACAACCCTTCCCAACCATCCGTTGGGCCTTCAGAAATGAAATCACCCTACTGGGAACAAATCAGTCGAACCTCGCCACTCAATCCGTGGCAACCCCGGCATAGACAACGTTACTGTCTTAGCATGAAAGTTCAAAATAGCACGACACAAAGATAACCAATCCATGCCCAATATCACGTCAATATCAACTATACTAAGCAACAAGAATTCCACTCGGGTATCCAAACCCCTAATAGTCACTACACACAATCGATATACACGGTCCACAATAATAGTATCGCCCACCAAAGTAGATACATAAACTGATGAAACAAGAGACTCGCGGGGCGTATCCAAATAATGGGCAAAATATGATGACGCATACGAAAAAGTGGAACCAGGATCAAATAATAATGAGGCATCTCTGTGGCAAACTAAGATAATACATGTAATCATAACATCTGAAGCAATGACATCTGGTCTGGCTGGGAGGGCATAGAAACGGGCCTGACCACCAACTGATTGACCTCCCTCTCTAGGGCGACTCCTAGCTGACTGGCCTCCACCCCGAGCTGACTGAGCGGGTGGGGAAGTAACTAGTGCTGAAGCGAAGGATGACTCCTCTGCTGGGATGAACCTCCCGTAAGGCAGGGACAGAACCTCTTAGTATGTCCCAAATCTCCACACTCGAAGCAACCTCTCCCGGCAAATGGCGGTATGGACTGAAGGGAGCCCCGCGCACCGGGATGCTCACTAGAAGAACCAGGCATAGATGAACCCTGAACTGATAGTGCCTGAGTTGAACTCTGAGCTAGAATGGAACTGAGAGACGAGTGACCCTAATGTGAATTGTGATAACTATGGCCAGATGCCCCACCACGGTGACCTGAACGGGCTAGCTTAGCATGTCTGAATGGATGACCTCTACCGTGTTGAGACTGACCTCCCGAAGGAACACCACTGAAGCTACCAAATCCCTGAAACCTCTTGGCCTCCCTCTCATCCCACTCCTAGTGGTGAACTGACTCTATCTCTCTAGCAATATCAACCACCTCCTCAAAAGGAGCGCCAAATACTCTCTCTCTGGTCAAAACAACCCGTAGCTGATAGTTGAGGCCATCAACAAACCTCTTGATCCTCTCCCTATCCGTGGGAACTATCCAGATAGCATGACGGGCCAACTCGGAGAATCACATCTCATATTGCGACATGGTCATATCCCCCTGACGCAGCTGCTCGAACTACCTGCGCAGCTCCTCTTTGCGGGAATGCCGTACATACTTCTCTAGGAAGAGTGGAGAATTGATGCTAGGTAAGAGGCAGTGCACCAATAGGCCTACGCCTCTCATACGCCTCCCACCAAGTGAAGGCAGCTACAGAAAACTGAAAAGTAGTAAATGAGACCCCACTAGTCTCCAGAATACCCGCTGTACGCAACATCCTCTAACACTTATCAAGAAACCCTAGGCATCCTCGCCCTCTGCACCACCGAAGGTCAGCAGCTGAAGTCTACCAAACCTCTCCAATTGACGCTGCTTGTCATCAGGCATAACTGGAACCATAAAATCCTGAGAAGGTGCAACCGGCTAGGCTGGTGGTGCCTCTGGTGTCTGGAGTCCCTAAACAACTTGCTCGGGTGTACGGGCGGCGGGAGTCTGAGTGCCTCCCCCTGCCTGAGAAGTAGCTGTTGTATTAGAAACTACAACTGCCTGAGCAAGACTGGTGCACACGGTCATAATCTGAGCCAAAGTCTCCTGGAGACCCAAAATAACAATAGGCACAGTCGGTGCCTGAGCTGGTGCTGCTGGAGCATCCCCTACTGGAGCATGATGATGAATTGGGGCGGTGGGTGGATCTGCAGGTGCTGCCCTAGCTGCTGTACGGGCTACACCCCTGCCCCTACCACGGCCTCGATCGCGTCCTCGACCTCTAGTGTCCCCAACTGGTGGTCGTCCATCCTGACCGGTAGCACGTATCCTCACCATCTGTGAGAGGATAGAATAACAGAAGTTTAGTACTAGATTCAACAGATTCGCACGACAAGAATTCAAGAATATGAAGTTTTTTCCTAAAGGTTCTGCAGCCTCCCGAGAATAAGTACAGATGTCTCCGTACCGATCCGCGAGACTCTACTAAACCCGCTCATGACCCGTGAGACCTATGTAACCTAGGCTCTCATACCAACATGTCACGACCCAAAAATTGCTGCGGTCGTGATGGAGCCTATCGTGATACTAAGCCAGCCAACTATTATCCATTTACTCCGTTTTTCAATTAAAACTTAAGAAAAATCATATTTTAACAGAAATCCATTAAGATAAAAGTAGAAATCAAATCAAACGGAAAGAAATACATGCCCGACCTCGGGTGTCACTAAGTCATGAGCAAAATATTACAACCGTTTGAAATAACCAAGACTGCATAGTGTGAGAAAATTCAATAAAAGTACTACAAGGAAGATAAGGAAGGAGAAGGCGGAACTAAGGTCGCCAGGCAGCTACCTCGCAATCTCCAGAGAAAAGTCTCCAACTAGTAAGATCAGCAACCGCTATTGTGCCCCGAGATACCTGGATCTGCATACAAGGGTGTAGGGGACAACATGAGTACACCAACTCAGTAAGTAACAAGTCCAAACTATGGACTGACAGTAGTGACGAATCAAACCTCAACAGGTAGCAACATTTAATTGTACAGAAAAGTAGACATGCTTACAGTTCAAGTAAATTCTCAGCAGTGATTAATCACAATATGAACAATACAGAGTATAAAGCTCAGGAACCTCTAAGTATGCACAGATAGCATGATCAATGTTACGTATAATACTTCCATTCACAGTGCTCAACCACTCGGTACTGTATATGACCCATTCGGCCCAGGGAAGATCCATCCCAGAATATATACATCACTGACTATAAGTCACCCAGTACCGAGGAAACAGGCCAATCTAGCCTTATCGAGAAGATCCATCTCCATACCAATACTTCGGACAAGATCCGTGTCCAGGTAAGACCCATCCCTCAATATCATTAACTGCGCTCACCTGGGGTGTAAAGACTCCGGAGGGGCTTCTCTTAGCCCAAACACTATATCAATGCCAGCAAAGGCATGATCAATATCTCGCTGCGGCGTGCAGCCCTATCCCATACTGTCACTCAATATTAGGATCTCGGCCTCACTCAGTTAATACTCTCCAGTCTCACACACACGAGCTCAAAATGTCATGATACTAGCTTGAACAATGATATGATATGTCAAATGGAAATTGAGACTGAGGCATGATATAATATGCATGAACAAGACTGAGTATAGAATATAAATAAAGCTAATGACATGACAGCAAGAAACGACCTCTAGGCTCTCAACAGTGTTGGAGTGAAGCCTTAACATGATAATTAGCATGATTTGCAGCTCATTAACTTAATCACATGATTACAACACAGATATCAGCATGAAAGAGTCACTAAGCGATGCCATGGGATGATCCAGGCCGCATTTCGCACGGTGTACGCCCACACGCCCGTCACTTGGCATTGCGTCACCTCAATAGTAATCATAGAACACATAATTCGGGGTTTCGAACCCTCAAAATCAAGTTTGGAAGCGTTACCTCAAGCCAAGCCAAACTCTAGCCCGCGATGCTTTTGCCTCTCGATTCGGCCTCCAAATTCCCCAAATCTAACCAAAATTAGTATATAACCATCAATATACGCTAAAGGAATGAAACCCATACGAAAATTATCAATTTAACTCAAAAATCCCGAAATTGGCCAAACCCGACCCTTGGGCCCACATCTCGGATTCCGATAAAAATCACTAAACTAGAATCCTTACACACTTACGAGTTCATACACACCAAATACATCAAAATCCGACCACAAATGACCCTTCAAATTCTCAAATCAAAGTTTCCAATTTCAAGCCCTAACTCCCCAATTTTAGGCTTTAAATCCCACTAATTTCATATTTAATTAGGTAGAATTAATCATAGAATCGAGTATTGAGTCCAAAACATTTACCTCCAAGTGTTTCCCTTCGATTCCCTCTTCAATTCTTCTCAAAAAGCTCCAAAATCGCTCAACAATGGTGGAAGATAGACCCAAAATCGCGAAAATGACTTATTTAAACATTCTGCCCAGGTGAAATTTTCCTTCTTCACGAACGCGGTCAAATCTTCGCGTTTGCAAAGCACAAAAATCATTGACCACTTATTCCTCTTACACGAACGCGACGCCCATCTCGCAAACGTGATGCTTCAGCTTCCCAGGCCTTCGCGAACACGAGTTCCACCTTGCGAAGGACAAACTACCAGGGCCTCAACTGCTCCAATTACTCTACGCGAATGCGGGACCTACATATGCACACTCAGCCTCTCCCTTCGCGAACGCGAGACCAACATTGCGAATGAGAAGGCCAGTTCTCCTGCCTCACCCAATATCTCTTCGCGAACGCGAGGACCCTCTCTCGCGAACGTGAAGGGCAAAACTCTGCAACAGAAACAACATAAAATCTGCAACTTTCAAAACAAGGATTTGATCCGTTTAACCACCTGAAACTCACCTGAGGCCCTCGAGACCTCAACCAAACATGCCAACACATCCCATAACATCATTCAAACTTGCTCCAACCTTCGGAATTCCCAAAACAATATCAAAACATCAAGTCATCATCAGATTCAAGCCTAAGAAGCTCCAAAACTTCCAAATTCCGCTTTCGATCAAAAAGTCTATCAACCCTCGTCCGAATGACCTGAAGTTTTGCACACATATCACAAATGACACCAAGGACCTACTGTGAGCACATGATTTTTGCCTTACGAAAAACTACTCCAAAATAAATCAAAAAATAAAATAAATTTCTTTTACTGTATAATTTTTGAATTTGCGTGGTGTTAAATATTTGTGTTATGTCCGTAAGTGTTTACATTGTCATAATAAAATGAAAAATAAAATAAAATACATATTGCATGCATATAGGATTTAATTATGCATTTAAAAGATAATTTAAATAAAATCACAAAAATATGCAATAGTTCTATTTTAAATATTCCACTGTGTGATTGATGTTTTGTCTATGTGTTAAATAATTGTTATAGAATAATTAATATATTTTGTGAATTTAAAATTGTTTTACAATTAAAATTAGAAATTTAAATTAGAAAAAATGAAAATATATATATATATATACAAAATCGGACCTGGATTAAAATCCAGGCCCAAAACATTTTAACCCCCACAGCCCAATCCTTTAGCCCAGGTCCGGTCCAAACCAGACGAACCAAAACGACAGCGTTTGGTCGTGGCTTCTCAGAAACCGTTGGATCAAATCCAACCAACGGTCAAGATCTCACCCCCTTTACTCGTAACCCGTAACCCGATCCAGTAACCCGACTCAGCCGACCCTGGCATTAAACCAAACGACATCGTTTGGTTTAATGAATTGATCCTGGCCCTTCATCTTACTTGATCGGACGGACAATATCAATCCACCCCACCCCTATATAAGTCCCAAGCCCTTACCCCGGCCCCTAACTGAACACCCCCCTCCTACACACTGTTCATCATCTTCCTCAGACCCCCCCTAACCCTAGCCGCCCTAAGATCCCACCGCCTGAAACCCGGCGGCATCAACGCCGCCGGTCACCAAAATAACACCCTAGAATCCCCTGAACATCCTCTACACAAATCTAACATTGGTTTCCTTCGAATCAGGTCCCAACTCTTCGAATCTTAAATCGAAGGTTGGCCTGAAAACCTTACCTTCTCCGATGGCTTCCAAAATAACACCACAACTTCCCCTAGATACCCTCATCACGGATCTGTTAGTTGCATGGCTCGAATCCTACTAGAACTGCTCGAATCTTCATTTGAAGATTCGAGTAAAACCTGAACCTATCCCAACCTACCTCAAACTAACACCAAATGACCCCTAGGCCTCCCTCACCCTTGTATCATCTTTGGTTCCCTTCGAATCTGCCCAAAAGTGTTCGGATTTAAGATCCAGGAATTTGAAACCCTAAAAATTTTCCAATCTTGGAATTTTTCCGATTCGAGTGAAGGACTGAGGTCTAAGAGACTTTAATCGAGGTATTCTCAACTGAGAATACTTCGAGTAAAGTCTGTTCAGCCTCAAAAATGTCCGAATCCAAGTTGAGTTGAGTTCGGTTGAATTCGAAGGTTCAGAGGTAATTTTCTATTGCTTAGGTGTATTCTACGTGTATTCTATGTTCGTTCATTAGTTTGTTTGATTTTTTATACAATTTTCTAGTCAAATTTGTTATACTGTCCCCTACCCGTCTACTTGATTCCAAATGTGAATTGTTTCTGTTAATTGTGATTGTTTACAATGTGTGTAATCGACTCGATTAAGTTCGTCGATTAGTTATATTACGAATTTTCATTTCTGAAAATGCTGACTGAAACAGTTTGCTTCTATTGTTTTAGACTAATTATTGACAAATGTTGTAAATAGTCAACTGATTAATACTCGTCAATTAAATCATGTTTGTTTGTGAATCAGTGAATTCAAATGTATGCTGTATATGTTGTTTTCTGAACAGGGCATTGTCAGTATATTGACAATGCTCCTGTGTATGTTTGATCTTAGTTCAATTTGAAGTTCAGTTTGAATTATTATGCTGAACTCAGTGTAATATTGTCAAGTTTGAATTCAAGTTTACAAATGTTGATTAGATGTAATTGTGATAGAAGGTTTACATTCTTAGGATTCAGTCCAAACTTAAGAGAATTGGTTATAGCTGTTTTAAATCAGGTTGATAATTAAGTTTGAACAGATTTTTAAATCTGTTTTGTAAATTCTGTTATGATTTTGCATTTAAGGCAGTAATAATAGTGATCACAGTAGGATTTCTGGGACATTTTTGAGACAGAACAGTAAGGATAACATGATAGCATAATGGGCTGAAAGTGAAAAGTTAGTGGCTATTATTTAAAGTGATAATGGGAAACAAAGGGTAATGGGGCTGCTGAAAAAAAACAGGATAAATAGCACTTAGTTTTAAATTATTCAAAAGTAGTTTTAATGGAAAAACTTTCTGATTTTTAAAGGAGAAAAGGGTCCATCCAGCACTAATTTGTATATGACCAGCCCTGTATAAATACAGGGAGCTGGACAGACTTTAGAGGGCAGATTTTTGGAAGAAGAAAAATCTGAAAAAGGAGACAGAAAACAGAATTTAGGAGACTTTAAGAGTTTTCAGAGAGAGAGACATACAGAGAAGAAATATAAAATTTGAGAAAGGAAAATCAAGCAGAAACAGAAATCTGAAAAAGGAAGATAGAAAGAAAGGAAAACAGAAATATTAAACAGAATTCTACATCGGAAGTTGGTATTGAAGCTGATTCTGTGTTTTGAAATTGAAAGCTTTTTCAGTCTACTTTGTTTTAAGTCTCAAAAATCAGAAATATTACTCTTTGTTTTAAATCTGTCGGGATTTGTTCGATATCATTGTTCAGCTAAAAATCTGAAATTTCTTAAAAGTACTGTCACTGTGCATTTGGGTTCCTCGGGTCTTATTATTGCTCAAATCTGTGGGAATACTGGTATTTTGTTGTTTTTGTTACTGCTGCAACTGCTGAAACTTACTTCTTCTACCTCCATTTCCAGGTACATATCCTTTTAAATTCTATGTTGGAAAGAGATTCAGTATGACGGATAAATGAAGCTTGAATTGTAATAATATCTTTATTCATTTGAGCTCTTTAATTAAAAATTCAGTTTTGTTTCTGGATCAAATAAGTAGTATATGTTGATAGGATGACTGTAAGTTAAATATCCTTTATTGAAGACTGTATAAGTGTTGTAACAAGGTTAATTTTCTAAATTTTCATTAAAGTATAGTTGTGATTAAGATTGTCAAGGTAGGAAACATGGCATAAAGTGGGCCATTATTTAAATTTTATGGTGTTGTTAGCTAAGTAAAGAGTAATGTAGAAATATCAAGAAAACTACATTACTAACTCTTGTTGTTAAATAAGGTTAAGATGGTATTGATGGTATATTTTTATAAAGATAATAGATGTGTGTATAAACGTTGGTGAAAGGTGATATGATATAGCTTGTTACGATGTTAAAACGTTATGAATGTTTACGACATACAGTTAGGTTGCATGTAAGGTAATTTTATTGAATTAACTTGTATAATAACTTCCTTTCCTATAAACTCGATGCCTATCTACCTTCATAAAACAAATTGACCAAATAATTAGGCCTATTAGATTAAAAGCGAGTATATGAGAATGAAACGAGATGTATAAGCACCAATTGCAACACTTTATATCAATGGTAATTAGAAATAGAATTTGTTAGTTTCATATACAATTTATTCTTTGGCATACATATATATGTTGTATTTGCTAAAAATCAAATTTTTATCCTTTCACTGAGAATTTGAATAGTCTTGGGATGAACATAATTAATACTCGGAAATTATAGTCAACGGGCAATATTTAAAAAATTGTGAATTTCTTTTAAAAGAATTTAAAGACATCCCTTGAATATGAATTTCTCAGTATTTTCATATAAAATGTGTAGATACAACAAACAATTTGTGGAAAAATCCCTAATATCATTACAAATATTTTGCGCAATTAGGGATACGTTCGCGTACCCTGATTATATTTTTAAAAGCAAAATTCGGATTATGCGTACGCGCAATTTCGAGCGAATATTTAATAAAAGGATTTTTTCAAAGGCGTTAAATTAATTTCATAAAAACCCGCGATGTGCGGTTCAATATTTAAGAAAAACAAATATTCTTGATTCAACACAATCTCGAAAAATGATTGCTTAATAAATATATTATCAAAAGTTAGTGTGTACACGTACGCGTGACACAATTCCGCATTTTTTAAATTTATAACACGAATATACGTACGCGTAATTCGATTCAAAGAAGGGTCCTTAATCACAATAAGTAAAAGCGGTAGAAAAATCACGTAACAAAAAGTATTTAATAAAAATCAAGATAATTAAGCCAATAATAAAAACAGTTAAGCGACCGTGCTAGAACCACGGAATTCGGAAATGCCTAACACCTTCTTCCGGATTAACAGAATTCCTTACTCAGGATTTCTGGTTCGCAGAATAATAAACAGAGTCATATTCTCCTCGATTCAGGGATTAAAATTGGTGACTTGGGACGCCTTAAAATTCCCAGGTGGCGACTCTGAAATAATTAAATAAATCCCGTTTCGACTGTCCTTCAATTGGAGAAAACTCCCCACGCGCCCCCGCGGGCGCGGTAAAAAGGAGGTGCGACAGCTCTGGCGACTCTGCTGGGGACTTTAACCAGTGTTATTGTAACCCAGAACCATTGGTTCAGGGTTTAAAGAATTCGAGCTTAAAATATCTGTGTTAATTGGCTTTATTTACTATATGATTTTCAACTGTTTATATGCTAATATGCTAAATGTTTTTTTTTACCGCTTTAATATTATTTGAATTGTGAATATATACAACTGCTACGAAACCCCCTTCTTTCTGAGTCTTCTGAATTTATGGTGTACACGTGCGCGTGACCCACCTTTCTGTTAAAGTCATACCAAATAAGACGGAGTTGGGACAAGTAACTAGGCCGGGCAGACTTTCGTGCTCCCGGTACGTTGCCCCCGCTTCGGCTCAAACTGTCCGTTTGGGTAAGCCAGGTTTAGAACAATCAACCTAAGGTTTTACACTTAGAATAACTCAGCCATGTACCGGATCCCTAGTAGGAACGTCTATTTGCATCATACACATTTGGCCTTGGAGACTCAACACAGGGGTTGGGTCTGTCTAGGACAGGTGAACCCAAAATAAAAAGACCATCATGATGCATCCTACTTGTTACTTGTGCATTCATTTGCCTCGAACATGCTTGTTGACCAGCTTAAATAAAATCATGGTAAGAAGAAAGGAATAAAATGGGTTGTTTTAAAAATTTCGAAAAAAAAATATAGTTTTAAATTTTTAAATAAAGGTATTTAATAAATAAATAAAAAATTCGAAAATGATTTTTTTTTAGTATAAATTTTCAAAAATGAATTTTGACTTTATCAAAATTAAATTTCAGATACAAAATGAGCACCACACAAAGCCCCTCATCCACAAGTACGGAAGAATTTCTATGTCAGCTTCAAATGTGGTGGTATGATTTAGGCGAAGACGGTCAAAAATGGGTCGTCAAGCATTTGGGAAATCTCACGGACATTATGAAAGTTAAACCCCGTGATGATCTGATTGCGGCGTTAGTAACTTTCTGGGATCCTGTTCACAATGTTTTTCGTTTCTCTGACTTCGAGCTTACTCCTACATTAGAGGAGATAGCTGGCTATGTTGGTTTTGACGGAAGTTTAAGAAATCAAAGCTTGATATTCACAAAGGCTCCTTCGGTACATCGATTCTTCGGTCTTCTGAACATCAGCAGTCAAATCAGGAAAAGCAATGTCATCAATGGATGTTGTTCCTTCAACTTTTTGTATTCAAGGTTCGGAAAGTCAGATGGGTTCGAAATTCATGAGAAAGGCCTTACTAATAAGCAAAACAAAGACACTTGGCAGATGCACCGTCGATTTGCTTTCATGGTGGCTTTTCTAGGAGTCATGGTCTTCCCAAATAAAGAGCGAACAATTGATATTCGCACCGCAAAAATTGTGCAAATCCTCACCACCAAAGAAAATCACACCTTTGTCCCCATCATTCTATCAGACATTTATCGGGCTTTGACTTTATGTAAATCAGGAGCAAAGGTCTTCGAAGGATGCAAAATTTTGTTGCAAATGTGGGTGATGGAGCATCTCCAACAACAGCCCAAGATCATACAGTATGGGTCAAACAATGATAATTGCATCGAGAGCTATGAGGAAAGAACAAAAAATTATCAGGCTCCAGAAGGGATAGAAGCATGGGTATCTCATCTAAAGGCTTTAACGGCAAATCAAATTGAATGGACTCTGGGATGGCTCCCGATGAGGGAAGTAATACACATGTCAACCTCAAATAGTTATCTACTACTATTGGGATTGAGAAGCATTCAGCCGTATGCACCACTGAGAGTCCTAAGGCAATTAGGGAGATATCAAATAGTTCCTGATGATGAAGATTTGAGTGTGCAAGTAATCGAATTACACCCAGAAGCCACTATTCCCGAAGCTCTACTTCAGCAGATGTGGAATGGGTGCCGATACTTGAAAAGTGATACTCAAGTCCTAGACGCTACAAAGGGTGAGATAAATCCTGGATATGCAAGGTGGTTCGAAAAACGGTCTCGCGTGGATGATGTACCAGAACCTGAGCTAAAAAGGCCAACAAAAAGACCCCATGTTCAAAACTTCAATGATAAAATCCAAGAGCGGTTGATCTGGGGAGAAAAAGAAAAAGGGTACAAAGCAACTATCCATGCCCTAAAAGAAAATCTAAGAAGCCTCAGTTTGGAGAAAGATTTGCAAGCACAAGAAGCCGAAGGCGAGAAAAAGAGTCTAGCTTGTGAGAATGAAAATCTTCATGCTCGATTCCAAAAAATGAAAAGAGTTTCTGAAACGCCAAAGAGGAGCTGGAAGGATCAAAAAACCATCGCCAATCTCTTTGAAAAAATGCAAGATTATGATTCCATTCTTGCGGAAAACGAAAGGGCATTGAGCAAAGCAAAAGAAAGGATCCAACAATTAAACGAAGAAGCCAGATCTAACAAAGAACGCCAAGATAGGCAATCCGAAAAAGACAAGGCACAATTCAAGAAGGAAAAAGACTATTGGATGCGATCAGAAGACCAGCTTCGTGCACAACTAGAAGAGGCAAGAAGATGCAACAGAGAACATCAACAAGCAGACCTCGACAGGGAAAGATCGCAAGCAAGATTAGAGCAGGCCAGACTCCGAGCTCTGTTAGAATCAGCTCTAGATCGTGAAAACCGTGTCAGAGATATAGCCACCACTCGTCAGCAGCAATTGCAAGACCAAGACCAACGTCTCCAAGGTTCCAGGGCACAAATCCACGACCTGGCAGTCTTCACATCTCAAAGTTATGTAAACTGCCAAGGAATGGATTATGAAAGGTTTACAGAGCATGCGCCCACTTTTGCTCGTCATCTAGCAATGGAGTTGGAAAGGATGTATCGTACGCTGGGAGGCCATCCAGGTCAAGCCCCACATTGAGCAGATAATCCAATATTTGACAACAAAAGTGGAAAGTGGGGCATGTTGTGAGATGTTAAGAATTGTATCTTTTATTTTGATTTAAGTGTGTGTGTTTCAGGCCATTTTCTTAAAGTTTTCAAATGTAATTTCATCTTTGTGTAATGAATAAAAGTGATTGCCTTTAGTCCGAACTACGCAAGGTCTGATTCATGTGAGGCATGATACATAGGCAATCTCTAAGATTCGACCACCACATTCCTATATAAGGGCACAAGATATTATTTGTAAAGATACATCGGAGGAAATATTGAAATATATACATTACTTTTCTGCTTTCTCGAAATTCTTTACCTTGACTTTGCAATCAATTATTTCCTTAGTTATTCTTGTTATTTTCCTTTGACATCATTGAGAAAGTTAAGTAAAATTAGGTTATCAGAAACTCATTCTCTTCTAAAATTAGACTTTGATCAAAAGATATATTTTTGGTTAAATAATTGTGTTACCCTCTCGATACGTGTGGAAAAGCTGTTATACCCGAAGCTCATGCAGTATCAACCTGCATGCATGAATTAGATGTGAGTATTTTGGAGCGTCCTAATCAATAAGTTGTATCAATACCTGTGAGCCCGTTTCGACCAGTAATGGATGGAGCTTTCTTGGAGCTACCTTGTGTGGCTTAGTTGAATTGCAAAAATAATATTGTCGTTATTCTTCTGTTTGCTTATGAACCATCTTTAATTAAGAGTTGTTTACGCGCCTCTAAGCCAAATAAGTCTCATATTAATTTTTAACAATAAGTGTTCTAGCATTTTGTAGATATTTCAGTTTTAGAATATTTGAAGATTCTATTATCTTGATTTTAATAGTGTAGTTATATATAATGTTGTATTTTGTCTCGGGCCCGGGCCTTAGTGGGCCTAACGGGCCGGGCCTCGCGGTCCCGGGCTTCGTGGTCCCGGGCTCTGGCGGTCCCGGGCCTGGCGGTCCCGGTCTTCGTGGGCCTAATGGGTGGAACCGGCCCGTGACGGGCCTAAGCCCACATGGTCCTGTGCTTAACGGGCCGGGCTCGTGGGCTTCGCGGGCCTAGCGGGCTTTTTTTTTTTTTAGACAATTTCTTGTAGTATCATGGCTATATTAAAAATATATATGTAGTATATATGTATATCTAATTATTAAAGTGCTTGACGAAAAAGAAAATAACAAAACAATAGTAAAACACTAAATTGTCATGCATAAATATCACTTCTTGAAGTATATTATATTGTATCTTATGTATATATATTCTCTTATATATTTTCTTTTAGTATATGTATTGTATCTTATGTATATATATTCGCATAATAATATATTTTCTTGTAGTATATATATTGTATATTATGTATATATTGTAGCATAATATATTTTCTTGTAGTATATTATATTGTATCTTATGTATATATATTCTCTTATATATTTTCTTGTAGTATATATATTGTATCTTATGTATATATTGTAGCTTATAAATATATTTTCTTGTAGTATATATATTGTATATTATGTATATATTGTAGCATAATATATTTTCTTGTAGTATATTATATTGTATCTTATGTATATATATTCTCTTATATATTTTCTTGTAGTATATATATTGTATCTTATGTATATATTGTAGCTTATAAATATATTTTCTTGTAGTATATATATTGTATATTATGTATATATTGTAGCATAATATATTTTCTTGTAGTATATTATATTGTATCTTATGTATATATATTCTCTTATATATTTTCTTGTAGTATATATATTGTATCTTATGTATATATTGTAGCTTATAAATATATTTTCTTGTAGTATATATATTGTATATTATGTATATATTGTAGCTTATAAATAATTCTAAGTATAGACAAAGAAATATTGCGAAAAGAAGCTCATGGGTAGAAGCAATAAATTTTATTACCAAAAAATGACATATCTTTCTTAGTCATCCTTCCCCCAATGGAATGAGCACAACAAGGTACTAATACCACCATTAGAAGGAAAAAAACTAAGGAAGATGTGCCAAAATACAAGTTACATATTATTCTATGTATTATCTCTAACAAATCTCATAAATCCTTCAAGGTTCGGAGGAGGTTGCGTTGGTGGTGGTGGAAAAGAAGCTTGTTCATCACCACTTCCGGGCGAAGCCGAATCCTCCGTAAGTTCCGCTATCATTTCTTCATAAGCTTCATCTATCGCCGGTTGTGCTTCTGCAATTCCAAAGTTTCTTCTTTCCGAGCGGATCCAATCTCTAAACAATACTGATTTTTCCAAGCTATCCCTCATAGACGCTCTATGATCACCTATTTGCAGTCTTGCTTGACTGAAAGCGCTCTCTGATGCAACAGTTGAAGCTTGAATTGATAAAATATCCCGAGCCATCCTTGCAAGAACAGGAAAATGTTTTTCCCTTGCCTTCCACCATTCCAAAAGATCAAAAGAGCCGTCTGGATTCTCCTTTTCAAGTCCCTGAGACAAATAAACTTGAAGCTCATTTAGATGTGAAGTTTCATCATAATTTTCACCTTGAGACCCCCTGAACTCCGTCCAAGATTTAAGAGCTTTTAAGCCCGCAACTCTTTTAGAGGATTGTGAGCTAGACGAAGTAGGGGTTGGAATAGTTGGCCTAGCATGCTCTAAGGCAAGTTGATAAGCATTATAAACTGTTTGAGCGTTAATCTTAATTGAAGCTTTTGCATCTGCAAGTGTCGCAATTTCCTCATTTGAAAGATCTAAAGCCTTATAAATATTTGAATACCAAAAATGAGGACCTCCCAATTTCATTGTAGGATTTAGCATTGCAGCAAGACCATAAATAGGAGGGATAGGAAAAAAATATTTTTTAAACTTTTGTTTCATTTCATTTATAGCAAGTTCATAAATATCCCCACCCTCACTAAATTCAACAAACAAATCAGATAGTGCTGCAATATAAACTAAACAGTTTGAAATAGTAGGATAATATTGCCCAGAAAATGCATTTGTTGCAATTTGAAAATGTTCTAAAAAATCTAAAAGAATTTTAACATTAGTCCAATCTTGAGTGGTAAGCATTTCATCATCATCTTCACCACCTACCCGAGAATTAAACGTTGCATTAATTGGGTTTCTATATTCATATGCTACTACTAAACTTTCGTACATACAATTCCATCTAGTCGGGCAAGGTTTAGGAACCTTTCTTTCTCTAAGGCCATATTCATCACATTTTTTAAAATACTCTCTAAGTCTACTTCTACGGTTTGAATAAAAAAGCCAATTAAGAGCCATTCTAACCTTTTCAATTTCTATGTTTAATATTCGCATACCATCACCGACAATTAAATGATAAATATGACAAATACATCTAACATGGAAAATATTAGTAAATGCAGGATTTAGTGTTGTTGTAAGCATGCCTATAGCACTAGTGTTACTAGAAGCATTATCCATTGAAATTGCCATTATTTTATCGCTAAAGCAAAAATATCTACAAATATCTGCAACAGTGTTAGCTATAAATTTACCTGTGTGACGCGAATTAATTATTCTATATGCAATTATGCGTTTTTGCATTATCCATTCTTCATCTATCCAATGACTTGTAACAGTTAGGTAATCACAATCATTACCACTTCTACCAATATCAGTAGTAATAGAAATCCGATTAGGTATATGAGTAAATAAATAACGCAAATATTGTTCATATTCATGTTTGAATTTATAAATATCACTCTTAACTGTTGCGCGAGGCCAACCTTTATAAGTAGGATTAAACACTCTTCTAATATAATGAACCCAATTAGGATTAGAAGCAAAAGTATAAGGTAAGCACATAACAGTAATCATCTTTGCTAATTACGGAAGGAGGAGGACGTCTAGGTTGGCGACTACTTTCAACTTGCTTATCTTTTCTAGGTCGGGGAGCCGGGGGAAGGGTAGTTGGTTGGCCACTACTTTCACCGGTTTTATCTTTTCCTTTACCAAACATTTTTTTCAAAGTAAATGCCATATTAATTATAATTATGCAAACTAAACCACACAAAAATATATTCTAAAAACGTAAGAGTTGAAACGAGTTTACCGGATTGCCGAACAACTTCTTGAAAATTGAAAATCGTTGAACACTTGA
The DNA here is from genome assembly GCF_000393655.2 of Nicotiana sylvestris. Classification (NCBI taxonomy): domain Eukaryota; kingdom Viridiplantae; phylum Streptophyta; class Magnoliopsida; order Solanales; family Solanaceae; genus Nicotiana; species Nicotiana sylvestris. Next base: position 40,273,899 of record NC_091063.1, on the reverse strand, counting down.
AAACTTCAATTCAACAACTTCACAATTTTTCACGAAATTTCAACAATAAATTAAGTAATTGTAGTAGAGAGATTGAGAGAGATTGAGAGATATTGAGAGATATTGATGAATTGGTGAATAAAAATGAAAGAATGAGGGGATATTTATAGTTGAGAAATGGGGAAAAGTGTAATTATATAAAGTTTGGGGTTAAAATAAAGTTTGGGGGCCAAATTGCCATTTTTTAACTTAAAAAACGGTCATATTTTCAGCCCAAACGGCTAGATTTTAAATATGGCCGTTTGAATTTTTTTTTTTTTTTGAAAAATAGCCGTTGGGCCCGCCAGGCCCGCCTGCGATAACTTATATATTGCAGTATTTCTACTATATATAAGTGAATAAGGGTGTACGAACACTGCTGTTACTTATTGTACCAACAACTACTAGATGGTACTGTATACTTGGACCCATCTGATTGGATCAATAACACGTGTAGCGCTCCTTTTCTCTAAGCAAACCACACGTACCCGTGATTATTTGTTCTTCTTTCATCTACGATTTCTCCGATGCCGCCTCCCCCGCCCCAGATGTGTTGCGTCGAGCAACGGCGTTGTTTCAGAGTTCTTTGAAATTCCAAAGGCAATACACCCTGAAATTTTCCCTCCTCTTCTTCATTATCCACAAAAGATCACAAATCTGTACCAGGCGATGTACCAATAAGAGTTTTTACTATAAATGAAAATGTACCTTATTTAGAGTTCCCCTATTATATAAAGTGGACCTCAATCATTTGTAACATCATCCAACCATTGACGAAGAATATACTATCTTACTTTTTCGCTCATTATTCATCAGAATTGTCTTTTATCTTTATTGTTCTTGGTTCACCTCGAGGTCACTAGCTCAAGGTCGGTACTGCTTGAGTAATACTGGTTTGATTCACTTATTTCTTTCATTTATACTTCATACTTTTTTATTATTAATTGGTATTGAACTAGATCACATATCTTTAAAATCACAAATCAAATTTAATTGTTACTCGTATTTTCGAGGTAAACAGTTTGGCGTCCACCGTGGGGCTAAAGATATAGTGATTATTTCATTACTAATTCTCATTACACACGTTATTTTTACACCTTTTCTTGTCAAGAATTTTTGATTCTCAGGCTGAAACATGTCTAGCTCACAAAACGCACCTGTTCATGACAACGAAGATCTTGGAGAAAACAATAATATAGGGGTCGGTGTACCACCAATTGTCCCACCTTCTTTTTTCACCCGAGGGGATATAAGGGAGTTTTTCCAATTTAAATGACATAAATCAAAATGGGATTATTTTATTTAATTCAGAGTCGCCACTTGTGATAATTTAGGGTGTCCCAAGTCACCGTTTTAGTTTAAATCCCAAATCGAGGAAAATCGACTTTATTTAAAAGTCTACGAAACCAGAAATTGTAGGTAAGAAATTCTGTTAATCTGGGAGAAGATGTTAGGCATTTTCAGGTTCCGTAGTTCTAGCACGGTCGTTTAACTATTAATAATTGACCTAATTTTCTGATTTATTACATGTTTTAAACCTATTGTGCATTTTTAAACTTTATAACCGCTTTTAGGATTTACGGAATTATTTGTTGAACAAGTTATGATTGTCGTACACTTGCCGTTTTGGAACACACCGCAAACCACACTACATGAAATGCACACGCGATTTGCGACATGTTTATTTTATTATTATTCGAAGTTGTTATGATCGGGTCACATGAAGTGCACACCCGAATTTGGGATTATATATCACGACTATGCCACGGGAACCGTACCCATAGTCACGATGATTTATTATAAACGCGCCTAAAGCAAACTATGAATGTTCAAAGTATTTTCTACATTAGTTACGAATGTTCAAAGTATTTTCCATACTAGTTTTGGTATCAATGTGAGGGCCATAGATTATGGAATTCATTTGTGAATGGCACACCTCAATTTATCTTAAAATTCAAAGGATTGTACTCAACTACTAGTAATTCATTAGTTAAAGCCGACATTTGTCAAGTTCGCGCAACAGCACTAGCTGAGCCCACTAAATTTCCCTTATTCAACTTCTTTTTGATAGGCCAACTTGATTTCTAATTGACAGAAACCATAATAAAAAGGGATGAAATGATTCTTGCCTTTTAAGTCATTATAAAACTGGCCTTACGTGGGGCTTTCCAGCCCAAAACATAAGATGAAACAATCCAAATGGCTATTCTGTCAAGGATGGCCCTGTAACGTAACTTTTAAATGATTGGGTCTATCATGAAATTATATTTAGCACAAATAAAATACACGAAATACACATTTGTGTAAAAGCTAGACGTTAGTTCATTTAGAGGTGAAAATCCAGAAAATGATTCAAATTTTAAAGTGAATAATACTATATGTAATTTTCAATACAAAGACGAGTTTAGATTAGAGTTCAAAGAAGTGAGCTCATAGCAAGGATCAAAATATTAGGGTTCAGCACCCAGGCCCATCCGCCTGGGCCTAGACTTGCTCAGGTGATTTTCAGATTGGGCCTTGTTGCAAGTCTGACCCAACTAGTATAAACTACATTTAGGCAATTCTATAACAATAGGTTGTACCATAACAAAGAACTCATGCTATTATGAACATAAACTATTAATCAAACATGATTAAACTCGAAATTAAAATATTTCAACCGTTCATTTACTATTGACAGTCCGTAAATTTACAACATGTTCCTAAATACAGCTATGTATCTGAAGGAAAAGAAAGAAAATTTTTAAAACAAAGGGTAACATTCTTCGTAACTTCGAGCCCTTCAACTGTGACAAAGCCCTTTAAACAAGCTTCAGCTTGCAAGAAATCAGCTATAGAGCTGTTCTTTACAAGCTAGCATGTGATTCCCAGTTCTAAGATTTCCTTCTCTTGTTGCCACTCCCATACAACAACAAAAAAACAAGATGCAAACTTCATTATTATGGGGAGTCCATTTAACATTGTAGAATCAGTACATAGATGATCTTCTATGGATAATGAAGAAGAGGAGGGAAAATTTCAGGGTGTATTGCCTTTGGAATTTCAAAGAACTCTGAAACAACGCCGTTGTTCGACGCAACACATCTGGGGCGGGGGAGGCGGCATCGGAGAAATCGTAGATGAAAGAAGAACAAATAATCACGGGTACGCGTGGTTTGCTTAGAAAAAAGGAGCGCTACACGTGTTTCCTTTTTAGGTTCCTTTTCATTGTATTCAAGGCATCAGAGAATTATAATGAACTTTTTCCCTTCTTCTTTAATTTATTTTCCTTCTTGGTTTCCTCGTTAACTTTGTAGCAGTCAAGCTGTTACATTTTGTATCACCGAATATCAAATATAATCGTCTGCTAAGAAGAAGTGACATATATGGGGAAATCCAGGTTTAACATAGTTTTCCATTGGGTATCTCTTATTCTCTTACTATCTGACTCTAAATCTATTTGATATTGTTCATTTTGTTTTGGAAAATCTATATCATATTACGTTTCTCAATATCGCGCTTGACTAATGCTTTATTAATGGGGCCTAATCCGTGCTTTGTGCGACTCCTCTGTAACCTTGTGGGATTAGGTATGTTTTTTTTAGGCGCGATCCTTATATATTGGCAAACAACTGTTTCTCTCTGCAGGGAAACGAAGAGATAACACCATCCATAAAAGTTGCCATATGTGAGTGAGGATCATTAATGTTTTGGTAGATGCTTTTACATGCATGATGTTTTCTCGGACAGGAAAGGATTTATTGGCTCAAGACAAGGTACTTTTTTTAACAAAATACAATCCAGTTATGTATTGTCCCTATAATTTAGGCTGGAAAAACATCACTGATTAATTTGCTTATCTGCACTATACTGTAAAAAATTAGCGTACTAGTGCAGTGATGAGAAATTTAAGGTGTGAAATTGATATAGGGAGCATTACTTTGGAGCAGTGCAAGTAGTGAAGTTACTTCTGCTAGCATGTTGTTATTGACTAAGAGGTATCTTCGAGCTATATGATACATGATTTTCCAACGATTGCTGATTTTACAGAAGTTGTAATGCACTGCCAGTATGTCTAATTACTAATGAGAACAGGATGTTTATGGTGTTCTCATGAAGGCTGATGTATCTGTGAAGATTTTTCCTCGGGGTTGCACGTGGCTTCCTTGTGTGGTACGAGAAGAAGATAAAGTGGCTGTGAAATCGGCCGAAGAGACTCAGCAAGTCATGGTGGGGTGTTTGGGAAGCATCTCAAGTAAGTGGCTCTCATTGCGATTATTCTTTACTTTGATTTGAATTGGTTCTGAATGTAAAATTATGTTATTGTATTGTGCTCTTTAGTATTGGTATCTTAACTAACTTAGCACATTTACTATTATATATGCATGTATAATTCACCTTAACCTTGCAAGTGTGGACCTTCAACACATTTTCATAGATCTGTACATGCTTTCACGTGTGAAAACTAGCCTAACCATGGCCGTGATGGTTAATGGTGTGCATGTTTATGGGACTTCAGCATAAACATAAAATGATTGCTTATCAGAATTCAGTATTTTACAAGTGCTATTTCAAATTAAAGTATTTCTAACTATCAAACTAAAATTTCAAACGCATTCCTTTTTTATGTAAATATTAAAAAGTACTTTCATTTCCATCCCCTTTTTCTTCGTGTAGAGTTTTTCGAATGTTAAACTCATACATTAAAGAATGTGTGATAAAGTATTTCGAAAATTAAGATATATTTAGTAAATTTTGTTATGTGAATTTGTAGAACAATCTTGATCCTACTTTAGCCAAGTGTATTTTTAGGTGGATCTACAGTAGATATGAGTCCCATGTTTTTCTGAATTTCTGATTTAAACATCGACCATATTTTCTCCCTATATTTCTTTTGATAAAAAACGTGAAGTTTTGTTAGCTACAAATAGCACCAAGAAATTGATAGGCACATCATAATACAACTGCTTCTAACATTAGGTTTTGCCATAGATTTTCGCCATAGATTTTACCAAAATAAATTTTGGGTTTTATTCGGCAAACACATGTTTGGACATAGATTTTGCCTACATTTTGGCAAAATTCCAATTCCCAAATCCCAAAACCAGCTCAATAGCTGGTTTTGGACCAAAATATCACTATTACATTTTTTTAAAAATGCCCCAAACTTTTGTATTTTATAAAAGAGCACACCATTTATTATTTTGTAATAATGTTGTTTCGTCTTCTCGATCATCTGATAGTGTATCATGTAGTTCATTATAAAATGATAATTATGTACCAGATTTATTTATGTTCAAGATTATAGTTTACGATAATATAATGAATATTATTGATAATAGTACTGTTGGATATTTGTGATAGGTTTTAGAACTTGTGGGTATAAGTCATGTTTCATATTTTTTCCAAAATAAATTTGGAATTATGTTTTGAAAACTGATGTCCAAACATATTTTCATCTTCAAACCAAACTTCACCCAAATCAGATTTTTCAAAACAAATTTGGGAATCTATGGCCAAACGCTAGCGAAGTACTCAATTCATGAGGTTTTCTAAATTTGCTCATGAGATCTCTATCATCTCATCCCCTTCATAAACATTTTTTAGGGGTTATGTCCTCCTTCATTGTAGTCTGCCATTGTTTTCAGTTGTATCTGTATCTTAACAAGGATTTGTTTGATATTTAAATAGGGTTTACATTTCTTTATTTTGATGAAGTAGCTTAGAGACTCATCACTGATTAAACTGGAATATATTAGTTAAACCTTACAAATATTGCACCAGTGTCACTCTATTATGCTTTCATTTAGTAATAAAATCGTTGTAAATTTTTCAAGAATTTCTTAATCTTTGCAGGCCTGGATAGATAATATATTCTTCGTTCTTGGCCCCCTTGAAGGATGTAAGATTAGTAGTGGCATTGTGCAATGTGAAGCTTTTAGTTACAATCAGTATATCTGGGGAATGAGTGAATATTTTGTTTTCTGTGTTGAGTGCACTTTTTGTGGTTCTCGTGCCTGCATTTAGCAGGGGAAAATTTCTATTTTGATGCGTTAAAAATTGTAATCATGCTGCTTCAACTCTACCAGAATTAATTTGTTGTTTATACTCTTTTATATATGTTGTGAGGATTGAAACGATGCGATAAAAGAAAATTCAGAATAGTTTGTAGTACTTTATTTAGCATTACATAGGAGCGGGTAGTTAATAAAGTTTGTTGTTACCTTTTTCACTGTTCGGATAGGAAACTTTTACTATCCCGTATGAAGTGAATTGAGGTCAAGAAAAAAAAAAACTATGCAGATTGCAATAAAATGTTGCGTCGGTGGTTAGAGAAATTTCTTCTCTATGATCAAAGGTTTCAGATTAGATATCAATAATGATACAGCCTTTTGCTGGAACAAGAAGCAAGCTGAATAAATGCTGTAAATGAGCCTGTGAATTGGTTGCCATTGAGGCACCACTTTTGTGTATTATTTTTACACATATATATTGTTAAGAAAACGGCATATGTTACAACGCCTCATTTTGCACATATTATAAAAAAGATTCATATTATAGAGAACTCTTCATTATGGTTTATGCATCTTAATAACATGTCGGGCTCGTGCAATGCACGGGCATCATCCCTCTCGTCTTTTTTAAACAGCCACTCATGACCAAACTTTAGAAAGACACATACATTTATTAGTATGTTAAAAATAAAAGGTGACGTGGTATCAAACCTCCTCGTGTCCTCCTATGATAACACTTATGAAAAGCAAATTTTCTAATTTAATAGTATTGTTTTCTAAAAGGGAAATAAAGGAAAAGTAGATCCAAGAAAGCATGATGCTCACAAGTACTTTGGGAAAATTGTTCTTCCAAGCTACCGTACGTTGCCAGTTGCTATATGACGTATCCAATTTCCTCGAAGTTACCAATCTTATCAAAGATAAAAACGTTTCTATGGCTGTTATACCATGATAGATTACCCATCAAAGCTTATCTCACTAATATTTATTTAATTCAAAATAGCACTTGCACTTGCATTTAGAAATCTCCTGATATATATACGCACCATCCAAAGGACTAAGAATTGGTTATATACTCTTATTAGCTCTAAGAATGTAATCCTCCCTTATAATTTAAGCCCCAAAATATACTTGCCGCTGCGCTTGTGGAATATTTGGTTAACTCGTAACAAGAATAATTTTAATTCTTCAAAGGAACGAGTTAATATTTCCATAACAACCTACCAAGCTACTGAGTACGCTTATTTGACAGCCTATTACCATAAATCTAAGAAACAACGTTTGCCTAACCTTGGATGGCAACCTCCTGCGCAAAATAATTATAAGCTAAATACTGACGGAGCCTATGGTACAAATGCAAGTGGAATTGGAGGATCAATTCGAGATTCAAAGGGTGAATGGATACTAGGGTTTGCACAAGCTATCCACAAGGGATCGTCGCTATCAACGAAGCTATATGCTTTAATTACAGGACTTAAATTGGTCTTACAACATAATTTATTACCTATTCAAGTTGAGTTAGATGCTCAACATATTATTACATTGTTGCAAACTGACAACCTTCCATTTGCCAATATGCTAAATGACTGTAGGTACCTCCTCCACCAGCTTAATAATCTGCCTGTCCAATATGCGTACAGAAAGCAGAATGCTGTAGTAGACCACTTAGCAAAGGCAGCCAAATGTTTTGTTCAGACTTCTGATCCATATGTCTATCCTGTAGCACCACTTTTTGTGAACCAAGCGTTGGAAGCTGATAAGAAACACTTTTTGGATGTAAATATAAGCCAGAGAACAGGCTCTATTCCCAGTTCCTATGTAAACAATATGATGCATGTTAATGGTAGTAGTAGTATTAATGTAGCTAGTGTATTACAGTATGGCACTAAAGCCACTTGTAATGGAAGACTCTCTGTACGCAGTACTTAAATATATATAAATATTATCTTTTGTACCAAAAAAAAAAAAAACAGAGCCTTCTGCATATAAACTATAAAGTAACTTTTGCCATTTATAAAAAAAAAAAAAAAAAAAAATTAAAAATAAAAATAAAAATTGCCATTTATCTGATTTACCAATGTCTAGAAGAGCAGGCCCATACTGCATTCATCATTGTTCGATTCACAATATCTTGGCTTTTCCAAGCACTTCTATAGACCACTCATGCTTCAATTTTCTTGTCACTACATGAACCTTCATAGTTAGCTCATTGTAAATAGCCCATAGGTGTTAGATTTCTTAAAAAATATTTTTAAATGCTGAAATTGAGTTGATAAATATACAACTTGTGTTTTTATTTGAAAAGAAAATGCTGATAAGAAATTCTTTTATTCAAATAACTAAAATACTCTTAATTTTTTCGAAAAAATATATAAATTTAAAAGAAATTTTATAAAGAAAAGGAATAACAATAGATATAGAGTAGAGAGGAAGTTAGTGGCCAGTTTTATTTTTGAGAATGTTTTTTCCTGTGTTAAAGAGGTTCAACAATACATATATAAAATTATACAAATTAAATGGTTAAATTTAATTTGAAGGGGAAATTCCTTCCGATTCAAATGAACTCCTTCCTCTAAGGTAGGTCCACTCTTGGCCACAAATTACAACCTCAGAATTTACATCCTACTCTTGACTACTGAACCAACAAACTGTTAGGGTTGATTGTGCTCCTAATTCTTCACAGTAAAACTCAAAAGAAGATATTATTATTTATTTACAGCCATAATGTTCTATTGAAACACATGATGTGCACATCAAGACATCCAGACACATATGTTCTACAGATATTTAGAGTGTGCATGCACTTGTAAATATATCAACATTTGACAGTGAAAGGTACAAAGAATTAAATGCAGTACCTAAATTGCACACGACGTGTGTAGCAACCATTCTCACATCTTCCATCTTGACTAGCCTCTTCTATAAGCCATACATATTTAAGTTACAGTTATCTAGGGTGGCAAACGGGTGGGTCGGGTCGGATATGGTCGAGTAAAAAATTAATAATACAAAAAACGGATAAATTATTCGACCCGATTCATATTTAATACGGATAAAAAACGGGTTAACTGACAGGTAATATGAATATTCATATTATCCATTGCTTCTTGAATATGATCACTTTTGGGAGAATTTCTAGTCTCCTAAACTTGAAGAACACCCAATTTGAGGTTTTGCAAATGTAAAAATGAGATCCATTAGTTATCCATTTTCTACTTGGATAATATGATTCTTATTCATATTTAATCGTTTTCAAAAAGTTTATTTTTCAACCAATTTTTTTAATGAATAATTACTTTCTTTTAACCATTTTGCTTACCAATGATGTTGGACCCTAGTTATATTGTTCATATTATAGATGTTTTAAATAGTTCTAAATGCGAAGGAGTGTAAGAGGTCCTCGTTGTGCGATGGAAAATATTCTACTTATATGGTCTTGAACAATCCTCACATTATTAATTAATTGTTGAAGTTGATTTAAATCCAATGTCGATTTCTTATCAGCAAAAACACAACTAAAAACAGCCTATTTCCGACCGAAATATTCTGACGGAAAAAAGTAGTCGGAAATTTCCAATGGAATCGGTCGGAAAAAATGCAAAAGAATATATTTTTCAATTTTTAATAATAGTTACGACTAATATTCCGTCTATATCCGTTGTATATTTTGGCGGAAAATTCCACGTCACTATTAGCGACCAATTTGGTCGGAAATAATTAAAAAAATAAAAAGTAGCAACCGATTCAGTCAGAATGTTTTAGTAAAATGAGGGTTGACTACTTTGACCAAAGTTCCGATCGAATCAGTCGGAATATTTCTTTAAAAACCCATCTGCGACCCCATTCTTTTTCCTTTCCCTCTTTTCTTCCTTCTCTCTTCTTCTCTCACTCAAACTTCCCCTCTCCCTCCCCCCACCCAAACTCGCCGCTGCCATCAACCAGCAGCACTCGCAGGCGCCCAGCTGCAGGTCCGTCGACGACCCTCCACTACCAGATAAGTTTCCCTTACCCTCCTTCTTTTTTAAAAAATACACTGATTTTGTTTAATTGCTCCTAGTTTGGTTTGTAAAAATTGATTGATGTTAGCTAAAGTAAATCTATGACTATTGTTAGTAGCTAAATTAAAGTTATATGTTGGTAATTTAGAGTTATATGTTGGTAATTTAGAGTTATATGTTAAAGTTATATGTTGGTAATTTAGGGTTCTATATTAAACTTATATGTTCAAGTTATATGCTGGTAATTTAGAGTTATATGTTAAAGTTATATGTTGGTAATTTAGGGTTCTATATTAAACTTATATGTTAAAGTTATATGCTGGTAATTTAGAGTCATATGTTGCTAAATTAAATTTATATGTTAAAGTTATATGTTGGTAAATTACATACTAATTTGGGGATAGCATTACAAAGATGGAGCTAAAGTCAGCTACAACACATGTATTATTGAATTGCCCTGAGGTCCAACCTTATTATAGGTAAGTATATATTCGTATATATTACGGACTTTTATGTTAGATCTATCACTTATTTAACTAATAAATGTTATACTGGGAGTTACTTTGTGGGTACATATGGGAAAGATGTTGTTTATCCCAAGTTTTCAAAGTGGTTTAAAGAATTTGTAAGTATTACTTATTATTTAACATGACTTTTATTATATGTAAATTAATTATATATATATTTTTAAAAATCTAAATTTTATACACACACACACACACACACACACACATATATATATATATATATATATATATATATATATATAGGTTCATGATCCAGCTAATGGCAACAATGACCCATTTTTACGTGATATAGCTTGGGGACCTAAGCCTAGAGTAAAAATGATGTCTAATTACTTGGTCAATGGGTACAAGTTTCATACAGAAGAATGGTCTAATGGAAAGAAAACCAACAATAGTGGGGTGTAGGTGAAAGGTGATGGAGATGTTGATTATTATGGTGTGCTTCAAGATATTTTGGAAATGGGGTATGTTGTAGGTTGGCAGAAGAAAAAGTTGGTACTCTTTTGATATAAATGGTATGATCCAACACCGAATAGAGGTACAAAGGTGCACGCTCAATACAAAATAATTGAAATTAACACGGGCAGTATAGACTTTATGATCCCTTTATCATTGCATATAAGGTGAAACAAGTATATTACACTCCTTATACTTTGAGTAAGAATAAGTCTGCATGGCGGGTAGTTTTAAAAACAAAGTCAGTGGGTAGAGTGGTAGTCGAAGATGCATTAGATGTGGCGTACATGAATGATATTTCAAATGTTGAATCAATAGTGGATGATGAATTAGCAGATGAATTGCAGCATAATAAAGGGATATATGAAGAATTTGATCCTTGTGTCCTTGATACAAATGAGGACGAAGATAGAAGTGTTGAATATGAAATAAGTGATGAGGAAGAATTACTAGATGAAAGTGAAACAGGAGATGATGAAGACTTAGATGATTACTTTGAAGATATCGATGATGATTGACTTGTTATTCTTTTTTAGATTGTTCTTCCTTCAATCATTTAATATTTCGAAGAATTGTTGTATGTTTTCTTATGACATGTTAAACATTTTATGTTATTCCTTTAATTATCTATTATGTTGCAAAATTATTTTATATTTTTATGACTTGTTAGGTTGTTTATTTATTTCTTTAGTCGTTTAATTATTTTATATTTACTGTCATTTCTTGTATTTTTTATTTTGTATTTTATTATGATTATATTATAGATATGGCATCTAAGGGAAGGAAAAGATGAAATCTACGAAGAAAAATCAACATGTTCCAACTTCCTCAAGTACGCCAAATATGAGTCCTCGTTTTCCTCATCCTCCTCAATCGGCTTCATTGCCATCTACCATGTTCACTATCCCCCTCCATATAATTATTCAGTTTAGTAATATTCTATGCATGCCAAAGGAATTCAAAGTAGCACTTATTTTAACTTTGTACCCATATGTAACGACCCGACCGGTCGTTTTGAGCAATTGCACTTTGCTCGGTTGTTTGAGGGTATGAGTAGCTCCGTATGATGTATTATGACTTATGTGAATTGTCGGTTTTGTTTTTTCAGGTTATTCGGAATTGATATGGAAAAATGATTCTCACCTAGAAGCTTTAAATTTGAAAGGTTTGACCAAGTTTTGACTTTTTAGTGTTTGACCTAGGATTGGATTTCTGATGGTTCCGTTAGCTCCGTTGGGTAATTTTGGACTTAGGAGCGCAGCCGGATTGTAATTTGGAGGTCCGTAGTGGAATTTGAATTGAAATGACAAAAGTTGAAATTTTTGAAAGTTTGACCGGGAGTGGACTTTTTTATATTGGGATCGGATTCTGATTTCGAAAGTTAGAACAAGTACGTAATGTCAAATGTGACTTGTGGGCAAAATTTGAGGTAAATCGGACGTGATTTGATAGATTTCAGCATCAGTTGTGGAAGTTGACGTTTCAAAGTTCAATAATTTCGAATTAAGGTGTGATTCGTCGTTTCGATGTTGTTATGTGTGTTTTGAGGCCTCGAGTAGGTTCATGTGATGTTATGTGACTTGTTGGTATGATTGGACGGGGTCCTGAGGGGCTCGGGCGTGTTTCAAATTAATTTCAGATCATTTTCTTCGATATTGCTATAGCTGGTTCTGGTGTTTCTGCATCTGCGAGAAATGTGGGTGTAGATGCGAGTCTACAGATGCGGACAATTGGGCGTAGAAGCGGATGGTTTTGCAGGTGCGATGGGCTGTTCCGCACCTGCGGTTGCGCAGATGCGAGGAAGTGTAACGACTCGAATTTTTGTTTTAAGAATTTGCGTCTCGTTCAATGGCTTAAGACCCCGAGAAGCTTCGTAATACACATTATGACCTGCATGTATGATCAAGTTTGGTTTTTGTAAGATTCAGAGTTAAATTTAAAGAAAAATCAAAATATTATTTTTGAAGCTCAAATGGAAAGAGTTGATCGAAGAGTTGACATTTGAGTAAACGACCCCAAAATGGAATTTTAATGATGCCAATAGCTTCGTATAGTGATTTCGAACTTAGACGTATGTCCGAATTTGGATTTGGAAGTCCATAGGACAATTCGGCACATTTTGGCAAAATAAGAAAGTTGACGTGTTCTAATTATATTATTTTATATATAGAAGAGGTCTATTACCATGATGGATACCAATTGGATATGATAGTAAGTGTACGAGACGTACTATAAGATATATGGGGTCTAAGGAAAGTCCAAAGTCTAAGACAAGTTGGAAAATTTCATAATAGACTAAAGTTGTAAAAGAGTACCCACAAGACCTCACTTGGGACGAGCATATCTACATGTATATATATGGAGTTGTGTGATTCATAACCTATCAAATTAAAGCACTTTGCGTCTAATTTCCAACGCATCAAACCATTTGTTTTCGAATGTGTATACAAAAAAATATTACCATTTTACTGGACCTGTATCATATGCAAGGCCAGGTGCGCGGCCTGGGCGCGACCGTGCATATTCAGAAGTTTCTGCCTCGTGAGCGGCCTTAGCATGGGCGCGCTAGTAGCAGACCTCTAAATACACCTAAAGACAGGCAAGGAGAGGATTTAAGTCATTTTTCAAGACTAGGGCATCCTCTCCATCCCCAATCCGGCCAAGGCATCCAATTACACACCTAAGGTGAGTTTTTAAGTGTGATTTCATGGTGATTTCACTTCTCAATCGCTAGTTACAACATGGTTTTGATTGGATTTCATAGGCTTTCTTCAAAATCTCAAGAACACCCAAAGTTGCCTTTCAAGATTTGTTCTATAAGAGGTAATCTTTCACCCTTAGACTTACATATATGGAGTTATTATGGAATTATGAGTATGAATCAAGTATTGGAACTTATGGTATGGTGATTGGAAGCCATAAATTCCTAATTTAAATACATGATCATGGTAGGGATTTAAAGGTGATTATTTGATGGAATTTTGTTGGTTGGGTGTGAATGGTTGATCACACGTGTGATGTTAGGAGTATAAATTGTTAAAGAATAATGGTGGGATGAATTGTTGGTAAATTGTAGTAGTTGGATGTGCAAATTCTATGATTAAGAGATGTAGTTAAATGTGCACACATTGTGTTTGATGAAATGCCTAAATTAGGTAAACCCAAGAATATCCTCCTAATTATTGTTCACTTTTGTATGATTCTAAATAGATTGAAGTTGCTAGAATTTCCGGAAACATTGTAGTAAGGTAAGAAAAGCTCAAGAAAGATTGGAGCTGTCCGGAGGTCGTTTCGTGCAAGAATGCTATTTTGGAATATCGAACTAACTCCGTTAAGGTAAGTATCGTTCCTAACATTGTGTAGGGGACTTTCCCTTAGGATTTGAGTCTTTTGTGTTGATTGTAGTTCATGTAGGCAAGGTGACGAGTGCGTACTCGGACTTAGTTCTTGATATGACAGAGTTCCTACTTATTAGTTTCGTCTCTACATGCTTAGTTCTTGATATGACAGAGTTCCTACTTATTAGTTTCGTCTCTACATGCTTAATTGAAATTAATTGTTTCACGATTCACTCTTATTACCTAATTGACTCCTGTTTGACTTAACGGAAGAGTTTTGCCTCTCCTATTGTCATGTTATATTTTCATAACTACTTGACTCGTGTTGATTTCCTTATTATTGACTTGTATATTGTGGGATCATTGCTACATGTTAGTTTTTTCGTTATTTAACTATTCCCTTTATGCCAATATTCTTTTTTGTGGTTATTTCTTTGAGCTGGTTCTACCATTTTCTCGTGATTTACAACCCCTGAGTTGATTTACTTGTCTTACCTTGTATTTTTGTCATTTGTTGTTGTTATATGTATTGCGGTGATGTTCGATCCTTCTGTTGTGATGTAACTGTTGATTCTGTTGGTTGCGTTGTGTATTTATTTGGGACTATGGATGTGAGATTCCGATAGATCACCTTTGTCTATTTATTTGGAACTACGGATGTGGGATTCCGATAGATCCCCCTTGTCTGTTTATTTGGGACTACGGATGTGGGATTTCGGTAGATCCTAGACCCCCCTGCACAGTTATATGGAACTATGGTAATGCACCTGGTAGATTCCCCCAGTACTGGGTATTTACATTTGGGACTACGAATCGGGATTTTCCGGTAGATCCCCGCGCAATATGAGTTAGACTACGGGACTGCACCCGGGAGATCCACTTGATATTTATATTTGGGGACTACAGGACAGTATCCTGGGAGATCCCCGGTTGTTATCTTTGTGCTGCGTTGTACTCCTTCCGTGATTTTTTTGTCTCCGTTGTAACTGTTGTTATCAATTCAAGTGTTTTAACGGTTTAGATTCCTTTACGACTGTGAACCTTTGTGTTGGAATCCATAGTGTTTACAATACCTCGCCCTATTTTTTATATACATATATTTCAATACTTCAAATTTCAACAATTGTTACATTTTTAACTCAATTGATTTCTCAACTAAATTTTTCATAAACTGTTTGAGGTTGTACTTTACTTAAGAAGGAATTTCTACTAAGTTAATTTATCTAATCCCTTGGTAAAACTAATAATTCATTTGATGTTGTATTCTAATTGAAATATGGTACTTTCTTTATTCAAGTGATTTCTAAAAATAACTTCATCTTTTCTTGATGTGTTTCAAATGGGTTTAGAAGTTGTACTCTACTTCATGTTAAGTAAATGAGGCTCCGTGAACATTGTTAATTGTATTGGGTTA
Organism: Nicotiana sylvestris; assembly: GCF_000393655.2. Taxonomy (NCBI): domain Eukaryota; kingdom Viridiplantae; phylum Streptophyta; class Magnoliopsida; order Solanales; family Solanaceae; genus Nicotiana; species Nicotiana sylvestris. The sequence goes on along the minus strand of NC_091063.1, from coordinate 40,258,155 downwards.
TGGACCCTATGAACTGAGTAACATGAGAACGTTGTTGCGCAATGTGAGACAGAAACATGTGGGTACCAGGTGCCGGGAAAAATATGATGATTTTATTTAATGGCACGTGAGTAGCCCGTGCGATTGTGATAGAAGTATTGGGCACGAGATGCCGTAAAAATTTGAAAGTGGACTGAGACCTATATTATTTATGACTATGAAATGAGGCGTCACAAGGTGACCTTTACTCAAAAGAAATAAATTTGAAAGATATTTATTTGAAGGAACGAAACGTATTTATTGGAAAGTATTATATCTTAGAGATTATTACTTGAAGGATTTATAGGCAAAAGTTTTATATTTGAAGGACTTGACTAATTGATTATACTTGTATTCATTATTCGTTAAGCAATATTTATGGTGTTCTTGTTGTCCTGCTATTTATGTCACTGGTTGAATAATGTTGTCATCATTGTTAATTGCTTCCTATTTTTTTTGTATGTTATATTGCACAGGTTATTAGACTAGTGAGTGTCTAGACTGTACCTCGTCACTACTCCACCGAGGTTTATCTTGATACTTACTGGACACTGCCGTGGTGTGCTCATACTACTCTTCTGTACATTTTTTTGTACAGATCCAGGTAATTGATCGTTATTGACTGTACGGATCGTAGCGGTGGAGACTCAAGGTAAAACTGTTGCAGCGTTCGCAGGCCTCGGAGTCACCTTCAATTGTACTTATTTCCATATATTCCCTTGTTTCGGAACAATGATGTATTTATTTCGTATAACTACTCCTAGAAAGGCTTATGATTTTTACTACAGGTTTTGAGAATTGTAATTTGTTCAGAGTAATTTAATTTAAAGTTAGTAAATACCCATATTATTACAGTAAATGTTAGACTTACCAAGTTTAGAGACTAGGTGCCATCACGACTTCTTTAGAAGGATTTTTGGGTCATGACAGGAAGAAGGACCGGAGAAACGGAGGCCCAACTTTTATATTTTACCAAGAAGTGGGATTTTGGTCGCTTCTGCGACACCGCAGATGCGGTTAAGTGTCCGCAGAAGCGAAAGTGCTGGGCAGAATGATAAATACAAGGGTTCGCGATTTTGGATTCATTTTAACATTTCCAAGCTTGGATTGAGGCAATTTTTGGTGTAATTCTCACCATATGAATTGGGGTAAGTGTTCTACACTCGGTCTTGGTTATATTTCATGAATCTATCTTCGATTTTAGCTTTTGGTTGATGAATTGAAAGAGGAAATTGAGGGTTTTGGTCTAAAGTTTCACAATATGAATTTTTGAGCTTTGAACACCGATTTGGAATCGTATTGAGTGAAACTAATATGGTTGGACTCGTGATTGAATGGGTTGTCGGATTTTGTGAGTTTTGTCGAGTTTTGAGGCATGGGCCCGAATGCAATTTTTGGCCTGATTTGGGATTTAATGTAGAATTCGATCTTTATCAATTGTAATTGCTTCCTTGGGCTTTCTCTAATGTATTTGAGTTGTTTTTGGCTAGTTTTGAGCCATTCGGAGGTTGATACACGTGAGATGGCATTCTTGGAGCATCGCTTTGCTTGCTCGGTGTCGGAATTGACGTGTTTAAGATAAGTAACTCTTTTAAATTTAGTGTTGAGGGTATGAAACCAAAACTTATGTGCTATGTGATTGGTGTTGAGGTGACGCATATGCTAGGTGATAGGTGTGTGGGCGTGCACATGGTGAATTGTGATCCCGTTATCTTCCTGGCACTGTAAAGTGGCCCTACTTTGTTGATATCTATGTTTTTACCATGCGATTAAGTAATTGAGTTGTACATCATGCTGGATACCCTGTTTAGGCTTTATGCTGATATTATTGGGACCCATAGTGGTCGTTTCCTTCTATCATCTCATTAATTCCATTGATATTCTATACTCATTCATATTCATGCATTTCATATCTTGTCTCAGTCTCATTTGTTATTTATTGGCATATCATATTATTGTTCCGGGCTAGTTTCATGACATTGTGAGCCCGTAGGTAAGAATAGAGAGTGAAGACTGAGTGAGCCTGAGGGCCTGATTATGAGTGGTAGTTATGGGATCGGGCTGCATGCCGCAGCATGTGTTATTAATTTATGAGTGATTCGGGCCGAGAGCCTGATTGATTTATGCCATGATTGGCTTGTTATAGAGCTTGGGCTGAAGGAGCCCCTCCGGAGTCTGCACACCCCCAGTGAGCGCGGTTGATTATATTCAGGGATGGATCTTCCCTTGGTATGGAGATGGATCTTCTCCATGAGGCTGGATTGGCCTAATTCCTCAGTACTGGAGACTGATGGTCAGTGATGTATATATTCCGGGATGGTTGTTCCCCGGTCCGTATGAGGCATATACATTACCGTGTGGTTGAGCATATATATATATATATATATATATATATATATATATATATATATATATATATATATATATATATATATATACCGAGGTGGATCTTCTCCATGGAGCTAGAATGGCCTTTCCTCGGTTCTGGGTGACTTATAGTCAGTATTATATATATTGCGAGGTGGATCTTCCCTAAAGAGTGGTTGATTATGAGGAGTGGAAGGTGTGATACATTGAAGTTGAGTACTCTAAGAGTGTGAGTACATGATTTATCTCTAAGATACATGGCATTGGCATGCATGTATGACATACATGCATCGAAACGCATTTTCCTCATGTTGTACGGTATCACATCATACATGACATTTTACACACATTGATATATGGTCATAGAGAGGTATCTCACACTTGCTTTCTAGAAAGAAAAAGGAAATATCTTATATATTGTGAAAAGGATTTTTTTTTCTGAAAAAGGAAATACAGATTTTCAAACTATCTCATATTTCACGACGTTTTTGGTAAAGAAATTTGGTTTTCACTGATATTCTTGAAAGGCGGAACTATTTTGGATAAAATATGAAAAAGCGGAACACTTTATCTTTGAGTTGCTTCCTTATTTATATGCTTTACATTGTTATGAACTGTTATTGGATATTGGTGTTGGACCCGACCTGTGTTCCAGCTCGTCACTACTTTCAACCTAAGTTTGGGTTTGTTACTTATTGAGTACATGGGGTCGGTTGTACTCATACTGCACTTCCTGCACATTGCGTGCAGACTTCGGATGTCGATGCTGTTGTGTTCATTGGGAGCTGAATCGGAAGATGTACCTGCGTCCCTGCTGTAGCTGCCTTTTGTTCGTGGTAGCCTTAGAGCTTTAAATTCTTTTTATGTCTTTGTCAAACAGATGATTTACTTTCTTCATATCAGCTTTGTAAACTCTATTCTTAGAAGCTCACGATTTGTACTACCAGTCCTTGGGAAATATAATAGAACCAGATAATTTATTTGTGCAATTATTTAATTAACAGTACTGGAGATTGAATAGTTATTAGTTGGCTTACCTAGCGGGTTGGATTAGGTGCCATCACGGCTAGTGGATTTTGGGTTATGACAGTTTTGGTATCAGAGCTCTAGGTTCATAGGTTTTACAAGTCATGAGCAAGTGTCTAGTAGAGTCTTGCGGATCGGTATGATGACGTCCATACCTATCATCGAGAGGCTACATGACATTTAGGATATACTTCTCATCTTTCTTTCCTTATCATGCGGCATTGATTCAGCTTGAAGCATAATCATTTGAATTCCTTTCATGCATTCGTATGCCCACATGAGCGCTCGGTATCAGTTGTGCATTGACAGCTTGTGATTCTATGGATGAGGTGCGAGATGTAATTTTTGTGTGATGGTGATGGGCCAGTCTAGAAGACTTGAGGCCGGGTTTTGACTGTAACTTGATCTTAGAAATTTTAGTTGTGTGAGCACGTGCTTTTGGACTTATATGTTCGGTTTAGAGGAATTTGTGGCTGGATGGCTACGTGATGAGTATGATGTGACCGCAAAATATGTTCATATAGTTCGAATGTGGCGAGAAGAGGTTGCATGAGATGTAAAAAGGACTATTGGGGGTTTGATTTCTATCTTAATTTGATATATAGTCGCGAGTTATGGGTGTATTGAAGGATCTTCTCATGTTGATTAGTGGAGGAGTAGAGTAGATTTTTCATGTTGTGTATGAGTTCAGATTCAGAAAGATTAAGTGATTATGTAATAGTTATAACTATGGAAGGGTATAGAGAGATGTTAGTTGAGGCAAAGTAGGTGGGTTATCTCCTGCGGGGTGTCCTGAGGTTTGTGCGATCCCTATGTTGCTTGTTGAGAGTTCTCTTTTACCAGTGAATTATATGTGTTGCAATTTGAGTTTGGATAATTTATGAGAGTTATCTTGACTTACAAGGGTGAATGCGAGAATTTGTAGATGATCTGAGATATTAGATGGTTTGTGTTGTATGAGCTTATGAAGGATTGAGTTGAATCTCACTACGGTATTATTCAGTAATGGAGTATAGTTGTTATAAGTCATCAGATGTTTTATTCCATGGCTTTGAGCCAAGTGGGGGAGTCTGCTATCAGTGGGTTGTATTATGTTTTATGGGTATATGGGAAACATGGACTGATTAATTGTTATTCGTAAAGGATGTAGTGTGCATGGAGTATGGATTCACTCGGTGGCTTGGAAGCATGGATTACTTCCTTGGGTGTTGGAGTTCTAATGGGGCATAGGTCGTTTGGCCCATTTGATCAGTCTAATTGAGCTTTGAGCAAAGTGGATGACCCTCGAGAATGGTTCTAATGAATTCAAGATTTATATGTGTCAATTGGGAGTTTTTGTGGATTAGTATGTGGCTAGGAGCTAAGAGTTACATTGGATGGTGTGGAAGCTCATAGTATTCCTACATCGTTGTGGATTCTACATTTCAGTACCCGGAAGGTGAGATGAACAACTTGAAATTCACAAAAGGTCTCTTTAGAGTGGGTATCTCGGTTATCTTTGTAGTGCTTATGAGAGTATTCAGCGGCTTATGAGCCTTAGGACGATGTGGTATAACGTTATGGTATCGTGTGGTGAGTATGGGTTAAGGATTGTGGTATAATGGCGAGGAGACGTATCAATTTAAAGGTAATTCAGAAGGAACTCAAATAAATATGACAGCTTGGTAGTAGGTTGGATCAGTATGGTAATGGATATGATTAGCTATTTGGGTGCTTATGAGGTAATGAGTTTCTATAGGTGTTTTGTGGTAATGCTCTTGTGTTTTGGTGAGCTGCGTAGCTTGGTTGAGTTAGAAGGATTCAGTCCTGACGGTTAGGTTTTGTGCAAATGGGATTCGGAAAGTCCTCAATGGTTTCTACCAAGGTTAGAGAGGTATATTTTCTATCGATGTGAAGAGCATGTGATATATAGTGATTTTCTCCTAGGTGTGATCAATGGAAAAGTTCTTGGCTAATTGAGTATGTAGTTGCTTGTGATTCGGAGTGGAATACGAAGTTCTTATACTTTTCGTATGATGGCATGGTATATGCAGTGTGTTGTGTAGGACTGAGATTTACATGTGTAAGGTTGCGGTTCAGTTTTGAAGGGAAGGTCATGAGTTTTTAGGCAGCATGGACAGTTTCAGATGGCTAGGTAAATGGCATTACTATTTGGTATGGCGTGATTAGAGTATACATTTCAGAAGGGGCAATGTGTTTTGGTTTATGAACACTTCATTGGTATTATAGTATTCTCTTATTTGAGAGACTGCTGAGGTTCGAATTTTTCTTTATGGCGCAGAAGAGTTATAGAAGTATTGCTCGTGGGATGATCGCGTATTGGAGAAATGTTAGGCATTCAGGCGATGGAGTTGAGATCAGATATGGTGATGTTTGTGTTCTATGGATTTGGAGAGTGGGAGTTCTTATAAGTAGATTGTTTCGTGGTGGTGGACTATGAAAATGTAGCCAAGGTTTGACAGAGGATAGTATGTATTGTGATTCAGTCATTGTGGACTTTTGGAGGGTTATTTGTCTATTGAGGGTGACCAAAGTTGATTTGGGGTTCATTGATAGGCCAATATGGGTGTGTGTTCTACACCTGGTCGGATTTATTGACTCCGAACTGCTATTATTGTGGGATGTGCCATTCAGTTATTGTTGAGCTTATTCGTGTTCTGAAATGATCTGTGAGTTACCCTTCTATGTTACGAGGTGTCGTGAATTGTTGGTTATATGCACACATGATGCTGTTCTATTTGGTCTTATAGCGGAAATTCAAGCAAGATGAGTGTTCGGGTATTGCATGATCGAGTGCGCGTTGGCTATGTTCTTTCGGGATGGTGGAATTGATCTATTTGCTCTTCGTGGTTAGGGTAATGCACTTTGGGTGCTTGATGTCACATTTCGAGTGGTTATGGATTTTGAGTAGGGTGGATCGAGGTATATAATATGGATCAACATTTGGATGGGGTCATGCATTATAGCAGAGTTATGAGGAGGTATGATCCCTTGTGTTAGATTTGTGAGTTCTGGTTCTGCGGTGTGTGATGAGTTCTTAGCATTGCGTCGTGGTGATACCCATTGAGCTTGCGGGACGGTTCTCTTGTTAGATGTCATTTTCCATGTTTGAGTACATTTGGAATGTTGCTTATTAGTGCACGGAATGCACATGTTGTGGCTTTAGACTTCATTGATATATCATATTACCAGAGTGGTCACGTTGGATGAGATGAGGTCATTGGGCCTAGAATGGGTGCTATCGGATCTGATCGCGGTATGTTCAGAAGGATATTGATGCTGATCGGCTTAGAAATTTGCTAAAGTTCCTATCGAAGGAGAGGGAGTTCCACAACTTGTTGATCTAATGAATGGTTATGAGTTTCTACATGTTTCTTTCATCATTGGCAGTATATAAAGGTGTTAGAATGAGGCTTTGTTTTATAAGAGGTTTATTACTGGCATTGGATTGTTTTGAGCAGCTACTATGAGTAGAAATTATCGCTATGAGTATTTGAGTTATGTGTTATATCATGTGATTTCATCTTGGATTAAGACTATGGCCTGATAAATCTTGTCAGACTTATACAGTGTGTAGATGCGAGATTCTGATCTTATAGAAAATTTTGGATGTGGAAATTGGATTCCAAGGCTTATGGACTAGGTTGGATTAAGAAATTTCAGTTATATTGTGTTATCTAACCTATATGGAATAGGGTGACATGGGATCACCCCCGGGTATGTGCGTAGTAAGATTATACAGCGATTTGATGGCTTTTGGAACAATTTTGGGCACGTTCGAGGATAAACGTATGTTTAAGTGAGGGAGGATATAACGACCCGATCGGTCGTTTTGAGCAATTGAACTTTGCTCAGTTGTTTGAGGGTATGAGTAGCTCCGTATGATGTATTATGACTTATGTGAATCGTCGGTTTTGTTTTTCTAGGTTATTCGAAATTGATTTGGAAGAATGATTCTCAACTTGAAGCTTTAAATTTGAAAGGTTTGACCAAGTTTTGACTTTTTAGTGTTTTACCTAGGATTTGATTTCTAATGGTTCCATTAGCTCCGTTGGGTGATTTTGGACTTAGGAGCGCGTCCGGATCGTGATTTGGAGGTCCGTAGTGGAATTTGGATTGAAATAGCGAAAGTTGGAATTTCAGAAAGTTTGACCAGGAGTGGACTTTTTGATATAAAGGTCGGATTCTGATTCCGGAAGTTGGAGAAGCTCTGTAATGTCAAATGTGACCTGTGTGCAAAATTTTAGGTCAATCGGACGTGATTTGATAGGTTTCGGCATCGGTTATGGAAATTGAAGTTTTTAATTTCAATGATTTCGAATTGAGGTGTGATTCGTTGTTTTGATGTTTTTATATGTGTTTTGAGGCCTCTAGTAGGTTCATGTGATGTTATGTGACTTGTTGATATGATGGGATGGGGTCCCGAGGGGCTCAGGCGTGTTTCGGATTGATTTCGGATCATTTTCTTCAATATTGCTATTACTGGTTTTGGTGTTTCCGCATCTACGGAAATGTGGGCGCAGATGCTGACAATTGGGCGCAAAAGCTGATGGTTGTGTAGGTGTGATGGGCTGTTCCACACCCACGGTTGCGCAGATGCGGGGGAGAGGACCGCAGAAGCGGAGACCCAACTTTTATTTTTTACCGCAGAAGAAGGATTTTGGTCACTTCTGCTACACCGCAGATATAGTTAAGTGTCCGCAAAAGCGGAAGTGCTGGGCAGAATGATAAATACAAGGGTTCGCAATTTTGGCTTCATTTTAACATTTCCATGCTCGGATTGAGGCGATTTTTGGAGCAATTTTCACCATATAAGATGAGGTAAGTGTTCTACACTCGGTCTTGGTTATATTTCATGAATCTATCTTCGATTTTAGCTTTTGGTTGATGAACTGAAAGAGGAAATTGTGGGTTTTGGCCTAAAGTTTTATAATATGAATTTTTGAGTTTTGAACACCGATTTGGAATCGGATTTGAGTGAAAGTAACATGGTTGGACTCGTGATTGAATGAGGTATCGAATTTTGTGAGTTTTGTCGAGTTTCGAGGTGTGGGCCCGGGTGCGATTTTTGGCTGGATTTGGGATTTAATGTAAAATTCGATCTTTATCAATTGTAATTGCTTCCTTGGGCTTTCTCTGATGTATTTGAGTTGCTTTTGGCTAGTATTGACCCGTTCGGAGGTCGATACGCGTGGGATTGCATTCTTGGAGCATCATTTGGCTTGCTTGGTATCGGAATTGGCGTATTTAAGATAAGTAACTCTTTTAAACTTAGTGATGATGGTATGAAACCCGAACTTATGTGCTATGTGATTGGTGTTAAGGTGACACACATGCTAGGTGACGGGCGTGTGTGCGTGCACTTGGTGAATTGTGATCATGTTGTCTTCCTGGCACTGTAAAGTGGCCCTACTTTGTTGATATCTATGTTTTCACCATGCGATTAAATAGTTGAGCTGTACATCATGCTAGATACCGTGTTTAGGCTTTATGCTGTTATTATTAGGACCCATAGTTGTCATTTCTTGCTGTCATCTCATTGATTTCATTGATATTCTATACTCATTCATATTCAGGCATTTCATATCATGTCTCAATCTCATTTGTTATTTATTGGCATATCATATCATTGTTCCGGGCTAGTTTCATGACAGTATGAGCCGTGGGTAAGATTGGAGAGTGATGACTGAGTGAGGCTGATGGCCTGAATATGAGTGATAGTTGTGGGATCGGGCTGCACACCGCATCATGTGTTATTGATTTATGACTCATTGAGGCCTAGAGCCTGATTGATTTGCGCCATGATTGGCTTATTATAGTGCTTGGGCTAAAGGAGCTCCTCCAGAATCTGCACACCCCCAGTGAGCGCGGTTGATTATATACAGAGATTGATCTTCCTTTTCGGTATGGAGATGGATCTTCTCCATGAGGCTAGATTGGCCTGTTTCCTCGGTACTGGAGATTGATGGTCAATGATGTATATATTTCGGGATGGATCTTTTCTGGGCCATATGATCCATATACAGTACCGAGTGGTTGAGCATTTATATATATACTTGGAGATGGATCTTCTCCATGGAGCCGGAATGGCCTTTCCTCGGTGTTGGGTGACTTATAGTCAGTATTGTATATATTCCGCGATGGATCTTCCCTGGCCGTATTGGCCATATATAGTACCGAGTGGTTGATTATAAGGAGTGGAAGGTGCGATACAATGAGGTTGAGTACTCTGAGAGTGTGAGTACATGATTCATCTCTGAGATACATGGCATTGGCATGCATATATGACATATATGCATCAAAACGCATTCTTCTCATGTTGTACGGTATCACATCATACATGACATTTTACTCACATTGATATGTAGTCATAGAGAGGTATCTCACACTTGCTTTCTGTAAAGAAAAAGGAAATATCTTATTTATTATGAAAAGGATTTTTTTTTTGAAAAAGGAAATACAGATTTTTAAACTATCTCATATTTCACGACGTTTTTGGTAAAGAAATCGGGTTTTCACTAATATTCTTGAAAAGCAGAACTATTTTGGGTAAATTGTGAAAAAGCGGAACACTTTATCTCTCAGTTGCTTCCTTATTTATATGCTTTATATTATTATGAACTGTTGTTGGATATTGGTGTTGGACCCAACCTATGTTCTAGCTCGTCACTACTTTCAACCTAAGTTTGAGTTTGTTACTTATTGAGTACATGGGGTCGATTGTACTCATACTGTACTTCCTGCACATTGCATGCAAACTTTGGATGTCGATGTTGTTGTGTTAGTTGGAAGTGGAATTAGAATATGTACATGCGTCCCTGCTGTATCTGCCTCTTGTTCGTGGTAGCCTTAGAACTTTAAATTCGGTTTATGTATTTGTCAAACAGATGATTTACTTTCTTCATATCAGCTTTGTAAACTCTATTCTTCGAAGCTCATGATTTGTATTACCAGTCCTAGGGAAATATAATAGAACCAGATAATTTATTTGTTTAATTGTTTAATTAACAATACTGGAGATTGGATAGTTATTAGTTGGCTTACCTAGCGGGTTGGGTTAGGTTCCATCACGACTAGTGGATTTTGGGTCATGACACCACACCTTCTATACCATCATCTTCACCGGCTTTCATGGTAGTCAGCATGGTGGCTCACCGGCTGCTGCACCCCCGGGCTATTATGGTAGTCAGTATACTAGCTCACCAGCTGTTACACCCCCAAACCTTTATGGTAGTTAGCATACTAGCTCACCAGCAGCCACACCCCCAAGCTTTCATGGTAGTCAGCATGGTGGCTCACCAGTTGCTGCATCCCCGAGCTTTCATGGTAGTCAACATGATGGTTCGTCTTTTGTTGCTCCATCATCTTCCAGTCCATCATCATCATCCATTCCCAGCATATCTAGGTTGGATATTGGAGGCTCTCGCCTAGCTACATCTAGTTCTACTTCTGCACCATCTAGGAGACGCAGGCAGAATCTTGGAGGGGATGTAATATTTTATAGTTATAATCGATTGATAATCGTCCCCTACGAGGATGGGTAAGAAGGTTCTTATACTAATTTTATGTTTTGAATGTACTTTTAGATATGTTAACATTAAGGAATATTTATTTGCAATTAAATTTTTTGAAATTTTAAGATGTTTATTAATTATATATATGCTAAATTTAATGTAGGTTTTTTCCATCCTTTCAGTCTACGTATTTGGTTGTGGATTCTATGAAGCCATTTAATCATGAGCCGTGGACTTCTTGGAGACAGATACCGCATAGCATCAGAGAGAAAATGTGGAATCAATTTAGGGTAAAAATTAATTATATTTTTATTTAATAATTATCGTCTTCATATAATGTTACTTTTTTATATTGCAGACAAAGTTGTACATGGCATCCTCAGCATCAAAATGAAATAAATAGTATTTTCGAGAAGAAAGTTGCTATAAGGATTAAAAATACTATGTTCGCTGCTCGAAATTCCGGTAAAATGCAGGACTGGTTAAGAAAAGATGTTTGGGATAAACTTCTTGAGAAATGGAATACCGCAGAATGGAAGGCGAAGAGTGAACAAGCAAAGGCAAACCGTGCCTCCAATAAAGGTGCCTCGTTGTACACAGGAGGTTCAATTACTTTTGCGGCCCATAAACTAAGATTGGTAATTACTTATAAAAAAAAATTTAGTTTTACATATAGAATTTTACGTTTGTAATGTCTAACTCATACTTTTTGTTATGAAGGAAAATGAAAGAGGGTGAGATATGAGTCATGATGAGGTCTTCGAGGAGACGCATAAGAAAAAGAAGAAGGATGGTACAAGAGAACACTGGGTAGAGACGCATGCATCAGACACATATATAAAATACTAACTTCATAATTATTTATGGTTTATTAATATTAGTTTTTTGTACATAATAGTTATTTTTTCATTTCAGGAAAATTATCATAAAAGGGTGGAAGAATGGCAACAAACTCAGCCTCCATCAACTCAACCAACACCTGATGATATGACTTTATTGTGGACAGAGACAGCGAGTGGAATAAACAAAGGCAGAGTCTACGGACTAGGAGTACGTCGACCTACAAGTCATCCAAACCCACTCTTAGCCAATTCTTCTTCTTCTCAAAATCAAGAACAAATGGAAGATATGAGAAACGAAATTCGTGATTTGAAGCAACAATTTGACTCCCAATACGGAACATTTGTTAAGATGCAAAAATTTATGAGAAAACATGGTCATGATTTATCTGATGATGAGGGTGAACAAACTGAATCTGATGTGTAGTAGTTTAGTTGTGATGTTTTGGTTGATTGTTAAACTTGATTGTGAGAGAAAACTTTATGTTTTGTTTTTAAACTTGAATGTGGGCTACTATTTGGATGCTTTTATGCCCAAAATTGTTAGGTTTAATGGTTGGTATTATTGGTTTAAGTTATGTTAATGGTTAGCATTGTTGGTATAGATTGTGTTAATGTATTGTTGGTTTAGATTGTGTTAATGTATTATTGGTTTAGATTGTGTTAATGTATTATTGGTTGGTATTATTGTATTGTAATAGTTTGACAGGTGGTGTAGTTCAAAATTAGGCAGAATTCTGCCAAGTTTTATAGAAAATTCCGACTGAATTCCGATGGAAACAATCGGAAAGCAGCCCAGATTTAACTATAAATTCTTAGATTTCCGACTGATTCGGTCAGAAATTAAAAACAATTAATATATAATAGTTTTCAACGGATTCCATCTGGAATTAAATAAATTTAATTTTTAATTATTAATTTCTGACTGATTCGGTCGAAATGATATATTTATATTATTTAATTTTAAATAAATAATTATTTTATTCATGTTATTATGACTGATTCAGTCGGTAAATTCCGACCACTTTGGTTGGAAATTTGAAATATTTGGTCGTCTAACCTTTTGAACTTTCCGACCACTTTGATCGGAAATTACCGGCGGATTCGGTCGAAAATTGTTTTCCGACCAACTGTTTTCTGATAGACCAATTTTAGTCGGAAAGTAATCAGAAATTCGTGATTTTCGACCGAATTCCGGCCGATTTGGCGGCAGGAATTCTGCCAATTTCCAGTAGTGATAGTAGAAAGAGAAACTTCAGCGGTAACAATCTATTTGTTTAGTAACTTATTAGCAAAGCGATTTTGTTAATATTTAAGTCACACACCAATTTTCTTTCAATCAAAAAAAAGTGAAAGAGAGAACAGAAAAAAAAAAGGACCTGCTCAGCGGAATAATCGTGTAAGTTTCCATCCATGGTAGGAAACAATGGAACTGGCCAGCGGAATAAATGTTGATGCAATATATGTCTATAATTTTGTTTCTCCATTTGTTAACACTTGCTCAGTTCTATGTTAATTATTCACAGTTGGTGAAGGTTAAATTGCTATATTTGACCATTATATTACTTAAATTTTACTTTGCTTTAATTAGAACCAATATCAAATTATTTCATAGCATGTGGTATTCTTTGATTCAAGAAATCCTGCTTTTCTTTCTTTCGAAATTTAAGAATTTAATCAACATATCACACTCAAAATTGGTTAAATTGATATTTATAGTCAACGTAGAATCGCTAAAGTGGGGTGGACTGAGAAAGACTTTTTCATAGGAGCGACTTATATTATCATATGCCGAATGAAATTATTAAGCCTAATATCATGAGTACATAATACATTAATAGGTTGGTCCATAATATATCTGTTAAAGGATATGTATAAATGAAAAGATAAATAAGCTCTTAATGCCATATACTCATGAACTATTGTTTCTTTCTTAAGTATATTAAAGACGGTATTATAAAATTAAAGAATTAAGGCCTTTCACTATTTCTTGGAAAATAAAAAGAAAAAGAATACATATTGGGATCGATGGAGTTCTATCATACAACATATCTATTGGGCATTACCTGAAGTTGGTCGAGGTGTGATATATCCTTAAGAGAAAGTGACCTCAAGAAAGCTAGGTATCCACACGTTGTTAACTTTATTCATCTAAATTTCAAATAATTGCACTGTATTCATCTAAATTTCAAATAATCTCAGCAGAGGATACCTGAAAACATGCAACCGCAAATTGCTGTGCGTGTTGTCACCATCTGTGAGAGAGAATAAAAATCACACGATAGAAAAAGAAGGAAGGGAAATTTTCATAAAACTCAATAGCCTCTAGAAGATAAGTACAGACGTCTCTGTATCAATCCTCCAAACCCTACTAAGCTTGCTAATGACTCATGAAACCTAAGCAACATAGTGCTTTGATACCAATTTATCGCGATGCAGAATCTTAACCTCGGGGTCGTGATGGGGCCTAAGATCCACTTACTAGGCAAGCCGACGTGAAATAGATACTTAACGAAATAATTATAACATATATAATTAACAAAAAAATAGATTAAAGGTTAAAATCAATGGGTCTTTTTGAAAATGTAAGAAAACAAGTTAAAATCTACTAATCTATGAAGTTGGGATGAAAACCTCTTCAAAATCGCCTCTAACCCGAGCTCAAACTTGAAAATGGTGAGAAATGGGTCCCGATTTTTAGAAATTTAAAAGACTGGGTGTTCATCGCATTCGCGAGACACCTGATGCAATCGCGAAGCAACAACAAAAACCAGCAAGTTTTCAAGTTCAAAATGGTCTGTAGCCTATCCGAAACTCACCCGAGCCTCTCAGGCTCCAAACCAAACATGCACACAAGTGTAATGATATTATACGAACTCGTTCGCACGATCAAAACACCAAAATAACACCTAGAACTACGAATTGAACATCCAAATGCATGAGATTTTCAAAGAAACTCAAGAACTTCTGTCACGACCCAAAATCCAACCCGGTCGTGATGGCGCCTCTCGTGAGGACAAGGCCAGCCAATCAATAAAATAGTACATCTCTTTATAATTACTTAGCAGGAATAAGTCTAAATCATGGGCAATATAATCTTAAATGCGAAATAAACGTGATAGAACAAGGAAAACCCTCCCAACTCAGCCCGAAATTGGGGTGTCACAAGTCATGAGCTACTACAGAGTTTACTAATATTTTACAAAGTCTGGAATTATCATAAATAACAAAGATAAGGGAGAAAACGGGGTTGCGGACGTCAACAGCTACCTCGTTACTCCTAGTCACCGCCTGGTCTGGAAAGAATCAGCGCTCAGGAGCGAACTCAGCTCTGCCTGTATCTGCACACATGGTGCAGGGAGTAATGTGAGTACTCCGACCCAGTGAGTAATAAAAATAAATAACGACTGAAAATATGAAATCTCATAACGGCACAATATAGCGTTATCCCAAGCAGTAAAATCAGTTATACAGTAAAATAGTGAGTATCAGATAATTCTTCTTTTAAAACAGTAAAGACAAATAATTTCCACAGTAAGGATAAATTAAAAACTTGCCCCTCGGGCTCAATATCTAAATCTCAGTATAGTATCAGCCCCTCGGGCTCACTCCCAACTCACCAGCATACAACATCAACCCTTCTGGCTCACTCCCAACTCACCACACACCAGCAACGACCTCTCGGGCCCACTCCCAACTCACTTGGGTACCCTGCGCTCACTAGGGTGTGTACAGACTCCGGAGGGGCTTCTACAGCCCAAGCGCAATATCAATAGGCCTGAAAGCCTTCACACATCACACACGAGGCCTGAAAGCCTCCTCATATAATACTCGAGGCCTGAAAGCCTTCTCACATCACTCAACATATCCTCACGTATGGCCCTCGGCCTCAATCAGTCCAGAAAATAATCATAAGCCTCTTGGGCATCAGTAAAACAATAGTGCTCAGCTCAACAACATTATAAATATCATTAAATCTCGAGTTGAGTATAAATGTAGCTGAGTTCACAAAATAATATAATTCAATTGGACTGAGTTCAAATAATATTTCAATTCGTGAGGAAAATAGTGATGTAAATTCACAAAAGATTTCAGATAATTGGCACGAAGCCCAAATATGGCAATAAGCCCAATCATAGTGAAAAACAATAAATCTTTATCAATTACGCGGTAAAAATATCAACTGGGATGGACCAAGTCACAATCCCCAATAGTAAATGACCCCGCGCTCGTCATACAACGCGTGTCTCATCTCAACATAGCAGTATGTTGTGCAATCCGGGGTTTCAAACCCTCAGTGCATCATTTAAAATCATTACTCACCTCAAGACGGTCCAATGTCTACTCCGCTATGCCCTTGCCTCTCGAATTTACCTCTTCGCGCGTCGAATCTGGTCAAAACCACAACGAATACATTACAATAGGCTAAGGGAATATAACCCAATCGAAAAGACTCGAAAAATATCGAAATTCACGAAATTCGCAAAACCCGAGCCCCGGGCCCACTTCTCGAAAAATTACGAAAGTCACATCACCGGATTCTTCGTCTCGCCATGAGTCCGTACATATAAAATTTACCAAAATCGGAGTTCAAATGACCCCTCAAATCTTCAAATCTTTTTTTCAAATCCCTAGGCCTAAATCTTCAATTTACTCCTCAAAAATATGTAATCTAGTCGGATTATTCAATGATAATTCAATATTATGGAGTAGAAATAATCACAAGTAACTTACCTCAAAATTTCCCAAGATTTCTTGCTAAAAATCGCCCAAAATTCGAGCTTGGAAGTCAAAAAAAATGACCAAACTCGGACTGCTGGACATTAAATCTGTCCAGAATTTTTCGGTACTGTTCACGCGGGGGCACTGTTCATGCGGGGCACTGTTCATGCGCGTGAGGTCACTGTTCACTGTTCACCCGCGAGGTTATTATTCACGCACGGGTACTGTTCACTGCTGCAGAAAATACAGCAGCTTTTAAGAAATTTGCAGCACAACCATTTTTCACTAAAATGACTCTAACTCTATTATACGAACTCGGAATTAGACGATTCTTGTTCCTATCAGTCAAAAATAATAATACGAACACAACCCTTCAATCGAAACTCAATTCTGAGCTCGTTTGCCCAGTTCAATACCCATTTCGCTCGTTAAACAATTAACTCACATTTCACGTCAAAAACCCAATCGCGACTTGATGAAATTAAACTAAAATTTCCAGATCAGTCCTATAATTCATGATTTAAATTTTAGAAGTCTCGAAATCAAATTTGGATCTCTATAACTAAAAATGAACCTTTAGATCATTACATTTATGCTCAAAACGGCAAAAATCTTCAAAAAATGACCCGTTGGGCATCCGAAACACACCCGAGACCCCCGGGACCCCGACCAATAATACCAACCAGTCCCAAAATACATTACGGACTTTCTCGAGGCCTCAAATCACATCAAACAATGCTAAAATCATGAATCAACCTCCAATCCAAGTTTTATGAACTTTAGAATTTCCAACTTCTATTTCCGATGCCGAAACCTATCAAATCACGTCCGATTGACTTCAAATTTTGCACACAAGTCCAAAATGACATAACGAAGCTACAGAAATTCTCGGAATTCCATTCCGACCGTCGGATCAAAATTTCACCTATCAACCGGAAATCGCCAAAATACTAACTTCGCCAAAATGAGCTAATTTCTTCACCGGACCTCCAAAATTAATTCCGATTGCGCTCCTAGGCCTTAAATCATCCCCCGAAACTAACCGAATCATCGGAATTCAATTCCGAGCCCTCTAACTCACAAGTCAACGTCCGGTTGACTTTTCCAAACTAATTCTTCCTTAAAGAGACTAATTGTCCCATTTCATACCAAACTCGATCCGAATTGACTCAAATTCACCAAGTACACATATTGAAACATGAATAAGCATTTAACGGGGAATACGGGACGAAAATACAGGAAATGACGGTTCGGGTCGTTACATTCTCCCCAACTAAAACAAACGCTCGTCCTCGAGCGAGTTAAGAAACATACCTGGAGTTTCAAATAGGTGCGGGTACCTGCTCCGCATCTCCTGCTCGGTCTCCCAAGTAGCCTCCTCCACGGGCCGACCTCTCCACTGTACTTTCACTGATGCTATATCTTTTGATCTCAATTTTTGAACCTGTCGACTCAAAATAGCCACTGGCTCCACATTATAAGTCAAATTTTCATCTAACTGTACTGTACTGAAATCTAAAATATGAGACGGGTCCCCAATGTACTTCCGGAGCATGGACACATGGAATACCGGATGAACACCCGACAATCTAGGCGGCAAAGCAAGCTCGTAAGCCACCTCTCCAATCCTCCTAAGTACCTCAAATGGTCCAATAAACCGCGGACTCAACTTCCCTTTCTTTCCGAACCTCATAACACCCTTCATCGGCGAAACCTTCAGCAAAACCTTCTCGCCCTCCATAAATGACACATCTCGGACCTTCCGGTCCGCATAACTCTTCTGACGCGACTGAGTTGTGCGAAGTCTTTCCTGAATCACCTTCACCTTTTCTAAGGCATCCTGGACCAAATCTGTCCCCAACAACCTATCCTCACCGGGCTCAAACCAACTCACTGGAGTTCTACACCGCCTCCCATATAAGGCCTCATACAGTGCCATCTGAATACTGGACTGATAGCTGTTGTTGTAGGCAAACTCTGCAAGTGGTAAAAATTCAACCCAAGAACCTCCAAAATCAATCACGCAGGCACGCAACATATCCTCCAATATCTTAATAGTACGCTCGGACTGTCCGTCCGTCTGAGGATGAAATGCTGAACTCAACTCCACCTGAGTGCCCAACTCGTGCTGAAAAGTCCTCCAAAACTGAGAAGTGAAATGAGTACCTCTATCCGAAATAATAGTAACTGGAACACCATGCAACCGCACAATCTCCTGAATAAAGATCCTAGCCAGCCGCTCCACAGAATATGTGGTACACACCGGAATGAAATGCGCTGACTTGGTCAGCCTATCCACAACGACCCAAATCGAATCAAAATTCTTCAAAATCCGAGGAAGGCCACTCACGAAATCTATAGTAACTCTCTCCCATTTCCACTCAGGAATAATCATCTGCTGAAGCAAACCGCCCGGTATCTGATGCTCATATTTCACCCGTTGACAGTTGAGACACCGAGCCACATATCCCACAATGTCTTTCCTCATTCTCTTCCACCAGTAATGTTGTCTCAAGTCCTGATACATCTTCGCAGCACCCGGATGGATGGAATACCGCGAACTGTGGGCCTCTTCAAGAATCAAATCTCTAAGCCCATCAACATCGGGTACACAAATACGGCCCTGCATCCTCAATACGCCATCATCACCTATAGTCACATCTTTGGCATTATCATGCTGAACTCTGTCCTTAAGGACAAGCAAATGCGGATCATCATACTGGTGCTCTCTGATGCGATCATATAAGGAAGATCGAGAAACCACACTAGCCAATACCCGGCTAGGCTCAGAAATATCTAACCGCACCAACTGATTGGCCAAGGTCTGAACATCAACTGCAAGAGGCCTCTCCCTAATTGGGATGTAAGCCAAACTCCCCATACTGACTGCCTTTCGGCTCAACGCATCGACCACTACATAGGTCTTTCCCAGATGATATAGAATGGTAATATCATAGTCTTTAAGTAACTCAAGCCATCTCCGCTGCCTCAAATTAAGATCTTTTTGTTTAAATAAATGCTGAAGACTGCGATGATCAGTGAATACCTCACAAGATACGCCATATAAATAGTGCCTCCAAATTTTTAAGGCATGAACTATAGCAGCCAACTCCAAATCATGAACAGGGTAGTTCTTCTCATGGGGCTTCAACTGACGAGAAGCATAAGCAATAACTCTACCCTCCTGCATTAGCACACAACCAATCCCAACTCTGGAAGCATCACAATATACCGTGTATGAACCTGTAGCTGATGGTAACACCAACACTGGAGCTGTGGTCAGAAGTGCCTTGAGCTTCTGAAAGCTCTCCTCACACTCGCTGGACCATACAAATGGGGCACCTTTCTGAGTCAACTTGGTCAAAGGAGATGCAATAGAAGAAAACCCCTGAACAAATCGGCGATAATAGCCTGCTAGCCCAAGAAAACTCCGAATCTCTGTGACTGAGGACGGTCTAGACCAACTCTGCACTGCTTCTATCTTCCTTGGATCAACCTGTATACCCTCGCTGGACACTATGTGTCCCAAAAATGCCACAGAACTTAGCCAAAATTCACATTTGGAGAATTTTGCATAAAGCTTCTCCTCTCTCAATCTCTGCAACACTACACGCAAATGCTGGGCATGCTCCTCCTGGCTACGCGAGTACACCAGGATATCATCAATGAATACAATAACAAATGCATCCAAATAAGGCTGAAATACACTGTTTATCAAATGCATGAACGCTGCTGGGGCATTGGTCAGCCCGAAAGACATAACCAAAAACTCATAGTGACCATATCTAGTCTTGAAGGCAGTCTTGGGAATATCCGACTCCCTGATTTTTAACTGGTGATAGCCCGAACGGAGATCAATCTTAGAATATAGTCTTGGCAGTCTTGTATTCATTCACCTTCCACCGCATGCCCTTGCCTCTCGAATTTACCTCTTCGTACGTCGAATATGGTCAAAACCACAACGAATACATTACAATAGGCTAAGGGAATATAACCCAATCGAAAAGACTCGGAAAATATCGAAATTCACGAAATTTGCAAAACCCGAGCCCCGGGTCCACTTCTCGAAAAATTATGAAAGTGACATCACCGGATTCCTCGTCTCTCCACGAGTCCGTACATATTAAATTTATCAAAATAGGAGTTCAAATGGCCCCTCAAATCTTCCAATCTTATTTTCAAATCCCTAGGCCTAAATCTTCAATTTACTCCTCAAAAATATGTAATCTAGTCGGATTATTCGATGATAATTCAATATTATGGAGTATAAATAATCACAAGTGACTTACCTCAAGATTTCCCAAGATTTCTTGCTATAAATCGCCCAAAATTAGAGCTTGGAAGTCAAAAAAAATGACCAAACTCGGACTGCTAGACATTAAATCTGTCCAGAAATTTTCGGTACTGTTCACGCGGGGCACTATTCATGCGCGTGAGGTCACTGTTCACTGTTCACCCGCACGGTTAATGTTCACGCGCGGGTACTGTTCTCTGCTGCAGAAAATACAGCAGCTTTTAAGAAATTTGCAGCACAACCATTTTTCACTAAAATGGCTCTAACTCCATCATACGAACTCGGAATTAGACGATTCTTGTTCCTATGAGTCACAAATAATAATACGAACACAACCCTTTAATCGAAACTCAATTCGGAGCTCATTTGCCCAGTTCAATATCCATTTCGCTCGTTAAACAATTAACTCACATTTCATGTTAAAAACCCAATCGCGACTTGATGAAATTAAACCAAAATTTCCAGATCAGTCCTATAATTCATGATTTAAATTTTGGAAGTCTCGAAATCAAATTTGGATCTCTAGAACTAAAAATGAACCTTTAGATCATTACATTTATGCTCAAAACGGCAAAAAAATCTTCCAAAAATGACCCGTTGGGCATCCGAAACACACCCCAGGCCCCCGAGACACCGACCAATAATACCAACCAGTCCCAAAATACATTACGGACTTGCTCGAGGCCTCAAATCACATCAAACAACGCTAAAATCATGAATCAACCTCCAATCCAAGTTTTATGAACTTTAGAATTTCCAACTTCTATTTCCGATGCCGAAACCTATCAAATCACGTCCGATTGACTTCAAATTTTGCACACAAGTCCAAAATGACATAACGAAGCTACAGAAATTCTCGGAATTCCATTCCGACCGTCGGATCAAAATTTCACCTATCAACCGGAAATCGCCAAAATACTAACTTCGCCAAAATGAGCTAATTTCTTCACCGGACCTCCAAAATTAATTCCGATTGCGCTCCTAGGCCTTAAATCATCCCCCGAAACTAACCGAATCATCGGAATTCAATTCCAAGCCCTCTAACTCACAAGTCAACATCCGGTTGACTTTTCCAAACTAATTCTTCCTTAAAGAGACTAATTGTCCCATTTCATACCAAACTCGATCCGAATTGACACAAATTCACCAAGTACACATATTGAAACATGAATAAGCATTTAATGGGGAATATGGGATGAAAATACAGGAAACGACGGTTCGGGTCGTTACATTCTCCCCAACTAAAACAAACGCTCGTCCTCGAGCGAGTTAAGAAACATACCAGGAGTTTCAAATAGGTGCGGGTACCTGCTCCGCATCTCCTGCTCGGTCTCCCAAGTAGCCTCCTCCACGGGCCGACCTCTCCACTGTACTTTCACTGATGCTATATCTTTTGATCTCAATTTTTGAACCTGTCGACTCAAAATAGCCACTGGCTCCACATTATAAGTCAAATTTTCATCTAACTGTACTGTACTGAAATCTAAAATATGAGACGGGTCCCCAATGTACTTCCGGAGCATGGACACATGGAATACCGGATGAACACCTGACAATCTAGGCGGCAAAGCAAGCTCGTAAGCCACCTCTCCAATCCTCCTAAGTACCTCAAATGGTCCAATAAACCGCGGACTCAACTTCCCTTTCTTTCCGAACCTCATAACACCCTTCATCGGCGAAACCTTCAGCAAAACCTTCTCGCCCTCCATAAATGACACATCTCGGACCTTCCGGTCCGCATAACTCTTCTGACGCGACTGAGCTGTGCGAAGTCTTTCCTGAATCACCTTCACCTTTTCTAAGGCATCCTGGACCAAATCTGTCCCCAACAACCTAGCCTCACCGGGCTCAAACCAACCCACTGGAGTTCTACACCGCCTCTCATATAAGGCTTCATACGGTGCCATCTGAATACTAGACTGATAGCTGTTGTTGTAGGCAAACTCTGCAAGTGGTAAAAATTAACCCAAGAACCTCCAAAATCAATCACGCAGGCACGCAACATATCCTCCAATATCTGAATAGTACGCTCGGACTGTCCGTCCGTCTGAGGATGAAATGCTAAACTCAACTCCACCTGAGTGCCCAACTCGTGCTGAAAAGTCCTCCAAAACTGAGAAGTGAACTGGGTACCTCTATCCGAAATAATAGTAACTGGAACACCATGCAACCACACAATCTCCTGAATAAAGATCCTAGCCAGCCACTCCGCAGAATATGTGGTACACACCGGAATGAAATGCGCTGACTTGGTCAGCCTATCCACAATGACCCAAATCGAATCAAAATTCTTCAAAATTCGAGGAAGGCCACTCACGAAATTCATAGTAACTCTCTCCCATTTCCACTCAGGAATAATCATCTGCTGAAGCAAACCGCCCGGTATCTGATGCTCATATTTCACCTGTTGACAGTTGAGACACCGAGCCACATATCCCACAATGTCTTTCCTCATTCTCCTCCACCAGTAATGTTGTCTCAAGTCCTGATACATCTTCGCAGCACCCGGATGGATGGAATACCGCGAACTGTGGGCCTCCTCAAGAATCAAATCTCTAAGCCCATCAACATCGGGCACACAAATACGGCCCTGCATCCTCAATACGCCATCATCACCTATAGTCACATCTTTGGCATTATCATGCTGAACTCTGTCCTTAAGGACAAGCAAATGCGGATCATCATACTGGTGCTCTCTGATGCGATCATATAAGGAAGATCGAGAAACCACACTAGCCAATACCCGACTAGGCTCAGAAATATCTAACCGCACCAACTGATTGGCCAAGGTCTGAACATCAACTGATTGGCCAAAGTCTGAACATCTAACTCCCCATACTGACTGCCTTTCGGCTTAACGCATCAGCCACTACATTGGCCTTTCCCGGATGATATAGAATGGTAATATCATAGTCTTTAAGTAACTCAAGCCATCTCCGCTGCCTCAAATTAAGATCTTTTTGTTTAAATAAATGCTGAAGACTGCGATGATCAGTGAATACCTCACAAGATACGCCATATAAATAGTGCCTCCAAATTTTTAAGGCATGAACTATAGCAGCCAACTCCAAATCATGAACAGGGTAGTTCTTCTCATGGGGCTTCAACTGACGAGAAGCATAAGCAATAACTCTACCCTCCTGCATTAGCACACAACCAATCCCAACTCTGGAAGCATCACAATATACCGTGTATGAACCTGTAGCTGATGGTAACACCAACACTGGAGCTGTGGTCAGAAGTGCCTTGAGCTTTTAAAAGCTCTCCTCACACTCGCTGGACCATACAAATGGGGCACCTTTCTGAGTCAACTTGGTCAAAGGCGATGTAATAGAAGAAAACCCCTGTACAAATCGGCGATAATAGCCTGTTAGCCCAAGAAAACTCCGAACCTCTGTGACTGAGGACGGTCTAGACCAACTCTGCACTGCTTCTATCTTCCTTGGATCAACCTGTATACCCTCGCTGGACACTATGTGTCCCACAAATGCCACAGAACTTAGCCAAAACTCACATTTGGAGAATTTTGCATAAAGCTTCTCCTCTCTCAATCTCTGCAACACTACACGCAAATGTTGTGCATGCTCCTCCTGGCTACGCGAGTACACCAGGATATCATCAATGAATACGATAACAAATACATCCAAATAAGGCTGAAATACACTGTTCATCAAATGTATGAACGCTGCTGGGGCATTGGTCAGCCCGAAAGACATAACCCAAAAATTCATAGTGACCATATCTAGTCCTGTAGGTAGTCTTGGGAATATCCGACTCCCTGATTTTCAACTGGTGATAGCCCGAACGGAGATCAATCATAGAAAATACCCTCGCTCCCTGAAACTGATCAAATAAGTCATCAATGCGAGGCAAAGGATACTTGTTCTTCACTGTTACCTTATTCAATTGCCTATAATCAATGCATATTCTCATTGTACCATCTTTCTTCTTCACAAATAAAATAGGTGCACCCTACGGGGACACGCTAGGCCGAATGAACCCCTTATCTAGGAGTTCCTGAAGCTGCTCCTTCAATTCTT
Organism: Nicotiana sylvestris; assembly: GCF_000393655.2. Lineage (NCBI taxonomy): Eukaryota > Viridiplantae > Streptophyta > Magnoliopsida > Solanales > Solanaceae > Nicotiana > Nicotiana sylvestris. The sequence goes on along the minus strand of NC_091063.1, from coordinate 40,233,335 downwards.
TCAACTCAGTTGGTGCCATACGATATGGCGGAATAGAAATGGTCTGAGTGCCCGACACTAAGTCAATGCCAAAATCAATATCCCTGTCTAGCGGCATGCCCGGCAGGTCTGCAGGAAATACATCAGGAAAGTCCCTCACAACTGGGACAGAATCAATACTAGGAGTCTCAGCTCCAACATCCCGCACAAAAGCCAGATATGATAGATAACCCTTCCTAACCATACGCTGGGCTTTCAAGAAAGAAATTACTCTGCTAGAGACATAATCAGTCATGCCACGCTACTCGATCCTCGGAACACCCGGAATAGCCAAAGTAACTGTCTTAGCATGACAGTCTAGAATAGCATGATATAGAGATAACCAATCCATGCCCAGAATAATATAAAAATCTACCATGCTCAACAGCAATAGATCAACTCGGGTCTCCAGACCCTCAATAATCACAACACACGGTCCACAATAACATTATCGCCCACCGGGGTAGATACATGAACAGGTAAAGAAGGAAACTCTCGGGGCGTACCCAAATAATGAGCAAAATATGAGGACACATAAGAATAGGTGGAACCAGGATCGAATAATACAGAGGCATATCTGTGGCAGACTGGACAATTCCTGTAATGACATCATTTGAAACAATAACATAAAAAACAACAGGCCCGTCCACCGCCTGATCGACATTAATCCCCGTAAGCAATAACCGACTCACCAACACGCCTCAAACTGGAACCAATATAGCACAAAATCGTGCAATCAACTTATTTAATAGCAAACTCTCCAACTTGGCTCAAAGACATAGATCAAAACGCACTCAATAAATCATAACACACATACTCTATTATTGTCGTAATACCATAGTGAGATTGAACTCTCTCCTTCATAAGCTTGTGGAAACACAAATCATCTAGAATTTTAACTCTTCTATAATTCTTGCATTCACTCACATAACAGTTAAGACCACCCTCTAGGCGACCAAATTTAGATTTCAACGCATATTCTTTACTTGTAAATGAGATCTTCTAATAGACAGTATAAGAACCGCACCACCTTAGAACACTCTGCAGGAGATAACCCACATGTTTCACTTCTAATTAATATTTTTGTATACCTTCCATCATCATTCACATTACACAATCACTTAGTCTTCCTGAGTCTAAACTCATACCGTAACATGAAATTTACTTCACTCCTAACAGGAGATATGAAAATATTCTTCACGCGCCCATAACTCGGGGCTACACATCAGATCACAATGAAAATCAAACACTTAATAGTTCATCTTTTATCCTGACGCCCTTCTTCGTCACCTCCAAGTCATATAGATATATCTCGCAGTACTAACATACTCCTCACGTGGCTATCCAACCATCATTCCCACTAATAGGGACAATACCAGACATATAATTTCAAAACTCTTGCTCGCACAATCAGCACTTCGGTGCTCAAGCCATAGGCAAGGATCCAGCCTCAAGTCCTCCAGACTGGCCTAACATCAAACTCATAGCGATTACGTCTCGCCCTTCGTCCGGGGAATTACAAGCCATCAAGGCACATCTAATACTGAGCGCTCGTTCACGCATACGAACACGTGGATGGAATTGTAAGAGTTACTTTTTTTTCCAGCTGAATCAAGGACGCACGATATGAATTCAAAAATATGAAGTTTTCCTAAAGGATTTGCAGCCTCTCGAGGATAAATACAGACGTCTCCGTACCAATCCGCGAGACTCTACTAAACCTGCTCATGACTCGCGAGACCTAGTAACCTAAGCTCTGATACCAACTTGTCACGACCCAAAATCCCAACCCGGTCGTGATGGCGCCTCTCGTGAGGACAAGGCCAGCCAATCAACAAAACAATACATCTCTTTATAATTACTTAGCAGGAATAAGTCTAAATCATGGGCAATATAATCTTAAATGCGAAATAAACGTGATAGAACAAGGAAAACCCTCCCAACTCAGCCCGAAATCGGGGTGTCACAAGTCATGAGCTACTACAGAGTTTACTAATATTTTACAAAGTCTGGAATTATCATAAATAACAAAGATAAGGGAGAAAACGGGGCTGCGGACGTCAACAGCTACCTCGTTACTCCTAGTCACCGCCTGGTCTGGAAAGAATCAGCGCTCAGGAGCGAACTCAGCTCTGCCTGTATCTGCACACATGGTGCAGGGAGTAATGTGAGTACTCCGACCCAGTGAGTAATAAAAATAAATAACGACTGAAAACATGAAATCTCATAACGGCACAATATAGCGCTATCCCAAGCAGTAAAATCAGTTATACAGTAAAATAGTGAGTATCAGATAATTCTTCTTTTAAAACAGTAAAGACAAATAATTTCCACAGTAAGGATAAATCAAAAGCTTGCCCCTCGGGCTCAATATGTAAATCTCAGTATAGTATCAGCCCCTCGGGCTCACTCCCAACTCACCAGCACACAACATCAGCCCCTCGGGCTCACTCCCAACTCACCACACACAAGCAACGGCCTCTCGGGCCCACTCCCAACTCACCTGGGTACCCTGCGCTCACTGGGGGTGTGTACAGACTCCGGAGGGGCTCCTACAGCCCAAGCGCAATATCAATAGGCCTGAAAGCCTTCACACATCACACACGAGGCCTGAAAGCCTCCTCATATAACACTCGAGGCCTGAAAGCCTCCTCACATCACTCAACATATCCTCACGTATGGCCCTCGGCCTCAATCAGTCCAGAAAATAATCATAAGCCTCTTGGGCATCAGTAAAACAATAGTGCTCAGCTCAACAACATTATAAATATCATTAAATCTCGAGTTGAGTATAAATGTAGCTGAGTTCACAAAATAATATAATTCAATTGGACTGAGTTCAAATAATATTTCAATTCGTGAGGAAAATAGTGATGTAAATTCACAAAAGATTTCAGATAATTGGCACGAAGCCCAAATATGGCAATAAGCCCAATCATAGTGAAAAACAATAAATCTTTATCAATTACGCGGTAAAAATATCAACTGGGATGGACCAAGTCACAATCCCCAATAGTAAATGACCCCGCGCTCGTCATACAACGCGTGTCTCATCTCAACATAGCAGTATGTTGCACAATCCGGGGTTTCAAACCCTCAATGCATCATTTAAAATCATTACTCACCTCAAGACAGTCCAATGTCTACTCCGCTATGCCCTTGCCTCTCGAATTTACCTCTTCGCACGTCGAATCTGGTCAAAACCACAACGAATACATTACAATAGTCTAAGGGAATATAACCCAATCGAAAAGACTCGAAAAATATCGAAATTCACGAAATTCGCAAAACCCGAGCCCCGGGCTCACTTCTCGAAAAAATTACGAACGTCACATCACCGAATTCCTCGTCTCGCCACGAGTCCGTACACATAAAATTTACCAAAATCGGAGTTCAAATAATCCCTCAAATCTTCAAATCTTATTTTCAAATCTCTAGGCCTAAATCTTCAATTTACTCCTCAAAAATATGTAATCTAGTCGAATTATTCGATGATAATTCAATATTATGGAGTATAAATAATCACAAGTGACTTACCTTAAGATTTCCCAAGATTTCTTGCTAAAAATCGCCCAAAATTCGAGCTTGGAAGTCAAAAAAATGACCAAACTCGGACTGCTGGACATTAAATCTGTCCAGAAATTTTCGGTACTGTTCACGCAGGGGCACTGTTTATGCGCGTGAGGTCACTGTTCACTGTTCACCCGCGCGGTTACTGTTCACTGCTGCAGAAAATACAACAGCTTTTAAGAAATTTGCAGCACAACCATTTTTCACTAAAATGGCTCTAACTCCATCATACGAACTCGGAATTAGACGATTCTTGTTCCTATGAGTCACAAATAATAATACGAACACAACCCTTCAATCAAAACTCAATTCTGAGCTCGTTTGCCCAGTTCAATACCCATTTCGCTCGTTAAAAAATTAACTCACATTTCACGTCAAAAACCCAATCGCGACTTGATGAAATTAAACAAAAATTTTCAGATCAGTCCTATAATTCATGATTTAAATTTTAGAAGTCTCTAAATTAAATTTGGATCTCTAGAACTAAAAATGAACCTTTAGATCATTACATTTATGCTCAAAACGGCAAAAATCTTCCAAAAATGACCCGTTAGGCATCCGAAACACACCCGAGGCACCCGGGACCCCGACCAATAATACCAACCAGTCCCAAAATACATTATGGACTTGCTCGAGGCCTCATATCACATCAAAAATGCTAAAATCATGAATCAACCTCCAATCCAAGTTTTATGAACTTTAGAATTTCCAACTTCTATTTCTGATGCCGAAACCTATCAAATCACGTCCGATTGACTTCAAATTTTGCACACAAGTCCAAAATGACATAAGGAAGCTACAGAAATTCTCGGAATTCCATTCCGACCGTCGGATCAAAATTTCACCTATCAACCGGAAATCGCCAAAATACTAACTTCGCCAAAATGAGCTAATTTCTTCACCGGACCTCCAAAATTAATTCCGATTGCGCTCCTAGGCCTTAAATCATCCCCCGAAACTAACCGAATCATCGGAATTCAATTCCGAGCCCTCTAACTCACAAGTCAACGTCCGGTTGACTTTTCCAAACTAATTCTTCCTTAAAGAGACTAATTGTCCCATTTCATACCAAACTCGATTCGAATTGACTCAAATTCACCAAGTACACATATTGAAACATGAATAAGCATTTAACGGGGAATACGGGACGAAAATACAGGAAACGACGGTTTGGGTCGTTACAACTTCCAAATTCACAACCGAGCATCCAAATCATATCCAATCAACTCCGTTTTGCACCAAATTTTACATACAAAATTTAAATTACAAAATGAATCTGTACCAAGTCCCAAAATCCAAATCGGAGCCCGGTAGCCATAAAGTCAACCTACGGCCAAACTTTGGAATTCTTTAAACCTTCAAATTATTAGTTTTCAACAAATCACATCAAATTAAGTTAGGGACCTCCGAATTCAATTCGGGGCATAACCCAAGTCCAAAATCACTATACGGATCTACCGGGATCATTAAAATATCTATCAGGGGCCGTTTGCACAAAATATTGACCGTAGTCAACTCAAATCATTTTTAACGTTAAAAATCATGTTTTCTTGAATTTTTTACATAAATATTTTTCGAAAAAAAAGGCATGGACTACTCATGTAAATTGAAAAATACTAAACGGAGCTAATTGAGGTCTAGGAACAATAAAATAAGTGCTAGAACTCAAAATAACCTATCGGATCATCACAACTACAAAGCAAAAATGCACTGAGGCCACTAGTGGAGGTGTAAGCCTCAACATTTTAGGTTTTTGCCTAGGCGTATGTCCCAATATTTTATGCATTCATTTGGGGTGTAAGCCCCAAAACTTTTCCAAATTTGCGAAAATTGGTTAATAAATTATTTTTTTAACTTAGATGTCACGACCCAAAATCGATTAAGGGCCATGATGGCGCCGGACACCACTGTCAGGCTACCCAACACTAATTAGTTTAGTAAATTCTCTTTTTATATTTTTGAAATCATAAAGTTTTCTTCAATTCCACTAGTAACAGATGAACTTTATAAATTAATAATAATGTTTTCCGATTTAACCACTTAATATCCCATAATCACCCCAGATCCCAGTGTCACAAGTGAATGAGCAATCACTAGGAAATAAAGTGAAGTACAATGACTGTCCGAAATACAAATTTGGACAGAAAAGAAAATACAATACTATGAATGAGACTCTGCTGGCTGCAGGTCGTCTCGTGCAGCTCACCTAAGTCTCCGTATCAACCATGCCGCTGCTACCACTAGACCACCAGGCATACATGTGCCTGTGCAACAAAAATGCACACCAAGTGCAGTATGAGTACGAAAACAACGCGTACCCAGCAAGTATCCAGTCTAACCTCGAAGAAGTAGTGACGAAAGGTCAACTTTGACACTTACTAGTGGTCCAATAATATCAGATACAATAAAGAAGTGAATAAATATGAAACAGAGTAAATATATGAAATAAACATGTATAAATTACGTGGTACAATTCCCCTCTTTAAAATTTACTCAAGCTTTCAACTAGCAAGTTCCCTCCGTACCCAGAGCATATGCATGGATATAGTGGAATTCGTCAAAGAAGTTGTCATAATTCAAATCAGGAAATTCCCTCAGATATACTGGCTTCTGGCCAAATATTACGCATGATTCCATGAGATATATATATATATATATATATATATATATATATATATATATATAAAGGTAATTCTGAGGCGTACGACCTGATCCAACATAAAAGTAAATTGTGCACTGCCGAGGCTCGAACGACGCGAACCATAAATGCATCTATTAACCTGCTAAGGCGAACGGCCCGCTCCCATGAGAGTGTGGTACACAAATCCTGCCGAGGCGAATGGCCCGATCTCATAAGAGTAGTAGAAGGAAATACCCCGCGCGCGAATCATACGTGCGACACGGTCAAATAATAATTTATTAATAAATCAAATCCATTTTTTGATTCCTTTCAAAATAAAGACAATTCAACGTGAAGCTTTTAAGGAAATTTGCCCCCCCCCCTCGCGAAACCCACATGCGACGCGGTTACTCATAGATTTCTTCAGTTATTAAAGTATTCCTCAATTGTTTTTAAATTACGGATTTCAAATGGAAACTTTTAGTTCTCATTTTCTCTTCAATTTCAACTCCTTTCAAAACATTTAATAAACTAACTAAATCTCGTTTCTTCTAAAGACAAACAACAAACATAAATTAACAAAAATATCAACAAGGCATGATGTAAGCCTAAAACTACCTGGACATAGACATAGCTAGTAGCTACGTACGGACTCTCTTCCCCTCGTTCGTACGCAGCCCCCACAAATAGTAGCACATAATAAATTAGTTCACCAATGGGGTTAATTCCCTCTTACAAGGTTAGAAAGGAGACTTACCCCGCTCTGACATTCATAAATGGCTCTAACTCTACTCTAATACCTCAAACCGATGCCCAACTCTCCAAAACTAGCCAAATAATGGGCAAACCAATGAAAATATAATCTAATACTTATAACAATTCGATTTAAACAAATACCCACCTCCGCTTGAAAAGTCGATAAAAATCACCCTCGGGCCCACGTGCCCGAATTCCAAAAATTTTCAAAGATAAAGTTTACCCATAACCTCACGAACTCAGATATATAATTTATATCCAATTCCATACTCAAATTCATGGTAAAAATCCAAAAATACCAAGTTTTAGGTTTTTCTCCAAAATCCCAAATTTCTACTAGTTTTCATGCCCAAATCCATATATAATCCAAGTATTTAACTTGCAATAGGTTGGAATTACTTACCTTGACATAGATGATGAAGATGGAGCTCCAAAAATTGCTCCAAGACCGGCTACCATGGAGGAAATGAAGTGAAAATGGTCAAGATCCCGTTTTAAAACAACTCACTGCCCAGGAGACCCTCCTTCGCGAATGCGGCAATACCCTCACGTTTGCAAAGGCCAACTTGCACTACCTCCAGAAATCCTTTTCGCGAACGCGGAAAGTCCCTCGTGTTCGCAAAGCACAATCTGCCTCCGCCCCTATTTACTCTACGCGAACACGAGGCAGGGATCGCGAACACGAAGCACCACTACCTAGCCTTTCGCGAACGTGACCCTCCTGTCGCGAACGCGAAGAATAAAAAGACCTCCAGTACACTTCCTTCTTCGCGAACGCGTGAGGCCCTTCACGTTCGCGAAGAACAACAACACCAGCAAATAGCAACAACAAATCAACCAAGAATTGGCCCAAAACCACCCCGAAACATACCCGAGGCCCCCGGGACCCCGTCCAATCACACCAAATAGTCCCATAACATAACGCAGACTTGCTCGAGGCCTCAAATAACATCAAAATCGTGAATCACACCCCAATTCGAGCTTAATGAATTCTAGAACTTCAAACTTCAATACTCGATGCCGAAACCTATGAAATCACATCCGATTGACCTCAAAGTTTGCACATAAGTCATATTTGACATTACGGACCAACTTCAACTTTTGGAACGGGATTCTGACGCCGACATCAAAAAGTCCACTTCCAGTCAACTTTCTCAAAAACCTTCAAATTTCTAATTTCACCAAATGACTCCAAAATGACCTACGGACCTCCGAATCCACTTCCGGACGGGCTCCCAATACCAGAATCACTATATGGAGCTATTCCCAGATTTGGAATCCCAAACGGACATCGATAACATTGGATTGAACTTCAACCCAGATTTATGAGATTCTTCCAAAAAGCTAACTTCCACAATAGGCGCCAAAACACTCACGGGTCATCCAAAATCCAATCCGGACATACGCCCAAGTCTAAAATCATCATACAAACCTGTTGGAACCTTCAAATCCCTATTCCGATGTTGTTTACTCAAAAATCAAATCTTAGTCGATTCTTCCAACTTAAAGCTTCTGAAATGAGAATTTTCTTTCCAAATCAACTCTAAACTTCCCAAAATTTAATTCTGACCATGCGTACAAGTCATAATACCTGAAGTGAAGCTTCTCATGGCCTCAAACTGCCGAACGACTTACTAGAGCTCAAAATGACCGGTCGGGTCGTTACATTCTCTCCTACTTAAACAAACGTTCATCCTTGAACGTGCTAAGAATTGCACTAGAGTTGTCTGAAATCACTGCTTGACACCTCGTGCACCTACCCATGCTACAACAACTCAGTTGAGCAAATTAGATCGAGCAAATCTGAAGATACTCTCCTTTCTCCTTTATTTAGGAGAATAAGCCTTAGAGCCCAATTCCAACAAACGGAATTCTCTGCTAGGCCTGCTTCCAACGTATGAGCACTACATCAATCACTACATGATGTGTCAGAACTTGAATGCATGCCTTTGCTAAATTCACACCATGCACCACATCATTCACAAGACCATAATAACATTCTCTGATCATAATAGCCGTCATTCCCCAGTTCTGATGAGCTAAGGCACCTCATGACATATATAAGTCTTGTTCCAACTCTTGCAATGCCGCCACGACGGAAGAGGTGTGTAGAAATTCATAATCGACTGCCGAGTCAATAATTCATTGAGTCTCTCCTCCTAACAAGAACCATTAGCTCATTATGAACCAAATAGCTATATATGCTCTTTAATATACTTTATATAAATCTGACCGCGTTGATCCCAGGTCCAATAATCTTGTCTCATCCAGTATAAGCTACCCAGGCAATAAGCTGCCTCAGACACTACCAAAATTTCTCATATGATGCCACAATGTGCCAATAAGCTACAACTCGAATGTGATACATAGAGAAAACGAACTCTGGAAAGAACTACTCAACCCTCACAACTAATTAGACAACCGAAACGGTGTCATGACCCTTCCTCAGAAAATGGAAAATAAAACACACAGAAATAGATATAGGGTACTGTACTCAACATCACACTATTGCGGCGTGCAACCCGATCTAAAAAACATACCTATGGCGGTGTGCCACCCGATCCACACATAAAATTTATATAAGGAAATACTTACCGAGCTAAAATGCTTATTACTACAAAATACCTGAATATAGGCCACAAGCACACTAAGTGCATAATACCATCCATGGGGAGACAGATAGCGTCATACGCTACAAAACTCAAGCACAACTAAGGTGCGATATATAATCTAAATCTCGAGAGCTATCCTGCTCAAATAATACCATCGCTACGCGGAACCTAAACACATAAGAAATTAATCAAGCCGTTTCACAAACCACACAACACAATATAGTATTACATGAAATAGTCGACGACAAAATAACATCCATCATAACCGAAACAAACTTCAACAGTCCACAACCAAATGAACTTAGCGCCCTCTAGCCATAAATTCTCAAATTATCGATATTACCTCAATCTCCATACTTGGTTTAAATCTTCAATCAAACAAGTGACTACATGTCACACTTATACAATCTTCCCATGAGATATGCTCCCACGACATTTCGCACCAGGTAACAAGTCTGCACATCCTTACCGCCGGCCATACCATGCTATCAAGCAAGTCAGGAGTCCGCAAATCAATACACAAGGCCTCTTACACATGACAATCGACCTAAGGTAATGCTGAGAACAATACCAGCTTACTCTAAACATCTAAATCCTTCCCTGCTCATTCGAGCTCGTGACATCCTTGTCAATACCAAATTGCAACCTTAATCCTTGACATTTCAAATTTCATGCCACTCACCTCACCTATCTTACCAATACGCGAGAACCCAATAATTTCATCATAACTCCTAAACCACTAATAAGATACACACTTCACTTTGTAAAAACCTTTCACTTTACTCGTTTCAGGAGAATCATTACAATATATGACTGAATTCTCAAAACCGTAGAACACACAAATCCTCAGGTGGTGGTCTAAACCACCATAACCCTTCCAGGATCCAACTACACATGACAAGCCATAATATTCAAGCGCCTTCAAATTAAAATTAATTTCGGCGGCCATCGAGCATCGCACGTACCACCACAAATAACATGCATAAATCAACGCGCTGAAGGAACTAATCATATCCATCATTACGCCAATTCAACCATTGTTAACCGATCCGACTTCTTCTAATTTACCCTGGATTTTCCTTAGAAAAATAATAGATCCATTCAAAACATAGCGAACTCAATCTGCTCTTGTCCTGAGTGACCCCATTCCACAAGACCACATTGTCTCAAAACCCACGAACCATTTCATACCCTTCTTGTGCGCATAATTGTGTCTTCAACTGGTACACCCATTCTGATAATTCTTTTATAATTCCAAAGTTATTTCCTCCAATTATTCTTATACTACACTACAGACCAAAGATAACGCAGAACACCCCAAGCTCCCTTATCATAATTCGTTGCAAAAACTCAATACTCAACCATACTATGGACTCGAAATCCTTAGGCTCTGCACTTTAACCTTTGAATCCACCAGGACCGTTGTTGAGAGTCACCCACTCTAGCTTGGTCCCGAATATAATCAAACTCCAGGGCTTCGCTAGCAATGAACACATTCTCAAAGAAGCACCCGGTTGGATCACTTTTCTTGCAGATCACCTCTACACGAAGCATACATCCTGAGTCTTCCCAAAGCCTGAACATAAATTGATAAATCCAATTATAGCACACATTCTTCAAAGCCTTTGCTCAAATCACCACTGATGTTCTCTTTACTTAGTCGTAATAACCCACCAATACACCGATAACCAAGAACCTTACAAATAGATAACCATGCAATCCAATCCTAGGCGGGGGGCCTCTCCCACTTAGCTTGAAGCCACCACTGCATAGCTTTGAAACCCACCAAGGTTCATCCTTCCTCTATGTCATGACCTCGCACTACCAACCCACTAAATTCCTCGAAATCTTCCAACGATGTTGCACCGAGCACAATTACTACGAAACCAATAAACCATCCTGGGTCGGTGTCCATTCACCAGTTGTACAAGCCCGTTCACTCCCCGTTTGACATCTACTAAAAGTTGTGACGGTAGATTCCAATCCAAAGTCGTATTGTACCCTTCTTCATATCAAGCAACTCTTTTCTGTTGTACTCAATCTCCCCCGTATAATAGATAATATTCCAAATTATGTCTGTAGACCTAGTCACTGCCCACCATGAATCCCAAATCACTCTAGATTTTTCTCAAGGCATGTATTCATCCTACCACAGAAAACATATGCTACCTTGCCACTCCCCACATTGGTCAAACTCACTCTTTTAAGCAACTAATCGACTCTTGTTTCTCACACTTGGCGTTCTGGAAGCTTATTCACTAAGACACCTCCCATCTGGCCTTCCTCATCCTTCGCTGCCCAGTTGTTGCCTTAAGTCAAAATCCATCTTTGTAGTACTTGAACCAATGGATCATTACCAACCTTAAACCCCTCTGAATATCATCTTCCTTGAGTCCTTAACATCAGGAACACCGATTCAATCCTGAACCACCGCACACTGCGCTCTGACATCCGCTTTCCCGGTACTACTTCACAATACTCTACCCTAAAGGTGAATTGGAGAAAACCATAACACCCGAAAACTTAACGTATTCAACAAGGACAATGATACCACATCACATATGAAGATTCTACCATGCTCGAAAATACCAAGTCTCGTTCTTCATCAACCCAAACCTGAACATTCGTAGTCCGATCGCCCTTTTCCTCCAACGAAAATAAAATATCGAATCTCTAAATCATGCACTGAGCAAACCTCCCCTCAAGTCATTCACTGCCTAGACACATAGGCAAACATCTTACTATCACCCCAATACTATGCGATAATAACTCATGAGCATCATAACAACCTATGCATAGCCTCGAAGCTTTCAGAAGTACAGCTACTGAGTTGAAATGTCGAAATATCCTTCCACAAGCAACGACAATAGCCCAATCAACTATACAGGGGGAAACATCCTGCACCGCACCTGTAGTACCACTATAATTCCTCAATTCGATTGATAGCAAGCACTTCACGTCACAGAAGATCGAGTAGGAAAGAAACAAAGGAATAAGCCTCAAATGAATCAAACCGCACGATGAGGAATCAATAAGGGAAGTGCCCCTAATAGCCCTGTAGCCTCTCGAAGATAAGTACAGACATCTAAGTCCCGATCTGCAAGACTCTACTAGACTTGCTCATGACTCGTGAGACCTAAGTCAACCTATTGCTATGATACCATGTTATCACGACCCAAAATCCATTAAGGGTCGTGATGGCACCTAACACCACTATCAGGTTAGCCAACACTAATTAGTTAAGTAAATTCTCTTTTAACATTTTTGAAATCATAAAGTTTTCTTCAATTCCACCAGTAACAGATGAACTTTATAAAATAAATAATAATTTTTTCCGATTTCAACACTGAATATCCCATAATCACCCCAGAACCCGGTATTACAAGTGCATGAGCAATCACTAGGAAATAAAGTGAAGTACAATGACTGTCCAGAATACAAATTTGGACAGAAAAAAAATACAATACTCTGAAGGAGACTTTGTTGGCTGCGAGTCATCTCGTGCAGCTCACCTAAGTCTCCATATCAACCATGTCGCTGCTCCCACTAGGCCACTAGACATACATGTTCCTGTGCAATAAAAATGCACAGCAAGTGTAGTATGAGTACAAAAACAACGCATACCCCGTAAGTATCTAGTCTAACCTCAAAAAAGTAGTGACGAGAGGTCGACTTCGACACTTACTAGTGGTCCAATAATATCAGATATAGTAAAGAAGTGAATAAATATGAAACATAGTAAATATATGAAATAAACATGTATAAAATACATGGTACAATTCCCCTCTTTAAAATTTACTCGATCTATCAACTAGCAAGTTCCCTCCATAATAGGAGCATATGCATGGATATAGTGGAATTCATCAAAGAAGTTGTCATAATTCAAATTAGGGAAATTCCCTCAGATATACTGGTTTCTTGACAAATATTACACATGATTTCATGAGGATAATATATATATAAATATATATATATATATATATATATAGGGAATGCCGAGGCGTACGGCCTGATCCAACATGAAAGTAAATTGTGCACTGCTGAGGGTCGAACGACGCGAACCGTAGATGTATCTATTAACCTGCCGAGTCGAACGGACCGCTCCTATGAGAGTGTGGTACATAAATCCTGCTGAGATGAATGACCCGATCCCATATGAGTAGTAGAAGGAAATACCCCGCCCACGAATCAAACGTGCGATGCAGTCAAATATAAATTTAAGAAATTACCCTGCTCGTGAATCATACGTGCGACGCGGTCAAATAATAATTTATTAATAAATCAAATCCCTTTCTTGATTCCTTTCAAAATAAAGACAATTCAACGTGAAGCTTTTAAGGAAATTTTTCCCGCTCGCGAAACATACATGCGACGCGGTTACCCATAGATTTCTTAAGTTATTAAAGTATTCCTCAATTCTTTTTAAATTACGGATTTCAAATGGAAACTTTTAGTTCTCAATTTTTTCACAATTTCAACTCCTTTCAAAATATTTAATAAACTAACTAAATCTCATTTCTTCTCAAGACAAACAACAAACATAAATTAACAACAATATCAACAAGGCATGATGTAAGCCTAAAACTACCTGGACATAGGCATAACTAGTAACTATGTACGGACTCTCATCACCTCGTGCATACATAGCCCCACAAATAGAAGCACACAATAATTTAGTTCAACTATGGGGTTAATTCCCTCTTACAAGGTTAGAAAGGAGACTTACCTTGCTCTGAAGTTCCATAATCGGCTCTAGTGCCACTCTAACACCTCAAACCGATGCCCAACGCTCAAAAACTAGCTAAATAATGGGCAAACCAATGAAAATATACTCTAATACTTATAACAATTCGATTTAAACAAATTCCCAACTCCGCTTGAAAAATCGATAAAAAACACCCTCGGGCCCATGTGCCCGGATTCTGAAATTATTCAAAAATAAAGTTTACCCATAACCTCACGAACTCAGATATATAATTTATGTCCAATTCCATACTCAAATTCGTGGTAAAAATCCAAAAATACCAAGTTCTACGTTTATCTCCAAAATCCCAAATTTCTACTAGTTTTCTTGCCTAAATCCATATATTATCCTAGTATTTAACTTGCAATAGGTGAGAATCACTTACCCTGACATAGATGATGAAGATGGAACTCCAAAAATCCCTCCAAGACCGGATATCATGGAGGAAATGAAGTGAAAATGGCCAAGATCCCGTTTTAAAACAACTCACTACCGAGGTGACCCTCCTTCGCGAACGCGGCAACACCCTCGCATTCGCGAAGTCCAACTGCACTGCCTCCAGAAATCCTTCTTCGCGAATGCGGAAAATCCCTCGCATTCGCGAAGCATAATCCACCTCCGCCCCTATTTACTCTACGCGAACGCAAAGCACCGCTGCCTAGCCTTTCGCGAACGCGACCCTCCTGTCACGAACGCGAAGAAAAAGAAGGCCCCCAAACCACTTCCTTCTTCGCGAACGCGTGAGGCCCTTCACGTTCGCGAAGAACAACACCAGCACAAACAAACAACAGCAGCAAATCAACCAAGAATTGGCCTGAACCCACCCCGAAACACACCCGAGGCCCATACAGTCTCATAACATAACATAAACTTGCTCGAGGCCTCAAATCACATCAAATAACATCGAAATCATGAATCACACCCCAATTCGATCTTAATGAACTTTAAAACTTCAACCTTCAACACTCGATGCTGAAACCTATGAAATTACGTCCGATTGACCTCAAATTTTGCACACAAGTTATATTTGACATTACTGACCTACTCCAACTTCTGGAACCAAATTCCGACCCAGATATTAAAAAGTCCACTTCCGATCAACTTTCTCAAAAACCTTCAAATTTCTAACTTTCGCCAAACGACTCCAAAATGACTTACGGACCTCCGAATCCACTTCCGAACACGCTCCCAATACCAGAATTTCCATACGGAGCTATTCCTAGACTCGGAATCCCAAACGGATATCAATAATAATGGAATGCAGTTCAACCTAGATTAATGAGATTCTTCCAAAAAGCTAACTGCCTCAATAGGCGCTAAAACGTTCTCGGGTCATCCAAAACCCGATCCGGACGTATGGCCAAGTCTAAAATTATCATACAAACCTGTTGGAACCTTCAAATCCCGATTTGAAGGTCGTTTAATCAAAAATCAAATTTTAGTCGATTCTTCCAACTAAAAGCTTCCGAAATAAGAATTTCCTTTCCAAATCAACTCTAAACTTCCCGATATTCAATTCCGACAACGTGTAAAAGTCATAATACCTGAAGCAAAGATTCGCATGGCCTCAAACCACCGAACGATGCACTTGAGCTCAAAACGACCAGTCAGGTCATTACATTAGATATCTAAAAGTTTACATATAGTAAATTTTCAAACTAAATATCTTAAAAACCAAAGAGGTTTTCTAATGGTTTATCCTAATTTTATATTTTTTTCTCTTTGTCGTTTACCACTGAGTAATAGATGCACTTTAGACATTCGTCTGCAATGCAAACTAGAGGTGTTTACCTGACAGGCTGGATCGAGCTGGTCATGAAAATAGCCCGTCCGGTTAGTGGGGCGGGCTATTTAGTGGGATGTGATTCTGGAGCCCCTTGTGTTAAAATATATGATATATCAACTAAGCAAAACTTCAGACTCCATACTGCTTTGATGTGGACTATAAATGGTATTCCTACTTATTAAATGATGTTCGGGTGGTCAACTGCCGAAAAGTTAGCTTGCCCGACTTGTATGGAAGACACCATGCATTCACTTTAAAACATGGAGGCAAGAACACATGGTTTGATTGTCATTAGCGCTTCTTGCCAATGGATCATGAGTTTAAGATAAATATTAGTGAATTTATGATGAACAAAACTGATTCTGAGGAGTCGCCTCATGTCTCATCGCTGAAGAGATTTGGAACAAAGTTAGGAATCGACCTAAGGTAACAGAGTATCCATTGTCTAATAAGATACCAGTGTATAGTGTAACACACAATCACGACCCAAGTTTGCCCTCCATGAACTGTCGTGACGGCACCTAGTCTCTACGACTAGGTAAGCCTAACAATTGGAAAAAGAAACAATATGTGGAAAAAACTAATAAAAACTAAAAATAAGAAAATATAGAAACGTTTAAGATGTCGCTCGGCATATACAATATAACTCTCAAACTAAACAACTTCTCAAAATCCGGAATCTCATGAAATCACAAGCTCTTGAATAACTACAAGTGTCTAACTCCAGAACGTCTAAACAAAAGTAAATACAGAAGGGTTGATACTATAAGAGAGAATGGAAAGGGACTCCTAGGTCTGCGGATATCGCGCCCCCTTTTTCTCGCGAAATCGGGTTTATGATATTTTTAGTTGGGGCAACTCTTTCCTTTTAGAAAGGGGGTTTGCATTTTTGAAGAGTCGCCACCTAACGATTAAAGGTGTGTTAGGGCACCTATAGGGTTCATTTATAACTATGTTTAGTAACCAGAGACGGGGTACGGTCTTGAAATTATCCTAAGGGGAAGGTGTTAAGCTCCCCTCAGGATCCACTAGTGTGGTTCCCGGCCAAACAGTTTTTTGTGAATTTGTACAAGTAGCAAATAAACAAGTATGGCTCAAATAGTAGGGGATTTAAGTTTAAGTACACAAGTGTTTGAAAAAACAAATAATGAAAAGCAAGATTTTTGAAAAAAGAATTACAATCTAAGCATATTTGTGAATGTAAAAGAGGTGTCTTATGTTTGTTTATAATATGGATCACATCAATGCAATACCCGGTATGACACTCCTCAAAGAGGGGCTACACATGGTATTAACGCACTGGTCATCATATCCATATCTACCCTTTTTCGCCCTGTGAAGGTAATTAAAGCGAGGGTTGGTCTCGACCCCTATTGCATGCTGTTACCCGTCCCTTCCTATCAGTTCCGGAGGAATTTAGGACTCCTATCCTATAAAAGGGGGTTCTAGGCAGACCCTCAAGTTTAAAGGTAAAAATACTAAGGCGACATATAATAAACAAGTAGGACTTCAATTAAGGGGAGCGTGGAATACCAGTGAAAGGCTCAGATATACCTCCACATACAGTAAACATAAACAACATGACTCATACACAATTAAGGTCTAAATTCAGATCCTAAACATGGTATCTAAGTGATAACAGCAGAGTCAAATTTATAACATAACTTAAATAGGAAGTCCTAATCAGGCTTGCATACTGTTTTTAACATGCTGACAGTCAAACAATAATTACAAAGACGGTTCTGATTTTATTTTAAGTTGATTACCTAAGACTTGCTTAAGCTTAAAATAATGTGCAGCAGTTACCAGAATTGTTAAAACAGTTTGGAAGTCATTTTACCTAAAGCATGCTATTCTAAACGTTGCAAAGACATGCAGAGATTGTGATCAGTTTCACTTAAACAGGATAATCAAACATGAGACGGTTTTATGTCCTTTTACATGCATCAGTAATTTAACTAGGTGTGACTGAGCGAGTGTGAACAAGATCCTAAAACAAGATATCTAACGTGCACATATGAAAATGCAGAATGATTGCAGAATTCCTAAAGCATGATTTCTAAATGCCCAAAGAGTTACAACATGTCTTCAAGACGTGCAGGAGCAACAGTTTTATGTTGATGCTGTTATTTAGCCTAAAGCAGGATTTCTAAGTCGTAGAGTGATGCCAAATGAGATGCTGAAACAATAAACCAAAAAAAATATGGTATCTAATGCATGTCATGCTTTGAATGGGTTGATCTTATACATGTATTCTAATGCACATATAGGAAATATAAACCTAAGACATGGTTTCTACCCATTGATGTTGATAACATATATACCTATCCTCCCATTTTCACTAGCCAGCCTCAATACTTGTTTACAATAGATTATTACAGACCAATATTGAAATGATTTGCACAAATAGAAAGGAAAAATAAAAGTTACACTATAGAGAGCCTGAAAACAGGCCCAGATTTTCAGCATCTGACTAGGACTTCCTCTCTGAGTTATGTAATAAATCGCCTCAAGTGCCAAGATTATTTCATAGCTTTTCCTCATAGCTGGGTATATCAGAGTTCCCTAAGGACCTCAAGGGATCCCGGGCAGTGCTCACACCCATATTTCATAGCCAAAATAGAGTAAGTGCAGTATGGAAAGGCCAGCTTTTGTGTGTCAAAGTTCAGAGGGAGCTCAAGGGTCCCAAGGCAATGCTCACACAAAAGTGGCAGAACTTAGTGGTCTAAGAGTAGAGTGAGAGTGCTCGACATAGTTTTGAAGAGTTTAAGTAAGAAAACAACTTTGAAAAAAGGGTAAGAAAGAAACACTTTTGAAAAAGAGAGACTTAATTGGAATTGTTTTATGCCAAAGTTCAACTGATGAAAACAATTTGAAGGAGCATGCATACCAATATCAGTACAAAAAAAAAGTCAGTATCATACCAAAGACCAGGAATAGTCCAGCAAACACAAGCAAGGGAATGGGATTAGAGGGACAAATATGGAGCATGTGCGGGCAAACATGTAGCAGGCATGAACATATACAAGCACACAATCAGAAACTCCTACAGGTTCAGAGGATCAGGGGGGACAGTAGGGTATTGGATTAGATTAACATCAAACAACTAAGACCATGTACAATCATGGGGGTTCACTGTGACAACCCGGCCGGTCGTCTTAAGAATTAATGCCCCGATCCCTTATTAACTACTTTCCCCAAGTTTATTTTTGCTAATGTGATTTGTCGAGATGCTCGGTTTTGAGTTTTGAGGAGTTTTGGGACACTTAGTCCCTAAATGAGAGCTTAAGTGTTAGAAAGTTGACCGAAGTCGGAACAGTGGGGAGACAGCCTCGGAATGGAAATCTGACGGTTCTGTTAGCTCCGTTAGGTGAATTTGGGGCTGGGACCATATTCAGAATGTGTTTTGGAGGTCCGTAGCTAATTTAGGCTTGAAATGCCGAAGTTTGAATTTTTGAAGTTTCTGGTCCGATAGTGAGATTTTGATCCGAGGGTCGGAATGGAATTCCGGAAGTTTCAGTAGCTCCGTTATGTCATTTAGGATGTGTGTGCAAAATTTCAGGTCATTCGGACGAGATTTAATACAGTTTTTGATCGAAAACATAATTTAAGAGTTCTTGGAGTTCTTAGGCTTGAATCCTATGTGAAATTGGTGATTTGATGTTGTTATAAGCGTTCTGAAGTGTTGATCAAGTTTGAACGATGTCATGGGATGTGTTGGTATAATTGGTTTGAAGTTCCGGGAGTTTCGGGTAGGTTCCGGGATGTTTTAGTGCAAAAATCAAAGCTGTAGCAGGTATACAGGGGTTGCAGGCCCCAGAACTCACTCACGCGGTCCGCACAAAAATTAGCGTGCCAGCGTTGAGTGCTGTGCGGACCGCACAAAAGCGGGAGCGGCCGCGGTAGGCGTCGCGCGGACCGCACAAATTGGGGTGCGGCCGTGGTGAAAGGCCCTCCCGCTGGTCCTACTTCGGAAGCTCATATCTTTTGATCTACAAGGAAATTGGAGGTGATTCAAAAGCAAAAGTTGTAACCCTTCGTGTCTAGTTTCCAGAAAGGTAAAGATATTGCAATTTGGACATCTGTAGCAAAAGCTATGGCCAAAATACTAATGCCTATCACTGCAGAGGGAGGCATGTGCGGCCGTACGTTGCCTTTGCGCGGACCGCGTGAGTTTTGGTGCGGCCCGCAGTAGCTGGAAACCTGAGGGGTACCTATAAATACGAGGTTTTGGGTTTTATTTAATATTTTGACCTAGAGAGCTCGGATTTTGGCGATTTTTCGAAGGTTTTTCAAGAAATTCATCGGGGTAAGTGATTTTAACTCAGATTTGGCTAGAATACATGAATCTAACACTGAATTCATCATTTAATTCGTGATTTGAGAGGGAATTTGGGAAGAAAATTGTGAAACCTTTCAAAAATGTAAAATGATGATTTAAAGGACCAAATAGTGTCGGAATTGTATAATTTTCGTATTGTTAGACTCGTGAGAGTGCGAGGTTTCTAGGAATATAAATTTTTACCGATTCTGAGATGTGGGTCCAAGGGGCGTTTTGGTCATTTTCCATAATTTCGCGTATTAGCTTTGAATTAAAACATAGGATCATTTGTTTGAGATGATATTTACGATATGCAATTGAATTAATTAGATTTGGTCCATTTGGAGTCGGATACTCGTGGCAAAAGCGTGGTTTCTAGTTGATTTTGAGCCGGTTCGAGGTAAGTGGCTTGTCTAACCTTGTGTGGAGGACCTTTCCCCTTAGGCCATATTTGATAATTGAAATGCCCTGTACGTGAGGTGACGAGCGCGTACTTGAGCTAATTGTTGAAAATCCGGTTTTTCCTTAAGTATTTCAATTGAGTTCTTTTCTTGTTTTATTCTACTTGTGAATTTAGCATGTTGCTAGTCTAGAAAGGCATGTTTAGTTGACTTAATTGCCTATTTGCTTAAATTGCCTAAATTGCATTACGTGAAGCATGTTAGGCTAGAAGTAAATGTTTACTTGGTACGAAATTAGCGTTTAATTTAATATTCTTGTGTTGCTGCTCTGTGTTTTAAATTGGGACTACGGGTTAGATTCCCGGGAGATTCCCCTGCACATTTCCTTTGGGACTACGGGTTAGATTCCCGAGAGATTCCCCCTGCACATTTACTTTGGGACTACGGGTTAGATTCCCGGGAGATCCCCCATACATATATTGAGGATACCGAGAGATCCTCGGGATACCAAGAGATCCCTAGTACATATTGAGGATACCAAGAGATCCTCGGGATACCAAGAGATCCCTGGCTTATATTGAGGATACCGAGAGATCCTCGGGATACCAAGAGATCCCTAGTACATGTCGAGGATACTAAGAGATCCTCAGGATACTTAGAGATCCCCGGTTACTTTCCTTATGGTTTGCTTTCATCATTGTTTCCGTTATTGTACTCTTATTATCCTGTATAGATTTTTACTGTAGGTTCTCAATTGCACTGCTAATCTTATCATGCCATCTTTATATTTTATATAACCTCAGTAGGGCCCTGACCTTCCTCGTCACTACCCAACCGAGGTTAGGCTTGGCACTTACTAAGTACCGATGTGGTGTACTCACGCCTCTTCTGTGCATGTTTTTTTTCATGTGCAGATCCAGGTACCTCTACTCAGGCGCACTATCAGTGAGGCAGGAGGACTACGGAAACTTCGAGGTAGATCTGCTGCGTCCGCAGACCGACGAGTCTCCCTCTTTATTTTATCTTTAGTACTTAGTTCTCTTTCCTTCCGTTTGTTAGATATTCTGGAGTTTGGAGCCTCACTATACATTTCTGTAGCCTGTATTTTCCCGTGAGTTTCCTGGTTTTGGGATTGTTTTAGTCTTGAGATATTGAGTCGTATATGCCGAGCGACATTCAGTACAATTTCCTTTTTAGATAATTAAATATGGTATTTTATTTTTCCGCAATTATTATGTTTCCGCAAGTGTTAGGCTTACCTGGTCACAGAGACTAGGTGCCGTCATGACATGTTCACGATTGGTGAACTAGGGTCGTGACATTCACATAAGAAACATGTACTAAGTATACAGAAACATGCTGGTCATTGACAAATAAAGCATAACTTAACATGTAGAGGGAATTCAGGATCCTAATTACATGCTGAACAGCAA
The DNA here is from genome assembly GCF_000393655.2 of Nicotiana sylvestris. NCBI lineage: Eukaryota > Viridiplantae > Streptophyta > Magnoliopsida > Solanales > Solanaceae > Nicotiana > Nicotiana sylvestris. Next base: position 40,211,074 of record NC_091063.1, on the reverse strand, counting down.
AGATAGTAAATAAAAGCATATCAGAAATACAAGGAATTGTAACAGTAATAGAAACATGTTGGTTTGAGGATTGAAATGTGGATTAGAACATATCAGTGAAGTGAAGAAAGCAAAACACAAAGCAGAAATATGAGAGGTGCAGTAGTTAGCCTTGGCTTGCAGCCGGCTAACTTAGGATAGTAGCAAGTAGCACAGAAGAGAGAATAGAGAGTTTTAGTTGTGTGAGAGAGAGTTGAACAAATTTCTGTTCATGTCTAGAAGTGAGAATATAGGAGAGTATTTATAGTTTTGAGAACATGCAGGAAAATAAGGTAATAAGTACTGATTTAGCACAATTATCGAAATAAGACAAATCAGAATCAATTAAAGACTCGGACTCCCTTCAATTAGGGAGTCATAGTTCAAACGGGTACAAAGTGTATCAAATAAGGAAAAGAATTACTTATAAGACTGATTTTACCATAATGGGAGTAGTAAAACCATGTAGCATGTAATAAGGACTAAGTACAGAATATTTTCAAGTAAGAAAAGTACACGTTAAATAACTAACAACATATTTGTGCACATAAATAAGGTAGAGTACAATTTTAATTCTGAAAGTTAGTTCAAAGAATCACGAATGAGATTGAAAATCACAGGGAATCAGCACTAACTAAGGAAAGTATCACAAAAGTAAGGAAGCAATTCGAAAAATCAGTACAGAATTACAAGGAAAATACACAAAATCACGGATACAGGGAAGATATCGCAGGTCTAAGGAGATTACACAAAATCAATATAAATTATTATGTGAACAATCAATAAAATAAATAGTCGGACCTATTAAACAATAAATAACATGTGTTAAACAAAATCAGAGAAACTCTAAGAACAAATTAGAGCAGGAAGCACAAGAGCATATAGAACATACATGAAACCTAGAATGTTCATGAGAGACATGCAAACACATCGCAAACAGACTCAAACTTCAAATCGAACCCAGAAGTATTAGGGTTTCTTAACAAAAATGAATCGAGCAAAAGGAAAGACTCAGGTGATGTTTAAACATGCTAAATATCACAAAGTAATTGCTAAAAATTAGAAAGAAATTATTTTTGCAAAAGGGTTTTGAAACCCTAGTCTGGAAAATGAGGAAATCGTTTGAAATCAGAGAAATCTTTTGAGGAAAACAGGTGAGAACCTTAAAATACACATAGATCCATCACAGATCTAAAAAGATCAGAGGAAGCTAGGGTTTCTAGAGAAAACCCAAAGGAGGAGAAGAGAGCTTAAAATATCACCGGCCTTTGGCCGGAAAATGTAGAGATCTTACTCGAACGGCCATAGATGGCCGGAAAATATGGCATGAGACTGGAGATGGGAATGGACTGCCTCAGGGTCACTTAAGAGCCTCCACCAGTGACACAGGTGTGAAAGACGGATCCATAAGGTCGATAAGAGGTGGAAACTTCATGGTTTCCGGCGAGGAAATGGCCGGAGAGGAGAGAGACAGAGCTCAGGAGACGAAGGTTCTAGAGAGAGTTGAGATGATTCCGAGAGACGTGTGAGAAGTGAGACGGGGGGGGGGGGGAGAAAGGGGGTAGTCGTTTAGGGGTTAATATGGTAAGAGTGAACCTGGACAGTTGATAGAAAATGATCAACGGCCAGGATTCAACAAAATTGGGTCGGGTTAGGTAGGGGTTTGGGCCTGGGTTATATTGGGTTGTTTTAATTGGGGTTTTGGGGCTGGTTTAATTTAGGTTATAATTGAAATAAAAATGGGGCTATTTGTTAAATACCTAATTAAAATTAGATAAATAATCAATAAAAATAGCTAATAATTAGATAAAATGAAATTAAAGCTAAATAGGTAAAATTAAGGTAATTAACTAATATTTAAAATATAAAATGATCGACTATTGAATTAAAATAGCATAAAATGTACAATTAGGCTATAATTGCAAAATTATTGTAATTATAGCCAAACAATGCTAAATTGGCTAATTTATGAATTAATTAAATTCTAATAGGATTAAAAATGATATATTGAGCTAAGAAATACTTTGAAATTACTTGTAATGTAATTTATGAATAATTATTGGATATAAAGTACTGAATAAATTAGAAAAAATAAATAAATTAATAATATGGAAAATTATGGAAAATATACCAATTATTATAAAAAGTGATTTTGAAGGTATATATGCAAAATTTAAAAATAGTTTGAGGAAAAATTGGGTATCAACATCGGACGCAATAGATATACCTCGAAATCTCTGGAGAATCGCCTTGCCTCAAGGGTAATAGGGCTGAGTCGAAGTACCTGGATCTGCACATGAAAAAAACATGCGCAGAAAGTGCATGAGTACACCACTACGGTACTCAGTAAGTGTCAAGCCTAACCTCGGTCGGGTAGGGGTGGGCATTCGGTATTTCGGTTCGGTATTTAAGCATTTCGGTTCGGTATTTCGGATTTCGGTTTATCAATTGTGTATACCAAATACTGTATCAAATTATTTCGGTACGGTTCGGTATATTTTATTTTGGTTTGGTACGATTTCGATACGACTTCGATTTAATAATCGCTAAATAAATAATCTTATTTTGGTTTGATACTGCAGCACCAAACTGGAAGCAACAACATTGACAAACAATTTTTGTCGAGAAACAGAAGTGGCAGAAACAGTTCGATACTGTAGCTGTGTAGCACCAGACATGAATGAATCATCATTCATGTACAGCAATCTGCTTGAAATTTCATAACATCTATATTCTTAAGCAATTGCAGATACCCAAGTAGGAGTATATTTTTATGCTCCAAACTTGGGCACTTTAGCAGTTGAGATCTGTGCAAGAAAGTGCTCAGCTACAAGTCGTCATTGAATTTTAGTATATGTAGACTATAGTAGTACATGGAAATTGGAAACACTTAAACTTGCTATCTATAATTCTGTATTCTTCTTTTTGCTATTTGAAAACAAGTAAAGCAATCTGCTAAAGAATAGATGATTCAATCAAAATAGAAAGTCAAACTTCATCAAAAAAAATATTTAAGTGAAAAGCACGACAAAAAAAATCAATAGTCCTACTAGATATGACCAGAACAACACAATCTATAAGTATACAGATAACACTGTTTTCCAACATGCTCGAAGACATTCTAAAACAGTAAAACTTATGCAATTAAACGTTCCTATACAATCTATAAGGATACAGACAATAAAGCAGTAGGTTGAAAGCCAGAAAAAGCTACAAAAATAACCCTCACAGGAACACCTGAACAACCAACATTTCACACTGCCAATTACATTTGCAGTGTGCCAATTACATTTACACACTGACAATGCCAAGAACACCTGAACAGCCAACATTTCAGGAAACACCTGCAATTACATTTACACACTGCAATTACATTTACCAACTGGAAACACCTGAACAACCAACATTCTTCGGAAAAAGGCCATCCACACACAGAGCAAACACCTGAACATTGGCATTCATTCTCAATTCAGCAAAACCATAAATACAAATACACAACTTTTAAGACAGTAGCAGCCAAATCTATTCTATCTATAAAGAATAGGAGAAGCAAAAGCATTATATTAAGACAAGTGGCATAATCACAAAAAGCCAAGTCTCATTGTTAAGACAAAATAAACTACCTTTAACTAAAAAAAAAAAAAATTGAATATTTAAATTTTAATTTAATTGATTACTCTACTTGAATTAATAAATATAGATATCTTATAATTATCTATCAAAAACGAAAATCTTCTATCCATAAAGAATAGGAGAAGCAAAGCATTATATTAAAACAAGTGGCATAATCACAAAAAGCCAAGTCTCATTGTTAAAACAAAATAGACTACCTTTAACTAAAAAAATTTGAATATTTAAATTTTAAATTAATTGATTACTCTACTTGAATTAATAAATATAGATATCTTATAATTATCTATCAAAAACGAAAATATAAAAAATAAAATACTCATTCAAATTGGGGAGTAGTTTAAAGTTGAATTTTTAAAATTATTTAAATCTATCTATAAATCTATATATAAAGAATAGGAGAAGCAACAGCATTATATTAAGACAAGTGACATAATCACAAAAAGTTAAGTCTCATTGTTAAGACAAAATAAACTGCCTTTAACTAAAAAACTTTTTGAAAATTTTAATTTTAAATTAATTGATTACTCTACTTGAATTAATAAATATAGATATCTTATAATTATCTATCAAAAACGAAAATACAAAAAATAAAATACTCATTCAAATAAATTATCAAAAGCATTATATTAAGACAAGTGGCATAATCACAAAAAGTCAAGTCTCATTGTTAAGACAAAATAAACTACCTTTATCTAAAAAAAAATTGAATATTTAAATTTTAGATTAATTGATTACTCTACTTGAATTAATAAATATAGATATCTTATAATTATCTATCAAAAACGAAAATCTTATATCTATAAAGAATAGGAGAAGCAACAACATTATATTAAAACAAGTGGCATAATCACAAAAAGCCAAGTCTCATTGTTAAGACAAAATAAACTATCTTTAACTAAAAAACTTTTTGAATATTTAAATTTTAAATTAATTTATTACTCTACTTGAATTAATAAATTTAGATATCTTATAATTATCTATCAAAAACGAAAATATAAAAAATAAAATACTCATTCAAATTGAGGAGTAGTTTAAAGTTGGATTTTTAAATTATTTAAAATAAAAAAAATTACAAAAAAAACTATCAATTCAAATTTGAGAGTAGTTTCTTCCTAATATGATAATCTATATCTATATCAATATCTATCAATATATAAATCTTTTATCTTCTATATAGAATGGGAGAAGCAAAAGCATTATATTAAGACAAGTGGCATAACCACAAAAAGCCAAGTGGCATTGTTAGGACAAAATAAACTACCTTTCTAACTATTTTTTTTTAAAAATTTTAAAGTTTGAATTAGTTGGTTACTCTACTTGATTTAATAATAGATATCTTATTATTATCTATAAAAAAAAATATAAACATCTTCTATCTATAAAGAATAGGAGAAGCAAAAGCATTATATTAAGACAAGTGGCATAATCACAAAAAGCCTAGTGTCATTGTTAAGACAAAATAAACTACCTTTAACTAAAAAACTTTTGAATATTTAAATTTTGAATTAATTGATTACTCTACTTGAATTAATAAATATAGATATCTTATAATTATCTATCAAAAACGAAAAAATAAAAAATAAAATACTCATTCAAATTGGAGAGCAGTTTAAAGTTGAATTTTTAAAATTATTTAAAATAAAAAATAACAAAAAAAAACTATCAATTCAAATATGAGAGTAGTTTGTTCCTAATATTATAATCTATATCTATATCAATCTATATCTATATCAATATCTATCTATATATAAATCTTTTATCTTCTATATAGAATGAGAGAAGCAAAAGCATTATATTAAGACAAGTGGCATAATCACAAAAAGCCAAGTGGCGTTGTTAGGACAGAATAAACTACCTTTCTAACTAATTTTTTTTAGAATTTTAAAGTTTGAATTAGTTGGTTACTCTACTTGATTTAATAAATATAGATATCTTATAATTATCTATAAAAAGTGAAAATATAAATATTTATTCTATCTATAAAGAATAGGAGAAGCAAAAGCATTATATTAAGACAAGTGGCATAATCACAAAAAGCCAAGTGTCATTGTTAAGACAAAATAAACTACCTTTAACTAAAAAACTTTTTGAATATTTAAATTTTGAATTAATTGATTACTCTACTTGAGTTAATAAATATAGATATCTTATAATTATCTATCAAAAACGAAAAAATAAAAAAATAAAATACTCATTCAAATTGGGGAGTAGTTTAAAGTTGGATTTTTAAAATTATTTTAAAATAAAAAAATAACAAAAAAAATATCAATTCAAATTTGAGAGTAGTTTCTTCCTAATATGATAATCTATATCTATATGAATATCTATATATATATATAAATCTTTTATCTTCTATATAGAATGGGAGAAGCAAAAGCATTATATTAAGACAAGTGCTATAATCACAAAAAGCCAAGTGGCATTGTTAGGACAGAATAAACTACCTTTCTAACTAATTTTTTTTAGAATTTTAAAGTTTGAATTAGTTGGTTACTCTACTTGATTTAATCAATATATATATATCTTATAATTATCTATAAAAAGTGAAAATATAAATAAATAAACTACTCATTCAAATTGGGGAGTAGTTTTAAGTTGGAGTTTTAAAATAAAATAAAACCAAATAAATATACCAATTAAATTTTTCATTTAGGAAATTTTCGTTAATAAATATAACTCATAATTTCATAATGAAAAATACAAAAATATAAAGAAATTATTAGGATATTATACCTAAGATAATATATTATATATAACACAAATTATTAATTATTAAAAATATTAGCAGGTTTTTTATAAAATTAATATAAGGCTTATCTATTTATACTTTTGATGAATTCAAAATTATAATTTAGAAAATTATATTTTTGAAATTTTCAGTAAAATACAAAATAAGAAAAATAATCAAATATTACAATAGAAAAGAATATACGAAAAGAGGGGATAAAGATAATTTTATAATATTTATATTTTGAATTTATTAATAAATAAATAACACTCAAGAAAATTATTTATAAATTCAGACAATTGAAGAATTTTGAACGGTATAACATAAGTAACAAAAAAAAAAATTCCAGGATAAGAAAATATATACTTATGTTCTATTAAAAGAGAAGTAGCATCAAAATATTAAGCCAATTGACCAGTTAATAAAAAATCATTAACAAATGTATAGTATTAAGTACTTGCTAATTTAATAAAGAATAAATAAGGAATAAATAATTTATTTGATTACTATGTGATGTGTAACCTTTGATTTTATATAGATTTTATTATATTTCTATACACTACATAAAATAATAAAATAATAACTAATATTTAATAAAATAAGTAAATATATTATATCATAATTGTACAAGATTAATATTCTGTCAAATTATCCGCGCATCGCGCGGGTTCAAACACTAGTAAGTCTAACAGGATCAGACTATAAGTCTCTAACACAATAGTAGCCAAATAAACAAAGTGCAAAACAGAGAAGGCATCCCTCAATTCAAGTTTACACTAATAGTCTCGAATCAACATAGTCTTAATTCTTAAATACGGATTCCAGGAAGACACGCAAGACAACGCTTAATATGCTTCCTTAAACCAGATGTTCCATTCCTCTTTGGATTAACATTATAGACTTGACCACAATGCTTGCACTCTACTTTGCGAACTTCTCTGTTATCTTCTTTCACCTCAAAGTGTCCCCAAATATCAGAGCGTACTTTAGGAGCACGGGGCATGATTGCACTTGAACCTAAAAAAAAATATAAATCATAAGTTAGATATTATTTTTTGATGATAATAAAACAAAACTACAAAAGTATATCACCAAACAAATAGAGTATTAAACTTACCACTCAAGTTGCAAGTTGCAACTATACATCAAATAATGCTAGTAGTGCTTCCATTATTTTTCATATCTAAAGATAATTCGACAAAATATGTCATACAAATAAACAAGTATGATATATTATTTTGAACTAAAATACACACAAAATATTAAAGCTTACCAAGCTCGAGTTCCTCAAGATATTTCAAGTCTTCTTCAACACTAATAGGATTCTTCTCTTCTCTAAGCCAATCTTGAACACAAATAAGAGTTTGCACACATTTAGGAGTCAATGAACTCCTAAATGAATCAAGAATACGGCCACCGGTGCTAAACGCGCATTCTGACGCCACACTAAAAATTGGAATGGCCAACACATCACGAGCCAACTCCGAAAGAATAAGAAATCTAGGAGCATGTATTTTTCACCAACTTAAGATATCAAATTTTTCACTAAAAGGCTCTTGTTCTTCACTAATGTATTTATCCAACTCTGATTTAGCACCCCCACTTCCATTGTCTTCCTTTTGTTTCTTCAAGTGAAGTTTCGTCCTTATTAAAGATGCACTTATAACACTCCCACTAGATGTATTAGATGTGTTATTAGATGAAGTAGAACTAGATGGAGATTGAGGACAAGATCCAATTGAATACTTTTTTAGATACTCTCCAAACAAAGAATTCATATAAGCATACACCTCAGCATTTATTTTCTTCCCTTTTTCCTTCCCAAAAAGTTCTTCAAGTGCTCCCTCAACATATTCAAATTTGTTACATGGATCCAAGACGGAAGCAATAAAAATTATTTTATTCATCTTTTCAGGCTCACCCCAATACTTCTTGAACTTTTCTTGCATTCGCTCAGCCATTTTTCTCAAATGCTCATCCTCACTAACTAAACACATTTTCAAATGACTATTAAGTTCAGATACATCCTCAAAAATGAGAATTACAAGTGACATAACGTGAACCTGAAATTTTTTTAGTTAGCTCGTGAAATCTTGCAAGAAACTCTGTCACATTCCTCACATTCACCCATTCATCAGATTCAAGATGACCTGCACTACTACCATCTTCACAAAGATGAGAACATTAATAATCATAAAATCCATCATCAAAAAGATAAAACTGTCACGACCCGGATTTTCCACCCTCGGGAGTCGTGATGGCGCCTACTAATGAGAGTTAGGCAAGCCAACCCTTAAATACCTTTTTCATTAATAAATTACTTTTTTTTCAATTACCAGCGATAACATGAAAACATCGGAATTAAATAAATAAGCGGAAGTCAACAATTTTTATAACTCAAGACAACGTCTATTACAACTTTCAAAACCCCAATACCCAAAACCTGGTGTCACAGACTGTCTAAGAGTCACTACAAACAAGGCCCGAAGAAAATACAATAAACTATTTCTGAACGAAAGAAAATGAAGCAGGGAATAGAGATAGAGGGAGACGCCAGAGCCCGTGAACGACTGCAGGTCTACCTTGGGTCTCCGGGTGGACTGAAGGAAGCCCTCCAACTACTATCTATAAGCTGCTCCGGGATCTGCACACAGTGCAGAGTGTAGTATCAGCACAACCGACCCCATGTGCTGGTAAGTGTCTAGCCTAACCTTGGCGAAGTAGTGACGAGGCTAGGACCGGACTACCAAATAAACCTGTGCAATTTAAATATATACAGCGGAAAGGAAAATACAGAAATAACCAGTAAATGTGGAAAGGAGAAAACATGTTGTGGGGGGGGGGATAACGGTTCTGAATAGAAAGCATCAGGTAAGGAAAGTAGCAACATAACTAGAATATCATCAAGAATCAGAAACCAACAATTTGCACGGCATCACCCTTCGTTCTTTTACTCTCGTTCTCACCAAATCAATCATATAATAACAACGTGCATGGCATCACCCTTCGTGCTTTTACTCTCGTCCTCACCAAACAATATTTTATAACAAAAGTGTGCACGGCATCACCCTTCGTGTTTTTACTCTCTTTCCTCACCATATAGTCAATGATAATCGGTACAAAATGGTACATCGTAAGGCACGACATCACCCTTCGTGCTTTATACTCTTTCCTCACCATAGCAAACAATGCACGACATCACCCTTTGTGCTTTAACGCTCTTCCTCACCCAAATAACAATCACAAACAAAGGGGCAAGGGAGTAAACAAATACCAATAGAAATCCCGGAAAAGGGAACACAATTAAATAGTTAAATCCCGACAAGGGAACAATATTAATAATCTCAGCATCCCGGTAAGGGAGATAATAAACAAAACAACAAACATCCCGGCAAGGGAACAATTTAATAACTCTTTATCTTTCTTTCACTGTTACCTCATAACTCACTATACCATTTGAGCCAATGCTCCAAAGGGTTCAATCATCTCATATACTTTCACACTTTGTAATATAACTCGAGACAATTCTCCTCGAAGTTCAAAGGTCATAATTTCTTTCACAAGCTTTTCACAACATAAAGAAATCATCACTAAGGCATGAAAGACACAACAAAATTAGGATGTTCACAACATAAAGACTCATGGTCATGCTAGACACCAACGTATAGATACTCGTCACCATGCCTATACATCGTACTTAACAATTATCACATAGCAAATAGGACTCAACTCCTAATCCCTCAAGCTAAGGTTAGACCAAACACTTACCTCAAACTTCCACGGCTAATTCAATCCTCAATTACCACTTTTCCTCTCGAATTCGGCTCCAAATCGATTGTATCTATACATAAATGACTTCATAACATCAGTAAATGCTAAACAATTCGAATCCAATGCCTAATTATAGCTTCCCAAGTATTCTTCCCAAAATCCCAAAAATCGACCCCAGGCCCGCTTGGTCAAAACACTAGGTTCGAACCAAAATCTGATAACCCATTCATCCATGAGCCCAACTATATAATTATTTCCAGAATTCGACTCCAAAACAAGGTCTAAATCACAATTAATTAAAAAGCCCTAACTCTACCCAATTCCCTAATTTCTATCCTTAATTACATGTTTTAGGCCTAGAAATTCAATAGATGTTGATGAAAATAGAAGGAAATAAGTTAAAGATTACTAACCCAAAAGTTTATGGTGAAAGGATGCTTCAAAAAAGTCGCCCTAGAACTTTGGAGAAGAAAAAGTTTGTGAAATTTTGGTGAAATCCCGTAATGGGTTCTGTTTTGGGACTTTAAAATAACTGGGCAAAATCCTTCTTCGCTTTCGCGATAAGCTCAACGCATTCGCGATGAGTCAGGTATGAAGACCTTCGCGTTCGCGACACTAGGCTCGCGTTCGCGATTCTTTAGCACCTCGAGCCCTCGCGTTCGCGGGTCAGTGGCCGCGTTCGCGTAGAACAAACTGGTGGCCTCTCCCCTGAACCCTACGCGTTCGCGAAGGGTCAACCTCTACGTTCGCGAAGAAGAAACTGGGCACCTGGGATCTTTGCCTCGTGAACGCGAAGAACAAAATCCCTGGGCACAACAGCAGAAAATCTGCAACACTTCTAAAGCCAAAACCATTCTGAAACACCTCTGAAACACTCCCGAGCCCTCGGGGCTCCTAACCAAACACAGGCACTAACTCAACAACATCATACGAACTTATCTGTGCGATCAAATCGCCTAAATAACCTCAAAATCAATGAATTAAACCTCAAAATCAAGAATTTTTCCTCAAACTTCATCAAGTTTCCAATTTAGAAATTTAAGTTCGAAACATGTCAAACGACGTCCAATTTCAACCAAATTTTACAGGAAGAACTTAAAACATATATAAGACCTGTACCGGGCGCCGGAACCAAAATACGAGCCCGATACCATCGCTTTCTAATCAGATTTCATTTCCAATTTCCTTAAACATTTTCAGAAAATAATTTTACTTAAAAAATTTATTTCTCGGGCTCGAGACCTCGGAATTCGATTCCGGGCATACGCCCAAGTCCCATATTTTCCTACGGACCCTCCGGGACTGCCAAATCACGGGTTCGGGTCCGTTTGCCCAAAATATTGACCAAAGTCAAACTTATTCACTTTAGCATCAAAACTTAGCATTTTTCATAGAATTTCATATTTATGCTTTCTGGCTACGTGCCCGGACTGTGCACACAAATCGAGGCGACTCTAAATGAGGTTTTCAAGGCCTCGGAAGCACAGAATGCAATTAAAAATAGGTGATGACCCTTTGGGTCGTCACAGAAACTTGTCAAAGGCCTTTTCAAAGTTTTCTGCCGTATCCAATATCAAATAAGTGGAATTCCACCTAGTAGGAACATCCAAACACAACGTTTTGGTACATTCTACCTTTCCATGTGCATAACACTATTTAAACTTTAAGGTCCTTGCAGGCGAAGATCTCACATACCTCACAATATTTCTAACACGTGTCACAGAAACATCAAGTTCTTTCAAATCATCTTGCACAATTAGATTTAGTATATGAGCCATGCATCTCACATGAAGATGTTTATCACTCATCATATTAGTTTTCCACATATCTAACTATTTAGACAATTCTTTGACTGTGACATCATTTGAAGAAGCATTATCCACGATAATAGTGAAAACCTTGTCTAATTTCCATTCAAGCAAACAATCCCTAATAGCTTTTGCCATCTCTTCACCCTTATGACTAGTGATAGGGCAAAAATTTAGTATTCTTTTATGTAACTTCCAATTTCTATCAATGAAGTGGGCTATCAAAAACATATAATTTATTCTTTGTAATGAAGTCCGTGTCTGTTGTGAGGTAAATTTTTGGTTGTGCTTCTCTAAAAGACCTTATTAAATTTTGCTTCAATTTACCGTAAACTTCATAACAATCCTTGTAATTGTTCTACGAGAAGGAAGACGAAATAGTGGTTGAGTTTTTCTCATAACTTCATAAAGCCTTCATTTTCTACAAAGCTAAATGGTAGTTCATCAATAACTATCATCTCAATTAAGGCCCTCCTAACCACTTCTTGATCAAATTTCCAAAGTGATCCTTCATCATTTTGGCAAGATTGGAAATTTATCTTTGTTTGACTATTATCTTTAACAATGTTAAGTAGGTATTCTTTGCATCTAAGTAAATGATTCTTCAATCCTGTTGCTCCTATCATAACCCTAAGCCCGGACATGGTCGTGATGGCGCCTCTCGTGAAGACAAAGGCAGCCAACTATTCCTAATTCGATGTTAAACAGTTAAACAACAATAAAATAGTCTAAAACATGATTTAATAATACTAAGTAGCAAGTAATATCATAATATGTGGAAGGACACCCCAACACAGACCTAAACCGGGGTGTCACTAGTCATGAGCATCTATAAATCCTACTACAAATCCGATAAGTCTATAAATTATTATAATTGTCTGATCAAAAATAAAAATGATAAAGAGGGAGAAACACGGATCTGCGGACGTCAAACAGCTACCTCGTGGACTCTGAATGCCCGCCGTGAGCTCTCAACTAGCACTGGCAAGATCAGCAACGCCTGAATCTGCACACATGGGTGTAGGGTGTGAGTACTCCAACTCAGTAAGTAACAAATGTAAATAAATACTGAAAGCAAGAAATCACGTAAGGCACAAAGCATTCTTTAATGAAGTAAAAGACTATTTAAATCAGTAAATCAGTGAAAGATAGGTAAAATTCTTTAAGTCAAAGGTAGTTTCATGAAAAGCCTTTTTCAATGATTAAGCAGGTAATTGACAGTCAATTATGAAAAGTAAACACATAAAGGATCTCCCCTCGGGCACAGTATCAACAAATCCGCCCCTTGGGCAACATCTTAGAACAGTACCAGCCCCTCGGGCTCAATCTCATATCACAATGGGTAAACGCGCTCACTAGGGGTGTACAGACTCCTGGAGGGGCCCCTTACGACCCAAATGCAATATCAAGCCACCTCGTGACATCATTACTAGGCCCTCGACCTCATATCAATCAAGCCACCTCGTAGCATACGTATCTCAGGCCCTCGGCCTCAAATCAATATTAGTGTATCCTCACAATATAGGCCCTCAGCTTTACTCAGTCAAAAATCCTCTCAAGCTACTCGGGCAATAGTACAATAGTGTTTCTTAGCCCAAACATCATTTAAAAGATCATGTAAGTGTTTAAAACAGAGTAAACATGGCTGAGTACGAAAATAGTGAAATATAACATGACTGAGTTTAAGTATAAAGTCAAAACAGTGAGGAAACACCAGTAAAAATCCCCGAAGGGTTTAAATAGTTGGCACAAGGCCCAAATATGGCATTCAACCCAAATAATGATGATAACAAATAGATTTCAGTCAAATACGCGGTAAAATCATCAATCGGGATGGACCCAGTCATAATCCCTAATAGTGCACGACCCCACGCTCGTCATCAAGCGTGTGTCTCACCTCAATATAGCACTACGATGTGCAATCCGGGGTTTCAAACCCTCAGAACATCATTTACAATCATTATTCACCTCGAACCGGTCAAATCTCTAGCTCGCGACGCCTTTGCCCCTCGAATCGACCTCCACCCGCATCGAATCTATCCAAAATCAGAACGAGGATGTCAAAATATGCTAAGGGAACGAAGCCCATGCGAAATTAATCAAAATACTACATAAATCCCGAATTTACCAAAACCCGACCCCGGGGCCCACGTCTCGGAATTCAATAATTTTACATCAATAGATTTCTTATCTCCCCACGAGTTCATATATATCAAAAGTTCTGAAATCCGACCTCAAATGGTCCTTCAATTCCTCAATTAAAGGTCTAAGTTTCCAAGCCCTAGTTTCCCCAATTTTCACCCTTAATTTCCATGATTTCTAGCTCTAATCTGTGTAATAATGGCATAGGAATGAGTTTTAGGTTCAAATTCTTTACCTCAATGAAGTTCCCTAGAAATCCCTCTTTCAAATCGTCCAAAAAGCTCCCAAGCCGAGATAAAAACGGTGAAATTAGCTAAAATTCGCGAAGACCACAATTTATACTTTCTACCCAGAACTTTTCGCATCTGCAGCCCAATACCCACTTCTGCGGTACCGCATTTGCGGTTATTTCTCTGCTTCTGCGGAAATCACTTAACTTATGATTTTCCGCTTCTGCGATCCCTCATCTACATCTGCGACGTCGCAGATGTGGTCCATCTCACCGCTTCTGCGGTTCCTGACTCCCTCAGCACCTTCCACTTCTGCGACCTCCCTTATCGCACTTGCGGTCCCCAATCCGCATGTGCTGAAATACCAGAAGCAGCACCTTCAGCAGCTGCAACAAATTTCCAGCTTCTCCGATAACTATCCAAAATCACAACCATATCCCAATACCTTATTTAAACTTGTTCCAATTATCAAAACACCTCAAACAACATCAAATCACCCAAAACACATCGGATTCAAGCAAAACTTTCTAAAATCTTCTGAATTCCGCTTTTGATAAAAAACCCAACTAAACCACGTCTGAATGACCTGAAATTTTGCATACACACCCCAAATGGCTCGACGGAACTACTACTACTCTCGGAATTCCATTCCGACCCCTATATCAAAATCTTGCCTACCAACCGGAATTTGTCAAAATATCAACTTCCCCAATTCAAGCCTAAATCTACTCCGGACCTCCAAAACCCATTCCGATCACACTCCTAAGTCACAAATCATCTCCCAAAGCTAACCGAACCTTCAAAACTCACATCCGAGTCCTCTAACACATAAGTTAATATCTAGTTGACTTTTCCAACTTAAACTTCCTTAAAAGAGACTAAGCATCTCAAACCTTACCAAAATCATTCTAGATTCGATCCAACCAACCCGATACCACAAAACATGGATAAACAAGCATAACGAAGCAGAAATAAGGAAAACAGAGTGGTAACTCATGAGACGACTGGCCGAATCGTCACAGTTCTATTCTTTGATGAACTAGCAGCATAAGCTTGCTTACAATAGCTACATCGTGCTTCACCAACCCCATTTACCTCAAATTTGTCAAAATGGTTCCAAACATCAGACCTAGTTTGCATGGCTTTCCTTTTCTTAGAATCTTGAGTATCAATGGTGTTGGTGTTGCTATCTACCGTAATAGGTAAAGTTTCCCTTGAACCAGCATCTCTTACTCTAGTTTCATCTGCCATCTATACAAAATTAAACAAATATAAACATAAATTAAGAATTAACAAGCTTTAGGTTTTGCAGCAGCTAAAAGCAAAGTTAGAGTATAACCATTTGAGCACTATTTTCCAAAGATGTATAGATTACAAATGTATTGTTCTTACAGACTCATGTTTTGCACATTTATTCAATCGTAATCTTAAGCAAAAACGAATAATATATCTTATTATAATCTCAAGGATTAAATTTTCAAAAAGTCTATTTTCAAGAGCTGGAGTTAAGAGTGTGTGCCCAAAAGTAGGGTCGATGAAATTGTTTATGCTGCTTGATGTAACTACTACCTAAGTCTCCTATGGATTTGTATACATCGTCAAGATTAATTATCTTGTACAGTATGGTTTTGGTTATCTAAAGAGTTATATATTTTATTCTGTGAAGTGTATTCTTCAATACCTGTTATTATGAACTACATTTACCTATTTTAATTCTACAGGGCCACGAAATTTATATTTTGGGTACTACTAGAAAGGCGGACCATATTTGAACTTACAGTTATATCTTTCCAACAATCAAGATGGGGTAGCAAACATAATTAGTCAGAAAATTGACACTTTTAACTCTAAATTGCTCCGTGCAGCTTCTTTTCAATTATGTACCCCAAATAATCATAAAGTAGAAAGGAAAACTTTACAGCTTTGAATATAGTTGTTGGGCTCGAAAGTTGTGCCTGGCATTTCAGCTACACTCTAAATTGAGTAAATTCCCCCAACCAAAGTTACAATATCTACTATTCATTTACAGCTACACTACTGATAATAAATTCATCAGCTTGAAGTCAAGTGAAGATATATAGAGAACAAAAGGAGAGTTGAGTTTAAGAGGGATAAAATGAACATCAAATAGAGAACAAATCGCAAGTTTGCAAGAATTAGCCATAGGAATTGAGTGTATATGAGAAATTGCCAAGTTGCAAGTTCGCAAGTTTGCTAGAAAGTAGAAATCGCTAGAATGTAGAAACATACCTTTGAAAATTGAAACTATCGCAAGTTCGCAATAGCAGCGTCTTCGTTTGCCCGAAATTTGTGAGGAGTGAGGAGTCGGAGCTCGGAAATCGCCAAATCGCCTACTCAATTGTACTGCCTAATGCTAAATTGCTAATGGGAGTAATGCCCTAATCTTTAGACTTTAGAGTGGGCTTGGGCAGTTGGGCTGGGGCGATGGGAATTAAATCAAAAAAGGTTTGGGCTTGGGCGTTAGGGCTGGGCAGTAAGAAAATATCTTTAAAAAATCGATATTTCGGTATACCGAAATTTCAAAATAGTAATACCGAGGACCGTACCGAAATACCGAAATTGCAATACTGAATTAGACCAATATACCGAAGAAACAAAAACCTAAATACCGAATTAATTTGGTTTGGTTCGGAATTCGATTTTTCGGATTTTATGCCCACCCTACGGTCGAGTAGTGACGAGGAAAGTCAGGGCCCTACTGAGTTTAGATAAAAAACAAGGTATAACCGTATAGAATAGGACAGTATAATTAAGTGCTAACAGAAAGAAGTAACACATGATAGTAAGAAATAACAACAACTACAACAGAGAGAGAAAACACAGAGAGAATATGACTCCACACAGCAATAGCAACCGAGGATCTCCCAGGATACCGTCTTGTAGTCCCCAAATGTACATATCCAGTGGATCTCCCGGGTGTCGTCCCATAGTCCAACTCATAGTGCGCAGGGATCTACCGGAATACTGATCCGTAGTCCCAAATGTAAATATCCAGTACTGGGGGAATCTACCGGGTGCAGTCTCGTAGTTCCAATATAAATTTGCAGGGGGATCTACCGGAATACCAATTCATAGTCCCAAAATAAACATGCAGGGGGATCTCCCGGGATATCGTCCCGTAGTCCCAAAGTAAAAACACAACAGCAACACGGAGAATATTCAGTTCAATCCAAATTTCATACCAAGGTAAACAAGTATTTCTAACCTAGCATGTTGCACATAATTCAAATAAAGCAGTTTGAGCAAGTAAAGCAATTAAGTCAATTAGACATGCTTCCCTAAGCTAACAGTAGGCTTAAATTGCAAGTAGTATAAATAGGAAAGGAAACACAGTTATAGTTACTTAATGAAAACAGGATTTTCAACAATTAGCACAAGTACTCACTCGTCACCTCACGTACAAGGCATCTCAAATATCAATAATACCAAATCATAAGGGGAGCTCCCCCACACAAGGTTAGGCAAGTCACTTACCTCGAACCAGCTCAATCAACTCGAAACCACGTTCTTGCCACGAGTATCCGATTCTGAATGGTCCAAATCTATTTAAAGTAATTGTATAATGTAAATATAACTTCAAGTAACTAATTCAACTAATTTATTCTAAGCTAATACGCAAAATTAGGAAAAATGACCAAAACGCCCCTCGGGCCCACGTCTCGAAATCAGGTAAAATTTACAAATTCGAAATCCTAACACTCTCACGAGTTCAGTAATACCAAAAGTACCAAAATCGGACCTCAAATGGTCTCTCAAATCACCACTCATAACTGTCCAATTAACCCCCAATTTACCACTGATTTTCCTTCAAATTTCATGCTTATAATGGTAAAAATTACCATAATAACAAGCTTAAGGACCAAAGGCCTTACCTCAATGAATCCCTCTGAAAATCTCCTTTGAAAATGCCCTCCAAATCTTCATACCGAATGAAAAATTGAGAGAAAAGGTCAAAAATCGCAAAGGGTGGGATTTATAGTTTCTGCCGCAGCAAAACCCCACCTGTGGTTAAATAGTCGCACCTACAGACCCGCACCTGCGGTCTGAGGTGCGCACCTGCGAACTTCACTTAAAACACCAGGGCCACACATATGCGAGAAATTCCGCATCTGCACAATTACAGGTGCGACCAGGACCTCGCTTCTGCGATCCCAGCCTGCCCCTCTCTTGGCCACATCTGCGGCTTCCTATCCACTCCTGCGTGCCCGCACCTGCGGTCCCCTAACCGCAGGTGCAGTTATGACAGCAATAGAACTCCTTCAGCTGTTAAACTCAACTAAAAATCACCCGTTAACCACCCGAAATCACCCCGAGCCCCCGAGACCTCAACCAAAGGCACGAGCAAGTCATATACCACCTTCCAAACTCTTACCAATCCTAAAAACACCTAAAACAACATCGAAACATCGAATTAACCATGGGTTCAAACCTAAAAACTCTAAAGACTTCTGAATTCCGCTTTCGATCAAAAAGTCTATCGAACCTCGTCCGAATGACCTGAAACTCTGCTCACACATCCCAAATGACACAACGGACAAACTGCGACTTCTGGAACTCCATTCCAACCCCGATATCAAAATCTCACTACCGAATCGGAAACTTCAAAAATTCAACTTTCGGCATTTCAAGCCTAATTAAGCTACGGACCTCCAAAACACAATCCGAACACGCCCAAAAGCCCGAAATATCCAACAGAGCTAACGGAACCAACAAAATTCCATTTCGAGGACGTCTTCACACTGCTCCAACTACGGTCCAAATTCTAAGGCTTAAGCTCTCTTTTAGGGACTAAGTGTCCCAAAACACTCCGAAACTCAAAACCAAACATCCCGGTAAATCAAAATAGTAGAAACAAATACAGGGAAAGCAGTTAATAGGGGATAAAGGTGTTAATTTTTAAAACAATCGGCCGTATCGTTACAAGACCTGATCGGTATGATGATGGTGGCAATACTAATCCATTGGTACCACCCTTTTCAATATTCAATCAATCTGGAAAAGGCGGTCCAAAAACGTAGTCCAACATGATTTTTGACTGCGATAGAGATAAAGTTAGCTACAACACATGTTCTACTTAATTGTATGGAGGTTCAACCTTATTATATGTAAGTACATATTTATATTGCCGACTTACATTCAAGATCGATTATCAATTATATTAACTAATAAAAGTTTCAAATCTATCAAACAGTTGGTTTGGTTACATATCGGCATGAGCATGTTTATCCTAGGTTTGCAGAATGGTTTATACACTTTGTAAGATTAGTGAAGTTTCTACAATGTAAATTATTATCGGTTGTACATACTTTTTAAATTATACTTAACTGTTATATATTGGGTTCATTCTAAGTTCATAATCCAGGTAATGGTGTAAATGGTCCATTTGGCGTGACATTGCTTGGGGACCTAGCCCTAAGGTCAGAATAATGTCTAAGTACTTCGTCCATGGGTACACGTTTCATTTAGAAGAATGGTCCAAAGACAAAAAACCAATAATAGTAGCGTGTGTATGAAAGTTGATGGTGATGATTATTATGGTGTGCTTCAAGAGATATTAGAACTCGAGTATAGTGTTGGTTGGCTGAAGAAAAAGTTGGTACTCTTTCAACGTAAATGGTACAATCCTACACCTACTAGAGGTACAATAGTGCATCTTCAATATAAAATAGTTGAAATGAAGCACACGGGAGATATAGACTCTATGACCCAGTTATCATAGCACAAAATATAAAACGGGTGTATTACACACCTTATCCTTTGTGCAAGAAGAAGGTTGCATGACGGGTAGTAATAAAAACAAAGCCCAAAGGTAGAGTTAAGATCAAGAATGCATTAGATTTAACGTACCATAATGACATTTCAAGTGTTGAAGCAATTGTGGATGATGAATTAGAAGGTAAATTACAGGGTAGTGAAGCCTTCAGTTCTTAAATCAAATCAAAGTGAGTATGAGGAAGGAATATCTATGTAAAATAAGGGTGGATATTCAGTGATGAATATGAATCAAGCAAGGATGAAGAATTATATTATGAAAATGAAAAAAGCGATGATGAAAATGAATATGATCAATATGAAGAAAGCGATAAAGATTGAGTTGTTTGTGTGTTTTATGACTTGTTTTGATTTCTTATGTTATTCCTTATATTATTGTTTTATTTTTGTATCTTATTGGATTTTATATATGTTCTTTAATTGTTATAATATGTAGAAGAATTGATTTATATTATTACCTGTTATTTTTTTATTATTATATTTGTTTTACTTAAATTACACATATGGCTTCTATGGGAAAAGAATCGAAATAATCTAAGAAGAAAAAAATTACTTTGCCATCTACAAGTGATCACATTCCTTCACATATGCCTAGTATGAGTCCTCCTCCTAGTTTTCCTCGTCCTTCTCAGTCGACGACTTCATTACCACCTGAGTTTTTTAGAGCCTCCCCATTACAATATTATTCCATGTACACCAAGGGTGGTTCAGCCTCCACTACCATTAATTTTATGCCCATGCCTACTTTGCCACCTTTAAGTCATCGTGTCCCTACTGGTCACCATAATGGCTCACCATTGATTCCACCCCAGGGTGGGCATTACAGTCAGCATGATGGTTCGTCTTTTGTGCCTTCATTATCGTCCACTACACTATTATCTCCATCATCATCTACTCCTAGTATTTCTAGACTGGATAATGAAGGATCTCCGGCGGCTACATTCCCATCTACTAGTACTGCTTCAGTTGCTCCTTCACGGAGATAGTATGCTAGTGGGATTGTAAAATATAATTATTTGCATTGAATGATTATCATACCTCATGGGAACGGGTATGTTTTCAGTACTTCATTAGAGGCTTCATAGACTAGAGTAACAGTTAGACAGAGTTTCAGGCTTTTCATGTTAAGCTATGTTGGCTGCAAATATGTTTTGAAATTGTATTAGTATTTTCGCACTTTGATTTATATCATCCAAACTTTCAGAATATCAGCATGTGTTAGTTTATCTTCTGCATTCAGTATGTTATGATATCACATGTTGATTCAGCCAGCCAGTTGGTTCGCTTAGTCACATGTAGTTAGGCACCGAGTGTCGTGCTACGTCCAGGCCCAGGTTCGGGGCCTAACAGATTGGTATTGGTATTATTATTATTAAATTATTATATTTCCTTCTTCCGCTTTATTATTTCCGTTGTTTATATAATGTTAATTCACAATTGTTAAAGGATTAAAATGCAAAAGGTAAAATATTTGGTATGACTGGCTTGCCTAGCTTTCACTAGTAGGTGCCATCAGGACTCCCGAGGGTGGGAAATCCGGGTCGTGACAAGTTGGTATCAGAGCTCTAGGTTTGCTTAGGTCTCACAATTCACGGACAAGCTTGGTAGAGTCTGAGGGATCGGTACGGAGACGTTTGTGCTTATCCCCCAGAGGCTTCAGAGTTAGGAACAGTTTCACTTCTATTCATCTCTGTCGTGCGGTTTGGTTTCTCAATGCTAATTGAATTTCTACTATGTTCTTTCGCAGATGGCGAGAACACGTGCTTCCTCATCCACTGATCAGTAGTCCGAGCCCCCAGCAGCAGCTCCCACGAGGGACAGAGGGAAAAGCCGAAGGCTGTGCTAGAGGTCGAGGCATGGGCAGAGCTCAGCCCAGAGTAGCAGCACCAGCGGCGGAGCCTCAACTTGAGTTTGATGATGAGGTTCCAGCCCAGACAGTTCCGGTTGGACCAGCTCAGGTCCTATAGGGGTTCATTGCTACCCCAGTACTCCAGGATGCTCTGGTCTGTCTAGTGGGCCTTATGTAGAGTGTCACCCGGGCAGGCTTACTTCCTATAGCACCAGCCGTCTCTCAGGCTGGGGGAGGAGCATAGACTCCCGCTACCCACACTCCGGAGCAGATGGATCTCCAGTTTCAGACTCCAGTAGCTCAGCCAGTTGGAGCAATTCAGCCAGTTGTTGTAGCTCAGACCGGTGATGGAGCAGTTATGTTTGCCAATGCTTTGTGGAGGTTGGACAGGTTCACCAAGCTGTTCACTACTACTTATGGTGGTACATCTTCAGCGGATCCCCAGGATTACTTAGACATCTGTCATGAGATTTTTGGAACATGGGGATAGTGGAGACCAATAGGGTCGACATTGCTGCTTTTTTGTCTGTCAGGTTCCTCCAAGACTTGGTGGAGGGATTATTGTTTGGCTAGGCCAGCTAGGTCGCCTTCCTTGACTTGGGATCAGTTGTCTCAGCTATTTTTGGAGAAGTTTCTTCCTATCACTCAGAGGGAGGACTATCGGAGGCAGTTTGAGCGTCTCCAACAGGGTTTCATGACCGTTACTTAGTACGAGACCAGATTCATTGCTTTGGCCCGTCATGCTCTTATCATACTTCCAACCGAGAGAGAGAGGTTTATTGAGGGACTCGCTCAGCCGATTCGATTGTAGATGGCTAAGGAGACTGGGAGCGAGATTTCTTTTCAGGATGCGGCCAATGTAGCCAGGAGAGTTGAGATAGTTCTATAACAGTGTAGTGGTCAGGGGTCTGACAAGAGGCCCCGTCATTCATGCAGGTTAGTGGTGCCTCATTTGGAGGTAGGGATTCTTTTGGTAGGGACCATTCTCCTAGGCCGTTTCATTCAGCACTTCAGACTTCTCATGGTGCTTCAGATGGTCACGGTTCTCATATGCAGTATTCTGATCAGCAATCCTACCGTGCACCATTAGCTCCTATCAGAGCACCTCCTGTGAGCACCTAATTTTTGACAATATTTAATTTTTTATCACTTCTTCTATGTAAATATTTTAGGGGTTTTAACCTACAAATTTTAGCTTTGTTATACTTTTTATTATAGGGTAAAAATACAAAATTTTAAAAGGTGAATTATTACTATTAATATTATTTTATTTTTATTTTTATTTTAAAATAATAAAAACAATTCCGAAAAATATTAGTTTTTTTTAATTTTCAGGAGTGATTTAAAAAATAAGAAAAAGGGAAGTATTGAATAAAAAAATAAAAGTAAAAGTAGGTGAAATTCTCTTTTAAAAAGTAAAAGAAAGTAGAAAATTAAAAATATAAAAGTAAAGTTTTGTGAAAATTTAAAAAAAAAAAGTAAAAGAAAGTTGGAATTAAAAAATAAATATAACGGTATCTGAAAATTAAAAAAAAATTAAAGTAAAAGAAAGTAGCATATTTAAAAGAAAAGCAAAAGAAAGGGGATTGTTTTTTAAGAAAAGTTAAATAAGTGGAATTCTCTTTTAAAAAGTAAAAAAAGTGGGATTTTTAAATAAGATAAAAGTAATTAAAGTTGGAATTTAAAAAATAAAAGTAAAGAAAGGTGGGATTTCTTTTTATAAAAAATAATAAAAGTAATTTGTAACTGGGATTTCTTTTAATTAAAAATAATAAAATAATAAAATATTTTTTTTTAAAAAAAATCTGAAAAAATTTCGAAACTTTTGCTATAAATAGAAGAGAAAATTTGAAAAAAAAAAAGAAGAGAGGGGGAGGAGATAAATTTAGGTTGAAGGTTTTCATTAAATATTTCTTTCAACATTTCGGGCCTTGAATCTTGGGTTTAAAGAAGAGTTGATAAAGATTTTGTTGTTGCTGCTGTATTGACTCTACAACTTTCAGATTTTATTCATTTGAATTCGCTCTCTTGTAGGTATGTAATTCAAGCTCTTGAGTTAAAAAATGTCGGAGCATCTTTATTGAAGCAAAAGTAAATTGATTTGGTTCTTTTGATAAAGTTTCTTTCGTATTGGATTTGTTCGCATGAATGATGTTTCTTTGATTGAGTGAATTGAGATTTGCAAATGTTAACGTTATTTTAGTATGTTCATGACTCTGTCTCGTTTTTTTTTTCTTTATTTTTATTTTTTATTTTTCTTGGATCATGACTTGTAACTAGCAGGTATTGTTTTGTTTATATTTAGATTTTAAGATCATGTAGCACCATGTTCGTATTTTGAAATTTAAAGAAGTATGTGAAGTTGAACAATTTGTCAACGTTAAGATGTAAAAAAATAGATTGCGTTAGTGGAATGATCTAATCTTCAATTTATGTTATTGGCTGCATATTTTCTTAAATTAACCATGTGAAGATTCAACTTCTTCTTCTTCAAAATGGTATTGTAGAAGTTATAGTGGTGATACTACAACTTTCTCTTTAGCATAGTGTTAAATAAATTAATCACTTTACGTGTTCTTTGTTATAATCAAGTTTAAAATGCATTTTTATATGTCCATGTTTGTTTTGTTCCTTCTAGTTCATCCGAATAGTTCTCGGCATGATTTTTTCTTCTTTTTATGCTCATATGGTCATTTAAGATTCATTATTTTGCTATAAAATTTTGTTAGTTTCTTTCTAGAATTTGAAATCGAAAGTCGGTCTTTTGAAGATGATATGGAGATGAACCCAAAGTTGGCACCTGTCTTTTGTTATTTTCACATAAATACCAACTCCACCTTTCTGAATTGTAGTATGCTATAACAAAAGGCTCCAGTGATATACATGTAGCTAACCCATTTCTTTAGGTCTTTTGTACTTATCAATTATACCACTCCATCCACAATAAAACCTCAAAATGCATGGCCCTCATTTAATTAATTTTAAATCCGTAGAATTCGAGGCATGCTATTTAGCGTATTTTCTATGGCCCTCGCAAAGTTGAAAATGCGTAGTTGCTTTAGGCGCGTAATTTAAAATTACCTTCCTAAACTCGGGTGTGCATTTCATGTGACCCAAATCAAAATCCAAACAATGTTAAGTAAAATGTGTCGTGGACCGCGGGTGCATTTATGTGACGTGGTTCAAGATATATTTTAAATGACGTTGCAATCTTCCTAAAAAATGAATAAGAGTGGTTAATAAGTTAAAATTTAACCATAGGCTAAAACATTTATTAAAATCAGATAATATGCCAATTATAACAGTTGAGCGACCGTGCTAGAACCACGAAATCGGGGAATGCCTAACACCTTCTCCCGGGTTAACAGAATTCCTTACCCAGATTTCTGTGTTCGCGGACTGTAAAACAGAGTCAATCTTTTCCTCGATTTGGGATTTGAACCGGTGACTTGGGAAACCATAAATTATCCCAAGTGGCGACTCTGAATTTTTAATAATAAATGAATCCCGTTTCGATTGTCACTTTAAGTTGGAAAAAACTCCCTTATACCCTTTCCTGGGTGTAGGAAAAAAGGAGGTGTGACAGCTCTGGCGACTCTGCTGGGGAAAAGAACCCAAAATCTCTGGTTCAGGGTTCAGAATTCGAGCTTAGAATAATTGTTATTATTTGGCTTTATTTATTATCTGATTTTATTACATGTTTGGGCCTAATGTGCTAAATGTTGCTTTTACCGCTTTGATATTATCTGAACTGTATATAAATTGCTACGAAACCCTTCTCTTCTCATCTTCGGGGATGTGCTCGCTGGTCGAGACTCCCTATTCTGTTAGTGTCATATCTTGAAATAAGAAAGAGGCTCGGATAAGTTACTAAGCCGGATGGCCTTTTAGTTCCCGGTACGTAGCCCCCTCCTCGGCTCGAGTTGTCCACTCGGGTACACAAGTCTAGAACAAATACCCAGGTTTTGAACCTAGAATAACTCAGCCGCATGTCGGATGCCTAGTAGGAACGTTTGTTTGCATCATGTGCATTTGACTTTAGAGACTCAACACAGGGGTTGGGTCTGTCTAGGACAGGTGTACCTGAAATGAAAAGACCATCTTGATGCATCCTATGTGCTACATGTTGCATTTATTCAAGGGTAAAAGGGTCATTTGGCGGACCAATGATAGTTGAGGGCAAATGAAAAAAAAAGAGAGGGTGAAGTGTGAGGAAGAAGCGAGTAGGGCCCAATTATATTTTTGTTACATTTTATTAAGAAAAAAAGAGCATGGAAACTTCAAAAAGATTTTGCACTTTTTATCATTTTTTCAAAAATCAAAAATCAAAAAAAAAAGGGAAAAAGAAAAAGAAAAAAAAGAAGAGTTTACATGTTTCATCATTTTTTTTAAAAAAGATAAAGAAAAGAAGAAACAAATATTTTCTCTAAATTAGTTGTTATTTTTATTTCTTGCCCGTATCCAATTTGCCCGAACTACGCATACCTGATTCTCGTCTTTCGGGGCATGATACGTAGGCAACCCACATAGGGTCCGGTCTTCCTAGTAAATCTTAGGTTCTTGTCTTTGCAGGGTCATAGCCAAATTTTGCACTTCTACCCACCTTTTGGTCAAATAAGCCATTTTGCAAAAATAGCCCCAATCATGTCTTGCATGTGTCTTAGGGATTATTATTGTCTCACATAGTGCTAGTTTAAGTTTTCTCATACAAGTGTGGATCTACTTACTGGATTTTGAGCATGACAGATATCCCAGGATCATTGCATTCAGGAGCTGCTCGAGGAGCCATTTTATGTTTTTGAGTCAATTATTTTTGTTTTGTTTTCCAGTCTTGTATAGTAGTATTTAGTCTTTTAGGTGATGTTAGAGTTTGTAATAGTCAGGTTAAGTTTGCCGAGTCTTTTGTTATTGTATTTCTTATTTTGTATGTGGAAATGTGTTACAAGTCGAAAATCCAGAAGAAAAAAAAGAAGAAATTTTGCATTTTTGTTATAAGAAATAAAAACAAATCTCCTTTGAGATTGTTTTTCCTTTAGGCAATTAATATCTAGGACTTAAAATAAATTGTTTTTATATTTTCTCTACTATATTAGGACCAAAATTTTAAAAAAAAGAGAATTTTCTTTTAGTACTTCTTTAAAATCCTTCTTTAAGGTATTAATTCCAAAATCCAAAAAGATTTTCTTTTGAGGTGTTTCTTGGGGAAATTAGTGAAAAATAAAAAAAATTCTTTTTATTTTCATTAGAACTTTAGGATATTGTACATGGAAAAAAAATATACTTTATCCTTTGTTTATCATTAGAAATTCTTCTTTAGGCAATCAAAATTGAAATCCAAAAAATATTTTGTTTTATCTTTTCATTGCTTGTTTCGAAACCTTGCATCAGAATATCAAATGAAAATTCTAAATATTTTTCTGTGGTTCACTCTTTAGATTTTCTTCCTAAAAAAGGAATCAAAAAATATCTTTCTCTTCTAGAGTTTTTCCTTAATAGAATATTTGTTTCAAAGAAAAGAAAACAAATCCGTTAAGCTTGAGTTTAAAATAGGTTATAGAACATTAAGTTTAGAAAATTTTAAAAAAAATGATTTGCTTCATTTATTTCTCTTTTCTCAGCAGAGTAGTCATTAAGGTAAAAAGAAAAGAAAAAGAAAAAGAAACAGAGAACGTCAATTTGTTTCCTTTATTCCCAATATTCCCGAACTACGCAAAGATCTAATTCATGCGGCGTCATGATACGTAAGGCAACCTACATAGGGTTCGATCGAATCAATTTTTATTTATTAAAAGAAAAAAAAAGAAGAAAAAAAGAGAGAGAGAAAACAAAAAAAAAGAGGTGAAATTATGGGATGTGAGAAATGAGAAGGAAGAAAAAAGAGCGATAATCAGAAAGAAAAAAAAGGGAAAGAAAATTAGTAAGCTAAGAAGTGTGAGGAAAGAAAAGTAAAGAGAAGATTCAAATGGACAAATTGGGATGATGCCAAGTGACCTTATGACCCTCGAAGTCATTCTAGAACCGTTAATTATGGCTAGGTGCATGGCACGCAATGTGATATTTTTGTTGTTAAATACCCTAACGCTAACGTGATGGCCTCATTTTGTTATATTCATAGCAGAAGGGTGGTTGGTTTGTGGTTTTTAAAGTGGTAACTCTTCTCTACAACACAAAGTCAAAAGGCAATGGCAGACAATAACAGAACTGAGTTGGTTGATACTGGTGCCCAAAAGGAGTTGGTTGAACAGGACAATGGATTGGTTGAAGAGGTAAAGATGTTAAGACAACACATGGCGGACATGTATCAGGCTTGGATGACTGGGAAGGCACCACCCCCGCCACCACCTAGCTTCATAAATACTACCCTTACCCAAACACCGGTCACAGTTCCAGATGATCCCCCATACTCTCCAGATCCACCCGCTTATCATGGCTTTCCCAACCACCCTAGTAGCTCCATCACTCATCTTCCAATTACTTTTCCCAAAAATTGCCCTCCGGCCTTGTCCACCATCCCCAACAATGAATGCCCACTCAAAGCTCATGATGCCCAATATTACCCCTCAGAGGTTGCCCACAAGGTTCCCAGCTCATACAAGCAGGGTCCGCGGGATGGGCCTCATGTTGTAAATGAAGAGTTCACAGGAAGAAAAGGGCGATACGGGATGCCCAGGAGGCTGAAAGGCATAGAACAGTCCCTAAAGAACAAGCAAGGAATGGGAGACCAGGGTAGCATGTCTTACAAAGAATTGTCTATGTCCCCCGACGTTCGTCTGCCTGCTGGGTTTAAAGTGCCAAAGTTTAACTTGTATGATGGGTGTGGGGATCCGGTAGCCCATTTGAGGGATTATTGTAGTGAAATGAGAAGTGTTGACGAGAAAGATGATTTGTTGATGACGTACTTCAGTGAGAGCCTGACTGGGGCAGCTTTGGAATGACATAATCGTCAAGATATTGGTAAGTGGCCTACATTGGGTGACATGGCTCAAGATTTTATTCGATACTTTCAATACAGATCAGGTGTTACCCCAGACCGCTCCAACCTATCTAAAATGGAAAAGAAGCAAGAGGAAAGCTTTAGGGAGTTTGGGCTCAGGTGGAGGGAGCAAGCAGCTCGAGTCAATATCCCGATTGGTAAAGAAGAAATGGTTGAGCTTTTCCTACAAGCCCAGGGGCCCACCTACTTCAGTCATTTGATCCCAGCCATGGGGAAGCCTTTCAATGATGTGTTAAAAATGGGGGAGGTAGTATAAGAGGGAATCAAGTCATGCAAAATCATGAGTTGTTCGAAAAACATTCAGAACATCCAAGTAAGCTTGGGTGGAAGAAAGAGAAACAGAAAAGATGATCCAATGGGCTTTCCCGATCAACACTTCCAGCCTCGACATCGTCCCCGTGGATATCCTTATGCACCAGATGATCCTCCCCAGTGCCACTTCTCTCCACAGAACTTCCAAAGTCATACATCACTCTCCCAGTACCCAGCTCCACAAAATGCCTATCCACCTCCACGAGCCTATCAAAAACCCCTTGGATCAGGTTTCCGGACCAATCAAGCATTTAACAATGAGAGGTTGCTGAAAAAAGAAAAGGTTTTCACCCCATTGGGAGTGTCATATGCCAGTTTGTTCCAAAAGTTGAAGCAACTGGATTTGTTGAAGCCGATTAATATAAAAATGTCAAACCCTCTGTCAAAGAAGTTTGATTTTTCTGAAAGGTGCACATATTGCTCAGATGCCTCGGGGCATGACATAGAGAAGTGTTGGAATCTGAAGAAAGCAATTCAGAAGCTTATTGATGCAGGTATCATTGTCGTGCAAAATCCAGATGCAGCAGACACTAGCCAAAGTCCATCGCCTGCTTGCAATGAGACGGATATGGTGAGTATGATTTGTTTTGAAAAGGAATATGAAGATTCTTCTAAGATCCTCGAAGGCCCACGTGCTGCAAAGTTTTCAGTGCTATCAGAGGTTGATCTTAAGAACGAGCCAGCAAAGGGAACCCTAAAGCAATTTGTTAAGAACAATGTGATGGAAGTTCGTGAAGGTCCTAGTAATGTTGATGCAGAATTCAATGGCTAAGATGCCGAGCTTGGCAATTGGAGAGGCGCTCCTGCCTTGGTTAGCCAGGGAGGAGTTTTGGTGGTTTATTTTGTTGTCATTTCTGTTGTCCGGGTTATTTCAAGGTTGTAATCCAAATATTGTCTTGTGACTCAAACCCTTCTATCCTCTTATTTTGCCTAGTTTGTTTAGTCTAGTAGCCTGCTTAGTGTTTTCTAGGTTTGTTCTAGGTTTGTAACCCCAGTCTAGTTTGTCTGTTTTGTTGTCCAAATCCTTTCACCATCTGTCTAATGCAAGTTTCTGTTTTCTGTTATTTCTAGTCATTTTTGTTTAGTTCTCTTTTCCTTTTATAGTCCTTTTTCCGTTGACTCTAGTGACGTGACATGCACGCGTAATTCTCAGCCTGGTTTTAAAAGTCAGTTTAATCACGAAGCAATGAAACAATGTTGAAGATGTAAGGACATTTGGGGGAAATAAGTAAAGGCATTTTGATATCACTTCAAGCCCGAATTGTGTGAAACTGGGGCAGATAGAACATAAAGAACCCCTATTGAAATACATGTTGCCGCATCAATTTGAAGATAAAAGCAAGTTTGCCCCAAATTTGTAGGGGGACGTTCGTGGTAATGAGAGTGAGAGTGTTGTCCAATGGTGCTTTGTATATAACAAATGTAGAAGGCGAATGTGTGGGTATGGTCATCAAGTCTGGCGCAACCAAAGTGTTGTTTGTACTTGGCATGTTTTGAAGGCTGGAATGACGAAGGCATTTTGTTCTGCTATCTAAACACTTTATCCCTCGTCACCCTTTTGAGCCTTATTTATTTTCTTTCATACCCCTCTTTCGGAATCAGTAGCGAATATCAGAAACACAAGAATGAAAGATAAGAAAAGGAAGAAAGAAAAAGAGAAAGAAAAGGAAAGAGAAGGAAAGAAAGAAAAAGAGAAAAAAAAAAAGAAAAAAGAAGAAAAGAGAAAAGAAGAAGAAAAATAATAAAAAGAAAAAGAGAAAAGCAAAAGAGAAAAAAGAGAGAAGAAAGAGAAAAGAGAAAAAAAACACAACAAACAAAGTAATTTCTATGACATGAACTACGTTCGACCTGATTCCTTTTAAGGAGACGTAGGCAGCCTCATGGTTCGGTCCCATCAAAATAAAAATCCAAAAGTCCCCAAGCAAAGAAACTGGGGCAGAAGTTGTGTTTGTTGTAAGAAATCTGATTCCAAAAGTTGTAATTTTAAACCCATGTCGAAACTGTTTTGAGCCTTTAATACCCTTTCTTTCTAACCCTATCCAAAAGCCCACATTACGGTCCAAAGAAAGACCTTCCGACCAGTCTTTGAGAGATGCCAAGTCGAGCAAATAGAGGTGATTCATATCAGGGTAACACTCTGGTCCAAGCAGGAAAAGTAATGAAAATGAGAGAGTTTTATCGGTGAAAACCATCATAGGCACCGTAAGGCAACGGGAGTTGAGAGAAATATAAATGAGAGAGTCTTGTTGGTGAAAACCTTCAAGGGCACCTTGAGGCGACGAAAGTTGAGAGAAAAAATCAAATGAGAGAGGCTTGATGGTGAAAACCCTTTGGGCACTACAAGTCAAATAAGGATTGTAAATCAGATTGGATAATCAGAGCATTGAAGCCCAATTTCACGGCTTAGAGGGTACAACAATAGTTGAACATCAAACTTGCTTGATAGAATAGGCCACAGGTGCATGTCATGGTCGTTAGAGTTGGTATCCAATCTGATAGGTTTCTCCTTTGTAGTTTTCTTGTTAGGAATCATTTCTTTCCCTTGTCCTTTACTCTATTTCTTTTGTCGTGTTTTCTGAGTCTGTTTGGTCAAAACAAGTGAGAAATGACTTCAAAAATTTCCACCAGCTTTCCAAGTGCACAAAATGAGATCTGGCTAGCACATCAAAGCGTCATAAGTCAGGAAAGAACAACAAGCGCACTGAGCTGGTAACAATCAACATGCGTTGGGATCTATGTGAAATACAAGGGACAAAAAAGGTGGTAAACCAGTGACAAGCAAGATCTTCCATGCATAAATCAAAGCTATCATGGCAAGTGATGGAGCAATAGACCTCAAGACCAAGGCCAGTGATTTAAATCAGGAAAGAACAACGTACGTATTGAAGTTGGTAATAATCAATATACCATGGGGATCATGTGAAACACAAAGGTTTGGTAGATGTCAGTTCATGAGCAATGCAACAGATAGAAGGTATTGGGTCTGAATGGATCAGAGGTATTTTTTGTGATAAGGGTGACAGAGAAAGTGGCCAGTCAATAAACAGACAAGGTCTTTCAAGTTGAAACCAAAGTTATCATAGGAAGTGAAGGAGCAATCGCCCTCAAAGTCAATGCCACAATCCAACCACCATATTTATAAACTCACAAGTTTTCTTTGTTTGAAACAGGGACAAAAATTGTGTCCAAATCAAAGCTTGGAAGTTTGATATTTTTCAAGTGTCATGCCAAAATTTTGTCAGCCCAAAGGCGGTTTGAGAATGGTAAAGGAAAATTTGTTCGACCTGTAGGAACCCTCCATGAGAAAAAGCATGGTTCAGAGGAAAGGAATTTTTTTCGTTCTACATAGATCCTCCAGAAAGAAAGCATGGCTCAGGTAAGTTCATTCTCGGCTTTTCAGGACCCTCTTGGACAATGTGATTTAGTTCTAAGACCTTCATAGAAAATAAGATTTAGCATAAGTTTTACCTTTAGGAAATAAGATTTAGCTTTGAAATTGTCACTCTTAAGGTGAGATTTATTTTGAAATTTTTAGGACCCTCCTGGAAAATGGGACCTAGTTTAAAATTCAAAAAAATCATGAGTAGCAAGATCTAGTATAAATGTACCCCAAAAGAATATAAGTTGGCTTTAAAGCTTTAATTGTTAGGATAGGATTTAATTTGAAGTTTTCAGGACCCTCCTGGAAAATGGGACCTAGTTTAAATATCGAAACAATCATAAGTAGCAAAATCTAGCATAAATGTACCCCAAGGAATATAAGTTGGTTTTAAAGTTTGCATGTTTGAGATAGGATTCAATTAGGAGTTTTCAGGACCCTCCTGAATAATGGGACCTAGCTTTAAGATTTCCATTAACTAGGTTTAGCATAAGTTTTGTTGTAGGGTAATATAATTTAGCCGTGAAATTGTCACTCTTAAGATAAGACTTGATTTTTGATTGTCAGGACCCTCCTGGATAATAAGACGTAGTTTAAAACTGGCTTGCATAACAAGATTTAGCAGAAGTAACACCTTTAGAAGATATAACTTAGATTTAAAATTGCCGTTTAGTTAAGAGTTGTGAGGACCCTCCTGGATAATGGGGAGTAGTTTAAGACCCTCTTAGATAACAAGATTTAGCGGAAGTCATACCTTTAAAAGATATAGCTTAGACTTAAAATTGTCGTTTAGTTAAGAGTTGTCAGGACCCCCTGGATAATGGGACCTAGCTTTCAAATTCTTAGTAATATGATTTAGTTAAACACTCACAGATGTGCCCAGCTACCAAACTGGGGCAGAAAATTTTCTTTTGTTTTGTCTATTTTTGTTGAAATCAGGTGCCTATCTGAAGAACAGGGAGAGCAACACGGATGTTAAAGATAAGAGCGTGACCAAGTACTAGCAATCAGACGTTCACCTGGAGAACAAGGAACAACAGTTGAAGTATCAGTAATCAGGCGTCCACCTGGAGAACAAGGAACAACAATTCAAGTTTCAGCAATCAGGCGCCCACCTAGAGAGCAAGGGAATACAATTCAAGTTTCAGCAATCAGGTGCTCACCTGGAGAGCAAGGGAGTACAGTTCAGGTTTCAGCTTTCAAGTTCTTAGTAATATGATTCAGTTTAACACTCACATATGCGCCCAGCTACCAAACTGGGGCATAAAATTTTCTTTGTTTTGTCTATTTTTGTTTAAATCAGGGACCCGCTTGGAGAACAGGGAGAAGCAGTTCAAGTTCAGCAATCAGTAACCCACCTGGAGAATAAGGGAATACATTTCAAGTTCAGCAATCAGGAGCTCACCTGGAGAACAAGGGAATACAATTCAAGTTCAGTAATCAGGCGCCCACCTAGAGAGCAAGGGAATACAGTTCAAGTTCAGCAATCAGGCACCCACCTGGAGAGCAAGGGAATACAATTTAAGTTTCAGCAATCAGGCGCCCACCTGGAGAGCAAGGGAGTACAGTTCAAGTTTCAGCTTTCAAGTTCTTATTGATATTTGGTAACATGATTCAGTTTACACTCACATATGTGCCCAACTATCAAACTGGGGCCGAAATTTTTCTTTGTTTTTGTCTATTTTGTTGAAATCAGGCGCCCACCTGAAAAGCAAGGGAATACAATTCCAGTTTTGGCAATCAGGCGCCACCTGGAGAGCAAGGGAATACAATTCCCGTTTTGGCAATCAGACGCCCACCTGGAGAGCAAGGGAATACAATTCCAATTTTGGCAATCAGGCGCCCACCTGGAGAGCAAGGGAATACAATTCAAGTTTTAGCAATCAGGCGCCCACCTGGAGAGCAAGGGAATACAGTTCAAGTATTGGTAATTAGGAGCCCACCTGAAGAACGAAGGGAAGCAGTTCAAGTTTCGAGAAAAAGCAGTGCAAGTATTGGTAATCAGGAGCCCACTTGGAGAACGAAGGGAAGTAGCAAGGTTCAAAGAAGTTCAGCAATCAGGAACCCACCTGAAAAATGAAGGGAAGCAGTTCAAGTTTCGAGGAAAAGCAGCGTAAGTGTTGGTAATCAGGAGCCCACCTGGAGAACGAAGGGAAGCAGCAAGGTTCAAAGGAAGACAACAATTAGGAGCCCACTTGAAGAACAAAGGGAAAGTATCTCAGAATGCAATTCAAGTCAGCAACAAAGGAATCTCACTCAGAGAGTACAAGTCAGCAGGGCAGCAGAAACTGCAAGTTCAAGTTTGAAGATATAGATAAGATTCTTGTAATTCGTATATCATAGTTTAGTCTGGTTTCTTTTATTTTGTCACGGTGTAATAAGGAGTTCAGTAAGCAGAAATAGCAGCAAAATCACAGCTCTTCGGTAGTACTAGCTACCAAAACTTCCTGAACTACACGCGACCTGATTCCCCTATAACCCGGGATATGTAGGTTGTCCAAAACCAAGACTCGGTTGCACCCTTTCTCTTTTCTCTTATCCTTATTTCTTCCCTTTTGAATAAAAATATGTTCAAAAATTAGTCACATGGCTCACTTTATCTTTGCTTGAAAACTCTTCATGTTTCCAAGCAAAGAGGGGCAGTTGTGAGCACCTAATTTTTTAGAATATTTAATTTTTTATCACTTCTTCTATGTAAATATTTTAGGGGTTTTAACCTATAATTTTTAGCTTTGTTATACTTTTTATTATAGGGTAAAAATACAAAATTTAAAAAGGTGAATTATTACTATTAATATTTTTATTTTTATTTTTATTTTAAAATAATAAAAAAAATTCCGAAAAATATTAATTTTTTTTTAATTTTCAGGAGCGATTTACAAAATAAGAAAAAGGGAAGTATTGAATAAAAAATAAAAGTAAAAGTAGGTGAAATTCTCTTTTAAAAAGTAAAAGAAAGTAGAAAATTAAAAAAATAAAAGTAAAGTTTTGTGGAAATTTTTTAAAAAAAATAAAAAGTAAAAGAAATTTGGAATTAAAAAATAAATATAAAGGTATCTTAAAATTTAAAAAATTTAAAGTAAAAGAAAGTAGCATTTTTAAAAGAAAAGCAAAAGAAAGTAGATTGTTTTTTTTTAAGAAAAGTTAAATAAGTGAAATTCTCTTTTAAAAAGTAAAAAAAAGTGGGATTTTTAAATAAGATAAAAGTAATTAAAGTTGGAATTTAAAAAATAAAAGTAAAGAAAGGTGGAATTTCTTTTTATAAAAATAATAAAAGTAATTTGTAAGTGGGATTTCTTTTAATTAAAAAATAATAAAATAATAAAATATTTAAAAAAAAACTGAAAAAATTTCGAAATTTTTTGCTATAAATAGAAGAGAAAATTTGAAGAAAAAAAAAGAAGAGAGCGGGAGGAGAGAAATTTAGGTTGAAGGTTTTCATTAAATATTTCTTTCAACATTTCGGGCCTTGAATCTTGGGTTTGAAGAAAAGTTGATAGAGATTTTGTTGTTGCTGCTGTATTGACTCTACAACTTTCAGATTTTATTCATTTGAATTCACTCTCTTGTAGGTATGTAATTCAAGCTCTTGAGTTAAAAAATGTCGGAGCATCTTTATTGAAGCAGAAGTAAATTGATTTGGTTCTTTTGATAAAGTTTCTTTCGTATTGGATCTGTTCGCATGAATGATGTTTCTTTGATTGAGTGTTGAGATTTGCAAATGTTAACGTTATTTTAGTATGTTCATGACTCTGTCTCGTTTTTTTTTTCTTTATTTTTATTTTTTATTTTTCTTGGCTCATGACTTGTAACTAACAGGTATTGTTTTGTTTATGTTTAGATTTCAAGATCATGTAGCACCATGTTCATATTTTGAAATTTAAAGAAGTATGTGAAGTTGAACAATTTTTCAACGTTAAGATGTAAAAAAAATAGATTGCGTTAGTGGAATGATCTAATCTTCAATTTATGTTATTGGCTGCATATTTTCTTAAATTAACCATGTGAAGATTCAACTTCTTCTTCTTCAAAATGGTACTGTAGAAGTTATAGTGGTGATACTACAACTTTCTCTTTAGCATAGTGTTAAATAAATTAATTACTTTACGTATTCTTTGTTATAATCAAGTTTAAAATGCATTTTTGTATGTCCATTTATTTTGTTCCTTCTGGTTCATCCGAATAGTTCTCAGCATGATTTCTTTTTCTTTTTGTGCTCATATGGTCATTTAAGATTCATTATTTTGCTATAAAATTTTGTTAGTTTCTTTCTAGAATTTGAAATCGAAAGTCGGTCTTTTGAAGATGATATGGAGATGAACCCAAAGTTGGCACCTGTCTTTTGTTATTTTCACATAAATGCCAACTCCACCTTTCTGAATTGTAGTATGCTATAACAAAAGGCTCCAGTGATATACATGTAGCTAACCCATTTCTTTAGGTCTTTTGTACTTATCAATTATACCACTCCATCCACAATAAAACCTCAAAACGCATGGCCCTCATTTAATTAATTTTAAATCCATAGAATTCGAGGCATGCTATTTAGCGTATTTTCTATGGCCCTCGCAAAGTTGAAAAATGCGTAGTTGCTTTAGGCGCGTAATTTAAAATTACCTTCCTAAACTCGGGTGTGCATTTCATGTGACCCAAATCAAAATCCAAACAACGTTAAATAAAATGTGTCGTGGACCGCGAGTGCATGTATGTGACGTGGTTCAAGACATATTTTAAATGACGTTGCAATCCTCCTAAAAAAATGAATAAAGCGGTTAATAAGTTAAAATTTAACTATAGGCTAAAACATGTATTAAAATCAGATAATATGCCAATTATAACAGTTGAGCGACCGTGCTAGAACCACGGAATCGGGGAATGCCTAACACCTTCTCCCGGGTTAACAGAATTCCTTACCCGGATTTCTGTGTTCACGGACTGTAAAACAGAGTCAATCTTTTCCTCGATTCGGGATTTGAACCGGTGACTTGGGACACCATAAATTATTTCAAGTGGCGACTCTGAATTTTTAATAATAAATGAATCATGTTTCGATTGTCACTTTAAGTTGGAAAAAACTCCCTTATACCCTTTCCGGGGTGTAGGAAAAAAGGAGGTGTGACACCTCCTATTCAGAGCTATTCTCATGGTCAGCCGGCCCGCCAGGGTCAGTCTCAGTTCCCTCAGCCGCAACACTCAGGTAGATGCTTTGAGTGCGGTGAGTATGGTCATATCCTGAGGGCTAGTCCGAGATTAATGGGTGTTCAGACACAGTAGCAGGGTTCCCGTGCTATGGTTCAAGCACCAGGTGTTACACCGCCCGCTCAGCCAACTAGAGATGGGGGTAGAGGTGCTAGAGGTGGAGGTAAAGGTATTAGAGGTGGAGGTCAGACTGCTAGAGGTGGAGGTCAGCCAGTGGGAGGCCATCCCAGGGACGTAGCTTAGAGTGGTGGGGCCTAGCCACGATGTTATGCTCTTCCAGCCAGACCCGAGGCTGAGGCCTCCAATGCAATTATCACAGGTACCGTTCTGGTCTGTAGTAGAGATGCTTTAGTTCTATTTGATCCAGGGTCTACATACTCCTATGTGTTATCTTATTTTGCCCCGTATTTGGTCATGCCTAGTGATTCCTTGAGTGCTCCTGTTTATGTGTCTACACCGGTGGGTTATTCCATTGTGGTAGATCGTGTCCATCGTTCATGTATAGTTGTGATTGGGGGTATGAGACTCGAGTAGATTTGTTACTTTTGGATATGGTTGATTTTGATGTCACATAAGGGATGGACTGGTTATCACCTTACCACGCTATCTTGGACTGTCATGCCAAGAATATAACCTTAGCCTTGTCGGGTTTACCTCGTTTAGAGTGCAGAGGGACTCATAGTCATTCTACACGTTGGGTTATCTCATATGTGAAGGCTCGGTGTATCGTCGAGAAGGTGTGTTTGGCCTATTTGGCATATGTTCGTGATTCTAGAGCTGAGGTTCCTTCTATGGATTTTGTGCCTGTTGTTTGTGAGTTTCCTAAGGTATTTCCTTCAGACCTACCAGGTATTCCACCCGATAGGGATATTGCCTTCTGCATTGATTTGGCTCTGGTCACTCGGCCCATTTCTATCCCACCGTATCATATGGCCACTCCTGAGTTAAAAGAATTGAAGGAGTAGTTGAAAGACTTGCTTGATAAAGGCTTTAGTAGACCTAGTGTCTCGCCTTAGGATGCGTCAGTGTTGTTTGTTAAGAAGAAGGATAGATCGATGAGGATGTGTATAGATTACCGGCAGTTGAACAAGGTTACAATCAAGAATAAGTATCCATTGCCGAGAATTGATTATTTGTTTGATCAGCTTCAAGGTGCCAAGGTATTTTCGAAGATTAACTTGAGATCTGGCTACCATCAGTTGAGGATTAGGGCATCTGATGTCCCTAAGACAGCTTTCCGTACTCGGTACGGGCATTATGAGTTCTTGGTGATGTTATATGGGTTGACAAATGCCCCAGCAGCTTTTATGGATTTGATGAACCGAGTGTTCAAGCCTTACTTGGATTCATTCGTGCTAGTCTTCATTGATGACATTTTGATCTATTCCCGTAGCCGGGAGGATCATGAGCAACATCTGAGAGTGGTTCTTCAGACTTTGAGAGATAGTCAGTTATATGCTAAGTTTTCGAAGTGTGAGTTCTGGTTGAGTTCAGTTGCATTCTTAGGTCACACTGTTTCAGCTGAGGGTATTCAGGTGGATCCGAAGAAGAAAGAGGAAGTTAAGAACTGGCCTAGACCCGTGTCAGCTATAGAGATCCGCAATTTCTTGGGTTTGGGGGGTTATTACCATTGGTTTGTGGAGGGGTTTTCATCTATTGCAGCTCCGATGACCAGGTTGACCCAGAAGGGTGCCAATTTTAGGTGGTCGGACGAGTGTGAGGCAAGCTTTCAAAAGCTCAAGACAGCTTTGACTACGGCGTCGGTGTTGGTTTTGCCCACAAGTTCAAGGCCATATACAGTGTATTGTGATGCATCTCGTATTGGAATTGGTGCGGTGTTGATGTAGAATGGCAAGTTCATTGCTTATGATTCGCGATAGTTGAAGATTCATGAGAAGATTTATCCAGTTCATGATTTGGTGTTAGCATTCATTGTTCACGCATTGAAGATTTGGAGGCATTATCTGTATGGTGTGTCATGTGAGGTGTTCACGGATCACAAGAGTCTATAGTATTTGTTCAAGCAAAAGGAGCTAAATTTGAGGAAGAGAAGGTGGTTGGAGCTATTGAAAGACTATGATATCACCATCTTATATCACCCGGGAAAGGCCAATGTGGTGGCCGATGCCTTGAGTAGAAAGTCAGCCAGTATGGGCAGTCTTGCGTATATTCCGGTCGGTGAGAGATCGCTTGCTTCTGATGTTCAGGCTTTGGCTAATTAGTTCGTAAGGTTGGATGTTTCTGAGCCCAGCTGTGTGTTAGCTAGCAAAGTCGCTCGTTCTTTATTATTTGAGTGTATTGGAGATTGGCAGTATGATGATCCTCATTTGCTTGTCCTTAAATACACAGTGCGGCACGGAGGTGCCAAGCAGGTTACAGTTGGAGATGATGGAGTTTTGAGGATGTAGGGTCGAGTTTGTGTACCTACTATGGATGGACTTCGAGAGTTGATTCTAGAAGAGGCCCATAGTTCCCGGTACTATTTATCCAGGTGCCACTAAGATGTATCAGGGTTTGTGGCAGCATTATTGGTGGAGGAGGATGAAGAAGGATATTATTTCATATGTGGCTCAGTGTTTGAATTATCAGCAGGTAAAGTACGAGCATCAGAGATCTGATGGTTTATTCCGGAAGATTGAGATTCCTGAGTGGAAGTGGAAATGTATCACTGTGGACTTCGTTGTAGGACTCCCACGGACTCAGAGGAAGTTCGATGTAGTGTGGGTTATTGTTGATAGGCTGACCAAGTCAACACATTTCCTTCCTGTGGCAGTCTCCTATTCCTCCGAGAGGTTAGCTGAGATCTATATCCGGGAGATTGTTCGTCTTCATGGTGTGCTCGTGTCTATCATTTCGGACCGAGGTACGCAGTTTATCTCAGATTTCTGGAGGGCAGTTCAGCGTGAATTAGGCACGCGGGTCGAGTTGAGCACAACATTTTATCCTCAGACGGACGGGCAGTCCGAGCGTACTATTTAGATTTTGGAGGATATGCTGTGATCTTGTGTCATTGACTTTGGAGGTTCGTGGGATCAGTTTTGCCTTTAGCGGAGTTTGCCTACAACAGCAGCTAGCAGTCGAGAATCTAGATGGCTCCTTATGAGGCTTTATATGATAGGCGGTGTTGGTCGTCGGTTGGATAGTTTGAGCCGGAAGAGGCTCAGTTGTTGGGTACGGATCTAGTATAAGATGCCTTGGACAAGGTTAAGATTATTCAGGATAGGCTTCATATAGCTCAGTCTAGGCAAAAGAGTTATGCCGAGGTTCATGATGTGGCATTCATGGTCGGCGAGTGGGTGTTTGCTTCGAGTGTCGCCTATGAAGGGTGTGATGAGATTTGGGAAGAGGGGCAAGCCTAGCCCTAGATTTATTGGCCTGCTTGAGATTCTTGATCAAGTGGGAGAGGTGGCTTATAGACTTGCGTTGCCGCCGAGTTTACCAGTCGTGCATCCAGTATTTCAAGTGTCCATGCTTCGGAAGTATCACAGTGATCCATCCCACGTGTTAGACTTCAGCAGTGTCCAGCTGGACAAGGACTTGTCCTATGAGGAAGAGCCGGTAGCTATTCTAGACCGGTAGGTTCGTCGGTTGAGATCGAAGAGTTTCCCTTCTATTCGTGTTCAGTAGAGAGGTCATCTTGTTGAGGCAATGACCTAGGAGTCCAAGTCTGATATGCGGAGCCGATATCCCCATCTTTTCTCTGACTCAGGTACTTCTTTTCTATGTCCGTTCAAGGATGAACGGTTATTTTAGAGGTGAAGAATGTAGGTCATCACTTGTGTTACAAGTAAATTCTGTGTTCTGAGGCCTTAAAAACCTCTTTTGTCTCACCTCGATATGCGTGCATAATTCGGGCACATTTTCGAAAAGTGTTTTTGTGAAAACTAAGTAAAATAAGGAAATTGGCTTTTAAAATTGAATAAAGTTAACTTTGGTCAACATTCTTGGTAAACGGACCCTGACCCGTGATCTGACAGTCTCGTAGGGTCCGTAGTAAAATTTAGGACTTGGGCATATGCCTGAAATTGAATTCCGAGGTGCCAAGCCCGAGAAATGAATTTTTGAAAGAAATTGTTTCATTGAATATATAAGAGTTGTTGGAAATGAAAAGAGGTTTGAAACTGATGGTATAGGGTCCGTATTTTGGTTCCGGAGCCCGATACAGTTCTTATATGATAAATAAGTTAAATCTGTGAAGTTTGGTAAGAATCGGAGTTCGTTTAGTAGAAATCAGACCTTAATTTGAGAAATTGGAAATAATAATGTTCTTGAGTGATTTCATGAATTTGAGGCTTAATTCATAGTTGTTGATGTTATTTTGATGATTTGATCGTACAAGCAAGTCCGTATGATATTTTTGGACTTGCATGTATGTTTGGTTTAGAGCCCCGAGGGCTTTGGTTCGAACCTCGGGTTTTGACCATGTGGGCCCGGGGTCGATTTTTGACTTTTTGGGGAAATCTTTAGAAAACTTATGTTCATGCATTAGAATTGATTCATTTAGCATTTATTGATATCGTTAAGTAAATTGTGGCTAGATACAAGCGAATTGGTAGTGGAAACAAGAGGTAAAACAATAGTTGAGGCTTGAATTGTGTTCGTGACATTGAAGTAAGTGTTTGGTCTAACCTTAGCTTGAGGGAATATGTATTGTGCTTTAATTGCTATGTGCTAGTGTAGTGTACGACGTATAGGTGTGGTGACGAGTATCTATACGTCGTTGTCAAGCATGCATGTGAGTCTTAAATTGTAATCGTTGTGTTCTTGATAAATACTACAAATGCCTAAGTTGTTGATTCTCTGTGTTGGGTAAGAATTATGATTCTCCTCGTGGTATATGATTGTTGTTGAGTATTGGTTCCAGTTGAGGTTTCATTTGTGAAGTTAAATGTTGGTATAAGTTTGGTTATAGCTGATTCCCTTGTCGGGACATATTTAATTCTTACTGTTGGTTCCCTTGCCGGGATGTGCTTATTCTCAGAGTTGATTCCCTTGTCGGGACATTGTTGTTTCCTTATTGCTCCCTTGCCGTGATTTATTTGTGATTGGTGTTGAATTGTATATTGGGATCGGGTTACACGATGCAACAATATTATTTTGGATCGGGTTGCACGTCGCAACATGGAGTAATAAGGGAGTACAGGAGGGGATATATGATTGGATGGGGTCGCATGCCGCAACAGTGTTATATGATTTGGATCGGGTCGCGCGCCACAATAATAAATAATAAAAGTGGATATTGATTTGTTACCGTTTCCTTATTCTTACTGATGCAAACCTTAAAATGTTCTTTATGTTTTTCTCCTAAGTTACTATTGGTACTTGATATTCCCTCGCAGCATGTTCCCCTTCCCATCTTTAACTGCTAGTTTCCGTTATATTTCTCGCCGTATATGCTTTAACTGCACGGGTTTATTTGGTAGTCTTTTCCTTGCCTCGTCACTAGTTCGTCGAGGTTAGGCTCGACACCTACCAGCGCA
Organism: Nicotiana sylvestris; assembly: GCF_000393655.2. Taxonomy (NCBI): domain Eukaryota; kingdom Viridiplantae; phylum Streptophyta; class Magnoliopsida; order Solanales; family Solanaceae; genus Nicotiana; species Nicotiana sylvestris. The sequence goes on along the minus strand of NC_091063.1, from coordinate 40,167,738 downwards.
TGGGGTTGGTTGTGCTGATACTACACTCTGCACTGTGTGCAGATCTCGGTACTGAAGCATACGGACCTTAGCTAGGGGTAGCTGCCTTCAGTCCATCAGGAGACCCGAGGTAGACTTGCAGGGGTCTGCTGGCCTTGGCGTCCCCTTCCGATCTAGTTTTTCTTCTGTTCTTTACTATTTCAGAGACAGACAAGTAACTATTTTGTTCGGACCCTATTTGTAGTATTCCTAGATAGTCTGTAAGATTGTGACACCAGTTCTAGGTAGCTTATGTTTATTGATTGGTATCAGTATTATTATTAAATTGTTACATTTCCTTCTTCCGCTTTATTATTTCTGTTGTTTATATAATGTTAATTCACAATTGTTAAAGGATTAAAATGGAAAAGGTAAAATATTTGGTATGACTGGCTTGCCTAGCTTTTACTAGTAGGCGCCATCAGGACTCCCGAGGATGGGAAATCCGAGTCGTGACAAGTTGGTATCAGAGCTCTATGTTGCTTAGGTCTCACAATTCACGGACAAGCTTGGTAGAGTCGGAGGGATCGGTACGGAGAGGTCTGTGCTTATCCCCTAGAGGCTTCAGAGTTAGGAACAGTTTCACTTCTATTCATCTCTGTCGTGTTGTTTGGTTTCTCAATGCTAATTGAATTTCTACTATGTTCTTTCGTAGATGGCGAGAACACGTGCTTCCTCATCCACTGATCAGCAGCTTGAGCCCCCAGCGGTAGCTCCCACGAGAGGTAGAGGGCAAGGCCGAGGTAGGGGCAGAGCTCAGCCTAGAGCAGTAGCACCAGCGGCGGATCCTTAGGTTGAGTTTGATGATGAGGTTCCGGCCCAGACAGTTCCGATGGGACCAGCTCATGTCTCAGAGGGGTTCATTGCTACCCCAGTACTCCAGGATGCTTTGGTCCGTCTAGTGGGCCTTATGGAGAGTGTTACCCGGGCAGGCTTACTTCCTGTAGCACCAGCCATCTCTCAGGCTGAGGGGGAGCACAGACTCCCGCTACCTGCACTCCGGAGCAGATGCCTCCCCAGTTTCAGACTTCAGCAGCTCAGCTAGTTGGAGCAGTTTAGCCAGGTGTGGTAGCTTAGACCGGTGATGGAGCAGATATGTCTGCCGATGCTTTATGGGAGTTGGACAGGTTCACCAAGCTGTTCACTACTACTTATGGTGGTACATCTTCAGCGGATCCCCAGGATTACTTAGACAGCTATTATAAGGTTCTTCGAAACATGGGGATAGTGGACACCAATGGGGTCGACTTTGCCACTTTTCGTCTGTCAGGTTTCGCCAAGACTTGGTGGAGGGATTATTGTTTGGCTAGGCTAGCTGGGTCGCCTGCCTTGACTTTGGATCAGTTCTCTCAGCTATTTCTAGAGAAGTTTCTTCCTATCACTCACAGGGAGACTATCGGAGGTAGTTTGAGCGTCTACAGTAGGGTTCCATGACCGTCACTCAGTACGAGACCAGATTCATTACTTTGGCTTGTCATGCTCTTATCATACTTCCCACTGAGAGAGAGAGGGTGAGGAGGTTCACTGAGGGACTCGCTCATCCAATTCGATTGCAGATGGCTAAGGAGACTAGGAGCGCGATTTCTTTTCAGGATGCGGCTAATGTGGCCAGGAGAGTTGAGATGGTTCTATCACAGGGTAGTGGTCAGGGGTCTGACAAGAGGCCCCTTCATTAAGGCAAGTTTAGTGGTGCCTCATCTGGAGGCAGGGATTCTGTTGGTAGGGGCCATTCACCCAAGCCGTTTCATTCAGCACTTCAGACTTCTCATGGTGCTTTAGTTGGCCACAGTTCTCATATGCAGATCAACAATACTACCGTGCACCATTAGCTCTTATTAGAGAACCTCCCATTTAGAGTTATTCTCATGGTCAGCCGGCCCGCCAGAGTCAGTCTCAGTTCCCTCAGCCGCAGCATTCAGGTGGATACTTTAAGTGCGGTAAGTATGGTCATATCCGGAAGGCTTGTCCGAGATTAGTGGGTGTTCAGTCGCAGCAGCAGGGTTCCCGTTCTATGGTTCAGGCACCAGGTGTTTCACCGCCTGCTCATCCAGCTAGGGGTGAGGGTAAAGGTGTTAGAGGTGGAGGTAGAGGTATTAGGGGTAGAGGTTGGGCCGCTAGAGGTGGAGGCTAGCTAGCAGGAGGCCGTCCCAGGGATATAGCTCAAAGTGGTGGGGCCCAGCTCCGATGTTATGCTCTTCTAGCCATGCCCGAGGTTGAGGCCTCCAATGCAGTTATCACAGGTATCGTTCTGGTCTGTAGTAGAGATGTTTTAGTTCTATTTGATCGAGGGTCTACATACTCCTATGTGTCATCTTATTTTGCCCCGTATCTGGTCATGCCTAGTGATTCCTTGAGTGCTCATGTTTATGTGTCTACACCGGTGGGTGATTCTATTGTGGTAGATCGTGTCCATCATTCATGTATAATTGTGATTAGGGGTCTTGAGACTCGAGTAGATTTGTTACTTTTGGATATGGTTGATTTGGTGTCATATTGGGGATGGATTGGTTTTCACCTTACCACACTATCTTGGAATGTCATGCCAAGACTGTGACCTTAGCCTTGCCAGGTTTATCTCGTTTAGAGTGGAGAGAGACTCCTAGTCATTCTACCCATAGGGTTATCTCATATATGAAGGCTTGGCATATGCCGAGAATGGGTATTTAGCCTATTTTGCATATGTTCGTGATTCTAGTGCTAAGGTTACTTCTATGGATTCTGTGCATGTTGTTCGTGAGTTTACTGAGGTATTTCCTTCAGACCTGCCGGGTATGCCATCCGACAGGAATATTGACTTCTGCATTGATTTGGCTCCGGGCACTTAGCCCATTTCTATCCCACCATATCGTATGGCCCCGCCTGTGTTGAAAGAATTGAAGGAGTAGTTGCAAGACTTTCTTGATAAAGGCTTTATTAGGCCTAGTATCTCACCTTGGGGTGCGCCGGTGTTGTTTGTTAAGAAGAAGGACGTATCAATGAGGATGTGTATAGATTACCGGAAGTTGAACAAGGTTACAATCAAGAATAAGTATCCATTACCGAGGATTGATGATTTATTTTATCAGCTTCAAGGTGCCAAGGTATTTTCGAAGATTGACTTATCTGGCTACTATCAGTTGAGGATTAGGGCATCCGATGTCCCTAAGACAGCTTTCTGAACTTGGTACGGGCATTATGAGTTCTTGGTGATGTCATTTGGGTTGACAAATGTCGTAGTAGCTTTTATGGATTTGATGAACCGAGTGTTCAAGCCTTACTTGGATTCATTTGTGATAGTCTTCATTGATGATAGTTTGATCTATTCCCGCAGCGGGGAGGAGCATGAGCAGCATCTGAGAGTAGTTCTTCAGACTTTGAGAGATAGTCGGTTGTATGCTAAGTTTTTGAAGTGTGAGTTCTGGTTGAGTTCAGTTGCTTTCTCGGGTCACGTTGTTTCAACTGAGGGTATTCAGGTGGATCTGAAGAAGATAGAGGTAGTTAAGAACTATCCTAGACCCGCGTCAACTATAGAGATCCGGAGTTTTTGGGGTTTGGCAGGTTATTACTGTCGGTTTGTGGAGGGGTTTTCATCTATTGCAGCTCCGATAACCAAGTTGACCTAGAAGGGTGCCCAGTTCAGGTGGTCGGACGAGTGTGAGGCGAGCTTTCAGAAGCTCAAGATAGCTTTGACTACGGCGTCGGTATTGGTTTTGCCCATAGGTTCAGGGCCATATATAGTGTATTGTGACGCATCTCATATTGGACTTGGTGCGGTGTTGATGCAGGATGGCAAGGACATTGCTTATGCTTTGCGACAGTTGAATATTCTTGAGAAGAATTATCCAGTTCATGATTTGGAGTTAGCATCCATTGTTCACGCGTTGAAAATTTGGAGGCATTATCTGTATGGCGTGTCATGTGAGGTGTTCACGGATCACAAGAGTCTACAGTATTTGTTCAATCTGAAGGAGCTAAATTTGAAGCAGAGAAGGTGGTTGAAGCTATTAAAATACTATGATATCACCATCTTATATCACCCGAGAAAGGCCAATGTGGTGGTCGATGCCTTGAGTAGAAAGTCAGCCAGTATGGGCAGTCTTGCGTATATTCCGATCGGTGAAAGACCGCTTGCTTTGGACGTTCAGGATTTGGCCAATCAGTTCGTGAGATTGGATGTTTCTGAGCCTAGCCGTGTGTTAGCTTGCACAGTCGTTCGTTCTTCATTATTTGAGCGTACCCGATATCGGCAGTATAATGATCCTCATTTCTTGTCCTTAGAGACATAGTGCGGCATAGAGGTGCCAAGCAGGTTACAGTTGGAGATGATGGAGTTTTAAGGATGCAGGGTCAAGTTTGCGGGCCTAATGTGGATAGACTTCGAGAGTTGATTCTAGAGGAGGCCCATAGTTCCCGGTACTCTATTCATTCGGGCGCCGCTAAGATGTATCAGGATTTGTGACAGCATTATTGGTGGAGGAGGATGAAGAAGGATATTGTTGCATATGTGGCTCGGTGTTTGAATTGTCAGCAGGTAAAGTACGAGCATCAGATATCTGGTGGTTTATTCTGGAAGATTGAGATTCCTGAGTGGAAGTGGAAGCGTATCACTATGGACTTCCTTGTTGAACTCCCACGGACTCAGAGGAAGTTCGATGCAGTGTGGGTTATTATTAATAGGATGACCAAGTTAGCACATTTCCTTCCTGTAGCAGTCTCATATTCTTTTGAAAGGTTAGCTGAGATCTATATCCGGGAGATTGTTCCTCTTCATGGTGTGCCCGTGTCTATCATTTCGAACCGAGGTACGCAGTTTACCTCATATTTCTAGAGGGCAGTTCAGCGTGAATTGGGCACACGGGTCGAGTTGAGCACAGCATTTCATCCTCAGACGGACGGGCAGTCCCAGCGTACTATTTAGATTTTCAAGGATATGCTTCGAGCTTGTCTCATTGACTTTGGAGGCTCGTGGGATTAGTTTTTGCCTTTAGTGTAGTTTGCCTTCAACAACAGCTACCAGTCGAGCATCTAGATGGCTCCTTATGAGGCTTTATATGGTAAGCGGTGTCGGTCGCCGGTTGGATGTTTTTAGCCGGGAGAGGCTCAGTTGTTGGGTACGGATCTAGTACAGGATGCCTTGGACAAGGTTAAGATTATTCAGGATAAGCTTCGTACAGCAGAGTCCAGGCAAAAGAGTTATGCCGACCGTAAGGTTCGTGATGTGGCATTCATGGTCGGTGAGCGGGTGTTGCTTCGGGTGTCGCATATAAAGGGCGTGATGAGATTTGGGAAGAGGGGAAAGCTTAGCCCTAGATTCATTGGCCCGTTTGAGATTCTTGATCGAGTGGGAGAGGTTGCTTATAGACTTGCATTACCGCCGAGTTTACCAGTCGTGCATCCAGTGTTTCATGTGTTCATGCTTCAGAAGTATCACGGCGATCCATCCCACGTGTTAGACTTCTGCATTGTCCAATTGGATAAGGACTTGTCCTATGAAGAAGAGCCGGTAGCTACTCTAGACCGGCAGGTTCATCAGTTGAGATCAAAGAGTTTCCCTTCTGTACGTGTTCAGTGGAGAGGTCGGCCTATTGAGGCAACGACCTGGGAGTTCGAGTCCGATACGCAGAGTCGATATCCCCATCTTTTCTCCGACTCAGGTACTTCTTTTCTATGTTTGTTTGAGGATGAACGGTTATTTTGCAGGTGGAGAATGTGATGACCCATTTGGGTCATCACTTGTGTTACAAGTAAATTTTGTGTTCCAAGGCCTTAAAAACCTCTTTTTGTCTCACCTCGATATGTGTGCACAGTCCAGGTGCATTTCTAAAAAGCGTTTATGTGAAAACTAAGTAAAATAAGAAAATTGACTTTTAAAATTGAATAAAGTTGACTTTGGTCAACATTCTTGGTAAACGGACCCGGACCCATGATCTGGCAGTCTCGTAGGGTCCGTAATAAAATTAGGGACTTGGGCATATGCCCGGAATTGAATTCCAAGGTCCCAAGCCCGAGAAATAAATTTTTGAAAGAAATTATTTACTTTAAATTATAAGAGTTTGTGGAAATAAAAAGAGGTTTGAAATTGATGGTATCGGGTCCGTATTTTGATTTCGGAGCCTGGTACAGGTCTTATATGATAATTAAGTTGAATCTGTGAAGTTTGGTAAGAATCGGAGTTCATTTAGTATAAATCGAACCTTTATTTGAGAAATTGGAAATTTTAAGGTTCTTGAGTGATGTCATGAATTTGAGGCTTAATTCATAGTTGTTGATATTATTTTGATGATTTGATTGCACGAGCAAGTCCTTATGATATTTTTGGACTTGCGTGCATGTTTGGTTTGGAGCCCTAAGGGCTCGGGTGAGTTTTGGATAGGTCGCGAAGTGAAATGGGACTTAGGAAAACTGCTGTTATGTTACAAGTCAGCAGGCTTCGCAATTTTGAAGCATGGCTCGCAAATGCGAGCTCGCATTTGCGAAGAAATGTCGCAATTGCAATGATGGACTGGGGTAGGGAACCTTCGCATTTGCGAGGTTTTTTGTCGCAAATGCGACCTTAGCAGGCACCACAATTGCGAACAGTTGTTCGCATTTGTGAAGAAAGCAGAGGTAGGCCTTCATTTGCAATTGCGAAGCTTTGGCAGCAATTGCAAGTTCGCATTTGCGAACAGGACATCGCAAATGCGATATCTGCGCCTGTGCAAATTATAACTTAGCCGAAAATTCTTCATTTTTCAAACTCTCTCAAACCCTATGCTCTCTTGGGCGATTTTCCAAAAAAAGTTCTTCTCCAAATCGATTGTAAGTAATTTCTAACTCATTTTCTTTAATCTATAACATCTTTTCACATTATTTCAACTCAAAATCAAGGGTTTTCATGGAGGGAATTGGGTGTTTTGGGTAGAACATAGGATTTTCAAATTTTGGGGATAAGGACCTCGATTTTGAGGTCCGATTTTAAAACAAATTATATATTTGAGTTCGTAGGTGAATGGGTAATCGAGTTTTTTTATCGAACCTCGGGTTTTGACCATGTGGGCCAGGGGTCGATTTTTTATTTTTTAGGGAAATCTTTAGAAAACCTATTTTCATGTATTAGAATTCATTCATTTAGCATTTATTGATATCGTTAAGTAAATTGTGGCTAGATACAAGCGAATTGGTGGTGGAAATAAGAGGTAAAGAGATAGTTGAGGCTTGAACTGTGTTCGTGGTATTGAGGTAAGTGTTTGGTCTAACCTTAGCTTGAGGGAATAAGTATTGTGCTTTAATTGCTATGTGCTAGTGTAGTGTACGACGTATAGGTGTGGTGACGAGTATCTATACGTTGTTGTCAAGCATGCCCATGAGTCTTAAATTGTAATCATTGTGTTCTTGATAAATACTACAAATGCCTAAGTTTTTTATTCTCCGTGTTGGGCAAGAATTATGATTCTCCTCGTGGTATATGATTGTTGTTGAGTATTAGTTCCAATTGAGGTTTCATTTGTGAAGTTAAATATTTGTATAAGTTTGGTTATAGCTGATTCCCTTGCTGGGACGTATTTAATTCTTACTGTTGGTTCCCTTGCCGGGATGTGCTTATTCTCATAGTTGATTACTTTGTCGGGTCATTGTTGTTTCCTTATTGCTCCCTTGCCGGGATTCATTTGTGATTGGTGTTGAATTGTATATTGGGATCGGGTTACATGCCGCAACAATATTATATGAGATCGGGTTGCACGCCGCAACATGGAGTAATAAGGGAGGACAGGAGGGGTAGGGTTGCACGCCGCAACAGTGATATATGATTGGGTCGGATTGTACACCGTAACAATGATATATGATTTGATCGGGTTGCACGCCGCAAAAATGATATATGATTGGATCGGGTTGCACGCCGCAACAGTGTTATATGATTTGGATCGGGCTGCGCACCGCAACAATAAATAATAAAAATGGATATTGATTTGTTACTGTTTCCTTATTCTTACTGATGCAAACCTTAAAATGTTCTTTATACTTTTCTCCTGAGTTACTGTTGGTACTTGATATTCCCCCGCAGCATGTTCCCCTTCCCATCTTTAACTGCTAGTTTCCGTTATATTTTTCATCGTATATACTTTAATTGCACAGGTTTATTTGGTAGTCTTGTCCTAGTCTCGTCACTACTACGCCGAGGTTAGGCTCGATACTTACTAGCACATAGGGTCGGTTGTGCTGATACTATACTCTGCACTGTGTGTAGATCTCGGTACTAGAGCATACGGACCTTAGCTAGGGGTAGCTGCCTTCAGTCCATCAGGAGACCCGAGGTAGACTTGCAGGCGTCTGCAGACCTTGGCGTCCCCTTTCTATCTAGTTTTTCTTCTGTTCTTTACTATTTCAGAGACAGACATGTAACTATTTTGTTTGGACCCTATTTGTAGTATTTCTTTATAATCTGTGAGATTGTGACACCAATTCTAGGTAGCTTATGTTTATGGATTGGTATCGGTATTATTATTAAACTGTTATATTTCCTTCTTCCACTTTATTATTTCCGTTGTTTATATAATGTTAATTTACAACTGTTAAAAGATTAAAATGGAAAAGGTAAAATATTTGGAATGATTGGCTTGCTTAGCTTTCACTAGTAGGCGCCATCACGACTCCCGAGGGTGAAAAATCCGGATCGTGTCATTTCTAAACTAAACCTATCTGATACTCCATTTTGCACAACTTGTTCTTATTTCACTTTATTTAATTTCTAAAATAAACTTATTATCTCATTTGACCCCTTATTTTATTTTAGATTATTATTACGGTTATCTGGTATTAAATATATATTTCTCGATCACTTTAATTGATATTTGACACGGTTACAATGTGCCTGGTAGCACAGGGGCCTTGTCGTGCGAAAGTGATTGTTATTATGAGCACAAGGTGCTAGACGTGATGATTTATAAATGGACTTATGATTTGTGGTTACGAGGTGTGGTGCCTCAGGGTAATTCTTGTTGCCAGTCCATGCGTTGGGAACGATTTGATTAATTGAGTTGCCATCTGTTTTGCTTGTTTGAGTTCATTCATATCTCCTCGGTGTTCAAATTATGTTGCTACTTTATTCCCGTCTACTACTCGTTGTTACTTGTGTTTCCATTATTTTCATTGTTGGTTGTAAATCAATAATTCTTCCACTATTAGTCTCACATTGATGTTCTTTCCATTATTAGATTTATGTTATATCTTGCACATGTTTATATGTCTAGTAGGTGTCTTGACCTGGCCTCGTCACTATTCTACCGATGTTAGGCTTGATACTTACCGGGTACCATTGTGGTATACTCATACTACGCTACTGCATATTTTTGTGTAAATCCAGGTACTTTTGATCGAGTTGGCTTTGAGACTTATGTCTGCGCAGCTGGAGACTTCAAAGTATACATGCTTGACGTTCGCAGGCCCCCTAGTCACCTTCTATTGTCTTTCATTTTCACTGTTTACTATTATTTCGGTACAGTGATGTACTTTATTATTCCTAGTTACTCTTATAAAAGCTTATGACTTGTACTATCGGTTTTGGGATTGTATGATTGATATTGGTTCAGTTATGTTGTTTCTGTTATTAATTAATATATTGCAGTTAAGTTAGTTAAATTTCGTTAATTCTCAGCATGTGTTAGGCTTGCCTAGTCCCAGTGACTAGGTGTCATTGCGACTACCTAAGGTGGGTTTTTGGGGTCGTGACAGGTCAGAACATTTACATACAAGAATAAATAACGATTTAAGTTACCGGCCAAATCGGTCGGAACATTAATTATATAATTTATTTTTATTATTAATTGTGCGACAGATCCGATCACAAAATTGCCGACCAAAGTAGTTGCAAATCTTCATTTTATCCGGTCAACTATACATTTCCCTATTGCGACCGATTCCGTTGTAAATATTTTATGACCATCATTTTCCCGACCACTTGAAATCCGTCGAAAATAAGAGATTTCCAACGAATTTGATGGTTGGACATTTGACATTTTCTAGTCTTCACGAATTAGGCAAAGTAGGGCCTACGGTTTGTGTTTTACTGGTTACTGATCTCACGGCCATCGTTGGTGTGTTTTGTGTGTACACGCTTGGTGTTTTCCCTTGTGTGGTCATATTGATTTCTGACTCACATCAATTGTAGTTATCTGTTGCAGGACATTCACACTTTCATCTTTTTTGCATCTACTTATTGGGGAATTCCCCTCTTCCCTTCTAAGTTATATATGTTTATCTACCCCTTTAGATTGCTGGCTTCCCCCTCCAATTTTCAATTTTCTTATCATGTTCAGCGTTTGCTGTTGCTGAGAGAAAACCTCATCCTAGAGAGAGAAAGTGAACGAAAATTCCTGCTAAAAACCTCCTTCGTTTTAAATGAAAATCAATATTAAACATCGAAAAAAATAAGATAAAATATAAATTCATGTCAACGCTTTATTATTCACAAAGTTCATGGCATATTTTATCCCTCCTATTCCCCTAATCCCTCTCGCCGCCAGCTGATATCCGGCCAAACAAACCCCTAGTCTTTTAACTTTCTCCCATTTTTTATCCAAAGCAGTAAGAAAGCCGTTTCAAACACCACATATATCGACTCGTCGGAAAACAATGACAATAGCATCATTCTCTGTTTTTTCTTCTTTAGCAAATCGAGCGAGAGAAAAAAAAATGATATAACAGTTGATAAATTAAATACAAAATTCGTATATATTTAATACAAATTTCGAAACATACCATATTCTCAATTCATTGTTTAATAACGGTTATTTATTTTTGTTTAAATTGATTTTGCTAAATTTTGATGGTTAGGAAGAGGGTTAAGTTCAGATGTGACTGAATATAGAGTTAAAGGTTTAAAAGGTTGTTTTGATTTCTGATGAAGTTATGAGAATTTCTCTTTGATATGTAGTTTTGTAATTCAAGTGCACCTTTACTTTTTGGCTCTTTAATGTTACGGTAATTCATTCTTTACTTTCCGTTTTCCCAACAACAGAACAGGTCTAACAGTTATAAACCCGAAAATGTAGGAGAGGAAGTGACTATCAGAATTGTCTGTTTTCCACAATTTCTGCTAAAAGATATTCGTATTTCCTGGTAATTGATACAACAAGCAATAATAACGACCCGGTGAAATCCCACTACTGGCAACAGAAAAAAAATTGTTAAGCTAAAACCCATATCCAAATAATTGAAAACCATTATTGAATTCTCTGTAGAAGAAAAAGGAAAGGAGATGAGAGAAGAGAAGCATATAAGATGAAAGAAGAAAAATAGAATAGAGGGAGAGATAGAAAGATAGAAAGATATATGTGTATCAGGCGTGAGATTAGGTTACCAATTAAAGCCCTAATATTAAGGAATACTTATTTATCACTAATTTGTATATGATTAACAAATTTTATACCAAAATGTAATTATGATAAAACCTCCCTGGTGGTAGCAAATAAGTTTAGTATTTAGTATGACTAGGTAAAAATCTCTTTTTTCTTTTACATTTGTAATTTTGAATATAATTTAATGGTTCAAGCCCAATTGCCATGTATTGTACAGTTATGGCACCAGGCAACCGCTTTTAGCACCAATATTTTATATTCAGTTTTTAAAACCTACTAAATTATAGTCAGTTTCGGCAAATGTCATATAGCTCCTATTGTTATTGTTGTTGTTTCTTCTTATTTTTTTTCAAAACTTCAAGCCTGAAGTTTAACTGACATAACCTAACTTCATACACGATGATCTAAATTTTTGAACTGCCATAACCAAACTTCACACTCAAAAATCTGCGAAAGCCTAAATTAGATCATCTACATTTGAATTGCATTCAAAATTTAGAACTGAGGTTTTCACACTCGACAGTATAAAGTTTGAAACTTCAGACCTGTGATTGAAACCTTATAAACTTTGACTATTATTTAAATAAGGGTCTTAAAAATGGCTATTTGTGCATTACCCCATGTATTGTCCACTTTAACCCAACCTTTGGGCTCTTGGATAGAACTTCAAGTGTCACATGTGGTGCTCCTCACTTGCCCTGTCGGCAACATTTTTAACTGTTAACCTTAAAGTTTTGCCAATGGGGACTCAAAAGTTGAGGAGCACCCAAAAAAGTATTCTAATTTAGTAACTTTTTTTGGTTGGGGTTTAACCCAAAAGGCATATCTACGATTGAATTCCTGAATATATGGCCCCTAACTTTTCCTTTTCATTCCGATGGGATTTTCTAAGGCAAGTTTCATTGCGAATCTCACTCATTTGAAGTTCAACCATTTGCGGCTCATAGCCTATTACACCACCCTTCCTTAGAGGAATTTGTCCAACCATCATACTAGATCACTAATTAGCTTGTAATGGTCGAGACCTAATTGCCTCACATTTTAGTTGCTTTAACCCAAAAGGCGTCTCTCCAGTTGAATTTCTTAATTCACCCTTTTCTGCTCCTACTTTATCCTCACGTCTTATGTGAGATTTGTGTAAAACAAGATTCATAGCATGCATGCGCACCTCTTTCATGTTTAATTTTCGCTGATCCTTGGGATGTTACATGTAATTGCCATGTGTCTTTTTAGTAAGTCCATAAATTTTTAGAAAATCCCTACGAGAAATTATCTAGTATTGGAATAAAAACTATATCCAAGTTAAAAGGGAATAGTTATTGGAAGAAAAAATTTTATGCTAACTAATTTGAGATTGAGTCATTGTTATTGTTATCTTTGTTACCATATCTTTTATATGTTATTGGTAGATATTTCTGAACATCGGACATCTGAGGCAACTTGGTGAATTCGTTAATGCAATGTAAAGTTAGTGGGAGTAAATTTTGGCTGCACAAGATGAAAAGCTACCACACAGCATATGGCCTTAGACTGATAGATGACAACCAAATGTAGTAAAGTGTATCATGAGGTTTCCCCTACCCTTACCATAAACGAATTGAGTAATGGGTGATGGTGAATAGGACATCACATGGGAGTCTTGTTCCTAGGCGTCACAACTTCAAGAGACGCGAAAAAATAAATTCTAATAATTCAAGAGAGAGAAGTACTTTTGGATATCGAGAGACAGTTTTTTTTTTAATTTATCCATTTGATACTTGAAATTCACTAAATCAGAAGAAACATTTTAAGAGAGGTAAAACACTATCTACCAAAAAGTTTTTTATTTCTGAAATTTAAATTCAAAATTTCTGGTTAATAGTGAAGAGTTTCTAACCTATTTCGCACTCCTTGGTGATAGGCCAAAGAAGTATTAGGAAAAGGTAATTAGACATGACATGTCATTGCTTCAGCTTACTGAGGACATGACCCACGATAGGAAGGTGTGGAGGTCGAGAATTAGGGTTGAAGATCGACAGGCAGCTGTGAGTTTCTCCTAGGCTTACCAGTAGTGCTAGTACTACTTTTGTATTTTCTTATTCTTGGTTCTTTATTATTACATGTTGTGTCATTTGCTTCCGTATACTATTACATTGATGTTACTATTGTTTGTTGTTTTGTTTTTACTGTTCCTTGAGGTGAGGGTCTATCGAAAACGGTCTCTCTACCTTTACAAGGTAGGGGTATGGTTTGCTTATACACTACCGGCCTTCCCAGACCCCACTTATGGGATTACGCTGAGTTTGTTGTTACTATTATTATTGTTCCTCGTTTTCTTCCTTCAATCATCTAAAAATTCAGGGAGGAGGTGTGAACTGGATGTCATAACCCGCCACATCATCATGCTAAGTAGGTGTCACTTGGCATATATTTTTGCCATATGAAAGGGTATATAAGTTAGGGTGTTCACCCTATGTTTTCATACGTGAAAATACGCCATAAGTAAATTGATGGAAGCTCGGAAAATGAGATGTTACATCCCGCATTTTCGTATGTTAAAGTTTCGTCTTAAGCTAATCGACATAAAATCGGGAATGAGGTTATTATTATAAGCATTATGCTATTTCAAAAACGTGATGAGTAAATTCGTGAAGGAGAGAGGGTAAGCAAATCGAAGAAAATGAGTTTCGTCGAAGTTTGGCAATTTGGGATAAAATACGGTCCAAGCTGTACTACCCGGTATTTATGGACTAGTGCGATACAAGGTACCACGTGACCATAATAGTAAGGTGCACAAATTGTGTTAAAAGTGAGTAGTATTTTAAGTAATTTGAGATAATTCTTAATTATGTGGGTAATTGATTAATTATTGGATTAGTGGAAAATTACCAAGTTAATTAAGAAATTGGTAATTAATTAAAATATTGTGGATAAGCCTAAAAGGCTCCCCAACGTGGCAGCAAGATTTAGGCCAAGTTAAGTGACTCTTAAGTTCATTTAATAAGGTGGCAAGATTGGAGGAGTCTTTGTGGCCAAGTCATCCACAAAAGTGGGGCACACAACCCCCCAAATTTAAGAGACTTTCCCATAATATTAATAGTGAGATTATTATGCTTGCTAAGCTAATGAATGATATCTCAACCAAGGAGATTATATGAGATCCTCAACAAAAGGTAACGGATGAATGCTCAACAATTCGTATGAAAATGCAGCAGCATGATATCGTGATTCTAAGGAAGTATGGTACAATCTTTCTCAAGAATATCATACAGATTTTTTCCTAATTCGATTCATCGTTACATGTTCTTCACAAAAGACGTGTGTTAGAGGGATTATTAACAGAATCAGTTCACGTATATTAAGGCTATCTCTTCTTTCTTTTGGCATGATCTATATGATACAAACGAAACGAGCAAATGCACAATTTTCATAAATGACTCTATTCATATAAATATTAGAGATGCTTATGTTCTTGATTCCCATGTGTCATATTATTCTATCATCTGTTCATGGGTCTCAAAAAATACGTAAATTCATAAAGTTTACTTCATGATATTAATCAAAGGCATAAAATCTTATGACATTCCGAAAGATTTTATTGATGTATTTCTCATGCATTACATTCATTTACATTGACCCATAATCAGATGGTGTTATATACGGGTATATATATATATATATATACATATATATATATATATGTGTGTGTGTGTGTGTGTGTGTGTTTGGGAAAAGGTTACGGTGTTATATACGCACCACCACCTGATCAACTGGTATACGTTGATGATTTGCCCACAGTGGCCGAAATGATATGATGGGATGCCCTCAGAGGCTTGATGATGTTATGAATGCATATACCCATACATGGTATGACATTTATGCGCATATGCATGACATTATTATATTAAATGATTCACAGAAATATTCAGATATACATGTTGAGTCTTTTACTCCATGTTTCTCTCATGTCTATTGTTTGGTGATTTTCATTCTTTACATGCTCAGTACATTATTTGTACTGATGTCCTTTTTGCCTAGGAACGCTGCGTTTCACGCCTGCAGGTCCCGATAGACAGGTTGAAAGTCCTCCAAGTAGGCTATTAGCTCAGCGGAAGATGTTGGTGTGCTCCATTTGCTTCGGAGTTGCATATTTGGTCAGTATGATTTAGACATGTATTGATTGGTATGTCGAGCCCCTGTCCCTGCCTTATGACGTTTATGTACTCTTAGAGGCTTGTAGACCTATGTCATGTATATGAAAGATTGTATGGCCTTGTCGGCCTATGTTCAGTGTACGAATGATCATTTTGGCCTTATAGGCCCGCACGTCATATGTATAAGTCAGTATATCAAGTTGGATCGTTTTATGTCGAGTGTTCCCTCATGATTTATTCTTGTTACCTCATACGGCCCTCCTAGCCCATTTACCCATATTGATGTAATAAGAAAGATATGTTATGTTGGTACTCGGTTGAGTAAGGCACCGGGTACTCGTCGAGGACCATTGTTTTGGGTCGTGATATAGGGACTAGATCTTGGTGGAATATTCTAGAACTATAGAGAATTTCCTTGGGAAAGCTCTTGATATTTATGCACTTGTAGGAAGGTTCTAGAAAAATATAGAGGTTTCATTAGAAAGACCCTAGAACCCTATGTAATTGCTAGGAAAGTCCTTAAAAGATTCTAGTTATGTAGAATATTCTAGAGAAAGAACTTACTTGTAAAAAATAAGGGACTTATGCAACAATTAATACTTACATACTAGCCCCTAGGAGACTAGTATATAAAGGGAGTCATTCATATGTAATTCACCAAGCAAAACAATCAAGTTTTCTTTAATACAAAAGCCTCCTTCGGTAATTCTCCTGTATTCTAATATTCCTTAGCGATCTTGAGTGTAGTAAGGCTGACTTGGCATAGCAAGAACGTGAGCAAGTTGCGCAAGATCGTGAGCGAGTTGCCAAGTGCCGCACGTGCGTTTAGTTTAAGACTAAGGACGTGACACATGGTGTCAAAGCAAAAGTTATGACTAAAGGAATGTTAGAAAGAACACAAGAGATTGCTAGAAGGAAGCTTTGTAGGGAACCATAGTCGGGATTACTGATCACGCCCAACTATGCCTTATAAAAAGGACTAAGCAGTCGTTGCAAATATAATCTAGTTTATAAGTCCGGAATCGAAATCCACAGAGAACTAAGGCTTAGCTACAGTTGTTGACTATCACTAAGAAGATAAGCTCGAACGATTCCTAAGTTATAAATATTAAAGTTCTTGTATCTAAATAACTAACAAATTAAATTAGTAGATTAACAACTAAAGATACTACGGGTTGGAGAAAAGATTAAGGAGGTCTAGAATTATGATTTTCCCAATTGTCGGAATCCTTCCCGCTACGTCTTCTATAATTTTGTCTAAGTATTCTCTACCGATCATGAGCACTCTGAGTGTCGTAATTCTCTCCCGACTACGTACCTGACCGCGGACTGTTTGGAATTTGGAAAAATGTAAAACATAAAAGTTGTAGTCCTTTGAATTATCTTTCCAACCATATATTGTGGAGCCCAAATGAAGTTCTGAGCGAAAGGTTATGTGGATTTTACTAGACAGCGCATAATATGCCTACTCGATTCTTCGTTCGTTCTTAACAACCCGGCTTAATTCCTTGGGCTTTTACTCAGACTTCAAAGCTCCAAATCACTTGAATTCATTCAATAACATCTACATAGCTCATAATCACTCCTACAAGGCATAAAACACACAATTAGTGCAAAATACTAGCGATTAAAGCGCAAACTCAACTGAAGTGCATTGAATTGGAATGTAATAATCGACTAAAATATGTAATTATAGCCTATCATCAATTACCAAGGGCGTGGTACTTGCAAAAGGGACAAATGTGAAGGTCCCTAAGCAAAAGGAGTATGGCGGTGCACGGGATGCACGTGAGGTGGACGACTTACTTGGAGGATAGACAAGTACTTTGAGGTAGTCAAGGAGGATGATGAAGTTGTTAAGGTACGCAAACAACTCAATGTACTTGCCGAGGTTGTCGTGCTGGGGTGGCATCAAAAGTGTGCCAACATGGAAAAAAAGGTCTATGCAAGGTTAAGACGTGGGAGCATTTCAATAAGGGGTTGAAGAAGCAATTCTACCCGATGAATGTGGTGTATGAGGCTCGGCGGAAGCTAAGGGAGCTCCGACAAACGGCCACAATTTGGGAGTATGTGCACGAGTCACTACCTTAATGTTGTAAATCTCGTCATTGTACGAAGAAAATTCCCTCTTCTACTTCATGGATGAGTTGCGAAATTAGGCAAAGCAGGAGTTAAGAAGACATCAAGTAGCCAATGTAAAAACGTAAATGAGGCCATAGGAGTAGCCAAGTCACTTGTTGACTTCAAGATGGAGCTTGCAAAGCCCAAAGAAGGCAACGCTGAGAGAGATGAGGGAGATCATGATGAGGACAACGGGAAAGGCATAGCCGAAGTTTACAAGGGCAATGACAAGGGGCCATTCCATAACGGATAGGGGTCCAAGAGAAACGGCAGGGGACCGGAAAACGGTAGCGAGTACGTGCCTAAGGAAAGGTGCTACTTCTATGAAGGATCATATCGGGCAAGTGAATGCCCAGAGTTGGGGAAGCTTGTAAAAATGATCTGGAGCTTTGCTCAAGCACACAAGGGCCACACAGGAAGGACCGCCTGTATTAGGGGGGATGCGCTTGGAATCTAAACTGAATGTAGAGGATTCTAAAACCTATCTTAGCACCATGCAAATGGAGCATGGTGGCAACAACAAAAGTTGGGCGGACATAGTCGAAGAGGATAGCGAGTTACAAAGTGATGGCACGCTATCGGACTTCGACGATGCACCAAGCAGAGGGGTCAAGTTTGATAGCAAGGTTGTGACTACGGAGGGCAGCCAAAGAGGGAGTGCAAGCATAGACCCGATGCTTGAGAAGCTGCTAGACTTGGTTAACTCAAGGGGAGATTCGGGCCAAGAGCAAGGAGAGGCATTTGATGATCGGAGGATTGAGGCCATCATTGCTAGCCATCCAAAGTAAAAACAGGGCAAGAAGAAAAGTCACCAGTACCTTGTGACATGGAAAGGCGAACCACTTCGTAGGGCATCATGGTTAATGGACAAAGATTTCCGACGACGCCAAGGCGAGGTGCGCGCGTACGTATCGATGCTTTGTGCCGAGGGCGGCACAAAATTAGGTGGGGGGGAGTGTCATGACCCGCCATATCATCATGTCAAGTAGGTGTCGGTTGGCATATATTTCTGCCATATGGAAGGGTTACATAAGTTAGGGACTAGATCTTGGTGGAATATTCTAGAACTATGGAGAATATCCTTGGGAAAGCTCTAGATATTTATTCACTTGTAGGAAGGTTCTAGAAAAATATAGATGTTTCATTAGGAAGACCCTAGAACCCTATGTAATTGCTAGGAAAGTCCTTAGAAGAGTCTAGCTATGTAGAATATTCTAGAGAAGGGACTTATGCAACAATTAATATTTACATACTAGCCCCTAGGAGACTTGTATATAAAGGGGCACTACAACAAAACTGATATTTAGCTACGAAATTATTAGCTACGACATAAAATTCGTCACTAATAGTTTACTTTTCGTGACAAAAATTACATTTCGTCTTTAAATACATAAGCCACATACTTTTAGTGACGAAACACAATATTTTGTAGGTCCACTAAAGTTTCCCACCAAAAATTGAGTTGGCGCCAATTATTAAATAATATTAACCACGAATTTAAAATTATCAGTGACACATTATTTTGTCACTAATGATGTACCCAATTAATTGGCGAAGCATTATTTGTCTTAAAAGTAATTAAATTTTGGATACGAAAAAGTTTCGTCACAAAAAATATGTTATTACAATAGTGACGAATTAGAATTTGTAGCTAAACAACGTAAACTTTAGCCACAAAATTTTATATTTATTTGTGACCTTAAAATTTATCGCTGATCCTGCAAATAATTAGTGACAATTATTTAATTGTCGCTATTGAACATACAATTTAGTCACCAAAACTTTTTGTCACAGAATACCATTTTTAATTTGCTACGACTTTTGTAGTTGAATTGTGAGATTATTGGCTACGAATTATTTTTTTTAGTAAAAACTAAAAGATCACACTTCGTAGATAACTGTAATTCTAAAATTTTGTTCGTGTAACATACATATAATTACTTTAAGACTACTTGAAATTGAAATTGAAATAATCATCTTTGACAATTATCAAGTTCGAGAAACTAGAACTCCATTTTTTACTTATGTTAGAAATTTTAGGAGTATTTTTCGTTCTAGCACAGTTCAATTTCTTGTTGGGAAGTATAAGTTTATTTAATTTCAAGTAAGACATGAATAATTTCAAGTAAACAATTTATGCCGTGAATTTGCCTTAAGTTTCAAATTAATGTACCTTTCTTTTTATTTTGTCTTACTAAACTTTAATATTGCAAGATGATTGTTGTTTGTTTGATTAGAAGGGAACACAATTTTTATTCTAGAAAATTGCACATTATATATCAATTTAAAATATATGCCTGCAATATTGCATCAAATTATATTTCTAATTAATATGTTTCTTTTTATATTTTATTAAAAACATTTTACGGACTTATTCGTGCGATCAAATCGTCAAAATAACATCTTTAACAAAGAATTTAGCACGAAATCTTAGAAAAATCTCAAGACCTCTTAAGTTCAAATTTTCACAACCGAGGGTCCGATTCACGTCATATGAAGTCCGTTTTTAACCAAATTTTACAGGCACAACTTAAATACCATATTAGACCTGTACCGGGATCCGGAACCGAAATACGAGCCCGATACCATCAAATTCAAACATCTTTAAATTTCCAAACCTCTCATAATTTCAGTTAAACAATTTTCTTCAAAAATTCATTTCTCGGAATTCAATTCTGGGCATACGCCCAAGTCCCATATTTTCCTACGGCCCCATCGGGACCGTCAAATCATGGGTCCGGGTTCGTTTACCTAAAATATTGACCGAAGCCAACTTAAATTCAATTTTAAAGGCAAAATTAACATTTTATCCAATTTTCACATAAAAGCGTTCCAGATATACTCTCGGACCGCGCACGCAAGTCGAGGTGAGACAAAAGAAGGTTTTAAGGTTTGGAAACACAGAATGGACTTTTAAAACAAGTGATGACCTTTTGGGTCAACACAATTTCTAGAAGACCAAAAGATTTTTTAATTTTCAAATTCTAATATAAGTCCTTTTTTAATCACAAATAAGACATTTGAAAACTTTTGTGGTATATGATATCTTTATTTATTTAGCTAGCTAATGGAAACAACATTTATTACACAATAAAGTAACACACTCTGCCCTAAAGTAATCTGATATTTTCTTATATATATGCAATATTTCCCTATTTTTAATTTGTATATGAGCGTATTTTTATTTCAGTACTCCTATATACATATATAGCTATAATATTTATATATGTTTCTTTATTTAATTATATAAGTATGCATACATAAGTATTCATTATCTTTTAATGATTATTCCATCGTCAATTTCTTTATATGTGTAAGGTAATTTGCATAAAAGTTAAGATTTTTAGGTTAATGACTAATTTTATGTGTTTATTATACCTTTGTATTTAATTGAAATGGTGAAATCTGAATAGATTTTTAAGTTCTAAATATTAGAATTTCGTACGTAGTGCAAATAAGGAAGGATTTGGTAAATAAAACTTAGTAGATTTTATATACTTAAAAATCAAAAAAATAATTATATGACTATTTTATCTAGTGGGAACTCTATTTTTAAAAGTTGGTAAAAAAGGTGAACGATAATTCGCTAAGAACCTTCGTGCTTTTAATACAATATAAAAAATATAAATTCTTTCAAGGCAATATTACTTTCATTTTCTCTTTTAAGTTTAGGTGTCTTTTTGGGACTAGAGGACAAAATGATTGCTCCTTGAAAGGTTCTTTCTCTGTAATTTTTAAAGTAATATTCCTTCTCGGAAATGTATTTTCCTTTTTTGTTATTGTTACATTTTAGGAATTGGGACAATCCAATTCCTTCTTGAATTTTTTTTTTAACCTACGTTTATTTTAAGAATGTTTCTTTTATTTATTTATATATAGAATTTTGGGGATGTTTAAAAAACTTTGAACGCAATTTAATTCCTTATCAAAAAGTGTCAAGTTTATTTAATTCAAATATAAAATAATACACGCAAATGTATGCACATAAAAGCTAATATTATTATAAAAGCTCAAATTTTAATACAAAATTATAATTAATTTTTTTAATCTTTCACAAATACATTCTATGCTGGATAAAGTTGTACTTACAATCAATTTTTTAAAAGCCTCATTTTTCCTTGTATTTATTATTTGATTTTTTAGTAAATTTATAAACTTTAATTTCATTGTATGGTGATATTAGAAATAGTCTCTCTGCTTCGCTGTGACGACCCAAAGGGTTATCACTTGCTTTCAGTTGATTTATGTGTCTCCGAGGCCTTGAAAATCTCATTAGAGTCGCCTCGAATTGCGTGCGCAGTCCTGACACGTAGCAAAAAAGCTTAAATATGAAACTCTGTGGAAAAAAATGCTATGTTTTGATGTTAAAAGGAATAATCTTGACTTCGGTCAATATTTTGGGTAAACGGACCCGGATCCGTGATCCAACGGTCCCGGAGGGTCCGTAGGAAAATATGGGACTTGGGCGTATGCCCGGAATCGAATTCTGAGGTCCCAAGCCCGAGAAAAAAATTTTTAAGTGAAATTATTTTTAGAAATTGATTAGGGAAATTTGAAATGAAAACTGATTAGAAAGCAAGGGTATCGGGTCCGTATTTTGGTTCCGACGCTCGGTACATGTCTTATATATGACTTGAGTCATTCCTGTGAAATTTGGTTAAAAACGGACATCGTTTGACGTGATCTGGACCTTAATTGAAAAATTTGATGTTTAAAAGAGTTGTGAGAAATTTTAGTAATCTCGAGGTTTAATTCGATGCTCGTGATGTTATTTTGGTAATTTTATTACACGAATATGTCCGTAGGATGTTTTTGAGGTTGTGTGTATACTTGGGTTGGAGTTTCGAGGGCTCGGGTAAGTTTTGAGTAAATTCTAGGATGCCTTAGGCTTAGAAAGTCAGGTGTTGCAGGTTCAGGAAGCCACAGTCTTTGAACCCTCTAGTGCGGTCCGTGAGAAATCGCGTGCGACTGCGGAGGGGCTAGCATCGTCCGCGGTCACCTTTGTGCAGTCCGCGGTGGAAGCTGTGCGGTCCACACAAGGTGCTCAACTGCAGGTTTTCAGGGAGGGGCCAGCGCGGCCGCGGTCGCCTTTATGCGGTTCGCGGTTGAGGCTGTGCGGCCGCAGTCCATTTGATGCGGTCCGCACTGAAGGTCTAATGGGGGTATAAATAAACGGGAATTTCAGCTATTTTTCACTTTTCAAAACCCCAAAAACATGAGAGGCGATTTTTCAAACAACCTTTCTTCTCCAAAACGTTGGTAAGTGATTTCTAACTCATTTTCTTCACTCCTTGACATCTTTTAACATGATTTCAACTTCAAATCAAAGATTTTTATGGGGGAAATTGGATGTTTTGGGTAGAACCTAGGTTTTTCTAAAATTGGGGATTTGGACCTCAATTGAGGTCCGATTTTAAAACAAATTATAAATTTGGATTCGTGGAGAATGGGTAATCAGGTTTCGGTCCGGACCTCGGGTTTCGACCACGTGAGCCCGGGGTGATTTCTGATTTGGGTAAAACTTTAGAAAACTCATTTTCATGTATTGGGGTTGATTCATTTAGCACTTATTGATGTAATTAAGTAACTTGTGACTAGATTCGAGCTGATTGGTGGTGGAATCAAGGGGTAAAGCTATAGTTGAGACTTGAGTGGTGATCAAGGCATCGAGGTAAGTGTTTGGTCTAACCCTAGCTTAAGGGATTAGGAGTTGAGTCATACTTGCTACTTGCTTCTTATTGAGTACGACGTATAGGCATGGTGACGAGTATCTATACGTTGGTTTCAAGCATGACCGTGAGTCTTAAATGGAAAGTTGTTGTGTTCTTAAATGACACTTGAGTGCTTTACTTAATGATCTTTGATGACTGAGCATTTTCAAAAATTGAACTGAGTACAAGTTGAGTTGAGATTGGTTATAGCTGATTCTCCCTTGCCGGGATGACTAATTCAATATTGTTGTTCCCTTGCCGGAAAAATTATAATATTGTTGTGTTCCCTTGCCGTGAATTTATTATATTATTTATGTTCCCTTGCCAGGATTTCTTGTGATTGTGTGATGAAATGTAAAAGGGAGCGTGTGGTATGCCTACCACAAGATATAATGAAATGGGAGCGGGTGGTACACCTACTATGAGATATAATGAAATGGGAGCGGGTGATACGCCTACCACGAGATATGATGAAATGGGAGCGGGCGATACGCCTACCACAAGATATACTGAAATGAGAGCGGGTGGTACGCCTACCACAAGATATACTGAAATGGTAGCGGGTGGTACGCCTACCACAAGATATGAGAAATGGGATCGGGTTGCACGCCTGCAACAAGATGAAACTGAAAGTTGCCTTATTTCTCTTTATCCGTGTTAGAAGTTAAATTATAGTTTCCTTACTATTCTTTGATATTCTGTTTTATCTGCTACCTTCGGAGCATGTTTCCCTTTCCTAGCTTTGATTGCTTATTACCTGTTTACTTTTCCGCCATATAGTATATAACTGCACAGGTTTATCTGGAGTTTGGTCCTAGCCTCGTCACTACCACACAGAGGTTAGGCCAGACACTTACCAGCACATGAGGGTCGGTTGTGCTGATACTACACTCTGTGCTCTTTTGCACAGATCTAGGTCTTGGACAACAGCAGTAGAGCGGGAGTCAGCTTTCAGTCCAATGAGACACCGAGGTAGCCTTGCAAAGCGTCCGCAGGCCCGACGTCTCCTCTATCTTTATTTCAGTCTGTTATCTCATGTATTCGAGACAAACAATTTATATTTTTCTTTCAAACGGTTGTATTTAGTACTCTTAGAAGTTCGTGAGTAATGTGACACCAGTTCTTGGGTAGAGACATATGTTGATTTCCGTATTATTGTTCAGTTTCTTTAATTTAAGTCTTTCGTATATTCATTAAATTCCGTTGTTTTCATGCTATCACTGATAATCGTTAAAAGAAGTGATTTGTTAATGAAGTAAGCTGTTAAGGATTGTCTTGCCTAGCTCACATTAGTAGGCGCCATCACGACTCCCGAGGGTGGGAATTCCGGGTCGTGACATTCACGTAAAGTCTATATATACCCCACCTTCTTTAAACCTTACTTGTGGTAATATGAGTACATTATTGTTGTTGTTGATAGTATTTGAAAAGAATTAGATTTTCTTAAAAAATTTCAAGTTCTTTATATTAATTTCACAAATTAAATTAAAAATAATATATATTGTAACTAATAGAACGCAATTATAAGTAGTGGCGAAATCAGAAAATTTAACAAATGGATTTAGAAAAATGTAAACTAGCTTAGTGATTGAATACACTAAGCTATCAAGGGTATTTGACAATTCACACACACACATACACACACACACACATATATATATATGCACGTATAAAGAGATTATTTTAACATATTTGTACAATGTAATTTTTCGACGAATGAGATTCACTTGAATTGCTCTTCAATACTTTTAGCTCCACTATTTCATATAATTAAATTACAGGGTCAAGTGTTGAAAAATATTTTAAGCGCCAAAGATGATTTTTTTTGGTAATTAATTTTTATTTCCAGGAAAACTATTTACAAATATAACAAAAAAACCCTATCACCATCTACCTAGGTTTGGACATGCAGCCCCAAACCTAGAATAAATATGAATAATAAATATGAAATCAAGACAAAATTGGCATAACTGTAACAAACAGTTGGTGTAACAATAAAATATATTTTTTAAAATAATTAAAATGCCTTTAATTTAATTAAATAAATCAATTAATTTTTTTTTATTTTCACTATAACAATTATAAAATTGACGATATTTTTTAATCAACAACCATAGTACTGGTCATTATAAATGGAAATAATTTGGTTTAACTGTTGATAAACATAATAAAATTTTAATTAGTAGTTTTTGTTTGTCAGCTAAAAATTAATCTTATGGTATTTTGGTAACATAAAAAATTTAAAGTGAAAATAAATTGACAACAATTGAAGAGCGGCAAGTTGTATTTTGGTATTTTCGGTTTTATTCTATTTCAAAGTTGTATGTAGCGGCAATTTTCCCTCCTTTTCTTTTTTGTGTTCCCAAGTCCCTCTTTTTAGTTGAGTAATGCCGCCTCCCATTTCTCAATTCTCCTCCATTCCTCTCTTAATTCTTTGTGACATTCATTTCGCCATCAAATTATTGCATCAGTTAAATCTACTATATTGCTTTCATTAATATTTTTTTTTCTTTCACACACATAGATCCTCTTATTCAATAATGCTTAATTTTCTCTAATATCTTTTATTGATTTAATAGCATAAAAGATCAAATCCGCGTGATGGGTATTTTAAGACGCAAAGCCACTTCTGATGCCTCCTTTGCTTTGATACAAATCCTCAAGCTAAGTTAAGAAATATTATTTGTACTTCAATTTTTTTTTCTGTTGCATCTCTCATACGGAATTCTTTTTCTTTCAGTTGTTGGGCAATAAAAATTTTGGGTTTCTCCAGATGACATATTACGTGTATGTATTTGTGAGTTCTTATTGATTTAATTTTATTGTAGAGGTATGAAGAAATTTATCTATTATTCTTTATTTTTTGAGAGATTAAGTACTCTTAATTTTATATTTCTTCTTCTTAATTCTTGTGGTTATTTGCAGTTAAAGAAGAATTAATATTTATTGTCTAACTTCGAGTGAGCATCTTTCTACCAGTACTAATTTGTCATTCTATTATTTGTTTCACTAATTAAAATATGATGTCATTTTTTTGGCTAAATCTTGTTCATCAAAAAGTATGTACTAAAATTGTTTTTTTTCTTCAACAGGTACATGAAAGTGTAAATTTATTCAAGAGCAACTTTACCAGACGAGTGGTTACATTAGTGTTTGAGGAAGCAGTTACTAAAATTATTTGTATTTCGATTCGACCTCATGTTGTTGAATAAATTTTATTTTATTTCAGTGTTTTAGTTTACAGAGTTTGTAATGAATATTATCTCAATGTAGTATTAGTTCTTAATTATGTGATCGTCGGTGAAAATTTTTGTTATTACCTTCCATTTTTACTATGTTATTTCCATTTAGTAAATGATAAATTCTGGAATTAATGGGAAATTAGATAAATACTACTTATAAATAATAGCACTGCGGATTTTAATGTCATCAAATATTCATCAAATTCTAGTGACAAAGATATTATTTGTCCGAGAATCATCTTTTTAGTAATTTGTATTTTATGATTATTTTAATTTTAAATAATTTTGTAAAAAAATATTATTTTTAATGACTACATAATAGTTTTTAACTACAAATTGTAAATTATTCTTGTAAAAGCAAAGCTGTCACTATTTTATATATTTAGGGACGAAATATTTTTTGTACATAAAAGGTAGTCTTTAATGACAAAATAACGTTGATTTAACTACGAAATATATATAACTTTAGAGACATTTGATATTGTCACTAATTAAACTAAATAGTTAGCGACAAGGTAGTTTCGTCGGCATTGATAATCTTTTTAGTGACAAAAGCACGCTATTAACGACAAATATTTTATACTTTTTTTGACGAACAAGTTCGTCACAAATACTAGGCATTTGGGAACGAAAAATATTTTCGTCCCTAATATAACTTGATTTAGTGACGAACCACCAAATTGTCTTTGTATACTTTTGGTGACGGTGTTTTTGGGACGAATAATTGACGAATTATTTTTTGTCTCAAAAGATTTTTTTGTGACAAAATATGACTTTTAAATGACAAAATAGTTCGTCATTGATAATCAAATTTGTTGTAGTGCCGGGGTCATTCATTTGTAGTTCACCAAGCAAAACAATCAAGTTTTCTTTAATACAAAAGCCTCCTTCGGTAATTCTCCTGTATTCTAACATTCTTTAGCGAACTTGAGTGTAGTAAGGCTGACTTGACATAACAAGAATGTGAGCAAGTTGTGCAAGATCTTGATCGAGTTGCCAAGTGTCGCACGTGCGCTTAGTTTAAGACTAATGACGTGACATGGAGCTATGAATATTTTCTTAAACAAAGATGAGGTCAGAATTCAATAAAAAGAAATCTTTAACAGGCTACAGCTGAAATTTTTTTAAAAAAAATGCATAAAGGGTTTACTCGTTTCTTTTCTCTACTCTATTTAAACTGTGTGTTGACTGCACTTACAACAAACTTATAATTCAACCCCATTAATTGTCACTTTTCAAAAGAGCCCCTCACTGTCTCTCACTCTCCTTTTTCCCATACTCTGAGAAAATGGATGGTTGATATGGAGTTTAATCAAAGAGTACACCTAAAATTTTACATCCTCTTTTGTTACTTTCCTTCAATACCACTTACCTACACTCCATCAAAAAAATAATTTGTAGTTTAGTGTAGACATACACGCAAAAAGTAGTATTGCGGTTGGACGGTCCAATTTTTTCCTATCTATAACTACCCTTCTGCTTGTGCAACTCACTTCCATTTTCTGCAAGCTCTTCTGTTCAAAGCTATACAAAATAGAATTTTCTGCAAGGTAGACTTTCTTTATTTCTTTACCTTATCCTTGCTATATTTCCTGATCAAAACATCATAATAAAAGTATCAAGAAGTAACTACAAACATACGCAAGTCTAAGAAAAATTGTTGTTTTGCTTGTTTTGGATGCACATAAAATATATATTTAATTTCCCCGATTGAGGAAATAATGTAGCTAACGAGATCGTGATATTGGTTTTGCTTTTTTCAGCTTTAGAAAGGAAATGGAGTTTCCTAATGAAGAATTTGAGTCATCTAATTCTCAGAGAAAATCAGGAAGAGGAAAGATTGAAATCAAGAGGATTGAAAATACTACAAATCGACAAGTTACTTTTTGTAAGCGTAGAAATGGCCTCCTTAAAAAAGCCTATGAGCTTTCTGTACTTTGTGATGCTGAAGTTGCCCTTATTGTCTTCTCCAGCCGTGGTCGCCTCTATGAATATGCCAACAACAGGTTCAATATTTATTACTCTCAATTTCATGCCAAGATCTGCTTTTAACCTAAAAAAATTCAGCTAACTGATTTTCCATATAATTTTTTTTTCTGTTGTGTGTGTCAATTTTTTTTCCTTTCTTTTCTATTGTTATGAATAAATAGATGCAGATTGATTGCCTTATGTCAGTCTAGATTTTGTGTGTGGATTTCTTGACTTAAGAAAGTAAATATGGTGTTCAGTTAAAAGATTGTGTTTCTTCGTCACAAAGATTTGCTTATCTAATTGTTTCTTTTGTTTTTTTTGTTTCTTTTCCTTTGTAAGGTTTAGAACACCATCCTTTTCTTATGTTGCTTATTCTCAGTTGCTTCTTTGATTTTAAAGATAGATCTGTTGAAAAACGGTTGTATAAATAAACTTATTGTAAGGTTAAGAGATATATATGAGAAAGTACAATGAAAATTTTAGCTTTACCTTCTCTATCTCCATTTTCTTGGCATCTGATCTTTGCCACTTCCTTTAGTGTATTTTTCTCTCTCTCTCTAAGCTGTCATGTTCTGATTTGTTCTTTACTTCTCCAATTGACGTTTCCTTAATAACATGTCATTTCATAAATCACAGAGGTCATAGCCTATCAACTTACAGATTAGGGTTTCAGATCAAGTTCCCTCTTTCAGCCAGTCAAAAGTTGAATTGGGGTTATTTAAGAAAGGCAATTAGATTCTGCCCTTCTCTTTGCCATTCTACCCCTCTACAGTCCCAAATCTATTACTCATTTCTATTTCTAGGGTTTCCATAATCTTGAAAGGGCCTGATATAGAACTCTTTCAACTTCCAATTTCAGGATAGTCAAAACTTAAGTTTGAGTGATCTTAGCAAATCGGTTTGTTACCTTCAGTAATTTCTTGAAATGAAAGATTGAAGTATGGGGTTAGGGTTTGATGTGATTAGGACCATAGACATCATATCATACGGGAGTTAGACACGAATATTTGGTCACGTCAGATACGAATTTTCAGTTCTGAGCTAAACAACAAGGTTTTGTCATATATTCCTTTTCTCGGTTGGTTGCTTTCATCACTACTCACTTCATTAAAAAAAAAACTTTTTATCTCAAAGGGTAAAATTTTACTCTGTATTACGGTATTTCTTTCTATACTTAGATCTTTCTTGCGTTTTATCTTCAACACTTTGATTTGAATTTCAAGCTTAAACAGCTAACCTGGTGGGAAATTCCTTAAACAGGGCCATAAGCAATTCCATATACTCTTGATCTCTTTCCTAAATTACATCTTCCTATAATCGAAAATATATTAACTTTAAATATCTTATTTTACATATTCATGGAAATAGTCTCTCGTAGAAATACAAGTTAAGACTATTGTCCTTTCATGGGTCCCGCGTATAGCAGGTTCCTTTACCTCATTTTACATATTCTTATAAAAAGGTTTGGGAGTATAACTTTTAAGAATACTTTTGATATTCTTTTCTTTAACTAATGCCCACTAAAATGAACAAGAAAACGGAGAGTATATGTATGAAGACCTAGTCAAACTATCATAGGGTCACAATATCATCAGATTTTGCTCCTTTTTTTCACCATTTAATTGTTGGGGGAGGGGGGAGAGAGGGGTACGGAAAAAGAGAAAGAGTGACTGCACTTTTATGTGTGATGTCTTTCGTGCATAGGGAAGAGCGTGCAACCATAGAATGGCTGCTCTTTGAACTGACTGCTTCTCATCTGCTACACTCAAAACACTTTACAGAAAAGAAAGACTTCACTAAAAGCCTCACACACACACTAAAAAACACAAGGAGAGTATAAAATAATGGAGGAAACTGCAAGGACGAAGAAAGGAAAGATAAATTTTTAGATGTTTGGGAATGGGGAGAGATCTCGAGGTGGGTAAAAGAGTAAACTTGAGGGTATTATTCCTTGGGTAAAAAGGAGAGAGATAGAGACATGAATTCGAGCCAATCATGTTGTGGGATCTTGGGCTAGCGTGGCAGGGGACAACCAATCACTGCCTCGACGAAATTAAGGTTTCTCCCCTCACTGTAAGTTGCAGGTCTTCACCATAAAAGCTAATTAAGTTCATCCTTAACCCAGTGAATAATACTTGGAAACTTTAAAAGAGGACTAACAATTTCCAAAACCAATGTCCCTTTAAAAAAAATGGTTTTCGTTTGACCTACTAATCTCGAGGCATATGGCAGAAAGCTACTCAATCACTCCTTTTGCTTCAATTTATAAGAATCGAAATAAATTTACTCTACGACAAAACAACAAACACCCCGTAAAATCTCATAAGCACGCGTCTGGGAACCCAGACCTTACCTCTACCCCGGGTAAAGAGGCTGTTTCGGATAAACCCTCGACTATTAACAAAAAATCATAGAAATAGTGACAACATCACAAGAACCAATAAATAGATGAAAAACAAAAATAATAACCAGTAAATAAGGACCAATACTATGAAAACAGAAGAGTAGCGTGAACACAACATTGACCACTAGCAGTCTAAGATTAAATCCTATCAGCCTAGCCTCACACTGGCACGAGTTAGAATCGAAAAAAAAAAGTGTACTCCTCAATATGTCATAATATTTGTGTGACAGTAATCATTTGTTATTGAAAGTACAATTAAAAGTTTAAATTACTCGTTTTTCAAATTTATGAAGGCCATTCTTTTTGTAAAAGACTAAAACAGAAATAGGATAATATAAATTAAAACCGAATGAGTTAGCTTTAAAAATCCAGTTGAACTATCTGTTTTCTCTTCTTTTAAAGTGCTAAAATGGTAACATTCGTTTTACTAAAACAAAGAGTTGATTATACAAGGTAACTGAAAGAAAAATTTTAACTTGACAACGCAAAAAACTTGAGAAACTCCTCAGTTGATCTAAAAATATATAGGCGATGTGTGCAACATCAAC
Organism: Nicotiana sylvestris; assembly: GCF_000393655.2. Lineage (NCBI taxonomy): Eukaryota > Viridiplantae > Streptophyta > Magnoliopsida > Solanales > Solanaceae > Nicotiana > Nicotiana sylvestris. The sequence goes on along the minus strand of NC_091063.1, from coordinate 40,136,278 downwards.
CCTTTTGATGTTCTTTCTTTTCTCATTGTCACTCAATACCAGAGATTTTGTGCCAGACTATGTCCTGTAAGTTGGGCAATTTATTTTGCAATTTTGAAATTTAATTTTTGGCTCCTGTGGTCTGGTTGCAGTCAATGAATTTTCAATAGTATATTCAAAAGGATAAGGCAAAAATTGTTTAGATGATTTTGAGAGATATATTACGAACATTTTACATTGTTCATAAGGAGCCAACATAATATTGGCGGAATAAATCAACTAGCCTCAGTTTTAGGTTGACAATTTTGTATCATAATCTTTCTTTTCAAAAAATGGGAGACAATCCTATGATAAACATCTTTTACTATACAAATTTACAACTCTCGAAATTTTAATTAGTTTAATGAATTAAATTATAAAGTTTGATGTGATTCTTTCTCTCTCAAATTAATGATTTAGTCATTTTTAATAGTTTCTTCTATTGTCACTAATATAACACATTAACCAAATTAACAATTTCTAGTTAAACACCTTCCTAGAAGATGGGATAGCAACATATAGTACAATTGACAAATTGAGGACAAATAAGCACCTCTTTGTATTTGTCTCGACAACTTCTTAATTAGTACTTCTATGATAAGCTAAGCATCTCTTTGTACTCGATCCACTTTTTAACCACGTCAAAGATCACCTTCAAGCTATTAAAATTTTGAAAGGTTTATACTTCAAAAATTTGATACGCCGTATGTTGCTTCTTAACCACATATAGAAAGATAATTATATCATTTTTCACAAGAAAGTCTATTGGAAACGGCATCTCTATCTCCATAAGATAGAGGTATGGTTTGCGTATACGCTACCTTTTCCAGACCCCACAATGTGAAATTATACCGGGTATGTTGTTGTTGTTGTCACAACAAAATAGATTCATATATTATATACTACTTCTTTTATAAACAAAGATGCCTTGCCTCCATGATATTCTAATGAGCATTCGCATTTCCTAACTTAGCATACAAAGAAAATATCACTTCATCGAGAGTTAAGAAGTCTAACTCCAAGAGACTGCCTTTGTATTTTGTCTAGTCGTAGAAGGCCTCTAATAATGTGTGGAAGATCTTAATATCAAATTCTTTTTGGCGATTGAGAAGGCCTCTAATAGTGTGCACTGCTTATGCATAATTGTCTTGAGGAGAAAATACAAAACTGTTTGAAGTATAAGATTAAAGAAACCTTCCTTCTGTTAGTTTGCCCTGATTTTTTATCATAATTAAAATTATTTTTTTCGGTTGAAAAGAAAAAGATTTGTTTGGTGGAAAAGAACTCATTCACATTTATACTTTTCTTGGAGGAGAGTTTTGCAATTCTATAAATTAATCAGGCTTCCTTCTCACAATAACACAACCCTTAGGTTTTGACAGTTTTATTTATAGGGAGAGAATTTTGCTCTCAATATTCTCAGGCTCTCTTTTTTATTTTATTGAATTATTCATATGTAAGTTAATTGAATTAATAATTTTCTCCAGACATAAACACAGAAAATTCAGTTTTTTGTGATTCTATGCAAGTATTTTTTTTTTCTTTTTCTAGTTATTGTTTTTGTAAGCAAGACTGTAACCTGTAATTTTGCTACTAGTAAGGCATCCACCTCTCTTTTATTGTTGGTTTGACTTCCCTACAGAATGCAACCCAGTCATGGGAACAATTGAATTCAAAAATAAAATAAACTAACTATAGTACAGTCTTTTAGTACGGCACCATATTATGTTGATCCCAAATATATTCTTACAATGTTTCTTTCTTATTCTATCTCTGGGAGAAGATTCTTTTAAAAAAATGATTTTATTCCTAGGAGGGTTAAGCAGATGCCTACCCATTACTTAGTAGATATACTAACAAGAGAGAGTGTGATATTTTACTTCCTCGTGTTGCATAAGTGGATGACTTTACCCAATTGTATTACGTGAGTCATCAGCTAATTAAATTATGCTTGTATATGCGCTTGTGTTCTTCTAGGTGTCTAAATCTAAAGGAATGATAAGACGTTTTGTTCAGTTTTAGAAGCCATGTTATTGTGGAAGGAAATATCATTAGAATTGACTATAAAATGAAAGAATATATATTTTGCGCATATGTGCGTAGCATTTAAAATATTTGCTTCCGCAAACCGATGTTGGGGTCTAGCTCTTGTCTGTATCATCATCAATTCCTGAATCTTTATTTCCTATTGGATGTGCCATTGAGTGCGATATTCTTTCTTGAATTGTGAATATTCCTTTAGCCTGCAAAAAAAAAATATATATATAAAGAATGCATATATTGCTTAGGGCTGTTTCTTCTGCCGAGAAACTGCTTCTTCTGCCCAATGGAATAGTGAGAGCTTTCATCATTTTCCTTTTGGCGTCCTCTAGTACTTATGTTCCAATCCTGAAGAACAATGCCAAACATGCAATAATCTAATAGTAAAAGATTAAACTATGTAATATATAGACTTTTACTCTATCAATATATTTTACATATTCTAACAGCTCACTTACCATCATCAGGTTACCATTCTGCTTGCATAAAAAATATAAATGCTTGATTGTGTTAAAATTCTACTTACACTGCTACGACACAACTGACAAATATCTCGGGTGTATGAACAAAGTCCCATATGGAAAGTAGAAAAAAAAAACAAGCTACTTAGAAGGAGTTGGATACTCTTAATGGTGTGAGGCCTTTTGAGGAAAACAGCAGACAATATCACACCATATTAAGAGCATTTTTTGGCCATTTTAGCCCAACAAAATAGCCTCCCAAAAAAAGTTCTTATTACCTAATTTAGTTTCTTTTGGTAAGAGGTGAAAAATTTGAGGTATTGGGCCTTCATAGCCATTTACAATGTTAAAATTAATAAAGTATTCTTTTTAGGTCTCTTATATGTAAAAATAAATTTCTCATGTATAAAAAAAATATATGGTTATAAAACTAAAAACAAGTTTGTAAGACGCAAAAACCATTTGGCTCACCCCCGCCCAAATATATGCTAATGAAATTGGACAAAATAACCACTTAAGCTGATGTGCCGAATGATGTGACTTGGTTGTTCGTAACTATTTAAGCTGAGAATGCTGGTTTTATATTGATTTCTTTGAAAATTTCTTTTAATTTTCAACCAAGGGCTTGGTGGCTGGGAGACTTTTCTTGTGATGCAGGTTGACAAAAAGTCTAAATTCTCAAACTATATAGAGAGTAAAATTTCGAGGGTTTTTGGTACATTTGACACAGTAATAGAGGAGATATTTCTTCCAATGCATGTATTTTAATTAATTTGAGCTTTAGTTATTTTGAGGGAAATTAAGAGAAAATTTTGCGGTTTAAATTGGAGTGCTGTTAAAGCCTTAAGTTGTATATCAAATATTCTAATTGTGTATGTGCAGTGTAAGGGCGACCATTGATAGGTACAAGAAACACCATGCTGATTCCACCAGTCAAGGGTCTGTTTCTGAAGCTAACACTCAGGTATACTTTTTTATCCTCGTTATTCTTCGATCCTCACTCATGAACAACAGTAAAACATAAGTATCTTTTTATGTATTCGCATAGGGTTTCCAATTTTTAGCTCTTTGATATTGCAGAGCATTTCTGTTTGGCACTAGGATGTAATAATAGTATACATGCATTAGTTTGGGTGTTAGTTATACACAGTATTTACTACTTCTATTACATAGCAAACCATGGCAATTTTAATACATGGATTAAGATAGAATTGCCCTTTCAAAATCTTTTCCAAATCATGGACGGTATTTTCATAAACAAACAATTTTTAGAAAAACTTATGCAATGTATGTTATTTTTAATATACCAAACGAAACCGTCAATAAAAAAATATCGGAATATTACTAATCCCAATATTACTAAGGCATCCAACTCAGTACTATTCTTATACGCAAATATCTTTAGTAGAACTTCATGTCCCAGCTCATCTTGCTCTAACACTAGAAGCTTGAACATTGTCTACTGGCATATAAGTCTTTGACAAAAGAAAAGACTTATAGCACAAAGTGAATATACGAACATAACTAAAATTTATCCTAATTAACTAATTGGTATTGCTTATATAGATGGTGTTTTCCATCACAGAAAAATACAAATGGGAAATGGTATGTTAAAAGAAGTATTTCTGGCATGCATCTGCATTTGATCTTCCTATTCAAGTGAATATCATAATAGAGTTGATTAAATAGATGCAAATTTTCCTCAGTATTACCAGCAAGAAGCAGCCAAACTGCGACGACAAATACGAGATATACAGACTTATAACAGGTCGGTGCAAATTAAAGAGATATGAATTAGAACAGTTGTAATTAATGATGAGACTTAATTACGATTATGCTTTTTGTTTAATTAGGCAAATAGTTGGAGAGGCACTGAGCAGTTTAAGCCCTAGGGACTTGAAGAATTTGGAAGGGAAACTTGAGAAGGCCATTGGTAGAGTCCGTTCCAAAAAGGTAAATTCCAATTGTATCTTTAGCTTATTCCACTAGTTTTCCGATTATCCTAATTGACACCTTCTTATGATTTTCCAGAATGAATTGCTCTTCTCAGAAATTGAGCTCATGCAAAAGAGGGTAAAACCACTCATTCCTGTACTTTACATACTAAAACCTTTTTTATTAAACCCTGTATACAACTACAACAGCAACAAACACAATGTATTTTCACAAGTGCGATCTGGAACACAACCTTACCCCACCCTAGAAAGATAAAGATTATGTTTTCAATAGACCTTGATGCCAAAGGTGGTAGTGATTATATGGAGTTCTTTTTTCATCTTTAAAGAATGCCAAATAACTTCTTGCAGGAGATTGAGATGCAGAATGCCAACATGTATCTACGAGCAAAGGTTCTATTTTTTTCCTTAATAGTAATGCTTTTGTGTTGAATATTTGCTTCTGTTACTGCTGATTTATGATTCCTCGGAGGAGGAGGAGTCTGTGTTTAACTTTAAATTTAGTTGGATAAATTTGTTGAGATATTTTAGGCTTTTGAATTTTGAATATTTTTCTGCAGTTTTCAAGTTGGCTATTTAAAGTCTTCTATGCTTAATAAAAAAAATTGAAAGATATTTTCAACCAATACTTTAAGTGGTCGTTTGGTTGAAACAGGGCTTATGCCGGTATAAGTTGTGCCGGTATAAATTATGTTGGGATAAGTTATGCTGGGATTAGTTATGCTGGGATTGTTGTTTATTCACTGTTTGGTATGTTGTATTAAGAATTACAATTGTATAATTTCTAAGAAGAAGGTATAAGTTATACCAGTGCTAATACAGCACCCTCTATAAGGTATAAGTTATCCCGGTGTTAAAATTAACACCGGAATAACTTATACCTGGTTTGCTAACCAAACAGAGTATTAAGATGATATTAAATTTTTATACCACCCCTATACCTTCTTATACCTCATATCAAACGACCCCTTAATCTTCTTGCTTATCTATCATTTTAAAAAATTCAACAGTGATATCAAGAACCTCATTGGTCCTGTGGGATATGTGATGAGTTCGTTCTAAAGAACAACTTCCAACCATTTTAAAACCATTTTAACTCATATCCATTTTTAAAACCATACCAATTTTTAGACATTTGAACTCATGTCCATTTTTAATAATATCAACTTTTAACAATATTTTCAACCATGGCAAGCAGTCATCTCTTTTTTAATCTCTCAGAAATTTTTATTGGTGAAAACTATCAGATTTGATGTGAAGATGCAATCTTATTTTGAAGCTTTTGAAAAATCAAAGAAAGTAGTAACCTTTGCAACAGATAAACACAATGAAAAATTAGACAATGCAAGATTAAAATTGTTGAGCATTTTACATGTTAGTTTTGAACCTACTACTGCTAGTATGTATTACATAACTTTGAAAGGCATGGATTTTTTTTTTTTTCTAAAAATATTCTTCACTACCAAGCCAAGATCTGGAGAAAAATCAGCACCTAGTTACCAAGTTGAGATCTTTCGACTTGTTCCTTGTGTGATAAAAATTTTGAGGTTGTTTTTTATGCACAAAATCAAAATCAGAAAAAGAAAGAAGTAGTAGAAGAAGAAGAAAGTCATGTTACAAAAATATGAAAGTTCAAAGATCAAAAGCTATTCAAGCATAAACAGCAGAAGCAGAAGAAATAATTTTTTTTAGATTGCAGCAACTTAAGCAAAGAAAGAGTGTTGAATATTTGCTTATGTTATTGCTGATTTATAATTTACTAGAATAATAAGTAGTAGTCGTAGGAGGAGTCTATGTTTAAACTTAAATTTAGTTGGATAAGTTAGTTGAGTTATTTTAGGTTTTTAAATTTTGAATATTTATTCTGCAGATTTTGTTTTCAATTTGATTATTTAAAGACTTCTATGCTTAATAAAAAAAATTGAAAAATATTTTCAATCAATACTTATAATCTTTTTGCTGTCACGTCCTTTAAAAAACCAAACATTTGGTATATGTACTCCTTATGTCCATATTTATATGATAACTATTATTATAAAAAGAACATTTCTTTAACTTAAAAATTAATCTTTCAAAGATGTTGCAGATAGCGGAGGTAGAGAGAGCACAACAGCAAATGAACTTGATGCCAGGAGGATCTGAATACAATCATCAGCAGCAGCCAATGAGTACTTCTCAGAATTATAACGATGCTCGTAACTTCCTGCCTGTAAATCTGCTGGAACCTAATCACCATTACTCTCGTCACGACGACCAAACTGCTCTCCAGCTTGTGTAAGCTTCTCTTCACCCCCACCTACTTAATTACTCTCCAGCTTGTTGCTCGGACTCTCCGAGAATGTCTTTCGTTGCGTGTCGGATCCTCTAAAAATAATGTATTTTTTGAAGATCCGACACTGGTGCGACTGCATTTTCGAAAATTCTTGCCACATAGGACTGAAAATACTAAGTGGAATGGGATAACTTAACTCCACTATATTTTAGGAAGAATGAGTATAACCCATTTCATTATATTTTGAATCAATTGTGACCGGTTGGTGGTACTGATATTGTCTCTTTTCGTCTTCTTGAATCGAAGGTCTTTCGGAAACAGTCTATCTACTTCCTTAGGGTAGGGGTAAGGTTTGCGTACACACTACCCTCCTCAGACGACATTAGTGGGATTTTACTGTGTCGTTGTTGTTGTTGTAACCGGTTGAGTTACCTAAGTGTCTCACATGGATTGCATAAGGAATTTTAAATAAATTTATAAGTTCTGAACTATCGCACCTGTGATCTTAAGGTTTTAAGTAGGATGCTTAGATTTTTTTCGAACATGATATCAAAGCTAACCATTGGTGTAAGTCCATTCTCACACTAGTTTATATCTGTCTGCATTGAGGCTTATGTATGAACTTTAAAATCGGGTTACACATGTTGGCTGGTATTGAGTTTATTTCTTCAAAGGCAAAAGTATTAATATTGATGAAACATATTACATATAGGAACATTTCTAGTGAAATTTGTCCCTAAGAAGTCTGATATAAAGGTATTGAGTTAGATAGTAATCAGATTGTGTAATGACTTCCAAATGAGTTTATAATAAAAAGTGATAGACTACTCCATCCATTACCTTAGTTGTTTTGGGTTGACTGGTCAAATACTTATCCTCATCTATGTTCATAAAAAAAAAAAAAAAAGGCAGCTCGGTGTACAACGCATCTCGCGTTCACGCATGGTTCATGATCCGGGGAAGGGCCGCACCCCAAGATACTTTATGTATTTTTATCTATCATTTATATAGTTGGTCAAAATCTTAATGAAGGACAAGATGCTTTGTCTAATCTAAGAAGGACCTAAGGCTATGGTGGGAAATTTCTGAAGTTGGCAAAATTTTGAGAAGCTTGTATGTCTCATATATAGCTAGCCAACAATATGTCATCCTCTTAGCTTACTTGAAATAATGTTGAAGCTGAGCCCTTGTATGCAAGATTATTGTATATTTTTCTATATCTTAATGGACATATTTAAAAGTAATGCTACAATAATCTCTAACTGATTATTTCCCCTTTTTGTCCTGCCTGATGTTATTTCTGCAGCTGATATATTGGAGGGTTCTACTATCAAGTTTTCTGAATTTGGGTCAGGGGTCTTCCTTCATCTTCAGAAACGTCACTCCAATTTTAACCTATAGTTGTAAATCATCAGAACTATTACCACTGAGATTTTAACTGTTTATTTTCAAGCATTCAGTCATCTGTTAATTAAGGAATGAAATCTTGTTTGATGTTGCCTTTTACTCTTACAGGCTTCCTATAAATGCTATAAACAATGTTGTATGGCAGCCTAGTGATAATTTTTAAAACCAGCTATTAATCTCTTCATCTTTATCGTAGAGATGAAGATACATGATATTTAAACTGGTTGTCATTACATGAAAGTACATGATATTTTAGACAAGGAAAGGCTTAGTCATTTAACTGAAGAAATCTTATACTTAACTTTCTGTTATTTGGATTTGTGTCTGTGTTTAGAAAAGTAACATGGTCAGTTATAATAGCCATTTCACCTCAGTTGATAGTTTATCTGAAATGTGATGCCATACACGTTTTTGTTCTTCATTTCGATTGCTTTTTCAAAATTAGTAAAAGTGGACATCTGATTCTTTATTTTTCTTAATGTTTGTACAACTGATAGTGCCCTTACTAACATTAAAATAGTCATCCTCAATTTAAAGTAAATTAACAATAACCACGATACCGTGTATATCTTAACGAATCAATTGCTCCCAAATAAAATAAATTGTCTACTTCTGAGTTTTCTTAGTTGTTGACAATCACCTGCCCAGGATAATTATACTTATCCACTTTAAGAATGTTGTTGTTTTAGACAACTTCCTAGCTTAGTCGAATGTCGAAACTAAGCTACATATGAGTACAATAGAAAGATGAAGAGTTTTCAAGGAGTAGAATAATTAAGATATTATTATAGTATGGGAACGTGAAAAAGAGACTTTACAATAGCTTTAGATCTATCAACCTATTGCACGAAAGTTGTCAAACATCTAGCCTGTGTAGTGTATGGCATAACTAGCTTAGTCTATACAGGGACTACAGTGGTGTGATTGGAGACTGAAGGCTGTACCTTCTTCCCTCCAACTCAGAATATATCTTAAGACTAAATTACGACATATTTCACGTTGAGAGTGAGACTGAGTCCCCTTCCATTCACTTTCACCCCACGATTCCACATTTCCTAACGTATTCGTTTGAGAAATTTACATGGCGACTCCATAAGCTTCGTATCTCAGGGCTTCCAATCTCAAGCCATGGCTTGGCTGGTCCACTGAAATGTACAACAGCTACGTTTTCCAGTATAGACTCTGTAACATTCATAATAGATCGATAACCTAAACCAGCAATGTGCCACGAAGGATCAATCCTATGCACATGACCCTCAAAAGCAATCAGGGAAGGTGGAAGTGCTCCAGGATTCCACAGTTCAAAACCAGAGTTGAGACTCTGCAAAATAGAATTAAGATTTCAAAGTCATGATATCGTCAAAACACACTGTTAAAGCAGCTTCTTAAAATAAATAAGAATGGACAAGTCCACTAGATTTCCATAAGATTGATCGTTCCTCTTTTATTTATGAACAGAAAGCTGGAAAACCTGTCTGAAGAGATATAAGCTAGCAGTTGTGTAGTTTCACATGATAATCGACACAAAATGCTCTACTTTCAAACATTCTGCAGCAGCAGCTATGCATAACGCACATCCCAAGTATTCGTGAGACCCTTGTAATAGGCATTTAGAACTAATAATAACAAGGCAAGTTATAATTTTGATTCAACATATTCAGGTTGATCTATACTTACAAGTTTAAGCCAGTGATGGTAAGTCGCAGTGATGTTAGTCTTTCTCCAAGCTTGAAGATCAAAGACATTCATTCCATAAAGCCATCCACAACGATCATAATCCAGCTTAGATGATATAACAGGGCTCGTAAAGTTGAAGTAATCCTTGTACTTTCTTCCGGGGCAACAGCCATCTCCACAGCCCGAGTCAAAAGCTGCACCAACAACTTTCCCGTTGAGATCCAGTTCCCATAGAGATGATAAATCATGCTGTACTACAGTATCATCGTCCAAAAATATAATCTTGTTCAGGTCTGGAAAGAGCTGTGAACCCATGAAATTATATGAGAAAATCAATTATTCATTGAATGTCCTTATTGAAGATCATTTTGTTGGTGAAAACAATGTTAAATTAAGCAATTACCTCGGGGATATAGATGCGCAGATGATTCAAAAGGGATGCACAGCTAGGCCGTAGATACTGCAAATCCTTATCATTTTCATACTCGTTTGCCAAAGTTTCCCTCTTCATGCGGTCAAATTTGTGTCTACAGATTAATCGATGGATCTCTATCATCTCCTTAATCCCGATATTCACCTCATGAGACCAATCATACTGATGCAATCCTCTTACTTCCAGGACAGCTGAATTAACTGAGCTCACGGCAAACCATGCATGCATCGCGGTGTATGTCTTCTTATCAGTAACTATATGAAATACCAATCTTTCTGGGATACTTGAGCTTTTGATGGTTGAGGAAACTACAACAGACGCAACAAGTACATTGTCTGTTAAAAGAACTACGTGATGGAAGGAAGGGTCAGTGAGGCGTGAAACATATTGAGGGGGAGGCAAGCGAGAACGTGCAGCAGCATTTTCAGCATATTCTTCAGCTAACTTGAGAGATAGGCAATGTATGCCCTTTGGTACACCGTGAGAAGCTAAATGCCAGAAAATAGACTCACGTTGTCTAGCTGATTCTACCAATTGCTCCATCTTCACTATCTAAACAAAGGAAAGACGCATACAACTTTTTCAAATATTTATAACAATCCAACGGTGCTACATTTAATTTGCTATGACCTACTCTATAATCGAGAAATTTTCAGCGAGTTAAAAAAAGAAGTCATGTCACTTATAAGGTAGTGAACTGATTGTTAAGTGTCCGGAAAGAACACGGTCCCAAGTATGTATTTATAAGGTAGTGAACTGATTGTTAAGTGTCCGGAACGAACATGGTCCCAAGTATGTATTTTCAATTAAAAATGCAAGTAGAATTTGGAAGAGAAGCTCAGGAAAGGCCAACATTGAGTTTCTAACATCCTAGAATGACTGCGTACGATAGACTCTTGTGGTCCAGCCCTTCCCCGGACCCCGTGCATAGCAGGAGCTTAGTGCACCGGGCTGCCCTTTAGAGAAGAACCTAAATGAAATTCTGGTTTCAGGTTGATAAGAATTTCTTCTCTTTAATTTCCTCTATTAGTCCTATATATCTGTGAATCTCGCTACTTGCAAGGAATCAGAGTAAGGACTCACTCTGTTCATCAGCATTGACTCAATTCCTAGTTCAATATACTTTAAACATAACCAAAAACTGGCTTAAATAGCTTTGGGTCCAAACTGCCAAAAATCTTCCGTAAGATGCTTATTCCTTCACAGGTAAAGAAAGATTTGGACTTCTCAGCATTTCAGACTCGGCTTCAGGATATAGAAGCAGGGTATGGTGTGGTTGTTTGGTTCACAACCAGGATATATAATCCCGGGATTAAAACCAGGACTATAACCTTGACAACTATCACACCTTCTATATTTAATAAGTTATATTAACAATTTTTGTATAAAAATAATACAGGATAAATTTAATTCCAAAATCTATACCGGGATAACTCTCCAGAGTCCCTTGAACCAGGCCTACATTGATACAATACCCTTACTTAGAAAGACGATGCAAATAAGCTATTAGAACTGCCATCTAAGCTTCTAAAATTAGTAGTTTGATTAAATTTGATAGTCTCCTGACATGTAGTTGAACAAGGAAACGATAAGATTTTGAAATTTGGGTTTTCTTGGCTAGTGGAGCCAGATGAGGACAAAAATATTGATACCCTGACAATGCAAATGCTGGTTCCACGAAGGTGGAAAACAGTTTCTATGTGAAGTTTCCATTTTTCAGACATTAAGCAGAGCTTTGACAGACCTGAAAATTAAGTAGGAAGATTTTCCGAAATGGCATGATCGATAATATCTACTCCTATAAGTTAACTGAAAATTGACATTTTTTAGAATCTCTGGCTCAGACTTTAGTGCCCAATAATTTAATTGCTTAATGTAGCTGTCTGCTAAAGTTGTAACTACAGAACATTTGCAATCATAGGATTGTCTTAGCTCGTATTATTGGTAGGTAAAGAGAATACTTTTACACAGAGGGCCAAGGCCAACAAGTAGATTGGGCCCATTACGCATTCCAAAACAAACATGCGGCACTGCTTGAGTGATGGAGCATTGCAGGCAGTCTGATTATTCATGTGACAAAGTGGCCTACTTGTGCATTTTCTATTCAAGATTCTCCAACCAAAGAGGAACGGATAAAAAGATTGGGGAAAAAAAATTTATTGTCCAGCTACATAGAAACTAAAGTACAAGGTTAGGTATATGCGAATTATGGCTGCAGTTCAGAAATAAGAAGAAATGACATTCAAGAAAAGCGAACTAAATGTAAAGTGGAAAGCAGGGAGTAAAAGGTTGCTTGTTACCATAGCTTTAGTTTTGAAAGCGAAAGCTTTGATGTCTTGTCCACTAGAGGTCATGTCCTTCACAAGATCATTGAATGAGGATGGTAATGAAGTTGAACTCTCTATCCCTCCTTTTCCATCCTCACCATCACTTGTTGCCTCCAGCAATGCCAGCATCAACTCTTCTCTGAGCTTTTTCACCGTACGGTCAAAAGGAGGAAAATTAGCATCAGAAATAGTAACGACAAAAGTTGGGGAATCATGTTGATAAAGACTCACTTAGACCAAACCACATTTTTAATGAAATTAAGTGACCAAAATTGATATAAAAATATGTACTTATTAATTAACTATTGGTAAGTAATAGTACTACTTAATAATAATGGATATAAAGACAGTTATTACGTAGTTATTGGATTAATGTAAAGTTATTCTATCAATGGGCAATAGCGATGTGAAAGGCCAACCAATCTCTTAAATAATTACGTCAAGTGGGCATCCTACTGATTACTGAAAGTGATTTTTCTAAGAGCAATTTTGACTTGTACTGAAGCAGTGTCTCCCACTTTTTCTTAATTACTATACTAGCTCTCTAGCATTAAAGATCAAGTGGGACTAGAAAGTCAAGAATAAAAATGGAACAACATTACTTAATCCTAGTCAGGATAATAGGTTAAAACATGAATCATGATGTGGCTTACTAGTGACAAGATATCTGTACAGAAACCAACAAGTGGATGTCAATTACCGACAATTCCTTTAAATCCGGTTATCCTTGGAACTAAATAAGAATAATACTTGAGTTGTACTTACGTATAGTAGATATGGGCAAGGACCTAGTTTGATATTTACTCTTTTGCATACAAATCCTAGAACTCTATCGGTTAGCTAAAAATTATATAGTAGTAGGAATTATAGTATAGGAGTGAAACCAAGTTCAGTAGACTCGTGTTCCCTTGAAATAATTTTTTTCCTACACTTCTCTAGTGTCATCCTCTGCAACATTGGGAGACCTAAATTAAGTAGTAAGGAATTGAAACTTTTTAAGTGTAGTTATAATGAAAAACAATGGCGACAATTTACTTTTTGATTATATTTTGTCAATATGGATGAGCATAAAATTTATATTCCAAAATATGAAAGTAAAATTTTTCATGTGTACACCCCCTACCAGTGGGGGTGCCACCTTATGCTAAGGAGCCGTTGAAAAATTATTAGACTATTTAGCTAGGTTAAAATTTTGTTTTTATTATATGTTGACTCTTTTTATTTTTATATTTTGACACCCACGCTTGGCTCCACTGCTGCTCCTACACTATCAAACATGTATGAATTTGGCATTCTGACCAAATAGAGTCGAAAAATCAAAATACTTTCACTTCGTAATCTTCTCCTATTCCCCTTCCTTCCCTCACCCAATGTATATTTTTTATATAAAGAAAACACTTTCTGGCATGCAAACAATTTTAACTCTGGAATAAAAAAGAAAAACAAATTTTATCCAAATTCTGAAGGTGCTTCCACGTGGACAATAGTAAAACTAGCACGTGATACTGAAAAACTCCCAAAAAATGAGGCAACCAAAAAATTGTTACATCTAATATTTCGATATTTTAATCACCGCAAGGATAATGACATTGAGTAGATTATATTTTAAATTATCAGAAAGAGGAAAATGATTTACCACAGCCGAGTCACTCCCGCCGAAAATCCTCCATCCCAAACAACCTGTAATTCAAAACAATTGAAATAAAAATTATTAACCAAAAAACGAAAAACACATTAAGAAGCAAAAGAAATATATTAAATACAATCGGAAAATAGTTTACCGATAGAGGAAGAGCAAAAAGCGGCTGATTCGAGCATGATAAAGGTAATTCTGAAAAAGAGTAACGATAAAAGTAAACCGAGAACCAAAATAGCCGGCAATAATAACGTCCGGTAAGATATCCGGCGAATCCCCGGCGATGATCCCTTCCCTTTCATGCCAACCAGCAATCCTAAACCACCTCCGCCGCTCGTGACGGCGGCGGAACTCGATATTGTCAGTTTTTTAATTCCTGTCGCCGATATGTACAACTTCATCATCTAATCAATACAAAACTTCAGTTTCCGCTTCTTCTTCCATACAAAAAGAATCATCTCTTCTCATCTCCAGCTTCAGATCCGTTTTTTCAATTGATCCTTCATTACGCACCCATCCTCTGCTTCAGCCAGCATACATCGCAAGCACGCACATATACACAGAGAGAGAGTTAGAGACAGCGAATATCACGGACACAATCACAGCTATCGAGAAATTTCAAATAATTGTTCAAAACAGTGAATGATCCAAAAGCCACAAAAACTACGAGCGTCAGTCCAAAAATAGTCAAAATCAATATGTTATAGTTTCAATCTAATATCCAACAGTCAATCGTTTCTCTTTCTATGTAATAACCGAAAAAGCATTGGAAGAGAAACTTTACCTAGCACAGAATCTGGTTGCTCATTGATCTTCAGCAGCTTAATAATGAAAATAGAAGGTGGTGATCACACTCTTTGGGCAGTGTAAAGGTTTCATAGGGGGTGGGGACAGAAAGAGTGCCAAAGCCGAAAAGCCAAAACTGATAGCCGCGTTAAATGCTGAGAGAGAAATTAGATGATAGATTTGGACTACAGAGTCCTACATCTACAACAATTTTTCTACGTACACGGGATAAATTATTTTAATTCCTCTTTTACCCTTTATATTTTCTCTTAGTTTACGATTTTGCCCTTTTACATCACCGACACATGGGGACGTTATGATTTTTCTCCCTCCTCCGCCATTTGTCGACAAATAACCCAATGTACGAACTTTTCTTCCAAGCAATAGTAATCGAATCAATCAGATTATGCCACGTGTTCAAATGGATCCCCGAATGAATACGAGAGGAATGAAATAGTGTAATACTCCCTAAGTTTCATATTACTAAAGCGCTCTACGCGTGTACCCCGTCAGAATAAGTAAAGTTTTTAAATCATATAATTATTATATTAAAAGTTATAATTAAGTTATATAGTAAAAGTAAAAGAAAAAAAATATAAATTTCTGAAAATTACGATATTGATCTTATTGGGTTAACTCAATAAAGGAAAAAACTTTCACATAAAAATTCTCAAATTATGTCAATCAGTATACTACACTTAAATTTGTTACATTATATATAAATAATCTTTTAGAAATTTATTATATATCTACCTGTATTTTTTTTTTAAAATTGTTGTATTCTTAAAATGTTAATTAGCACATATTCGTTTGTAAATTCAATCCTTGAAATCATGTGCCACAAGTGTTCTAATACCAACATGGTAGTAAAGTCATACAAGCCAATGAAAATATTTAGTAATTTTTTTAAAAGAAAATTTAAAGGAAATACTTGAACCCATAATAAGGATTGAACATATTAAAACGAATTATTTGATAATGCACTGATATATTTTGATCCAATCGGAATGAGCGTACTAACAAAATATTAAGCCAAGCCAGTAACTTTTTATTTTGTCATCACGTTTGAACGAGTTAGACTCCTCCAATGTTGCAGTTTTCTTCTGGAGAACGATAGTCCTCCAACAATAATATATTAAATTAGCCTATAATTTAAGTAAATTGGTATTACACAATATCTCAATCTCAAGGCTCGAGGAGTAAAAATAATATATATATATATATATATATAGTTGAACTGCAACAAAGGCAATATCTTTCAAGACGTACGAAAATTAGACAACGCATAAAAGAGATTACATAAAATAAAATTTATGAGATAAGAAAAATTATTTACCTGAATCAATAAAACTGTCATAATTTCGTACACAGGGATGCTAATTACCAAAGGCTACTCTTGAAGAACACAAATTTAAAATTATAATATAGTAAAGTAAAAGAGGTAATCAAATTAACTTTTTCATACCAAATACGAGCAGCTTGGGCTGGCATAACAAGTAGTAATTTTAACTATAAACATAGAACAAAAATAATCTTCTATTGATAAAATCTTCAATTGTTATGACTTAGAATACCTAACCAATTTTATGTTATGAATGCAATGATTGAAACAACATGTACAATATGTGTAAATAAGTCAATTTTAAACTAATGATCATATATATCAGATATTATAAACAAAAATTACAATTGACAACTTTTCAATTTGCAGTTATTTGCTTAATCTTGAGAACATGTTATAGGTTAGAAAATTTACCTCAAAATCACACGTAAATTTATCTATATAGATGTCTATACTACGAAGAGCTTATGATAAAAAATATAAAAATTGTGGTTCCTCTTATAGATGTGGTCAGCTCCTTATTGACCACCTTATTCTAAACTATTTTGGTCCTAAAATTCTAAAATCCTAAAGAGAAGACATAAAACCTACTATTGATAATCTGAACCTAAACGAAATCCTCAACCTAATTAAACAAAGTAAAGATACAATGTAAGTAAAGCATTACTATAAAGTAAGAAAATCTATTCTAGTCTAGAATCCTAAACCTAAGCGAAACAAAAAATATACAAAAAAATACGGAAAGAATCCTAAACAAACATGAACCAAAAGGAAATCACACGCTATTATATTTTTTCTTAAAATAAAAAAATTAATTACTACAATTACAATTTTATCCAATGTAGAATTCACTTACGAAGGGTAAAAAAGACGATTAACATTTCGATAGGGCTTTCGTGCTTTTAATATAGTATAGATAGATAGATCTAGGAGTTTAAGAAAAAAGAAGAAGACTTTTGAAACTTGTGGTCTTAGAAGCTTAAGGGGTAAAAAGTTTGTGAGACCATGACATTTGTGTGGCTATAAAAGTTTCTCATGAAGGGTAAATGGATAAAATGAAAGAGTTTAAAGTTGAATTATTTCCAAATTTAAAAATGTATCATTTATTTTGAAACATACTAAAAAGGAAAGTACCTTATTTAATTAGGTAATAATTTAACTAATTAATGGAGCAGACTTGTCATTAATATTTGCTTAAAGAGGGAAAAATACCGTATGAAATTCCAATTCCCTATAACAAATCGAAATCTGAGAATTTTCAGCTCATGTGCTGTTTTCATCTGACTTCTGTATTCTGCAAAGGAACACAAGTTCGTGATCCTTGTGTAGATTGACCGACCAAAGATATTTTAAAGTTGTATTTCAACCTTAGAAATGTTCAGTACGAGACACTGAAGTCAATTACTCAAATGATCATTCAATTATCTTAATTATCTCCTAAAATTACTTTACTTTTGTTTGTAACAACAAAGTCACTGAATTATGCCTATTGCACTCAGAAGGTCACTCAACTAGATTTTCCAAATTTTAGATTGTCAAATACCTATTTTACCCTCTAAATTATAAATATTTATCTTCTTTTTTTAAAAACAACTTTTTAATATTATGATTTTCTCTTTTAATTTATATTATGGACTTACCTATAGAATAAATAAATATTATTTATAAATTAAAAAATAGAAAGTATTTAAGCATATATAATGCTGGAATAACAAAATAATGAGCATAGTAAAAAAATAATTAGAATAATATGTTAGTAATAATAATTTTAGTGTTAAAAACAAAAATTCAAATATTTATTTGCACAATTCAGAATGAAAGAAAATAAATATTGTAAAATATATATTACTTGCACGTAATATAAAAATAATTATTTAAATAAAAATATTTTTATAATATACATTATATATTCTTAAAAATTATGCTCAATTATATTATATATATTCCATGCACGACTTTGTTTTTTGGGGAAATAGGGATAGATTCATTCATAAAAGGTTAGGGGGCATTACATCGCTGTTAGTAATAGCAGGGATAATACTACGGTTCCCAAGTACTGCTTATATATTACATATAGAGCTTGATATTAGTCTAGTAGTTAAAACTTCATTTTTGTCATCTTGGATTGCCTTCTTTGCTGCGTCCGGAGGTGAGTGCAAATAGTAGTTGTAGAGCTTAGGTGATGCTTGGAACCCCATTTACACAACACGTGTGCCACCTTGTTGCCTTCGCGGAAACTATGCCGGATCACTGGATTTCCCAGTTTTTTCAACAAGTACCTGCATTCTAAGATAGTGTTAATATAGGCGGGGGATATATTGTGTTGAAGCAGTTTAATTATATCCGTTGAATCAGTGTCAATCTCCAGTGGTGCTAGTCATTGTTCATATGCCAAATTCAAACCTGCCTGGAGTGCTTGCAATTCTGCATGTGTGGAGTTATAGGCTTTGATCCTGTTGAAGAAGCCTATAATCCAGTCTCCACCACTGTTTCTAATTACACCCCCAATGCCTCCCGTATTATGTTTATCCATGGAGGCATCAATATTTAGTTTATACTTGTGAGATGGTGGTGGGTACCACTTGATGTATACCGGAGTTTTGTGTGTTGTGCCTTTATAGTTGGATGCTAATAACTTAAATTCAATGGCTCGTGTATTAACCATGTGATAGTTTATGGTGTTTGAAGAATTATGAAAGCAACTATTGTTTCTATTTAGCTAGAGGTGTCATATTGCAAAAGAAAATACATCCTCCCAGGTTATGAAGCTATGGTTAACTGGTATTTGGAGGTTTTTAATAGCTAAAAGCCAGTATTTGTTGTGAGGGATGTTGTTAGTGTTCATGCTTACAGTCTCCCAAAATATCTGGGCTACGGAACATTCTAGGAAGATGTGAGTTATGGTTTCTTCTGCTCTCTTACAAATTGCGCAAGTATTCTCCATTGTAACTCCGATTTGCTGAAGGTAGGAGTTTGTGGGCAGCCTATTTTTAAAACACTACCATAGGAAAAAATTGATTTTATTTAGGGTGTGTAGTTTTCAGATCCAATCATAGTCGGTTGTTTTTGGGATGTGTTGGTGCAGTAATTTATAGACTAAGCGGGTGGTAAAGGTGTCATTTATGTTTGGCATCCACAGGGGTGTGTCCACTGCATAGGGGTTTTGTGTGAGGGGGCTGGCAGTGATGTCTGAGGTAACATTGGTGGGTAGTTCAAATGATATTTTTGACCAGTCCCACCGATTATTTACCTAGACCTGATCAAGAGTCAAGTTGCTCTCATTTTTGGTTAGAGGACCATGAATGATTGAGCGGATATTCGTTTTGTTTGGGGCCCAGCAGCCGTAGTAGAAGTTTATGGATTTTTCATTTCCAATATCCCAAGCAAGTCCCTTGCTGATGGTTTCCCACCCTTTCATGACATTTTGCCAAATGAAGGAGGTGACCTTGATATTGGTCCTGTTACAGTTGTTCTGGATTAGAGTATCTGCCCACAGTGTGGATGAGTTGGTAAATAGTCTCCAAACCAGACCTGCTAGGATGGCTTGGTTTTTATGCCATGCTTTTGGTATCCCTAGGCCACTTAGGTCCTTTGGAGGGTTAAAATATCCCACGAAACGTAGTGGATCTTTCTTTTAGTAGCGGTTGTCCCCCAAATAAAATCCAGCTGGATTTTGTCAATTTGGTGAAGGGTTTTCTTTGGGAGGGATATGTATTGCATGTTATGGTTAGGGATAGCATTGAGGGATGCTTTTGCAAGGGTTGCTCGTCCTGCAAGTGTCAGAAAGTTTGTTTTCCAGCTAGAGAGCTTATTTCTCAAGTTGTCAATTACAAATTGAAAATCCAATGGTTTGGGCCTATTATTGATAATTGGGAAGCTCAAATATTTTTCAAACTGGGTGGTCTGTTTAATGTTAAAAAGGTTGATTATGTAGTCTTTTAGGGTAGTGGAGCAATCCAGAGAATAGAATTTTTGATTTATTGTTATTGATTTTGTGGCCTGAGAGGGAGCAAAAGATTGTTAGAGAATGATGAATAGAATTGATTGTTTTCCTATTTGCTTGGGTCGTGAATGTTAAATCGTCTGCGTAAAAGATATGTGATACTAGGGGTCTTTTTGGTCCAATTTTGATTGGGTTCCATAGGGAAATATCGACTTGGTAATGTATGTAAACTGATAGCAATTCCATGGTAAGGATGAACAGATAGGGGGATAGTAGATCCCCTTGTATGATCCCTCTCGATGGTTCAAAGTAATTTGTTTGTCCCCCATTGACTAAGACGGCTATTTGACTAGTGGTTATGCAGTTCATGATCAGGGATGTGATTTTTGGTGGGAATTTAAAGAAAATGAGGGCTTTGTACACAAAAGACCATTCTAACCTATCAAAAGCTTTTTCAAGGTCTATTTTAATAATTAATTGACCATTTCTCCCCTTTTATTTTTTGAATTGGTTGATCACTTCTTGTATAATAATTCCATTATCACAAGCCCTCCTATCTTTTAAGAAACTTGCTTGACAAGGACTGATTAGTTCAGGAAGAAAAGGCTTGATCCTGTTGACAATTATTTTGGTGATTATTTCGTAAGTGGTGTTGCAAAGGCCTATTGATCTAAAATTATTGAGATTGTTTGCATGTTTAAATTTGGGAATGAGGCAGAGGAGAGTTTGGTTTATTTCCTTAGGGATTCTGGATAGGGAGAAAGCTTCTTTGCATAGTCGTATGACAGAAGGACCCACAATATTCCAGTGACGTTGATAGAATATTGGGTGCATGCCATCCGTCCCCGGGGCCTTGTGTGACTTGAAGGAGTATACTGCAGAAATAATTTCATGAGTGGTTAGAGGTCTATCTAAGGATGAGAGATTTATATTGGAGAAACTTTTGTAGGCACTATTGATAGTATTCCATTCCGATAGTGTATGGTTGGTGGCGAATATGTCTTTGAAGTAGAGGTGTGTATGTTCAATGATTTTTTGGCGATTTGTGATCCAGTTATCTGAATTATCTTTGAAAAAGGAGATACTATTATGCCTTCGCCTGTTAAGGACAGATATGTGAAAAAAATTTGTATTTGCGTCCCCCTCATTGAGCCAGTTTATCCGAGATCTAATTTTCCAATAATCTTCCTCTAGTCGGAGGATATTGTTATACTCAATAATAAGAGTATGTTCTAAGTTTCTAAGGTAGGTGCTAAAGGTGTATCTAGGTGAGTTTTGGATACCCTTAATTCTATCAAGTAATCTCTTCTTATTAGCAAAGATATTACCAAAATTTTGGGCACTCCATTCACTAACATTATCTTTGAAGCAAGCTTGGGTATCATTAAGGTTTCTATTATTCCAACTTTTCTCAACAATTTTACTAAACTCCAGGTGGCTTAGCCAATATTTTTCTAATCTAAAAGGTTTTTTTGGTAAATGTCCTAGTGTTTGTAAGTCTAAATAGTAAAGGGTTATGATCTGAGTATGTTTTTAGGAGATGAGTAACTAGCACTGACGGGTATTGTTCTAGACAGGACTCATTTGCAAGGCATCGATCTTGTCTTTCTAGTATGAGACCTTGCCTCATATGGTTGGACCATGTGTATCTAGTGCCTTTAAAACCTAGATCAATTAAGTTACAGTGGTTGACACAAGACCTAAAATTTGAAGATCTATTTCTGTTAACACTTATGCCTCCCCATTTCTCATTTTGATTTAGTACATCGTTGAAATCACCACCCATCATCCAGGGTCCTTTATAATTTGCAAAAATATTTTTAAGGTTATTCCGTAAGTCTAATCTATTTACCAAGGAGTTGCTAGCATAAATAGAACTAAAAAGTCAAGGATTATGATTTGGCAATACCTGGACTAGTGCATGAAGCTCCTGGTCAGTTTGCCTAACTCTCTCCACAGCTATCAATGTGTCAACCCACATGATCACCATTCCTCCAGCTCGTCCTACAGCTGGATTTTCTATATAGTCAAAGAAGTTGAAATCTTCCCTAAGGCTTGCATGGTTGTCCATTTTTGTCTCCAATAGTGTCACCATGCATGGATTGTGGTTGTTGACAAGTTCCCTAAAGTTGCGCCTGAATTCTGCATTGTTTGCACCCCTTACATTCCAAATGATTATGCTAGTAGGTGTATTCATGAGATGAGAGTGATTTTGGAGGGTAGGGACATAATTTTCCCTTCATGAGGGGGCTGCCCCTCAGTGTTGGATTCAGTAGCACTGCATATTTTACTGTCATGGTGTTGATTGGTGGAGTTATCTTTATTGAGCATTTTGGAGTGACACTGGACAGCGTAGTATGTATTTCCTGTCCTCCCTCTCCGAAAAGATCATAAGGTCTATATCTCTTATTGTTGATATTTCTGTGAAAGAGCTTCTTCCTAGAGGGGGAGGTATCACTATTTTTTCTGCCTTTGGAATTTCCTGGTCCCCGTTTGGACCTTGTTCCATTGGAGGGTCCATATGAGTGGGAGGTTGTGTTTGTTGTGGTGTCCAAGGGAAGAATAAAGGGTTCATCTCTGTCACCTCCTGTGATGGGAAAAAAGGGAGGTCGAACATTTAGTTCATGTTCAGGAGGGAATTGAAGTGTTGTGGGAGATTCCAATAGTTGTGCATTGTGTGGTAAAGGGCAGGGGCTACTGTTGGGGCTAGAGGGTCGAGAATGTTTGCCATCCACATATGATTCATGTAATTGTACATGGCCATTCTAATCCCCTCCGCCACTACTTGTGCTAAGAAGTTTGGGTTTTGTATGATTATCATGACTTCCTGCCCCTCTATCATCATTGAGAAGAAAAGGGCTTGACCTTGGAGTCCCTGCTCGATCCATGAGGTAGGTTGATGATCCGGGTGTTGTGGTTGAGTTGCATAAACTAGATTCGGGTTGTGCATGGGATTGTTTGGATTGTTGGAATTCACTGTTGGAATGTGGAAGGAGTGTCTGGGCACTTTGTGAGTTAATAGTGTCAGTCGAGACCTTTTGTTCAGTGGTAGTAGAAGATTTGGCATTTGATTGTTGGGAGTTAATTATTAAAAGGTTTTTGGAGGGCTGCTGAAAAGGTGAGGGGAATGATTGTGTATCTTTTGTATTAGATTCAAGATGGGTTTGATTGGGTGGGGTTGGCGTGTGTGAGTATATAACATCCGTTTGGTTAGTTGTGTCCATAGGTTTTGCCATTTGGACAGTGTCCATTGACAAGTGTGTGCATGTGTAATTCATGGTGTCCGATTTGTCACCTGGATATTGAGGGTTGAGTGCATGCATGGAGTGATTAGCGTCTAGGTTATAGTTGTCAATAGCTTCTAGACATAATGACAACTTGTCATGCAAGTGTACTGCATGGTTATTGGTTGAGGCCACCTAATAGACACATGGCATTTCAGGTGTGGCTTGGTTTCTTGGATGTATCGAAGAGTCCTTGTATGAGGGAGAGGAAGGGTTTTGTTGTTTCAGAGGAATATTTGTCGAAATTTCCATCTCTTCGTCTTCCTCAAGTTCCTGAAGAGATTTGAATTTGTTATTGAGAGGTTGGGATTGGCTGGGGATGTGATGGTCTGTTATTCTAGTTGAGTTCCCAGTTGAGTGCATAATTTTTCGATTTTTGACAGAGTGTGTTGGGGTGTTTCTTAAAGATTGGGATTCATCAGTTTCTTTCAATCTATAGGAAAGTTTTTGAGTGTGGAGATACTTACCTGTGGTTGCTTCAAAGATTTTGACCTTAATACCTGTGTGTCTGTTTTGAATGCCTTGGTGAAGAGGTCTCTGTGGTGCTATGCTACTCCTTGTTGCTACTGGGTGTGGTGTGTTTGCATGTGTTTTATTCTTCTTATGGAACGCAATTGTTTGCCACCGGTTAGTTGGGGTGTTGGGGGTAACCGACGTGTGTTATAGGTCTGGAGATGCTGGTGTAAGTTTGGTGTGAGGGCAGTGGTGGATAGTATGTTCTAGTCTTCCACAGGCTTTGCAGAGGATGTGCTCTCCTTCATATATGATTTCTTGTTTGTAATTGCCTATGAGTATACAAGATTGGACTGGCTCTTCAAGTTTCATTTCAATGCATAGTCGTGCGTATCTTCCTCTTAGTGCTGCACTTGTACAGGCATCAATCTTCAGTAGGTTTCCTATGGTGTTGCCTATTTTCTTAAGTATAATTGCATCATAGAACTCGGTGGGCAACTGAGGAAGACGTATCCAAATTGCCGACCTCTCTTGGGTAGCATGGCTTGCTACAAAATTTGGTTCCCATTTTTTGAGGGATAGGAAGAAACCATTGATGAACCGGGGTCCATTTTGGAGTGCACTGACCATATTTTCTTCTTTGTTGAACTTGACTATGAAATAGTCGGATCCCAGATCTATTAGTGGGAAGTTATCCGATGGTTTCCACATTTTCTGCAATTTCTTCTTTAGGTATTGATGTTGTATTCGTTTGCCTAGTAGCTTAATGATCAGAGAGTATCTCCATGGTAGATACATTCTATTTTTATCTTCTTCTGTTAGATGGATTGTTCTTATACCTTCCTGCAAGTCGTTTGATGTTTGTGGTATTTGGTCCTCTGTTAATTGTTGCTCTTCCATTGTTTGTTCATCTTCTGGCATGTTAATATGTATCATGAATTCTGGTGCCAGTAGTTTTTCCTTGAAGGTTGTTTGGAGGCCTGCACTTGTGCCATTAGTAGTTTTGGGTGTGATAGTGGTAGATGTGGTATATATGGTAGTAATATCTGGTGGCTTTGGTGGTATGTGTTGGGTTGTTGTTTCAGTTTCTTCTTTTTCCATACCAGATTTTTTTTCCTTTACTGCTTTTATTGTCACATTGTTCAATGTAGTTGATTATTGGGATCAATGAAAAAATAACATGGAGAAGAGACCAATAAATTAGGTTAGATAAGGGGAGGAGTAATTGACAAACCCATGCACGACTTAACATAGCATATTTTACCATATACAGATAGTTCATCTGCTTTCCGGTGATATAACTTTGTGTGTCGAAAAGTTGGTAGAAATATAATAATATAATTGAGCATAATTTTCAAGAATATATAATGTATATTATAAAAATACCTTTATTTAAATAATTATTTTTATATTATGTGCATGGAATATATATTTTACAACCTTTATTTTTATTCATCTGAATTGTGTAAATAAATTTTGAATTTTTGTTGTTAATACTAAAGTTATTATTACCAACATATTATTCTAATTATTTTTTTACTATGCTCATTATTTTGTTATCCAGCATTATATATGCTTAAATACTTTCTATTTTTTTAATTTATAAATAATATTTATTTATTTTATAGGTAAGTCCATAATATAAATTAAAAGAGAAAATTATAATATTAAAAAGTTTTTTTAAAAAAAGAAGATAAATGTTTATAATTTAGAGGGTAAAATAGGTATTTGGCAATCCAAAATTTGGAAAATCTAGTTGAGTGACCTTCTGAGTGCAATAAACATAGTTCAGTGACTTTGTTGTTACAAACGAAAGTAAAGTAACTTTAGGAGATAATGTGGGATAGTTGAGTGACCATTTGAGTAATGGATTTTAAGACAATGGGTGTGCTGCGATTCTTTTGCCACTTTCAGACACTTTTCAAAGTCGTAGGGTCGTTTGGTTTAGAAGCAAATTATGAAAGAATTAGTATTATCCTAGATTTCTAAAAATAGTTGTCTCAAATTATTTTATCATTTGAGAAGTTCAAGAGAAATTAATTTTTCTTTTCTTGTCTACCCTTAATTTTAATTATTCTCGAAGACTATGAATACCTTAATTATTGTCACACCTTCTTTTTTCCGAGAGATCGGGGAGTTTTTCCCATTAAAGTGACATTAAATGAAATGGGATTAGTTATTTAATTCAGAGTCACCACTTGGGATAATTCTATGGTTTCCCAAATCACCGGTTTATTTTAAAATTTCAAATCGAGGAAATTTGACTCTGTTTAAAATGTGCAAAAATCAGAAGACCGGGTAAGAAATTCTATTAACCCGGGAGAAGGTGTTAGGCCTTCTAGGATTCTGTGATTTTAGCACGGCTTTAATCATACCTGGCTTAATTAAATTATTTAAATACTTATTTTAGAACCTATGTACATTTACCTTTTTACCGCTTTTAATTATGACGTTTATGGATTTATCTTTGAAACGGATTACATGTGTGTAAATCCGCTTTATTTGGGGCGTTAAAATCATGTCACGCGTACGTGTACACAATTTGTCAAGCTTTATTAATTATTAAGATTGTTATGTCCAAAGTCGCGTGAACGCGTACTTTGATTTATTTTTAGAAATCAAAATTATATCACGCGAATGTATATATAATCACGATAATGAATTAAAGAACGCACGTAAAGCATTATATGGATATTCATGATTTGTTTCCTTTTCCTAAATTTGAGATGATGGTAAAAGGGCATAGATTATGGAAAAGAGAAATGGTGTATGTAGGATTCAACTATTATGAACAGTTGTGGGATTTAGTACATTTAATTCGATTAAACAGTTGTGGGATTTAGTACGTTCAATTCGATTAAACCGCTCGTATTCGTTTAAAGCATTGAGCATGCATCATGCATCAACTTTCAAATACAGCCACAATGAACTTAAAACAGAGAAATACAGGTTTAAATTAGAATTCAATTTAAATACGCAACTTATTCTATAATCAACTACAACAATATGACCGCTTTACACCATTTACGCTAAATGCCAGATCTCGAGCATTTTACTGATTCAAAAGTCATACCCAATCTGTAAATGGGTTCTACTGATTCCACAAGCATTTTATTTCTTATGCTAAAACTAGGTCAAAGTTAATAACTCCAAACAATTATAATAATAAAATAATAACATAAAAAAATAAAAACAAAATTCATAGAACAGCTATGACTTCACAGTAGACTAGATATCATTTTTTTCAAGTCTAAACTAAAATCGAAGTCAATAGATCCAAACAAATAGCAGATACAATAGAAGACAAACACGTTTTTATATTAGAACAGATCTGGAAGAAAAATAGAATTTCAGTACAGACCTAACGCGCAAGAACTAATTTAATAAATCCAATTGCCAAATAAAGGTCATAAATAGCAGATGGAATTTAAAGGCAGTTGAGAGCGAAGCAGCAGCAGAAACTGTGTAATCCCAGACCAAATGAACCTTCGGCGGCTTCATAATCCAACAAAAGCTCCTAAAATTTCATTCTCAGACCTCAGTTTTTCCTAGCTTTGAATCTGGGGATTTGTTCCTCACTATCTCGTATCTGTATCCGAATGATAGTGAGGTGAGAATGGGCTTGTGTGATAGAGATAAAAGGAAGAGGGGTCGGCGGCTAGGGTTCTTAGGTGTGAGGGGAGTGTTTGAGAGGAGGGAGGGGCGACGCTAGGGTTTTATCCTCAAATAGGGAGATTCTAAATTTTCAATTAGGGTGAGGGTTAGGTCATTTACAGAGAGGGATGATGGAACGACGCCGTTTGGAAGGCTGATGGCGTCGTTTTGGGAGGTGAAAAATGGACCGAATTTGGATAGTGGGAATTGGGATGGTTTTGTGGGATTTGTGGGCAAATTTTGATTAGGAAATTTTTGTTCCTATACCATATAAGAAACTATATTACCAAATATGTTCATAATTTACATATTACCCTTCATGCTAATAGTATTCCTACAAAATATAGACAATGCATTAAATAAGGAATCATTGTAGCTGTAGGATTCCTTATTTAGGCGCGCTAAAATTGGGGAATTAAATATTCTTAAAGATCTTCCACAAACGCAGATCACGCACATTCCATAATTATCGTCGGCTTCACTCTGATCTTCCACAACGCAGGACAAGATTTTTCATGCTCTGTTTTTGCGATACACTCTGTTTCCAGAATTCTCTCTACATCTCTCTCTATCTCTCAATCCCAAATTACAGTAATACAAAGCAAAATGAAAAGAGAGCAGCAATTCCACCATTGACAACCATTAAAAAGCTTGAAAGCTTTGAATTCAAATTTGGGTTTTCAAAAATCATTATTTGTTTGGATTGGGTGTTGTTGAAAATAATTGGGAATATGGTTTAGAGTTTATATCTCAATTTTGAGGGGTTTTGGTGAAGATTAGACTTGGTTTTGACTGAATTTCAGATTAAAACTCGAAGAAGAAGAAGAAGACATGACATACATTATATTGCAGAAATTGTAGAAAAATTTATAGACTATTGTTTATTTATTTTTATTTTATTCATTTACCTATTGTATGAAAGTTGAACAACATTGTATAAAAATTGTATTAAAGTGGATGATTTAGTACTGTTTTGGACGAAAATATGTATAAAAAATATGAAACATATATTTCAGAGGAAGCATGTCGCTTCCAAATATGTACCTAGTTTGTAGATATTTTGTAGATAAATTGTAGATTATTTGTATTCTAATTGTAGATGCTTTATTTTTTGTTTTCACAAACAAAAAACCACTAAAACTTCTACAAATCTTCTGAAAAAACGCAATTATGTCAAAAATCCCAATTATGCTACAATTCTGTGATTCTCCTATATGCTCTTGTTACTCCTTATAAAACTGCTATGCAAAATATGGAATCCAAAAAAACATAATGAAGGGATAGATTTTCCTAATAAATTTTGTAGATAATTTGTGGAAATATTAAAATTCTGTATTTTCATATTAATTTTTCAAATGATATGTAGTTTTGTTGTAGATTAAATGTAGAAAACAAGCCATTGTGAGTCTCATTTGACTCATTCCTCACATTCAACCTATTCTACAAATTCACGCCTCTTTAAATACAATAAAACCATACTTCCTTAAATTTAAAGGTATAACATTATATATAACTTAAAAAACATCTTCTCCTCTGCACAAGTTAGCTCCAAAACAAACGAAGTGGAATAACAAGCTCTCATTAAAACTTTTAACACAAAAACACAAAGCTCAAAAATAAATAAATAACATTCTACAATTTATCTACAATTTCTGCAATATAATGTATGTCATGTCTTCTTCTTCTTCTTCTCCAATCTGAAATTCAGCCAAAACCCAGTCTAATCTTCTCCAAAACCCCTCAAAATTGAGATATAAACTCCAGACCATATTCCCAATTATTTACAACAACACCCAATCCAAAAACATACCACATAACATTTGGATGATTTAATGCCACCGTCTCAGTCACAACTCGTGCAACACGAATTGTTGATGGGGTTCCACCTTTAAACGTATATTTAAATCTTGATGTGTCCCCAAAAATGCAAATCGGAGGTAAAGAATCATTTTCTGTAGTATTATATGTGTAATTGGATGGCATTTTTTCAAGAAAAATACAACCCCACATTTTTGAACCAGCCTTCCACCACATTTTAACTAATTCTTTCCTAGTAGACCATGCTTTCTCGTTAGATGCAATACTAAATACAATATGTTCAAGATTTGTATCTGATAATAATGTTGAATCATTTTGAAGCGAAACTAACTTGTGAAGTAATTTGGTGTAATTACACTGTGGTGATACGTGGGTGAGAGCGTGGGTTTAGGAGAGAGAAACGTGGGGTTGGGGATATGAAGGAATATACAGTACCATAAATTAAGGAGTGATATAAGGTACAATTAATGTATAGTTAAAACATCTTATGGTATAGAATTGGTAATTAGGTATACTAAATGTAATTATATCAAATCTTAAACATTGAGGGTAATATAGTTTCCTATATGGCATAGGGATGTAAAAATTCCTTTTGGTAAAGGACTGGGCCTGATTGCTGGTCCAAGTCCGATTTTAACCTTAGCAGCCTTCTTTTCTTTTTATGCTTTAAATGTTGCAAAATTAGACACTACAACTCAATAATCCAAATTAAACCATTTTGTAAAAATTGACTTATTTTACTATTTTTTAATATTTAAATAATTAATTAACTTGATTCTAATCAATTTAAAACTAAGAGCTAAAAATATAAAAATGACCATTGTATTCTTTTTGTGATTTTCATCTATTTATTCATTCAATTAATATAATTAAATCCTAAATTCAATTAAGATCTAAAATGCTATGCAATAAAGAATTAAATATTTTTTTGTGATTTTTATGGTTTTAATATGCACAAAAATACAACTAAATGGAAACAATTAAAAATAATTCCTAAAAATTCTATAAAAATCAAAAACAATAAGAAAAGGTTTATTTTTGTGGATTTTGTAGGAATATTTTGTAGGGCAAAGATAAAGTGAGCTATTACGAGCAATTTTTGCCTGTTTGACACTCCATGGGAAGCATTTTAAAATGTTTGACTGAACCTTGCTTCAGAGGTTGCCTACATATCCTTGGCTATAAAGGAATCATGTTAGTGTAGTTCTGGAAATTTTGGTAGCTAGGCTACTGGGTATTTGTGATTTCACTACTGTTGCTG
The DNA here is from genome assembly GCF_000393655.2 of Nicotiana sylvestris. NCBI lineage: Eukaryota > Viridiplantae > Streptophyta > Magnoliopsida > Solanales > Solanaceae > Nicotiana > Nicotiana sylvestris. The sequence continues at coordinate 40,105,511 of NC_091063.1, read as the reverse complement.
CTGATACTGCTTGCTGCTGATACTGCTTGCTGAGCTCCTTATTACACCAAAATCAAAAGAAAAAAACTAAAAAGCCTATCAGCTACCAGTTACAAGATTCCTATCTATAAGTCTTTTGAAGCTTGATCTTGGGTCTTGGCTGGTTCTTCACGCAGACTCTGATCTGAATATTGATGCTTGCTAACTGCAGGTGCTAGTTTATTCTTCTATGGTTTCTTCGGATCAAAATAGGACATGCAAAGCTCGGGACTTCAGTCATGTCTTGAGTAGTCCACATCTTTTCTCCGCTTCTGTATTTTGGATTCATTTCTTTTTCTTTTTTTTTTCGTTATTTTGGATTGAGACTTCTTTTTAGTCATCTCGAACCCTGTGCCTTGAGGTAAAAACCTGCTCAAACACCAAAACACACAAACAAACAAAATTTTTCTGCCCCGGTTTTCACTAGAAAAATATCGTGAGTTATTTGTAACAAAATCCTACTTCATTATTGAAAGCAATAAAAGTCGGGATTGGCGTACCCTGAGAAAATAGAGACTAGGGAGTGGAGACCTATGTCTAAAATGAAAGCAACTTGGGAGTGGAGACCATGTGTTAGAAAAGAGACTAGGAAATGAAGACCCTATGTCTAAGATAACTTCAACTAGAGAGTGGAGACCCTATGTTAGAAAAGCAGACTAGGGAGTGAAGATCCTATGTCCTAAAAAAAATTAACTAGGGAGTGGAGACCCTATGTTGGAAAAGAAACTAGGGAGTGGAGACCCTATGTCTAAAATAACTTCAACTAGGGAGTGTAGACCCTATGTTGGAAAAGCGACTAGGAGTGGAGAACTTATGTCCTAAAAGAAATCAACTATGAGTGGAGACCCTATGTTGGAAAAGCGACTAGGGAGTGGAGACTCTATGTCTAAAATAACTTCAAATAGGGAATGGAGACCCTATGTTGGAAAAATAGACTAGGGAGTGGAGACCCTATGTCCTAAAAAAATCAATTAAGGACTTGATATTCTATGTTGTAAAAGAGACTAAGGAATGGAGACCCTATGTCTAAAATAACTTCAACTAGGGAGTGAAGACCCTATGTTGGAAAAGCGACTAGGGAGTGGAGACCCTATGCCTAAAACAATATCAACTAGGGAGTGGAGACCCTATGTTGGAAACTAGAGAATGAAGACCCAATGCCTAAAACAAAATCATCAACTAGGGAGTGGAGACTCTATGTTGGACAAGGAGACTAGAGAGTGGAAACCCTATGTTTAAAATAAAATCAACTAGGGAGTGGAGACCCTATATTGGAAAAGGAGACTAGGAAGTGGAGGCCCTATGTCTAAAAAAACATCAACTAGGGAGTGGAGACCCTATGCTGAAAAATGAGAGTAAGGAGTGGAGACCCTATGTCTAAAAAAAAGTTCAACTAGGTAGCGGAGACCATATGTTGAAAAACGCAGCTAGGGATTGGAGACCCTATACTACCATGCTTTGGAACTTTCTTTCTTTTCCTTTTCTTTTATTTAAGAGAATGAGTAAAATATGGGAAAGAATTTGAAGAAAACATCCATTTTTTGGAATTGTCGCTGTTGCAGAGCTATTTTAGTCTCTGCGCGGTTTCTTTTTGGTTGCACCTGCTTCTTGCAAGGTTGCTGTGGATTACACCTGTTTCCTGTGGTTCAAACAAAGAACAATTTGTCAGTTTGAAACGATGGTTTGTTTTGTGGCCTTGAGTGTTTCAGTCACTTGATCTTGGACGGCTTCTTTGATGATACTTTCATTTGCAACTGCTTGTGTCCTGAATGTCGATTTCTGGCCTCGGAGAACCCTTGGCTTTTCCAAAACTTTACCATGATAGTTAGTCACGTGGGACTTAACCTTTTCAAATTTATCTTTGCCTTTATGGGCATTTGACTCTGATTTTCTTCTTTCAAGAGTTTTTGACTTTGAAGCATCAGCCACTATGTCTTAATACCACTACCGAGGTTGGGTGACTTCTTTGCATATTAGCTCGTATCAAGCGAGAATCCTGTAAATCAGTCTTGCCATCCCTTCTTTGTCTTAGTCTTTGGAACAAAGTTAGACCGAAAGGGGTTCAAAGAAAACAAACAGTGTGATGGAGAATGAGTTTAAACAAGAAGTGTCCCTTTCGGGGAAAGGAAAGAAGGACTTATCTGGAATACATGCGGGCTTCAATGAACATGACATGCCTTTTGGACTTAATTCCTTATCTATGTAAATCGTCTGACTCTCAGAAATTCACCACAACTTTTACCTCGAAACCGAGAAACCTTGCCTAAGGTCGTGTTGGGCCATTGGATATGAGAATCCTCTTTTTGATCAATGGTGCCGTTTGCGAGTTTTCACCATCTGACCTCTCTCGTTTCTCTTCTCACCTTCGCTTTATAGTGCTCTTCGTGAGTTTTCACTAATAGACTCTCTCATTTTCAATTTCTCTATTTACCATCGTCTTATGGTGCCCGTGAGTGTTTCACCAATATGACTCTCTCATTTCATTTCTTTCATTTTGGTTGTATCACATCCAAGTAATCATATCCTCCACTTTTTGAACATTCTCGCCGATTGATCGGAAGGACTTGAAAAGGATTTGGATTGAATTACAACTTTGGAACCTTTTAGGCGAAACCATCACCAAACCATTATAACATCTGCCCCGATTTTACTTTTTGGGGGAATTTGGATTTTTGTTTTGGTGTGACTGAACCCCGGAGAGAGGCTGCCTACGTATCCTTTCGGAATTAAGTCGAACGTAGTTCAAGGAACTTTGTTTTTTATTTTCTTTAGTTTTCTTTTTCTTCTGCTTTGGTCTTTCTTTTTTCCTTTCCTTTTTCGTCTTTTTTTGTTCATTCATTTTTCATCATCATTTTCTTTTTTTTTTCCATAATAACTTCCAGGTTCCAAAGAGGGTAATCAAAAAAAAGGGAACCGGCTCATAGGGTTTACAAAGGATTGGTAGTGTTTGGATAGTGATAAAGAAAGACTTAGTCATCCCAATTGAAGCATGTTAAAAGCTGTGAAAGTAGTCAAATGTAATACCTTTTGACCGCATCTACATTGACAAGTGTCTCGGGATCATTTCCTTCGACATCTCCCAAATATAGTGCTCCCTTTGGCAATACTCTTCTTACAATGTAAGGACCTTTCCAATTTGAAACAAATTTTCCTTTGGCTTCTTCATGATGCGGGAGAGTAATCTCAGAACGGGTTGCCCCACTTCAAATTTTCTAGGCTGCACCTTCTTGTTGTAGGCACGGGCCATGCTTTGTTGGTACAACTGCCCGTGGCAAACTGCGGTCGTCCGCTTTTCATCACTCATAGTTAATTGTTCCACCTGGATCTTGACCCATTCATTATCTTTGATCTCGGCTTCAAAAATGATTCGAAGAGAGGGAATCTCAACTTCTACAAGTATTATAGCTTCCGTGCCATAAACCAATAAATAGTGCATGGCCCCAACTGATGTGCACACGGTTGTGTGATATCCCAGTAGTGCAAAAGACAACTTTTTATGCCATTGTCTAGAACTTTGAATTATTTTCCTGAGGATCTTCTTGATATTCTTGTTTGCATCTTCAACATCGCCATTAGCTTTAGGCCGATAAGGGGTAGAGTTATGATGTGTAATTTTAAACTATTCGCATATCTCCCTCATCAAGTGGTTGTTCAGATTTGTAGCATTGTCCGTAGTGATAGTCTTAGGAATACCAAAATGAAAAAGTAATGTTGGAATGCACAAAGTCCACCACTGCTTTCTTAGTGACGACTTTGAAAGTGACTGCTTCAATCCACTTTGTGAAATAATCAATAGAAACTAGGATGAATTTGTGCCCATTTGAAGCTTTCGGCTCAATCAGACCAATAACATCCATACCCTAGGAAACGAATGTCCAAGGTGCTAACATAAGATGTAACTCTGAAGGTAGTGCATGGATCAGGTCACCGTGTATCAGGCACTGATGGCACTTCCGGACGAAATTGAAGCAATCCTTTTCCATGGTCATCCAGTAATAACCTGCCCGGAGGATTTTCTTTGCAAGGACATATCCGTTCATGTGAGGCCCATATACTCGCGAATGGAATTTGTTCATGATCTTTTTAGCTTCTCGGGCATTTACGCACCTCAAAAGATTCAAATCTGGAGTTACTTTGTACAAGACCTCTCCACTCAAAAAGAAACTGCTGGCAAGTCTTCTGATCGTTCTCTTATGATCTCCACTGGCCTGCTTGGGATATTCCTTTATTTTCAAAAACCTTTTGATATCATGCTACCATGGCTGAACATCTGGATCTATTTCAATTGCATTACAATAACCATGCCTTTCTCGAATTTAGATTTCTAGCGGGTCAATATGGACATTGCCCAGATACGGCAACATTGAGGCCAAAGTAGCTAGTGCATCAGCTAGCTCATTGTGGAATCGAGAAATATACCTGAACTCGACTGACTTGAACCGTTTGCTAAGATCTTCCACATGTTGCCTGTATGGGATGAGTTTGATGGCTCGAGTTTCCCATTCACCTTAGGCTTGCCAAATGATCAAATCAGAATCTCCCATGATTAACAATTCTCCACATCCATATCAACTCCATATTCATGCCCATAAAACAGGCTTCATACTCAGCGGTTTTGTTTGTATAGAAGAACCGAAGCTAGGCTGTGGCTGGATAATGTTGACTTATGGGCGAAATCAGAATTGATCTAATCCCGACATCTTTTGCATTTATAGCTCCATTAAAGAATATTTTCCAAGCATTGGGGTCCTCTAGAATTACTTTAACTGAATTTACTTCCTCGTCTGGGAAATAAGTGCTTAGGGGTTGATATTCCTCATCGACCGGGTTTCCCCCCAGATGATCCGCAAAGGCTTGGGCTTTCATCATCGTGTGAGTGACATAGATAATATTGAACTCAGTGAGAAGGAGTTGCCATTTTGCTAACCTTCCCATGGGCATTGGTTTTTGGAATATGTATTTCAGAGGATCCATTCTGGTTATGAGATATGTGGTGTAGGCCAAAAGATAATGTTTGAGCTTCTAGGCGACCCAAGTTAGGGCGCAACAAGTTCTTTCTAGCAGAGTGTATTTGGCTACATAACTAGTGAACTTCTTGCTCAGGTAGTATATGGCTTGCTATCTCTTCCCATTCACGTCTTATTGCCCTAGGACATAGCCAAAAGAATTTTCCAAGACTGTTAAGTACAAGAACAAAGGTCTCCCCGGCTCAGGTGGAACCAACACTGGCGGATTCGATAGATATTCTTTGATTTTATCAAAAACTTCTTGACACTCATATGTCCATTTGATCTCCGCGTCTTTCTTCAGCAACTTAAATATGGTCTCGCACATGGTAGTAAGCTGAACAATGAATCTGCTGATGTAATTCAACCTCCCTAACAAACTCATGACCTCTTTCTTGGTTCTCGGAGGTGGCAAATTCCGAATAGACTTTATCTTTGTTGGATCTAACTCGATACCCCTCCAACTGACTATAAACCCCAGAAGTTTCCCAGATGGAACTCCGAATGCACATTTAGCTGGATTTAATTTTAAATCATACATGTACAGACGCTCAAGGAACTTCCTCAGATCTTACACATGGTTTTCTTGCGTTCTGGATTTAATGTTCACATCATCCACATACACCTCAATTTCCTGGTGCATCATGTCATGGAAGATGGCAGTCATAACTCTCATATAGGTTGCCCCGGTATTTTTCAGACTGAATGGCATGACCTTATAACATTAAGTGCCCCACGGTGTGGTGAAAGCCGTCTTTTTTGTGTCTTCTTTATCTATCAGGACCTGGTAATACCTAGCATAACAATCCAAGAAAGATTGTATCTCATGTTTGGCATAGTTGTCAACGAGAATGTGGATGCTTGGCAACGGAAAATTATCCTTGGTGCTTGCTTTGTTCAAATCCCGATAATCAACATACACTCGAGTTTTCCCGTCTTTCTTCAGCACTATGACCATATTAGCCAACCATGTGGTGTATCGGACCACTTGGATCACACTAGCTTTCAATTGTTTGGTGACTTCTTCTTTGATGACTTCTTCTTTGATCTTATCGCTAATATCCATTTTAAACTTTCTCTGCTTTTGTTGGAGGGGTGGATAACCGGGATAAGTTGTAAATTTATGTACCACCAAATCAACGCTCATCCCTAACATATCATCATAAGACCATGTAAACACGTCTTTGAATTCAAACAAAAGTTGGATCAATGCATCTCTAGTTTTTTCATCGACGTGAATGCTTATCATGGTTTCCCGGACCTCTTCTGGACTACCCAAATTAACTGGCTCGATTTCATTTAAGTTTGGCTTAGGCTTATTCTCAAATTGTTCCAATTCTTGATTTATTTCCTTAAAATTCTCATCTTCATCATAGTGTGGTTCTTGATTCATTACTTCACAGTTAGACAGTATTTTAGGATTTGGGCATGAAGTCTGCAAGCATGTCATGTTATTTAAGTCTGCATTATTAGAACTGAAAAGAAAAAGATAAGAAAAATAGCAAAAATCAGAATAAAGAAAAAGGAGACAATCCATTGACAATGAAATATTGATTCCATTTTATTGAATTTGAAAATATGAGGGTTTACATCAAAATCAAAGACAATAAAAAAACATTCAAGTTACACCCTGGAATAACTCGTAATGTAGAAGAGTTGGCAAGACTGGACTACCGGGACTCCCGTCTGATAGGGAATGGGGTAGCTTTCCAATTCTGAAGATTGGCATCTAGTCCCATGTACAGAACCTCGGCACTACTCGTGCCTTCCCCGGGCTGAACCATGTGAGACTCATATAACATTTGTTTCATGGCTTCACAAATATCATCAATCTCTTCGGCCGTGAAGACATCCTCTTCTTCTTGTTCTTCCGCATATGTGGGTTTGACAAATGACCGGGCGAGATGTGGAATGGACTGGGGAAGGACCCACCCATTTTCTTTGTGCTCATCAGCCATTTTCTATTGGCCTTTGTAGCTTGGAAATCTACGCCGAAGAACTTCTCATTGGCGATCGAAGTGATAGGCTCTGTGATGCCTTGTAAAGATACCTTGAGCCCCTTTTCGGGCTTGTACCCATGTCTAATCATTTCAGTGGCAATGATGACAGAGGCATTAGATAGGAAAGGTTGAGGGAACGGGGTCCCTTCTTCGCATTGGTCGGCGACCACAATTTTGAAGGCTTGGTATACAATGTGCTCTCTTCCTTCCCTAGCTTCGAGACACGGGACTGAAGGGTCCCTATAAATGGACTATTCATCCTACCTATGGACAACAATTTCTTGGTTTTCATATTCAAATTTGACCATTTGGTGGAGAGTGGAGGGCATAACTCCTGCAGCATGAATCCATGGTCTTCCTAGGAGAAAATTGTATGAGGTATCCATATCCAGAACCTAGAAAGTCACTTCTAAATCCACGGGTCCAATGGTCAAAATCAAATCGATTTCCCCTATTGTGTATCTCTTGACTCCATCAAAAGCGCGCACATAGACATTGTTTGGTCGGATTTTTTCTGTTCCAATCTCCATCCTCTGGAGCATTGAGAGAGGATAAATTTTGACAACGGAACCACCATCTAGCATGACTCTCTTTACATAATAGCCCTCACATTCAACAGTCAGGTGAAGGGCTTTGTTGTGGGCAGCTCCCTCTGGGGGCAAATCGTCGCGGCTGAAAGAAATCCTATTGACATCGAAGAATCATTCAACCATTCTTTCCAATTGTTCAACTGAAGTGTCAACCAGGACATATGCCTCATTCAATGTTTTCAATAGTACCTTCTGATGTTCATTCAAGCTCAACAATAGAGATAAGAGCGAGACCTGGGAAGGAGTCTTCCGGAGTTGGTCAACTATTGCATATTCCGAAGTTTTGATTTTTCGGAAGTACTCTTCTTCTTCCTGAACGCTCACATGCTTCTTGGGTGGAAACCATTTCTCCTTGTTCAGTTTTGATTACTGTAACTCTTCTGGGTTGTGATACTTCCCAGATTGATTCATTTCATTCACCTCTCATATGACCTCTTTCCCCTTGTAAGTAACTACTATTTTGTTGTAATTCCACGGGACTGTGGTGGAGTCTCTCATAGAGCTTTGTAGTGCGCGGATGATAACCACGGGCTCAGTCAGCCTTGATGGAATTACCGCCCCCCGCGCCACATAGGTCCCTTTTGGCACATATAACTTCAGCATATTCAATGCGACTTTCCTTTGCTCGAATCTTTTGGGAGTGTTCAAAATGAGCTATTCTTTTCTTGGGGCCTTAGGGACATAAAAAATCTCATTCTTAGCAGATTCTACCCTAGTTTTTGTTTCTATAACTTTTTCTACAGCTTGAGGAATTGGAGTGATTTTCTTCTCAGTTCTGAATTGTTTTACCACCGCTTTGGGCCTTACTTCTGGATTGGCAATGGCGATAATGGCTTTCAAGGCTGGATTAAATTCCTTGTTATCACAAATCATTCCAATGACTAGCCCATTGTTGTGAGCCGGTAATAGAATGTTAGTCACATTAGGGACTTTCTCGTCCTTCAACACCACTCATTTTTGTTCTATTTTTCAACTTCCCTCTTCAGGGTCCAACAGTCCTCCATATCATGACCCTCTGCTCCCGAATGGTAGGCACACCTGGTACCGGGCCAGTATGATGAGGATTCAGGATTTTGCCGATTTGGGGGTACATGTTGCAAAAGACCCATCTGGATTAGCTTCGGAAAAAGGCTGGAGTAGGATGCACTAATACGGTTGAAATTATTTCTCTTGGAGGCTCACGAGGGTGTGAATTATGTTGGTAGTTGTTTTGTGGTGGAAGGGGGTTATATGGAGCTTGGTGAGGATGGTTATTTCTAGGAGGTGGAGATCGGGCTTGGTTATAGTGTTGTTGTTGCCGTGCATAGGGTTGGGCATTCATCACCGCATAATGAGGCGGTGCCACGGCATAGCCTGCATCGTTTTGGGGATAGTAGTGTTGCGGGGGTCTGGGCATCATGTAGGAGTGATCATATGATCGATAGGGCCCTCTTGAACCTGAAGCCATCATGGCTCCTTCCTCCATCTTCTTTCGATTGGCCAAACCCCCCGAGTCGTTCTGGATGGCTTGGGAGGTGGCTCTCAAAGCAGATTAACTTAATATTCGGCTAGTTTTCAGACCATTTTCTACCATTTCTCTGATTTTTATTGCCTCTGTAAAAGTTTTGCCCATGACGGACATCATATTCTGAAAATAATCAGCCTCTTGGGCTTGCAAGAAGACCGTAACCATTTCGGTCTCGTCCATGGGTGGCTTTACTCTGGCAGTCTGCTCGTATGATGTAATAGCATATTCGCGAAAGCTCTTAGTGGTTTTTTTCTTCAAGTTAGAAAAGGAGTTCATGTCCAAGGCTATGTCAACATTATACTGAAACTGTCTGACGAAATCACGGGCCAAATCGTCCCATATGTGCTAGTGGGATATTTCCCGGGCCAAATCACCAGACTGTATAGAGAATCAGGTTCTCTATGTATTTCCTCTGAAAGTATTGATGAACCAAACTGTATAGGGATCTGGTCCTATATCAGTTTGGTACAGTGCTAAGTTTCTGTGAGTCCACCAAATAGTAGAGTGCCTGGTCCTTTGTAGGGTTCTGCTGTAAATGCTAGTAAAGCTGTATGTAAATAAGGCCGAGGATTTTTACGTGGAAAAATCCCACACAAGGGGATCAAAAAACCATGACCTACACCTGTAGGCTTTTAACTTCACTAACCTGCAATCTCCCTATTACAAGCCACTTTACAATAAACCTATTGCAAAGACTTCAACTAACTTGTGATACTCTCATCACAAGCCACTCTATAACTATCATAGTTACAAAGAATTTGACTAACTTGTGGTATTTCCACCACAAGCCACTTTGTCACACTACGGTTACAAAGGCTTTGACTAACTTGTGATGTTTTCACCACAAGCCACTTTGTCACACTATGGTAACAAAGGATTTTGTTTATGACTCAACCTAATCAACGTTTCTTAGAAAGTCGGATAGGAGTTACAATGAAGAACACATAACAAAGACTCAACAACCTAAGGACTTAAGATGTCTTCGATCTTGGATCAGGTCCTTAAAGTTGAAGCAGCTTTGTTCTTGAGAGAGGTTCTTAAGCACTTGAGAGAATTTTCATTTTTGTATTTGCAAGTCTTGAACCAGAATCTTGTGTCTTGCATGAGGTTTATACTACACAAGACATTACCTTAGTGATGTCAATTCACAATGGTGATGTCCAATCTCAATGGAAAGTGACCGATGCATTGTCTGATGTACTGTTGCAGGCAGTCACTTTCTGCAATTGTTTTCCAGCTGTAGTTGACTTTGTACTTCTATAAGAGAACCCTAAGGGACCAGGGCCCTATTGTGTTCCTCTTTGTACAGTTGCGGACAGTCACTTAGTTGTGTTCCAGCTGTATACTTGACTTGTACTTCTATTAGAGAACCCTAAGGGATCAAGTCCCTATTGTGTTCCTCTTTGTACAGTTACGGACAATCACTTTCTGCAGTTGCGATCCAGCTGTATAGTTGACTTGTACTTCTGTCAGGGGAGCACTAGGAGATCAGGTTCCTGATCTGGTACTTGTGCACACTGCCCAGATTGTCTTGAGTTGAGTAACTTGAATCATTGTACTTTAGTTGATCAGTGAATGAGTGGGCGTGGAAACAGTGTAGTGCAGCAGAATCTTCATTTCCAGCTATGTCCAATTGACTTTGTACTACCGTGAGGAACCCACAAGAGTATCAGGTCCTTGTCTGGGTTCCTACCTCCTGAAGCTATAGCAAGTTCACATTTGGCTAGAATCCATTAGATGCAATGTAATCCAAGTGAGTCAGGTTCCCTATCTGGTTCTTGACATTAAGTTTGTTAGATCATCAAAACACAAGGCAAAGATATTGAAAACCTATCAATTTTCCCCTTTTTGATGATTACAAATTTAGCATTGAAAACGAGGAGTTAGAGTTTAGAGAACCAGATTGAATAACAGGAGACCACAGGTTCCCCCTGACTTTATGCCCTTACTTACACATGTTTCCCCAATGTTCCCCCTGACTTTTTACTATCGTTCTTGGTCTTTTATTTCGTTCCATACAAAAAGTTTGTTAGATCATCAAAACATAGATTAAAAGACCTTAAACTCATCAATTTCCCCCTTTTTGATAATGACAAACTTTTAATATTGATGACTATTTGACTTAACCAGATAAGGTACCAGCAATTACATATGTTCCCCCTGACTCCATTATTCCCCTTGATATATGTCTACATATGTTCCCCTGATTCTATTTTTCTCCCTGACATATGTTCCCCTTGACTCTATTCTTCTCCCTTTTGGCATCAACAAAAAGACACAGTCAGACAAAAAAGGCATAAAGAAGTCCAACAAAGCTAACTCATGCCACATATGTGTACACAATCATGATAGAAAATAGACGCAAAAGGGAAAACAAGCATTGTACAAGCAAAAGAAGAGCTGTTTTATTGATAAGAAATTTGGCTGTTTCAACAGGAGCAGCACGGTGAAATCCGACATGCCATCACAAAAAGACAAACAAAAAGAAAAACAACAGCAATAAAATTATCAGAGCAAAAGATAACTGGCCACAGAGAGGATCCTAGGGGCACTAGAAGGGGGGGGGGCTTGGAAGAGGAGGCAACAATGGTTTTGAGAGCTAGGTCCATGCGGGTAGTTGCAGACAACTATTAGTCAAGCAGTTTCTCCCGCAGGTTCTCCACTAGTTGCCTAAGTCCAGAACTTGTCTCATACCTGCCATCTCCTAGATTGTCGGGCAAGCGTGCGACTCCACAAGACTTTTTCTAAGTTAACTTTTCTGCCCAAGGCCACTGACATTTAGAATGGTCTTCATTGAACCAGGTCCTCCCACAGTTTGCCACTTTTTTTTTTAAATATTTCAATAAACTTCCCATTCCTGCTTGCAACAGCCACAATGTCACCCTCAAACAAATCTTTCTTAGCCACAACCTTTTGTAGATCTTTTCACTAAGGAACTAGGTTCCTCCACAACATCTTTATCAACCTTGTCACGACCCAAAAATCCCTCCAAAGAAGTCGTGGTGGCACCTAGTTTCTAAACTAGGTAAGCCTAAGATTTACTGTAATAATATGGGTATTCACTAACTTTAAATTAAATTAATCTGAACAAAATACAATTCCCAAAATCGGTAGTACAAGTCACAAGCCTTTCTAAGAGTAGTTATACAATATGATTACATCACTGTTCCGAAGCAAAGGGAACAAATAGAATTAAGTACAATTGAAGGTGACTCTGAGAACTGCGAATGCTATAGCAGGTTTACCTTGAGTCTCCACCGCAACGAATAGCTACCGTCGATCAAAGGCATGGATCTGTACACAAAAATGTACAGAAGTGTAGTATCAGCACAACCGACCCCATGTGCTTGTAAGTGTCTAGCCTACCCCGGCGAAGTAGTGACAAGGCTAGGACCAGACACTCACATAAACCTGTGCAGTTTATAGTGTACAAAATAATATGAAGCAAATAATAATAATGGCAACGATGATCAACCAATGATATAAATAGCTGGCAACCAGAATACCAAAATTGCTTCTCAACAAATAACAAATACAAGTGCAATCAATTAATCAAGTCTTTCAAATATAATCTTTCGCTCATAAATCCTTCAAGTAATAATCTCTAAGATAATATGTTTTTCAATAAATATATTTTGAATATATTTTCTTCAAATAGATATCTTTCATATAAGCATCTTTCGAATATAATTCCTTCGAGTAAAGGTCACCTTGTGACACCTCATATCATAATCATAAATAATATAGGTCTCAGCCCACTTTCGAAAATTCACAGCACCTCGTGCCCACATTTATGTCACAACCGCACGGACAACTCACGTGCCATTAAATAAAACCATAATATTTTCCCCGGCACCTTGTGCCCACATATTTCTGTCTCACATTGCACAACAATATTCTCATGTTACTCAGCTCATAGGTTCCATAACCCAATACAATTAAGAATGTTCAAGGAGCCTCATTCACTTAACATAAAGTAGAGTACATCTCCCAACGCCAATTAGGAAATCAACAAGAAAAGATGACGTTATTATTTATTTATTTCTGAAATCATTTGATAAAGAAAATACCCTTTTCAATTACTGTACAATATCGAATGAATTAGTACCTTTAATACGAGAAATCAATTGAGTTAAAAATGTGACAATTTTTTTGAAATTTGGAGTTTTGAACACAAACAAATAAATAAGGCGAGGTATCGTAAACACTATGGATTCGAACACAATGGGTCACAACAGTAAAGGGACCTAACTAGTTAATACACTTGAATTGTTAATAACAAGTAAACACATCAACAGTGAGTAGGAAAACAACAGTTGCACGACATCATCCTTCGTGCTTTTACTCTCGTTCTCACCAAATCAATCATATAAAGTACACGACATTTTCCTTCGTGCTTTACCTCACATAACGATGGTACGGAATGATCCTTCGTGCATTAACATTTATATCATGGCACGGAATGACCCTTCGTGCATTAACATTTATATCATGGCACGGAATGACCCTTCGTGCATTAACATTTATATCATGGCACGGAATGACCCTTCGTGCTTTACACTCTTTCCTCACAAACAACAATACACGACATCACCCTTCGTGCTTTTATCACTCTTCCTCACCCAAGCAACAATCACAAACAACGGGGCGAGGGAATAGACAAGGCTAAAATAGGAATCCCGGCAAGGCAACAATTAGTAAACAATTTAGATCCCGGCAAGGGGACAACATTAATAATATAAATTTCCCGGCAACAGAACAATTGATGCCTCTTTCTCTTTCTTTCACTTTCATTTCATAACTCACTCTACCACTTGAGCCAATGCTCCAAAGTATGCAATTATCTCATAAACTTTCACAATTCGTATTATAACTTGAGTCATTGCTCCTCGAAGTTCAAGAACCACAATTACTTCATTAACTTTCCCGGCAAGGGAACAATACTATCAAAACAACCATCCCAACAAGGGAACAATACTTATCAAAACAAACATCTCGACAAGGGAACAATACTATCAAAACAAACATTCCATTATATGAAACTTATCAAATAAACAAGGAGCTTGTGTCACATTATTCGAATTAAAAGCAATCAAGACTCACGGTCATGCTAGACTCCGGTGCATAGATAACCGTCACCATGCCTATACACCGTACTCCACATTAGCAAGTAGCAAATATCATCCTAATCCTATTCCCTCAAGCCAAAGTTAGAACAAACACTTACCTCGAATGCTCCAAACTCAACTCACGCTTCTAGTATAGCTTTACCTCTTGATTCCACCACCAATCCGCTCGAATCTAGTCATAAGTTACTTAATCACATTAATAATTACTAAATGAATCATCCCCAATGCATGAAAATAGATTTTTCAAGGTTTTTCCCAAAAAGGTCAAAAATACCCCCGGACCCACGTGGTCGAAACTCGAGGTTCGGACCAAAACCCGGTTACCCATTCCCCCATGAATCCAAATATATGATTTGTTTTTAAATCGGACCCCAAATTGAGGTCCAACTTCTCAATTTGTAGAAAACCTAGGTTCTACCCAAAACACCCAATTTTCCCCATGAAAATCTTTGATTTGAAGTTGAAATTATATTAAAAGATGTTAAGGGATAAAGAAATTAAGTTAGAAATCACTTACCAATCGTTTTGGAGAAGAAAAGTTGTTTGGAAAATCGCCTCTTAGGTTTTGGGTTTTTGAAAAGTGAAAAATGACTGAGATTTCCGAACTTGTATACCTTTCTGAGGACCTGGCGCGGACCGCACAAAAATGTGTTGCGGCCGCGCCTAGTGGGAGAAAAATTGGGGCTTCTCTGAACCCTTCCAGCGCGGACCGCACTATTTTGGTGTGCGGCCGCGCTGGTTGACCTGAAACCCTAGCCCTCAGACTCAGCCACGCGGACCGCACAGAAAGGCATCGCGGCCGCGCGTCTCCAGCGCGGACTGCGCGGAAATGACCGCGGCCGCGCTGGTGTCTGCAACACCTGAACCTGCATTTTCTTAAGTCCAAGACCTCCCGGGCCCCATTCAAAACTCACCCGAGCCCTCGGGGCTCCAAACCAAACATGCACACAACCTTAAAAATATCTTACGGACTTACTCGTGCGATCAAATCGCCAAAATAACATCATATACATAGGATCAAGCCTCAAACACATGATTTTCTTTTCTTCAACTTTCATAACTCAAATTCTCCATTTTTAGTCCGAAACACGTCATATGACGTCCGTTTTTAGCCAAACTTTACAGATAGTGCTTAACACATATTTAAGACTTGTACCGGGCGTCGGAACCAAAATACGAGCCCGATACCTATATTTTCTAACTCCTTTTCATTTCAAATTTTCATATCAAATTTCAGAAAAACAATTTCTTTCAAAAATTCATTTCTCGGGCTTGGGACCTCAGAATTTGATTCCGGGCACACGCCCAAGTCCCATATTTTTCTACGGACCCTCCGGGACCGTCGAATCACAGGTCCGGGTCCGTTTATGCATATTAATACCAAAATTCATCAAATGTTTCACATAATTCACATATTCTAACATAAAAAAACTTTCCGGCTACGCGCCCGAACTATGCACGCCAATCGAGGCAACTAAAAGCGAGGTTTTCAAGGCCTCGAAAGCGCGGAACAAGGAAGAACTACGGTGATGACCCTTCGGGTTCTCCACCTTTAAAACAACCGTTCGTCCTCGAACGTGCCAAGAATTATTCTGAGGACATTAAATTGATGTTTCTACTTTTACACATATGCTCGTTGTTGATACCACATTACCACATTCAAATAAGTTTGACAATACCATTTCAATTGAGGCTATTTCTCTTACCCGTATTTGTAAACTTTAAGAGCAAATTTCTTACCCTCCGAACATTTCCAAAAAGGTCCGATTTTTTTTCACATCATCACATGATCTTAGTCTCACCTGGCTATAGCAACTCGTGCCTACGCACGCATCAACCTTTTAATAGCACTTAACGGTTGTTCCACACTCCCCCACTTCGGGTCATTCACCCTCAAATAAGAAGTAGAGTCCGCTCTCAAACACATAATGTAACTTATCCCTTTCTTCGCATATCTTAATGTCCCAAATGTTTCTAACTCCCAAAATTTTCAGAAATTTTGGCAGAGCCTCCCCTATAATTGGGCATATCCACCTGTCAGAGTAACACCAAAACAACTCCTAACAATACATCCACAACCCAACAAGGCACCACAATGTATATATCAATAACACTAATCTCAGCATTACAAACATGACATTATCACAATGATATCTTGACATAAAACGCATCATATGTATGACCTTAACCACATCTCTGATCTCATTAGTTTTTCACAATCAATTACAAAATCGTCAATTAACCTCATGTTAACCAAAATCTCATTTCATTTTTTTTCCACAACACTGACAACCAACCACGAGGCATGAAAACCTCATCATTATTTACCCAAATCAACGAATCACATTTAACGCCACCTGGGCACTCACCTCGTAGGTCAAAACTCAATAGTTACAACACAAATATGGCTAAATATGCACAGAATCACATAAGAAAAATTTATCAAATAAGCCTAACAGGCATGACTACCTGTTAATACTATGGTACAAATTTAAATTTCACCAAGGGAGAATTTAAACATATAAATTATTCACCACAAGGACCTCGTCCTTATATAACTTCCACCGTGGCTTGTAGCCCGTTTAAATATTTCACATCATAAAAAAAATTGTGAGGATCTCGTCCTCAACTCTGCAACACGAGTAATTGCACATTGTGCCAACTGAATTCTTTCCATTTCTTTTCTTTCCTCTCATAAATTCCGACAAACATCACAATACATAATGAACCCCCATACCAATAGGGCATACAATTCATAAAAATTGAAATCAATTATTCCGAAATCACATCAAATCCACTGTAGTGAGTAATAGAATGTAATTTTTTTTTTGGACTTATAGCCCTTAATAGTGTACAAAATAAAATGATATACACGTGCCAACATCATCAAATCTCCCAATAGGGATAAACTTAAAGGTGAGTCACAAAATTATGAAGCTCACCCATAAACGGAGCATAATAGGAGGACTCGCCTCAATTTTTATAACCAAATCAAATTAAGGAAAAATATCCTTTTTATAACAATCGGAATCGTACCTGTAACGACACCATCTGGTGTAGTGGCCTCAGCCACACCATAGCAATTATATCAATGGGTCGAGCCTCCACCTCTTAGGCGCCATCTACCCGCTCGTCCTCTATCTCTAACTTGTAGTGTATGTAGATTAATAACTATAATGGAGTGTGTGGATTGACTGTTCTACTAAAGTAGGTTTCTCCTAAGTCTGGGACAACTTTTCATGATGTTCCTAGTATCACCACATTCATAACAACTCATCTATAGTTCGGCTGCTCATTCTGAGTCTGTGTCGGATAACTAGGATAACCATTGAAGGAATCATATGCCAGTGGTGCATTAAAAGACGACTGTCCCATGAGAGTGCCCTGATTAATTGGAGCACTACGAGTATTCTGAAATTGTTTCCATGTCCCTGCTAATACCGAAATGTAGAATTATTATGGACACAGGAATATCGAAAGTCCCAACATCTTCCTATACAAATCTCAGCTCTTACTCATATACAAGTTTCAGAGAACCTTTGAATACCACCTAAATACATCTCAGGCCAAAACTGATATGACACATGACCCCCACAATTTGATCGTTGATAGTGGACTCCCTTCACTTAGCACGAGGCCATATGAAACATTCCGATGATTCACAATACTAACCTTTATCGCTCGTACGACACCGGTCATACGACACCTCAAGCTATTTATTTGGCGCATGTCATCCTCGTGACAATTAAACTCGCTTCCTCCAGTGTCTTGGCTTGATAATATGTACCCTCCGCCAAATAGAAATCCCATACAAACCACATTATCTCTAATACCACCAACTATCTTCGGATCTACATCCACCTCGTGACCATGCCACGATTGTGATGATTAGGCAACTAATTAAGCCCTTTTAAGATATTACTTATCAAACAAATGTCAGAATCTGATGCACCCCCATGTGCACAACTGAAAGATCTTTTTGCGCTTCCATATCTTCAAATCTGAACGACACGTGGTAACAATGGTAGAGTAGCCCTGGCTCTCTTATAACCCTTTACGGTATCACAAACCATTGGCGTAGTGCGCAATTCCATACATGAGTGGATGCAAAAGAACATAAGATATATGCTTCAAGCTGAATAAATCTTGCACGATAAGGAATGAATGAAGTGGAAATTTTTCCTACTAGTTCTGTAGCCTCTCAAAGATAAGTACAGACGTCTCCGTACCGATCCGCAAGACTCTACTAAACTCGCTTATGACTTGTAGCACCTATGAACCTAGAGCTCTGATACCAACTTGTCACGACCCAAAAATCCCTCCAAAGAAGTCGTGATGGCACCTAGTTTCTAAACTAGGTAAGCCTAACATTTACTGTAATAATATGGGTATTCACTAACTTTAAATTAAATTACTCTGAACAAAATACAATTCCCAAAACCGGTAGTACAAGTCACAAGCCTTTCTTAGAGTAGTTATACAATATGATTACATCACTGTTCCGAAGCAAAGGGAACAAATGGAATTAAGTACAATTGAAGGTGACTCTGAGGACTGTGAATGCTATAGCAGGTTTACCTTGAGTCTCCACCGCAACGAATAGCTACCGTCGATCAAAGGCATGGATCTGTACACAAAAATGTATAGAAGTGTAGTATCAGCACAACCGACCCCATGTGCTGGTAAGTGTCTAGCCCACCCCGGTGAAGTAGTGACAAGGCTAGGACCAGACACTCACATAAACCTGTGCAGTTTATAGCGTACAAAATAATATGAAGCAAATAATAATAATGGCAACGATGATCAACCAATGATATAAATAGCTGGCAACCAGAATACCACAATTGCTTCTCAACAAATAACAAATACAAGTGCAATCAATTAATCAAGTCCTTCAAATATAAATCTTTCGCTTATAAATCCTTCAAGTAATAATCTCTAAGATAATATGTTTTTCAATAAATATATTTTGAATATATTTTCTTCAAATAGATATCTTTCATATAAGCATCTTTCGAATATAATTCCTTCGAGTAAAGGTCACCTTGTGACACCTCATATCATAATCATAAATAATATAGGTCTCAGCCCACTTTCGAAATTTCACAGCACCTCGTGCCCACATTTATGTCACAACCGCACGGACAACTCACGTGCCATTAAATAAAACCATAATATTTTCCCCGGCACCTTGTGCCCACATATTTCTGTCTCACATTGTACAACAATATTCTCATGTTACTCAGCTCATAGGTTCCATAACCCAATACAATTAAGAATGTTCAAGGAGCCTCATTCACTTAACATAAAGTAGAGTACATCTCCCAACACAATTAGGAAATCAACAAGAAAAAATGACGTTATTATTTATTTATTTCTGAAATCATTTGATAAAGAAAATACCCTTTTCAATTACTGTACAATATCGAATGAATTAGTACCTTTAATACGAGAAATCAATTGAGTTAAAAATGTGACAATTTTTTTGAAATTTGGAGTTTTGAACACAAACAAATAAATAAGGCGAGGTATCGTAAACACTATGGATTCGAACACAATGGGTCACAACAGTAAAGGGACCTAACTAGTTAATACACTTGAATTGTTAATCACAAGTAAACACATCAACAGTGAGTAGGAAAACAACAGTTGCACGGCATCATCCTTCGTGCTTTTACTCTCGTTCTCACCAAATCAATCATATAAAGTACACGGCATTTTCCTTCGTGCTTTACCTCATATAACGATGACACGGAATGATCCTTCGTGCATTAACATTTATATCATGGCACGGAATGACCCTTCGTGCATTAACATTTATATCATGGCACGGAATGACCCTTCGTGCATTAACATTTATATCATGGCACGGAATGACCCTTCGTGCTTTACACTCTTTCCTCACAAACAACAATACACGGCATCACCCTTCGTGCTTTTATCACTCTTTCTCACCCAACCAACAATCACAAACAATGGGGCGAGGGAATAGACAAGGCTAAAATAGGAATCCCGGCAAGGGAACAATAAGTAAACAATTTAGATCCCGGCAAGGGGACAACATTAATAATATAAATTTTCCGGCAATAGAACAATTGATGCCTCTTTCTCTTTCTTTCACTTTCATTTCATAACTCACTCTAACACTTGAGACAATGCTCCAAAGTATGCAATTATCTCATAAACTTTCACAATTCGTATTATAACTTGAGTCATTGCTCCTCGAAGTTCAAGAACCACAATTACTTCATTAACTTTCCCGGCAAGGGAACAATACTATCAAAACAACCATCCCAACAAGGGAACAATACTTATCAAAACAAACATCCCAACAAGGGAACAATACTATCAAAACAAACATTCCAACAAGGGAACAATAATAATAATAACACATGAAGCGCAATAAACTACAACGGAGTCACAACAATTATAATACAAGACTCACGGGCATGTTCGAACTCCAACGTATAGACACTCGTCACCATGCCTATACGTCGGACACATCACATAACAAGTAGCAAATATACTCAACTCCTATTCCCTCAAGCTAGGGTAGACCAAACACTTACCTTGAATGCTCCAAACTCAACTCACGCTTCTAGTATAGCTTTACCTCTTGATTCCACCACCAATCCGCTCGGATCTAGTCATAAGTTACTTAATCACATTAATAATTACTAAATGAATCATCCCCAATGCATGAAAATAGATTTTTCAAGGTTTTTCCCAAAAAGGTCAAAAATACCCCCGGACCCACGTGGTCGAAACTCGAGGTTCGGACCAAAACCCGGTTACCCATTCCCCCATGAATCCAAATATATGATTTGTTTTTAAATCGGACCCCAAATTGAGGTCCAACTTCTCAATTTGTAGAAAACCTAGGTTCTACCCAAAACACCCAATTTTCCCCATGAAAATCTTTGATTTGAAGTTGAAATTATATTAAAAGATGTTAAGGGATAAAGAAATTAAGTTAGAAATCACTTACCAATCGTTTTGGAGAAGAAAAGTTGTTTGGAAAATCGTCTCTTAGGTCTTGGGTTTTTGAAAAGTGAAAAATGACTGAGATTTCCGAACTTGTATACCTTTTTGAGGACCTGGCGCGGACCGCACAAAAATGTGTTGCGGCCACGCCGAGTGGGAGAAAAATTGGGGCTTCTCTGAACCCTTCCAGCACGGACCGCACTGTTTTGGTGCGCGACCGCGCTGGTTGACCTGAAACCCTAGCCCTCAGACTCAGCCATGCGAACCGCACAGAAAGGCATTGCGGCCGCGCGTCTCCAGCGCGGACCGCGCGGAAATGACCGCGGCCGCGCTGGTGTCTGCAACACCTGAACCTGCATTTTCTTAAGTCCAAGACCTCCCGGGCCCCATTCAAAACTCACCCGAGCCCTCGGGGCTCCAAACCAAACATGCACACAACCTTAAAAACATCTTACGGACTTACTCGTGCGATCAAATCGCCAAAATAACATCATATACATAGGATCAAGCCTCAAACACATGATTTTCTTTTCTTCAACTTTCATAACTCAAATTCTCCATTTTTAGTCCGAAACACGTCATATGACGTCCGTTTTTAGCCAAACTTTACAGATAGTGCTTAACACATATTTAAGACTTGTACCGGGCGTCGGAACCAAAATACGAGCCCGATACCTATATTTTCTAACTCCTTTTCATTTCAAATTTTCATATCAAATTTCAGAAAAACAATTTCTTTCAAAAATTCATTTCTCGGGCTTGGGACCTTAGAATTTGATTCCGGGCACACGCCCAAGTCCCATATTTTTCTACGGACCCTTCGGGACCGTCGAATCACAGGTTCAGGTTCGTTTACCCAAAATGTTGACCGATGTCAACATTATGCATATTAATACCAAAATTCATCAAATGTTTCACATAATTCACATATTCTAACATAAAACAAACTTTCCGGCTACACGCCCGAACTACGCACGCCAATCGAGGCAACTAAAAGCGAGGTTTTCAAGGCCTCGAAAGCGCAGAACAAGGAAGAACTACGGTGATGACCCTTCGGGTCGTCACAAACCTCAACCACTGGAATGTGTTTATCAGCCACAACTTCCCCCTATTTCATCAACCTCTTCTTCATTTTTCTTAATACTTTGCTTATCTTCTGCAAGGCAAACTCAAAAGCCTCTTTCTTCTACAACCACCTGGTTTGTTTTAGCTAAAAGAGAATCAAGTTCTTCAACAGATTCTTCTATGACGGTGTCATAAATCGGAGACTCAAAAAGCACCAGAGTTCTTTCATTCCCTAAGAATGGAGTTTCTTCCCCCTGAGATTCAGGAACAGAGGAGAAGTAGGGTTTGCAACACATGGAAGTGAGACTGGAGATGAGGTGACTGGAGAAGAGTGGAGGTGACTAAAGATGAGGAGGAAATTTGTATGTGTACAGTTGTATCAAGGACAGTGAAGAAGTGGGTTTCTAGTGATGGTGTTAAGGGAGGAGGAGATGTGGGAGTTATGTTGATGGCAAGATAAAAAGACGATTATTCGTTGGCCATGGTGAGAGAAGTGGTAGAGAGTTCTGAAGGAAAAATTAAAAAGATGCAAAGGGAGACAATGATTTAGAATTGCTGGTCTGAAAAGTCGGATGATGTGGTAGTTGAATTAATTTTGCTATCCTTTTTTTAACAAGCATGCAAAAAACACATTACTACTAACCTGTGGTACAAGAACCAGATTCCTGACCTATTTTTGTAAAAGTATTTTTGCAGCTCTCCTCCAAAGTTCAACACTGTACCTTTAGCTTCTATGATCATCATGCGTGTTTACCTACAACAGTATAGATATGAGTTAGGCCTAGTCAGAAAATACTTTAGCCAATTTTACCTTAGTGTGACCATCATAGCCATGTCAGCAGAACCGGGTTCTCAATTAGGTTTAAGAAATCCCAGCCCCATCTTGTTTCTCAAAGTGTTCCCTGCTGAGAGCTTTGGTGAAGATATATGCAATTTGATCTTTTGTGCAACAAAATCTTATACAGATAAGACCCTTTTCCACATTGTCGCTTGATCCACAGTGAATAAGCATATCACGTGGCAGCTGCAACATATTCTACTTCAGCTGTTGAAAGAGCTACTGAGTTTTGTTTCCTTGTACCATATGAGATAAAACAGGATCAAAGGAAATGAGCCATTCCTGATGTGTTTTTCCTGTCCACCAGATAGCCTGCATAATCAGCATCAGCATAATCAATAAGGTTGAAATTGTCACCTGAAGGATAGTACAGAACCAGGTTCTGTGTGCCCTTAAAATATCTCAAAATTCTCTTAGCAGCCTTTAGATGAGATTCCTTAGAATTTGATTGGAACCTTGCACATAATCACACACCAAATACAATGTCTGGCCTGCTGGCAGTAAGGTAGAGTAGAGATCCAATGATTCCCATGCTTCCATGTCAAACCTTTTCAAGAGTTCTTTGATGCCATTTTTCCAAGAGAAACTTGGATAAACTCTCGTACCAGGCTCTAGGGGCCTGCTTCAATTCGTACAATGCCTTATTCAATTTTGAATACATGTTCAGGATGTACATGTCATTCAAAAGCCTAGAGGTAGCTTGATATAGACTTCTTTTTTGTGAAAACCATTCAGGAAGGCACTCTTCACATCCATTTGGAATAAGATGAATTCTATATGTGAAGCAAAGACAATGTGGATCCTAATAGCTTCCATGCGAGCTACTGGGCCAAAAGTGTCATCATAATCGATCCCTTCCTCTTGATTGAATCCTTGGACAACAAGCCTTGTTTTGTTCCTTGTAGCATTTCCACATTCATCCAGCTCATTCCTGAATACCCACCTGGTCCTTATGATGGTTCTGTCTGAGGGTCTAGGTACCATGTTCCATACCTTGTTTCTTTCAAATTGATGCAGTTCCTCTTGCATTTCAGTAATCCATTTTGCATTCTTCAAGGTTTCCTTGATGTTTTTGGGTTCTACTTAGGACAGAAATGCTGAGAATGCTAGGGAATTTCTAATTATTTTTTTTTGATCTTGTCTGAACTCTAGAATCAAAGGGGGTGATTATATT
This sequence comes from Nicotiana sylvestris, assembly GCF_000393655.2. Lineage (NCBI taxonomy): Eukaryota > Viridiplantae > Streptophyta > Magnoliopsida > Solanales > Solanaceae > Nicotiana > Nicotiana sylvestris. The sequence continues at coordinate 40,081,200 of NC_091063.1, read as the reverse complement.
ATCAAGTGGATGAGAGTTTTTTGTGTTTCCAATTTGGGACTGAAGTTTGATTGGTAGAGGAACTGAGTAGGTTAAGTGGATTTCCCTGCACTCCTTGTTCTATTACTTGTAGAGTGCCTTGCACTGCATCTCCAACTCTTTCTTCAGTTTCAGTGGTAGTAATTGAAGAACTAGGTTCCTCTTGAGAAGTGAAAGAAAATGCTACATTGTCTTCACTTGTCTCCTTCATCTCACTCATCATATCAGCCTTGCCATTTGAAGCATCAAATACTTTCCCAGGGGCTAAAAGTGGTTCATTATTTTGATCATCACTATTTCCTCCTTTGTTAGAAGCGGGAGTCTTGTTGAATAGCTTATGACCACTTTCTTCCATACATTGTGTCCTTTTGCTGTAGCCTTGTAGACTTTGTTTTAAGAGGAATATCCCAGAAAGATTCCTTCATCACTCTTGGCATCAAATTTACCAGGCTGATCCTTTCTATTGTTGAGAACATAGCATTTGTACCCAAATGTTCTTAGGTGAGTCAACTTGGATTTCCTTCCAGTCAACAACTCATAGAGGGTAGGATTCTGGAGAGGTCTGATCATGCACCTCTTTTCACTCCTGCTCAGTATTCCCATAGGAATTGCATGCTCCCATTTCTTTGAACTTTGAATTTGACAGACCATGGACCAGGTCTTTCTTCATCAATATCTCCAGAAGTGAGAAACTTGTACCCCCCAATCCTTTATGCCATGTCTTCAAATCATTATCAACTGCATTCAAGCAACTCATATCACCAGCTTAGACATGAACTTCTACCTTGTTTTCTTCCCCATACGTAGAATGTACCCCTTCTTTCCATTTTCCAAAGGGTACATCCCTTCCTTATAGGGCTTTTAGTAAGAGAAAATCCATGGTATTTCCAGTCATGTGCTTTGAGCATCTACTGTCCATGATCCATTGCAGTCCGCTTCCTTTCATTGTTCCCTGCACATCTAAATTATGGGTTAGATTTAGGAACCCAAACTAGTTTAGGTCTTTTGTTATGATAGAAGGGATGGAAAAGGGCTTTTCTAGTCCATGCGAGCAAAATTGGTTTCTTGCGAGTGGTACATGGTCCCCTGTTAGTAGTCACTTTATCAGTAAGCACTTTGTTTTTCTGAACAGATTGAGCCCTGTCCTGGCAAGTTTCTTTGAAGTGCCCATTATTCCTACAGTGGGTGCACAGCCAGTTATCAGGAACTGTGACATACTTGTCGTGAGGGTTGTAAAGAGTTTTCTCCTTTTGGTACCCGATTCCTTGCCTGTTTCCACTATTTTTTAAGTACAGGGCAGTGGCAGCATCTAGGACTAGGTCCACTTGAGAGATTTCTCAAGGTCACTTTTTACTCTCTTCAATTCAGCTTGAAGCTGCTTATTTTTCTCGAGTTCACCACATATACTAGTTCTAGTAGCTTTCAACTCATTTTCAAGCCTAATGTGTTCCTCACCGGCTATCTCCTTTCCTTTTCCAGATTTTTCAGGTTTTAACTTAGTTCAAGGTTTCACTATTGTTTCCCTTAGGTTTGTAATTTCTGCCGAAAGATCATTCTTTTCTTTTCTGAAAATTTCAATGATTTTCTTATGGTCAGTAACTACAGCCACTAAGTCGATTCTAGTTTGTTCAGATTCTGCTAACTCCAAGGTCAAAGAATCCCTATCCTCCATAAAACTATGAAAGGCATTGATTAATACGTTAGCTAAAGACATGAGTTTTCTTGGAGAATAGGATTTCACATTTCTCTGAACATCCCTGAAATTTACCTTTTTGTTGTCTTCGTCTTCATCATCATCTGGTTTTGCCATCAATGCAAAGGTTGGGTCATATTCAGCTGGTCTTTTTCTCTTCAGGTTCTTGGAGAATTCTTGCTTCAAGAGGGGACAATTTTTCATGAAGTGTCCAGCCTTTCCGCACTTGTAACAAAGATCATTGTTCTTTGATCTGTTAGAGTTGTCCCTTTCTAGCACTTCTCCATTTCTTCTGACCATCTTCTGAAACCTTTTGATTGAGTAAGCCATGTAACTGTCATCCTCACTCGAATCATTGTTAACAGATTTAAGTACTCGGTACTTTTCCTTCTTTGGTTTTCTCCTTTCAAGAGTTGGTGGAGCAGTCATGAGGATCCTTCCTAGGTGTTAGCCTGATAGGAAGAACCTGCTCTGATACCACTTGTTAGAGACTGTGCGTCCACCAGACTGTATAGAGAACCGGGTTCTCTATGTGTTTCCTCTAAAGTACTGCTGAACCAAACTGTATTGGGATCTGGTCCTATATATTAGTTTAGTACAGTGCTAAGTTTCTGTGAGTCCACCAAATAGTAGAGTTCCTGGTCCTTTGTGGGGTTCTGCTGTGAATGCTAGTAAAGCTGTATGTAAATAAGGCCGAGGATTTTTACGTGGAAAAATACCACACAAGGGGATCAAAAAACCACGACCTACACTTGTAGGCTTTTAACTTCACTTCACTAACTTGCAATCTCCATATTACAAGCCACTTTACAATAATCCTATTTCAAATACTTCAACTAACTTGTGATGCTCTCACCACAATCCACTCTATAACTATCCTAGTTACAAAGAATTTGACTAAATTGTGGTATTTCCACTAGTAGCCACTTTGTCACACTACAGTTACAAAGGTTTTGACTAACTTGTGATGTTTTTACCACAAGCCACTTTGTCACACTACGGTAACAAAGGCTTTTGTTTGTGACTCAACCTAATCAACGCTTCTTAGAAAGCCGGATATGAGTTACAATGAAGAACACATAACAAAGACTCAACAACCTAAGGACTTAAGATGTCTTCGATCTTGCATCAGGTCCTTGAAGTTGAAGCAGCTTTGTTCTTGAGAGAGGTTCTTGAGCACTTGAGAGAATTTTCGTTTTTGTATTTGCAAGTCTTAAACCAGAATCTTGTGCCTTGCATGAGGTTTATACTACACAAGACATTGCCTTAGTGATGTCAATTCATAATGGTGATGTCCAATCTCAATGGAAAGTGACTACTGCACTATCTGTTGCTCTTTCTGCTGTACTATTGCAGGCAGTCACTTTCTATAGTTGCTTTCCAGCTGTAGTTGACTTTGTACTTCTGTCAGAGAACCCTAAGGGACCATGTCCCTATTGTGTTCCTCTTTGTACAGTTGCGGACAGTCACTCAGTTGTGTTCCAGCTGTATAGTTGACTTGTACTTATTTTAGACAACCCTAAGGGATCAGGTCCCTGTTGTGTTCCTCTTTGTACAGTTGCGGACAGTCACTTTCTGTAGTTGCGATCCAGCTGTATAGTTGACTTGTACTTCTGTTAGGGGAGCACCAGGGGATCAGGTTCCTGATCTAGTACTTGTGCACACTGCCCAGATTGTTTTGAGTTGAGTAACTTGAATCATTGTACTTTAGTTGATTAGAGAATGAGTGTGCGCTGGAAACAGTGCAGTGCGGCAGAATCTTCGTTTCCAGCTATGTCCAATTGAATTTGTACTAGCATGAGGAACCCACAAGAGTATCAAGTCCTTGTCTAGGTTCCTACCTCCTGAAGCTGTAGCAAGTTCACATTTGGCTGGAATCCGTTAGATGCAATGTAATCCAAGTGAGTCAGGTTCCCTATCTGGTTCTTGACATTAAGTTTGTTAGATCATCAAAACACAAGGCAAAGATATTGAAAACCTATCAACATCAATAATTATTCTTTTCCACCAACACCCCTCAGCTAGTTACAGTATCATTTCAAATAAGCGATTGGGTCTTCGTGCCCATCGTACTTTTCAAATTTTGGCATTTTGAAGCCAGCAGGCAAGTGAACATGGGGAAACATACATAGGTCTGAGTATAAGACACTCTTTTGGCCACTCAGTCCCTACATGCTTTTCAGGCTTTATTATAGGCTTCTCATCTTCCGAGCCATTTCTTCATGCTCGGGGTTTCTCACTATTCTTTCATGTTCCATTGGAGACTCATATTAGGGGTGCTGAGGGTAAGAGTTTTGAGTAACATGAGTTGTGTCTAGCTAAAATTGTGGGCCTTGAAAAGTGAAAGCTAAAGGCTCAAAGCATGGCTTGGGCCTTGTTGGTTGTGCCGTAGTAGAGACTGGTGGTGAGGTGAACAATGTAGAAAGTACCCCTGAAAACGGTGCTTGGGGGCGGACCTCAGAAGGCATATCGATAAAGTTGGTTGATATAGTAGGGTACCCAAACATGACGAATGGGTTGGTCATAGGGATAGGGACGTTGGTGGTTCCACCTATCCTGGGGAGCAGTTTAGGAAATTCGGGGATTGTACTGGGTGGTTCTTTGTCGTTGGACCAGGCGTTCCACATCTCCAACATGCGGACACACATCCTCCTATTTTCTTCAGCGGCTGCTGATTCTAGCTGTGGAATAATCGATGCCGGACTGTCCTCAAGATCGATAATTGATAGATGAATTTCGGAGGCCATAGGAACACTGCCTTTGGATCTTGTGAAGTAAGGATGGGAAGCCAGTTTACCAACAAAACCAACCACCTAAATAGGACCTGTCTATTTTGCACACACAACAACCTTGTCAGTTTAAAACATTTAACAGATATGAAATTGCATATTGGGGATGCAATGCACCTGAACAGTTAAACGTTTCTAAATATTTTTGTAATGGCTGTGTGTTTCATCCCAGCTTTTGCTATCTCTTTTCTCGATTTTCAAATTCTAATTTCTTTTTCTTTCTTTCTTTTTGTTGTTTTTCGCTCTTTTATTTTTCACTCTTTTCTTTCTTTTTTTTTTCACTAATTTTTCTCTTTTTCTTTCTTTCTTTTTTTTTTTGTTTATTTTTCACTCAAATTGTCTATGGCTATGATCGAATCTGATGGGGATTGCCTATGTGTCATGACGCCGTATGAATCAGACCATTACGTAGTTCAAGGAATAGATGCGAAATAAAAGAAAAGAATTTTTTTGGGGTTTTCAATATTTCATTAATAAACAACTTTTGGGCTTTTCTATTACAAAAACTCGAAAATACTGATTACTAAAAAAATGAAACATACAGACTCAAAACAGAACAACAAACAGACTTGAAAAAGACGAACAAACTCGAGAAAAAGTAGAGTACAGACTCAAAGCTGAAAAAGTCAAGAATACATAAGAGCCTCCAATGCTACTCCGAGGGCCCGCGGGACATTAGTCGGTCTCGGCGCGGGCCTGCGTGCAATATTTCCTAAAGGTGCTCTAGATCAGCCATTACCTGGCGAACAAAGGTCATCACAGAAGCAAAATACATAGATCTGGTCATGTCTTCATATTCATGGCATTTCATTGCAACATAATAAGCTATTTCTTTGATTCTCATTCTAATGACATCCTTTTCTTGAAGTAAGCATCCAATTTGCTGTGCACGGGCCTCCAACACCTGTGTGGCCATGTTGTCTTGGTCTTGCAACTTCTGCATGCTCTCTTCTAATCGGTAACTCAAGGCATAACATTGTTCTCTTTCTGTTTTGAAGTCTTTTGTTTGCTGAATCATTTCATTTTCGAAATTAGTCAAATTTTCCCTTAAGATCGTGACTCCTCTATCATATTTTTGCTTTAAATGCTGAGTAAACCTTGTTTGTTCTTCTGCACCTTTTGCTAATTTTGCCCGAGCTTTTGCCAATTCTTCCTCAGCCTTTGTCAGATCAGCCCCATAATCATGCACTTTTTGCCTCAGATTGCTTATGAGTCTTTCATCTTTTTTGCTTCTTACCGGGTTTCGACGGCTATTTTCATTTTCCGGATCTGAGCTCTGAGGGCTTCATTTTCTGGGGCCAACTTTTTCTTTTCTCCTTCATCCTCGGCAGCCTGCAAACTACTATCAATTTTGAGGTTTCTGATTTAATCTTCTAGTTTGTTTATGGTGGCCTAGTATTCCTTCTCTTTAGCTTACCAAACCTACTGTTCTTGCGCTCTTTCGGTGAATTGTTGGACATGGGGTCTTTTGGCAGGCTGTTCTGGCTCTTGATCGACCCGAACTCTCTTACCATACCATGCCGTGTAGTTATATTCTACTTCACTAGAGGACAAATCCGGCACTTGAGTTTGTGGCTCTAGAAACCTACATTGGTGCAAAATCTAGTGAACCTTTTCTTCTGGGAATGTAGCCTTTGGGCATAGCTCAATAACCTGTGGACTCATATCTTCATCGTGAGGGACTGTTTGATACCTTCCCAGTTGGAATAGGACCCGATGCGGAGCATATGGATGAATACTCCGAATACCCATCAGTAAGAGAAAGCACACTTCGACAGACATGTAAATAACCTCGTTGATTGGGAGCCAACTGAAAGTTCACTCAATTTGCTTTGCGGTCAAAGAACCCAAATACGTGAACCATGCTTCAGTACCCTTCGGCAACTCATAGTCGTTTACCCGGTTTCCGTATTCTTCAATGCAATTGAGTTTGGTCAATCCGCAGTTCATGTACTTTTGGCGATTACAAAGATGTTCCACCAGCCACATTTGCAAAAGCATGTTGCAATCCTCGAAGAACTTTGCACCAGCTCGACAGGCGGTTAATGCTCGATAGATTTCTGCGAGAATCATCAGTATAAGAGTATCGTTGGCCTTCTTGACCATAAAGTCCTCTATTCCTGCAAGTCCTAGTTCTACATGTTTGTCACTCCTTGGGCATATTAGAGTGCCTAAGAATGAAAATATGAAGGATAAACCTCTGCGTGCTTCCCACTTGTTTTTCTTTCCCTCGTGACTCAAACCAGTGTCCAGAGCCTCAAATCCGTGAGGGTCCCCATACCTGCTATACAAGAAGAGAAATATGCAGAATTCTTCGGCCAAATTTTCATCTTTAACCCGCCGGTTAATGCTCAAAAGGTCCAAAATCTTATGAGGGGTTACAGTTCTTGGTGCTACTAGATATTGGTGCCTAAGATTCCCGTCAAGACCAACGTAACTTGCCATCTCCTCTAGCGTAGGGGTCAATTCAAAGTCAAAGAAGTGGAAAACATTGTGTGCTGGGTCCCAAAATGGTATCAAAGCCTCAATTATATCAACCCTTGGATTAATCTTCAGAAGACCGGTGAGCCCACCTAAAGCTTTAGTCACAGAACGCTTGCTGACCTCCCCCAGGTCGTTCCACCACATGTGGAGTTTTAGTGGAATCTCATCTACGACTCGAAAAGGTACATTCTCAACCGTGCTCATTCTACACATTTTTAAATTAAGGTGACTGGTTAAAACATGTGAATTTTATTAAAACGCTGACCATGTAAAGATTATTTATTGCAAAATCTAACTTGAAACAAGTCATAACTACTTTTGCAAATACGACCTTCAGCACTTCAGAAGGGAAGATTTTAGGGTTGTGCCTGCTAAGTGGCCTAAAATTGAAAAGTGGGCTCAAGGTGGCTATTCTTGCAAAAACGGTATTCAGGCGTCCGTCGGGACATTTCTGGCTATTTTGGACAAAAAAGACATCACCCGACTTTATTTATGACAAAATGGCAGCATTTTTATATTTTTGGTTATTTTTGCAAAAACATGGCTGAACCTGATGAAGGTTGTCTACGTATCCCATGTCCGGTGGGAATCAAACCAACGTAGTTCGGTAAGTTTTGACGCAACAGGAAAATATGAATTATTTTGAAATGTCTTTTCTTTTTTTTTTCTTTAGTTTTTTTCAAAATTTTGGCAGAACTTCGGGATATTTTGGATACTGGGATTTTCAAAAAATGAGTGATTTTCTCTCTCCTACCTCATTCTTGATTTTTATTTCCCTATTCTGGAAGCCGATCAACATGAAAACCGAAGAAAATAATTGTACAAGTAGCACGTAAAATGTATCAGGATGGTCTTTTTTGGATAAACCTGTCCTAGACGGACTCAACCGCTGTGTTGAGTCCCCAAAGTCAAATGCACGTGATGCAAACAAACGTACCTACTAGGGATTCGACATGAGGCTGTGTCATTCTAAGTTTAAAACATGGGTGTATTGTTCTAGACCTGGCTTACTCGAGTAGACAACTCGAGCCGGGGGGAGGGGGAGGGGTCAGCGTACCGGGGATACAGAAGCTTCACCGGCTTTGCAACTTGTTCGAACCTCGTTCTAAAATTAGGGTCTGAATCTAACAGAAAAGAATCCATGCGAAGCGCACACTCCCAAAAGATTTAGAAGACTTAGAGAGAAGAGAGGTTTCGTAACAGTTTATATACAGTTCAAATAATATCAAAGCGACATTTAGCACATTAGGCTCAAACACATAAAAAATCAGATAATAACTAAAATTCAAGTATAACAGTTATACTAAGCTTGAATTCTGAGCCCTAAACTAGAGACTCTGGGTTCGATCCCCAACAAAGTCGCCAGAACTGTCACGCTTCCTTTTTCATGAGGGATAGGGGAGTTTTTTCAATTAAAGTAACATTAATCGAAATTGGATTAATTATTTAATTCAGAGCCGCCACTTGGGATAATTTTGTGGTGTCCCAAGTCATGGGTTTATTTTAAAATCCCAAATTGAGGAAATTTGACTCTGTTTAAAGTCTGCGAAAACCAGAAGACCAGGTAAATAATTCTTTTAACCCGGGAGAAGGGTTCAGACATTTTCATATTTTGTGGTTTTAGCACGGTCGCTTTAATCATACCTGGATTAATTAAATTATTTAAATACTTATTTTAGAACCTATGTACATTTACTTTTTTACCGCTTTTAATATGGCGTTTATGGATTTATCATTGAAATAGATTACATGTGTGTAAGTCCGCTTTATTTGGGGCGTTAAAATTATGTTATGTGTATGTGTACACAATTTATCACGTTTTATTAATTATTAAGATTGTTCGACCAAAGTCGCGCGAATGCGTACTTTGATTTATTTTTAGAAATCGTAATTATGTCACGCAAACATGTACATAATCAGGACAATGAATTAAAGAACGTGCGTAAAGCATTATATAGATATTCATGATGTGTTTCCTTTTCCTAAATTTGAAACGGTTGTAAAAGGGCATAGATTATGGAAAAGAGAAATGTTGTATGTAGGATTCAACTATTATGAACAGTTGTGGGATTAAGTACATTCAATTTAATTAAACTGCTCATATTCGTTTAAAGCATTGAACATGCATCATGCATCAACTTTGAAATACATCCACAATGAACTTAAAATAGAGAAATACAGGTCTAAATTAGAATTGAATTGAAATACCCAGTTTATTCTATAATCAACTACAACAATATGACCGTTTTACACCATTTACGCTAATTGTCAGATCTCGAGCATTTTAATGATTCAAAAATCATACCCAATCTGTAAATAGGTTCTACTGATTCCACGGGCATTTTATTTCTTATGTTAAAACTAGGTCAAAGTTAATAACTCCAAACAATTATAAGAATAAAATAAAAGATAAAAACAACATTAAGAGAACAGCTATGACTTCACAGTAGACTATATATTTTTTCCAAGTCTAAACTAAAATCAAACTCAATAAATCCAAACAAATAGCAGATACAACAGAAGACAAACACGTTTTTATATTAGAACAAATTTGGAAGAAAAATGAAATTTCAGTACATATCTAACGGGCAGGAACTAATTTAACAAATCCAATTGCCAAATAAAGGCCATAAACAACATATGGAGCTTAAAAGTAGTTGAGAGTGAAGCAGCAGCAGAAACCGTGTAATCCCAGACCAAATAAACCTTCAGCGGCTTTATAATCCAGCAAAAGCTCCTAAATATCATTCTTAGACCTTGATTTTTCCTAGATTTGAATTTCAGGATTTGTTCTTCACAGGGCGCCCCTTTTTAACCTATAGCCTCTTTGTCTTTCTATTTGCACCCGTACCCGTTTTTTTGTCAAAAGCCTTTTAAAAAGACTATTTTGCCCTTCTTCATTAAAAGACTACTTTCCCTCCAAGTATACACTAGTCCTTTACTGCCTATGTCTCTCTCTCTCTTTCCCGTTATTCGCGTTTTTTGATTTGTTCTTTTCTGAAATCAAAGGGTTTTCGTCGTTATTTTGATTTTTCAACTGCTAGTCATCGTTGTTCCCACATTACGATTTAATCACAGGTACATTGCATTAACTTTCTGGGTTTTATTTTACGATTTTCTGGGTTTTTTTTCTTGATTTGGTTTTGATAGTCATGTATTTATGATTAAATAGTTTCTTAGTGTTTAGTTTGATAAGTGCATTAGTTTTACTTTTACGATTGTGTTTTTAGGTTTTTTGAACGAGTTCTTATGTTGTTGATGAAAATTCTATAAATTCTTCAGTGATTAGACGTCCAAAGTTTTAAAAATTTTGAGAGTTAAATAGATGATACAATTAAAGTGATGATACCTTAGATAGAAGTTGAAGTTTTTTTTTCATGTTTTGGCATTATTTTTGGATTTGAATTTGTGTTTTGTTTTTTGTAAAAACTACAGCATGGGGTTGAATGTTTTGTGTTTTGTAACTGGTGAGCTGAAGTTTTTGTTTTTGTAACTGGCGAACTTCAGCTCTAGAGCTGAAGTTTTGTTTTGTAACTGTCGAACTTCAGCTTCTTAGAGATTGAAGTTTTAACTGATCTTTTTGATAATGTCCTGATGTTATTTTTTGTATGTTTTACTTTTTTGAACAGATGGCACCTAAAGTACCTAAAGATCCTAATGCAGCTAAAGTACGCAAAGCAGCTAATGCACCTAAAGCACCTAGACTACCTGTAATACCCCCAGGTCCTTATGTCCCTGCTCCTCCACCTACAAGACCAGGTCAAAGATATTTTGAGTTTCGAGATTGTTTTAACTCTAAGGGTTACTGGAAGGGGAACCACGATTTGAAGAAATTAATTGCAACTTTCTTGACTCCTACATGACGGGATAACCTTCATAATGGTACATTTCGATACATTATGGCTATGGAGAATTTCAAATGCAGCATGAAGTTGGTTAATTGTCTGTGTCTTTCTCGAATATTCACGAATGATCGAGACTCGATTAGTTTCAAGATTTTTGGCCATGATGTTTCCTTCACTCTTGAAGACTTTCACATTATGTGTGGTTTGCGGATCACAACACATAATGTTGATAAACCAATTAATCGAGAGAGCAATATTCTGAAGCGCTATTTTGGTAAGTCCAAGGGTGTGACTTTGAAAGATATTTGAGATTTTATGACTCGGAATGAAATTCCAAAGAATGTTGTGAATCACATACACGTATGCGAGAGCGATGATGATGCTGTGAAACTTATGAAAATTCTTGTTGTAGAGTCTATTTTGTTTGGGAAATGACCAAGTCATCTGTGATGGAGGAGTATGTATCTATTATTGAAGATGATAAGGTTTGTGCTGAATATCCTTGGGGTAATGTGGATTATGAGAAGCTCATTTACTCACTGAAACATGCATTGGACAAGCAGAACAAATTCCATGCAACTGAGTATAAACTTGGTGGATTTTCATATACGTTATGTGCTTGGTTCTATGAGCGCTTCCCAGATATTCGGGAGAAGTATATAAGAGAGGATGAGTACCTTGATACCCCTCAGGTTCCCAGGATGTTATGTTATGTATGTGTGAGAGAGCCTAAATTTTCCGAACTTTCTGAGATGTTTAGTAGTCATGAAGTAAGTTACTTTTTTTTTGTCTTTGTGTTAATATGTTGACGTATTAGTTTTCTTCTTCTTATAATATACTTTTTTGTATTAAACAGAAATATCGCAGCTTTAGGGTATTGGATATAATTCCTACAGAAGAGGAATTGAATTCAATGCATTTAATGGGTCAATTACCATGCAGCCGGATTCGTTCAAAGGTACTTAACGCGGGTCCTTCAACTGGTGAATCACCACATACTCTGAGTCGATCAAAAGAATCGAATCGAACTCCTGTTATTGGTGAATCACCACGTAGTTGGAGTCGATCAAAAGAAGTGAATCGAACTCCTTTTATGGGCGAATCATCTTGTACCCAAAGTCGTTCTAGCCGTTCTACAAGTGACTTTGATGACAATGAATTACTCGACACAATATGTTCTGTAAGTTTTGATATGAAGTTTTTTGGTTTTATGTTTTGTAAAAGTACAACTTGTTTTTGAGCTGAAGTTTTCTTCTATATCTGAATTTTTGTTGTGTGTCTATTCTAGAGATTAACGATGGAGGTTCAAAGGCATGCAGAAAAAGAAAGAAGCACAACCATGAAAGAAGTTTTTGATAAGTTTAAAAAGGAGGAGCGATCTGCTTTTGTGGATGCGGTTTTTGTAAAAGTGAAGGTCAGCTAATTTATAGAGAAGTCTTTTTATTTCTGCTGATGTTATTCAGATTAATCATTGTTAGTAATTTTTTTCTAGGAATATTTCGATGAGAAGTTTGAACAGTTGTTTAAGATTGTCAACAAATAAAATGGAATGGACGATGGCAATTTTGATTTGAGTAACCATCGTGAATATGATAGGGGGAACGACTGTTACGAACATCCATCAGATATTAATGTTGTTGATGATGCATAAGATAAAGTCGCAGATGTAAATGCTACACGTGAGGAAACGGCTTTTGTAGGCGATCAACATATTCAAGAACAATTTGAAGAGGAATGTCCCAGTGCTGATAGATTGAGCAGAGATGGAATGATGAAGCACAGTTATCAACTAAAAATATTGGAAGCAAGCAAGGTGCAGATAATCAAGTTGTTGAGACTGAAGAACATAATGCTCATGATGCATATAAGGAAGCGGCTGTTGAAGGCGATGAACATATTCAATAACAAGGTGGAGAGGAACAATCCAGTGTTTGTAGGCAGAGTAAAGATGGAAATGATGAAGAGTTAACAACTGAGAAAGGTTCAAATGATCAAGTTATTGGCACTGAAAAACATGCACCGAGTTGTGCTTTGGAAAGTGATATTGGAAAAGGCAATTTATTTGACGATGGAGATCAAGCACCTATTTGTACTTTAGAACTGAAAGCAAGTGATGTGTCTAGCACTATTGGGAAAGAGGATCGGTATGCAGGATTACTAGCTATTTGCAAAGAACTTCTAGGTGGTGATACATAGGAAATTGTTACTACAGGTACAAAGTGTAAAGTTTATAATATTTCAATGATACCTTAGATAGGAGCTAAAGTTTTATTTCATGTGTTTGTGTTTTTTGTAAAAACTACAAGATATTTTTTTGCTGAATGTTTTGTTTTATAACTGGTTGTTGTTTCTGTAACTGTCGAACTTCAGCTCTAGAGCTGAAGTTTTTTTTTGTAACTATCGAAGTTTTTGTTTGTGACTGTCTAACTTCAACCTTCTTAGAGTTGAAGTTTTAACTATTTTTTTGTATAATATCCTGTAGTGAAATTTTCATTACAGGTATAAATTTTTTCTATGTTATATAAATAGAAAAACTAGTTGATCTATTCACCCTCTTTATGAATATGCAGCGGAAGTTGAAACTAGTTGTGCTTCAATTGACACAACTCAAAAACTCTATGATGATGCTGAATTGAATGAAGGTAGAGTTGAGAAAAACCTTCCAGAGAATACTCCAATGCTCCTCCACGTTGGTTCACAATTGAATGAAGCTGTAAATGCTGATATTGACAAAGGCATGCAGCCTGGGTAAACCACAGCGGAAGACAAACGTCAAGGTATTCTATAGATCATGAATTTATTATATTTGGTTGAAGTATATTTTTTATAGTTTGAAATTTTACATACTTTATTTTCTTTTTTATGCTTTTTAATGATTTTTCAGAAAGACTCGAGGCAGCTTAAAATTAATTTGGTGAGCTTATGCAGCTATATGAAAAAGGAGAAATACATATATTCACACATGTTGCCTCACAGATAGGTGTGAAGTGTGTTGGTATTATTTTATAAAATTTAGTCAGTATTATTTAGTTTTTTTTGCAGGAAGATACAGGATATGTTGGAATGCAAACACCATCTGTGTCGCAATACTTAAACCAGGTAGTTATTTTCTGCAATTCGATTACAAGCTATTTTTTTGCCTAATGTGTGTTTTCTATCAGTTTTATTTATGTTAATATTTTCCTTGCTTTTGCAGATCTCATCTGATGCATCAGAACTTCTTCCAAAACCTAAGATAATGAAGATTTCCAGTTCTCCTATGTGTGACACCAGTGATATCCCAACTTCAATTTATGTTTATTTTCACTTGGTAGTACACAAGGGACTGATTCATAAGGTAATTCTGCTGCTGTTGTTGTTCGTGAAGAGACACAAGAACGTCGTGAACAACAGAGGGTTGGTCAAGCATCTGCCACGATGGCTGTAGTTTTTGCCCCTGCTTCTGAACAACAACAGTTAGTTGTAATGCGTTTTTTCTAAACTTCATAGTGGTAATTTCACATGTTATCATTTGTTGTTGTTCATTTGCAGCATATTGATGTGGGCATATATTACTTGCGCAAAAAATATTGCTATCACCTTCCACGTTATCCAAAATCAAGATGTGCAGTAACAGATTTACTTTTCGATCAGTATATGACTAAGCTGGATGGTATTCATCCTTCAGAAGAAAAGATGAAGATAATTAACAAAAGGAAGCAAAAGAGAATGTAGGATAAAAAAAAGAGCAAATCAAAGAGAAAGAGGATATCCAAACAACAAGCTAAAGAAGAAGAAGAAGAAGAAGAAGAAGAAGAAGAAGAAGAAGAAGAAGAAGAAGAAGAAGAAGAAGAAGAAGCGATTATTCAGCCACTTACGGACTTTAGTTGGTTTGAGGAAGAATCAACGAATGACAAGGTGGCCAACTACGTGAAAGGCCTCGACCTTTCCTGTGGTATCTCATGGGCATCTGCCAGAAAAGTATTCTTTCCATTTCGACTTAAGCCAAGGACGGGCCAGACATCTACACACTATTTTTTTGGAATTTTGGACTTTAAAGATAAAATTATATATGTGTATGATTCCATGGGCAGTGTAACATACGATCGTGCGCTTGAACATGTCAGAATTTATGCCCAGTTGATCCCACACTGTCTCAAATGCTTGGATTTTGGGGCACACAATAAATTTTATGGGGAAAGTCCTGTGAAAAAATTTCAAATTATGTGGATGAAGACACCGCAATAGACTAACAAGTACGTGTTTCGCATATGTTTTACCATGCAACTTATGTTTATTATTTTTTGCCCTTGTGTTAACTATTCTTCAATTCCTTTTTCATGTGTTTTTTGTAGTGTTGATTGTGGTATATTTGCTCTTAAGTTTATTGATATGTGGTTGAAGAAAGAAAATGTCTTCAATTTCGATCAAAGTCAGTCATTGACATTCAGGAGAGAATTGGCTGACAATCTTTGGGCTCATGGAAAGTGGAAAAAAGATAGCAGCTATGAAACTCCAGAAGGACATGATTATGGAGATTTTGAAGAGACTCTGTGTGAATTTTTTGATTAGAGGATTGGTTGAACATAATTTGGATTTTGTGAATATACATTAATTATTTTTTTAGTTCACTTTTGTGTCATACAAATATGTTTGTGTCTTTTATCATGAATTTTAAGTACATTTTTGTTTGAAAAAACTTAAGCATGAAGTAAATGACTTCTGCTTTTTAAGCTGAAGTTTTGGTTAAAAGTCATAACAAAACTATTGAATCCAACACAAAAACTTCAGCTTATCGGGTGCTGAAGTTTTTAGAAATGTACTAAAAACTTCAGCACATTGGGCTGAAATTTTTTGAAAAAACTTTACGACAAAAACTATTGAATCCAACACAAAAACTTCAGCTTATCAGGTGCTGAAGTTTTTAGAAATATACTAAAAAACTTCAGCATATTGGGCCGAAGTTTTTTGAAAAAGCTTTACGACAAAAACTATTGAATCCAACAAAAAACTTCAGCTTATCAGGTGCTGAAGTTTTTAGAAATATACTAAAAAACTTCAGCACATTGGGCCGAAGTTTTTTTAAAAAGTTTTACGACAAAAACTATTGAATCCAACAAAAAAAAGCTTCAGCTTATCAGGTGCTGAAGTTTTTAGAAATATACTAAAAAACTTCAGCACATTGGGCCGAAGTTTTTTGAAAAAGCTTTCCGACAAAAACTTTAGCATGTTTTGGTATTTTTTTAACTTGATACTTATCTTTTTTGCATTTTCTAGCTGCTTACTTGTTTAACTTGATACGACAAAAACTTTAGCATATTTTGGTATTTTTTTAACTTGATACTTATCTTTTTTTAACCACTTACTTGTTTTGCCAACTACTTATCTTGTTACATTCAATTTCTGTGAACAAAAAACAGTTAACAATCTCTTCGGCATTTATAGATATTAAATTGATTAGGTTCACTCTTTGACTATATTAACAATCTCTTCATTTGAAAATTTCATAGTCATTCATTGACTTCTATCATATTTCTTTAAATTTGTATTCAAAGAAAAACAAGAAAATGTTGGCTAATACATGCTTATTGGGTGTCAGGGAGTTCGTGGGAAGTAAATATAGTAAAGGAGAGGTCGAAATACTTCATATGTGAAGGAGAGTGGCCAGATCAAAAGCTCGAGCTCCAGGACAATTTGCTCTTTTTACTAATTGATAAATTTAACTTTTAGGAAAAAGAGCAAATTTCCTGGGGCTCAAGTTTTTTATGTGGCCACTCTCCGTCACATATGAAGTATTTTGGACTTCTCCTTCACTATCTTTGCTTCCCACGAATTCCCAGATGCCCACCAGTAAGCATGTCTTTGGCCAATGTTTTCTTGTTTTTTTCTTATGAAAGAAGACGGTAGTTGCTAAAAATATCATAGTACTAAACTTCGTCAACCTGTGTCTGACAGAAAACACTTTGGTGGAATTAAATTGGGTGAAATGGAGCGTGACTGTCTTATAGCTCATGGTGCTACAGTGAATTTGCATGAAGGCATTTTCACACTTGGAAAGGCGTTCATGCAAATATGTGGAAAATGCAAGAATATGGCAAATGTAATTCAGAGGTCTGTACAAGGTGGTAAAGTAAGGTGCTCGTATTGCCGCTTCTTTGAATCAGTTGAAGACATAGTGAAGGTTCATGGAATGTGGTTAAGAAAACCAAGAAGAGCAACTAGGACATGACTATGGAGAATATGAAGACACTCTGTAAATTTTTTGAATAGAGAATAATTTGTAAACAAAAACTAATTTTCTCTTTTTTTCCAAGGATGTAAGTGAAAACAAAATTGGATTTTGTGAATATACATTATTTTGTGTGAATTATGTGACTTGGATTGATTCAAATATGTTTGTGTCTTTTTTCATGAATTTCAAGTATATTTTTGTTGAAATTCAGCATGCTAAACTTGAGCATGAAGTAAATAACTTTTGCTTTTTAAGCTGAAGTTTTGGTTAAAAGTCATAACAAAAGTGTCAAATGTACGACAAAAACTTTAGCTCATCATTAAATAACTTCAGCAGTTTCTGCGTAAGTTATTTGAAAAAGCTTTACGATAAAAATT
Organism: Nicotiana sylvestris; assembly: GCF_000393655.2. Lineage (NCBI taxonomy): Eukaryota > Viridiplantae > Streptophyta > Magnoliopsida > Solanales > Solanaceae > Nicotiana > Nicotiana sylvestris. The sequence goes on along the minus strand of NC_091063.1, from coordinate 40,063,783 downwards.
ATCGAGTTCAGGACAAAAACTTCAGCTTATCAAGTGCTGAAATTTTTAGAAATGCACTAAATAACTTCAGCACATTGGGCTGAAGTTTTTGAAAAAGCTTTACGACAAAACTATTGAATCCACGATGAAAAACTTCAGCTTATGATGTGCTGAAGTTTTAGAAATGAACTAAATAACTTCAGCACATTGGGCTGAAGATTTTGAAAAAGCTTATGACAAAAACTTCAGCATGTTTTGGTATTTTTTTAAGTTGATACTTATCTTTTTTGCATTTACTATCTACTTTTTGTCTTTTGTCACCTGCTTCATCCTTCATTTAAATTTGTTTGACTATATAGTAAATATCCAAAAAGATATTTTTCAGGCTGAAGTTATTTTTTTTTTACTATAGAAAAACTGTGGGCTTTATTAGGGCTGAAGTTACATTTCTTTTTGCATTTACCACATACTTATTTTTACCACCTACTTATCTTGTTTCATTCAATTTCTCTGAACGTAAAACAATAAAAATAGCTGAAAAGTTACTGTTACATTTATAGATATTAAATTGATTAGGTGAACTCTTTGTGTATATTACAATCTCTTCACTTGAAATTTTCATAGTCATTCATAGACTTCTATCATACTTTAAATTTATATTCATCCTTAGTCTCAGCTTTTGTTAAAGAAAAAATGTCTGGTGCAAGCGGAAGTAGGAAGCCTAATATGGATGAAATTATGCAGAAGTGGGAGAGTTTGAAGTGTGAGTGGTACAATAACAAACCGATGGATAATCTTATGCTTTTGTGGGATCAAATAAAGGCTGATTGGAAGAGAATCAGACCAAAGCTCTTTGCCAATGAATCATTCCAGAACAAGCTTAACCTGGAACGTAGTTGTGGAGGTTATTCAACCTCGTTCGACAAGGTTGTGCAGCAGTTTGATAGTTTTCAATTTCCCAGCTGGAACGACTATTCCAAGCTGCAAAACAACCTGAAGACTCTTCTTCCTCTTATGGACAGAGTAATCTTCGAACAAAGTCAGCTGCGTGATGAATTCAACAAGTTGAAGATTGATCTTCTTGGATTCAGTGGTCTTTTGCCTGACTACCCTATAGTTATCTCTGATACTGATGATGATGAGATATTTAGAGAAATTGAGGAGTATTGTGATGATGATGATGATGATGATGATGATGATGATGGTGATGATTGTTAGTGTTTGTAATCCTTTTTTTATGTTTTAATGCTATGCTTTTTTATTTACTTCAGCCCATAGAGCTGAAGCTTTTAGGTTCATTTTGTATAACTTCAGCCTACAGAGCTGAAGTTTTGTTTATTGTTCTCGTCTCTTTTTATATCAATGTAATTGTCATCCTCTTTGTTCTTAGCTTTCTATTGCATTATCCTTATTATTTGTTGGTATTTGCTTTTATATTTCTTAGTTGCAGTATGGTTCTTAGTTTTTATTAAGTTCTTTTACTATAACTTCAGCTTAGAGATGCTGCAGCTTTTGTTTGTACATGCGTTTCTTTTTGTATGTTATATGCGTATGTGTGTGTATGTATTTGTGTGTGTGTGTTTGTTTAAGAATATGTATTTCACATACTGTAAGCTAAAGTTTTTTGTCGCAGAAGTCATTACGTACTTTTTAAAAATGTATCCAAACTTGTAAGCCTGCACAACAAAAATGAGTGATTTGTACTTTAACAGTATATAAAATAGTCCAAGAGTTTATTTTTTTTATTCCTATGAAAAAATCACATTTCAATTATGTCCTACAATAAAGAAAGTCTAAATTCAGACCAAGGATTATTGAAGGTTGGAGTATTTTTCAGTGTGTTTCTTGGAATATAGATGAGGTGCTGGAGAAGACAAGCAAGTTGTTTTGTTATGCCCAACTTGTTTACATCTACTGCATTTGGTAGACTTGAATGGTACTGATTCAGTCGTAGGTATATGCCTCTTCTTTTGTTCTCTTCCTTGTAAAATTTCTACATCGGGAGGTTTTGTGATCTTAGATTGTACATTTTGTGGTATATCCCATGATTTTTGATCTCTCACGGTATTCACATGTCCTTCATATGTTTTCAACCATGTTTTCCTTGAATACCAATTTGAGCAGTAATCAGATTTATGTAAATATCTCTTATTAATAGCAGCAATTGCATGTGGACAGGGCAATTCATCAAGTTGGAATTCCAGGCAGTCACAAGTTCTCTTCTTTAAGTCCACAATGAATTCGATTCCTTCACTATTTATTCTAAACAACATTGAGTCAAGGTTGAACACCTAACAAGGAATAAAAAATTAAGACAAACTATATTAGTGTATTTTTGCTTCAAAAAAAAGTATAATTTTTTTAAATGTAAGAAGTAAATCACTGCAACAGCTATAAAAAACTGAAGTTAATAAATATACTCACAAACATTTTGCAAGCCAAGTCCATCTTCTTAGTCATCTCTTCTTCTGCCCATATTGATACTCTGTGAAAAGTTTCATTTGCCTTTTTTCTCCGTTTGTAAAACCACTCTCCCAACTTTTCTTGGATGAAATCTAACATTCTTAAAATAAGCATTTCTCTCCCTTTACGTGAAACGGAATTCATTGATTCTACCACGTTTGTTGTTAGCATATCATATCGTCGCCGTGGGAACCACGATCGAGCCCATCTCTCGGGAGGCTCTTCCATTATGTAATTGTATGTTTTCTTGTCAATACTTTTGAGTTGGGACATTAACTGATTAAAATCTTCACGTTTGTATGACCTTGCAGCACTTTGAAAAAGATTTATTACCGTGGCTTTTGCATGTCTTTGCTTTAAATTTTTCTCAAAGTGATAGAGGCAGATATCATGGTGAGCTTTAGGAAAAACTTTTCTAATCCCATTTGCGATTGATTGGTTTCTATCTGACAAGAAAATCAGTTCACGACGGACTTGAATTGCTTTTTTCATTTCCCCGAAGAACCGAATGTATGCCTCATTGTTTTTTGAATTTGCTACACCAAAACATAGAGGAAAGATTTGATTGTTTGCATCCTTTGATACAACAACAAATAGAACACCACGATATTTTGACTTTAAAAACGTTGCATCTACTGCAATAACGGGTCTACAGTAGGACCAACTAGCTACTGATGTCGCAGGAGCGTAGAACATGTAAGATAATCTGTACAGTGAAACACAAAAAAACAAATCATAAGGTGTGAAGTTTTTCAAATAGGAACATTTGAAACTTCAGGCTGATGGTTAGTATTGTTTTGCTTACCTATTCTGCCCATTTCTTTTTATGCTTGTGTATGTTTCTGGGTTTTTGCCCACCATCATGTGTAGGTATGAAGGAAGAATCTAGTAGTTCTCTTCAGGTGTTCCCCTTATGCAAGCAACAGCTTTTTGAATAGCACGCCGTGCCTTGTGATAACCAATGTCAATTCCAAATTTCTTTTTCATTTTATTTTCTATAAAGGCTCGTGTAACCTCTATCTTTTTGTCTCGAACATGTTCTATAATTTTTTTCACTTATAAAATTTAATGTAGCATGTTTTTGTTCTGATTTTCTTGCATCAACCGAGCATTCATGGATGTTATGATATTTTATCACCCTGAATAGTGTGGAATTTTTTATTCTGGTAGCACGTACATTCCAACCACATTTGTCCACGATGCATTTCAGCTCGTATATCTTTGAACATGTCATGACCCCAACCCCGGTCATGATGGCGCCCAACACACTGCTACACAAGCCCGACCATTCAACAACATTATCCCAAATTCTTATTCAGATTATAGATAAATATCACAGAGAATTTACTAAGTCATTTCATTCAAGTGTATAATCAATAATAAAATCTGCGGAAGTTCAATTAAAATACCACACCATAGCCCAATAGAATCCGGTGTCACGAATATGAGCCTCTAATATAGAATATCCACCTATTACAAGTCTGTCTAGAAAAAATACGGAATAAAAGATAGAGATAGAGGGGAGAGATCAAGTTTGCGAACACCATGCAGCTACCTCAATACTCTCGGATACTGCTGCTCAGCTAAACAAATCCTCACTCAGTCTGTGGTGTACCTGGATCCGCACACAAGGTGCAGGGAGTAATGTGAGTACTCCGACCCAGTGAGTAATAAACATAAATAAAGGTTGAGAATAATAAATCATGGAAAAATACAAAGTAAACTATAACTGGCAGTTTAGAACAACAAATATTGGAGCAACAAGTCAATTAAATCAAAGTACCAAATACTGAGACAGGTATAACAGATAAAAACAAATACATGAGTGCAATGCAATGCATATGATGGTACACTCTATGCATGAGTGCAATGCAATGCATATGATGGTACTCTCTAGTACCCACTGTGGCGTGCAGCCCGAGCTATCCATTTTATTTATCGTCGACGGCGCTCACTGGGGGTGTGGACAGACTCCAGAGGGGCTCCTACAGCCCGAACGCAATAATAAGCCATCTCGTGGCATCAATCAGGTCCTGGTCAGTCATTGTTACCTGACCAATTTATATCACACAGTGCCATTGTTACCACTATTTCAAGTCACATCATACAGTGTCATTGTTACCACTGTTTCAAATCACTGCTGCGGCGCGCAGCCCGATCCATGCTCAGTCCAAAAATCATAATAAGCCCCTTGGGCATTTGTAAAACAGTAGTTCTCAGCCCGAAATATCATTTAGAAATATCATTTAAGTTTTCAAATCTTAGAAAGATGGCTGAGTTTGCAAAACAGTATTTAAAACCTTGGACTGAGGTCAAATGATATGCAAAATATGCGAAAGCAGTGATATCAATCCCTGAAGGATTCAAATAATTGGCAAGAAGCCCAAATGTAACAATTAAATCCAAGTAAGGATGATTCTCAATTTAGTTCAAGTAGAAAACACGGTAAAAACATCTCTCGGGACGGACTAAGTCACAATCTCCAATGGTGCTCTACCCCACGCCCATTATACGACGTGCAAGTCACCTCAATATAGCATTACGATGTGAAATTCCGGGGTTTCAAACCCTCAAGACATCATTTACATCAATTACTCACCTCAAACCGGCCAAAGCTCTAGCTCGCTATACCCTTGCCTCTCAAATTAGCCTCCTTGTGCGACGAATCTGCTCAAAATCACAACGAATATGTCGCATTATGCTAAAGGGACAATACCCAATCGAAAACACTCGAAAAATATCAAAATTAACGAATTTGGCGAAACCCGAGCCCCGGGCCCACGTCTCAAAACTCAAAATTTTTTATACAAAATGTTCTTCGTCCTCTCACGAGTCCGTACATATAAAGAACACAAAAATCGGAGCTCGTTTGACCCTTCAAATCGACCCTAGATATCTCAAAAGCACAAGCCCTAAATCCCCACTTTTCTACTGATTTTCATGTTCTAATTCACATATAATCTTGTATTCAACTTGGAAATAAGTAGAAACAACTCACCATTGATGCTTGATAAAATCCCCCTTGAAATTCTCTCCAAAATCATCCAAGCCAAATGAAAGAAATGAAAGAAATAAGCCAAATCCGTGTTTAAAGAATCTGTCCGTGCTTCATCGAGTTGTACCTTGCACTTGTGCTATACAAGTTGTACATCCTATTAAAATTTTCCCTTATCGGACATCTTCTGTTTAAACACCCATAACGTCTTGTATAAATATCCAAATTACAAACGGTTTGAATATTTAGAAACTAGACTCGAAGATCTTTAATTTGATAGGTTGTACACCATATAACTCTTTATATATCCCGAGATATGAGCTTCTAAAATCGGTTCCATGAAATCAGAAAATTCTGGAGAAACTGCTCCACCAGTCATCTTCAATCGATCATAACTTTCTCTACAGATGTCCAAATTACAATTTCCTTATCTTTCTGGAAACTTAACGCGAAGGGATAAAACTTCCGTTTTTGAATCATCTCAAAATTCCTTGTAGATCAAAATATATAGGCCTCCGAAGTACGCTCCAAGACTGCACATTTGCTGTCCAAAGATAGCTTAGCAGCAGAAATTGTAGCAGCTTTTTCTTTTCTTTTTGGGTCCGAATTCCATTCTGTTAACCTTCCGAAATCCACCTGAGGCCCTCGGGACCTTAGCCAATTATATCAACATGTCCCACAATATCATTCAAACTTGTCCCAACCTTCGGAACACCCAAAATAACATCAAAACATCAAATCATCATCGGATTCAAGCCTATGAATCTCAAGAACTTCCAAATTCCATTTTTGATCAAAAACCCAACCAAACCACGTCCGAATGACCTCAAATTTTGCAGACAAGTCCAAAATGACATAACGAAGCTACAACAACTCTCGAAATTCCATTCCGACTCTCGGATCAAAATATCACCGATCAACCGGAAATCGCCAAAATGCTAACTTCGCCAATTCAAGCCTAATTCTACACAGGACCTCCAAAATTACTTCCGATCACACTCCTAAGTCACAAATCATCCCCGAAGCTAACCAAATCATCGGAATTCAAATCCGATCCCTCTAACATATAAGTCAATGTTCGGTTGACTTTTCCAACTTAAACCTCCTTAAAAGAGAGTAAGTGTCTCATTTCCTATCAAAACCAATCCGATTTTACTCTAACACACCGAATACCGATAACGAAACATGAAGAAGCATAAAATAGGGAAAACGGGGCGGTAACTCACGTGACGACGGGCCGGGTCGTCACATCCTCCCCAACTAAAACAAACGCTCGTCCTCGAGCGGGTCAAGAAACATACCTGGAGCCTCGAACAGGTGAGGATATCTGCTCCGCATCTCCCGCTCGGTTTCCCAGGTAGCTTCCTCCACGGGACGACCTCTCCACTGCACTTTTACAGAAGATATATCCTTTGACCTCAATTTCCGAACCTGAGGACCCAAAATAGCCACTGGCTCCACATCAAAGGTCGAATCACCATCCAACTGAACCATGCTGAAATCCAAAACATGGGACGGGTCCCCAACATACTTCCGGAGCATAGAAACATGAAATACCGGATGCACACTCGACAAGCTGGGTGGCAAAGCAAGCATATAGGCCACCTCCCCAATCCTTCTAAGTACCTCAAAAGGTCCAATGAATCGTGGACTCAACTTTCCTTTCTTTCCAAATCTCATAACACCCTTCATGGGCGAAACCTTCAGCAAGACCTTCTCACCAACCATGTAGGACACATCTCGAACATTCCGGTCCGCATAACTCTTTTGACGCGACTGCGCTGTACGAAGCCTTTCCTGAATCACCTTCACCTTCTCTAAGGCATCATGAACCAAACCTGTCCCCAATAGCCTAGCCTCGCCGGGCTCGAACCAACCAACTGGAGATCTACACCGCCTTCCATACAAAGCCTCATACAGTGCCATCTGAATGCTGGACTGATAGCTGTTATTGTAGGCAAACTCTGCAAGCGGTAGAAACTCATCCCAAGAACCTCCGAAATCAATCACACAGGCACGCAACATATCCTCCAATATCTGAATAGTACGCTCGGACTGTCCGTCCGTCTGAGGATGAAATGTTGTGCTCAACTCCACCTAGGTACCCAACTCTCGCTGAAAAGTCCTCCAAAACTGGGAAGTAAACTGAGTACCTCTATCTGAGATAATGGAAACTGGAACACCGTGCAATCGCACAATCTCTCGGATAAATATCCCTGCCAACCGCTCCAAAGAATAAGTAGTACATACCGGAATGAAGTGCGCGGTCTTGGTCAGCCGATCCACAATCACCTAAATAGAATCAAATTTCTTCAAAGTCCACTCACAAAATCCATGGTAACTCTCTCCCATTTCCATTCTGGGATAATCATCCGCTGAAGCAAACCACCCGGTCTTTGATGCTCATATTTCACCTGCTGACAGTTGAGACACCGAGCTACATAACCTACAATATCTTTCTTCATTCTTTTTCACCAATAGTGTTGTCTCAAGTACTGATACATCTTCGCGGCACCCGAATGAATAGAATACCGCGAGCTGTGGGCCTCCTCCAGAATTAACTCTCTAAACCCATCTACATTGGGCACACAGATACGACCCTGCATCCTCAATACGCCATCATCATCTATAGTCACATCCCTAGCATCATCATGCTGAACTCTGTCCTTAAGGACAAGCAAATGCGGATCATCATACTGGCGTTCTCTGATGCGATCATATAAGGAAGACCGAGAAACCACACAAGCCAACACCCGACTGGGCTCAGAAATGTCCAGTCTCATAAACCGATTAGCCAAGGTTTGCACATCAACTGCAAAGGGCCTCTCTCCAACTGGAATGTACGCCAAACTCCCCATACTAACTGCCTTTCGGCTCAAGGCATCTGCCACTACATTGGCCTTTCCTGGATGATACAAAATAGTGATGTCATAATCTTTTAGCAACTCTAGCCACCTCCGCTGCCTCAAATTAAGGTCTTTCTACTTAAACAAATGCTGAAGACTGCGATGATCAGTGAATACCTCGCAAGATACGCCATATAAATAGTGCCTCCAAATTTTCAAGGCATGAACTATAGCAGCCAACTCTAAGTCATGAATAGGGTAGTTCTTCTCATGGGGCTTTAGATGACGAGAAGCATAAGTAATAACTCTACCCTCCTGCATCAACACACAACCAATCCCAACTCTCGAAGCATCACAATATACAGTATATGAACCTGTAGCTGATGGTACAACCAATACGGGAGCTATGGTCAAAACTGTCTTGAGCTTCTGAAAGCCCTCCTCACACTCGTCTGACCATACAAATGGAGCACCTTTCTGAGTCAACTTGGTCAAGGGCGACACAATGGATGAAAACCCCTGAACAAACCGGCAATAATAGCCTGCTAATCCGAGAAAACTATGGATCTGTGTGGCTGAGGACGGTCTAGACCAACTCTGCACTGCTTCTATCTTCTTTGGATCAACCTGAATACCCTCACTGGACACTATGTGTCCCAAGAATGCCACAGAACTTAACCAAAATTCACACTTGGAGAATTTGGCATAAATCTTCTCCTCCCTCAATCTCTGCAACACTACACTCAAATGTTTGGCGTGCTCCTCTTGGCTACGCGAGTACACCAGAATGTCATAAATAAATACAATAACAAAAGAATCCAGATAAGGCCGAAATACACTGTTCATCAAATGCATGAACGCTGCTGGGGCATTGGTCAGCCCGAAAGACATGACTAGAAACTCATAGTGACCATATCTAGTCCTGAAAGCTATCTTAAGAATATCCGAGTCCCTGATTTTTAACTGGTGATAGCCCGAACGGAGATCAATTTTTGAAAACACCCTCGCTCCCTGAAGCTGATCAAATAAGTCATCAATGCGAGGTAAAGGATACTTGTTCTTCACTGTTACCTTATTTAACTGCATGTAGTCAATGCACATTCTCATTGTGCCATCTTTCTTCTTCACAAACAGAACGGGTGCACCCCACGGTGACACACTAGGCCGAATGAACCCCTTGTCTAGGAGCTCCAGAAGCTGCTCCTTCTATTCATTCAACTCTGCTGGTGCCATACGATATGGCGGAATAGAAATGGGCTGTGTGCCCGACACCAAGTCAATGCCAAAATCGATATCCCTATCCGGTGGCATGCCCGACAGGTCTGCAGGAAATACATCCGGAAAATCCCTCGCAACTGGGACAGAATCAATACTAGGAGTCTCAGCTCCAACATCTCACACAAAAGCTAGATACGATAGACAACCCTTCCCAACCATACACTGGGCTTTCAAGAGGGAAATTACTCTGCTAGGAACATAATTAGTCATACCATGCCACTCGATCCTCGGAACACCCGGAATAGCCAAAGTAACTGTCTTAGCATGACACTCTAAAATAGCATGACACGGAGATAACCAATCCATGCCCAGAATAACATCAGAATCTACCATGCTCAACAACAATAAATCAACTCGGGTCTCCAGACCCCCAATAGTCATAATACAAGACCGATACACATAGTCTACAATAATGGTATCGCCCACCGGGTAGATACGTGTACGGGTAAAGCAAGACACCCTCGGGTCGTACCTAAATGATAAGCAAAATATGAGGACACATAAGAATAGGCGGATCCGGGATCGAATAATACAGAGGAATCTCTATGGTAGACTGGAACTATACCTGTAATGACAGCATCTGAAACAATAGCATCTGTCCTACCTGGAATGGCATAGAAACGAGTCTGGCCACCGCCTGATCGACCTCCCCCTCTGGGGCGACCCCTCGATGCCTGACCTCCACCCCTAGCTGACTAGGCGGGTGCTGTAGGAACTGGAGCAGAAGACGAAGGTCGGTCCTTCTGTTGAAACTGACCACCACGAAGTCGAGGATACTGCCTCTTTATATGACCAAACTCTCCGCACTCGTAGAAACTACCAGGTACTAGAGAAGGGAACTAGAGGGAACCCCTCGCACCTGAATGACCAGCCGATGCACTCGGCACAGATGAACCCTGAATTGAAGGGGCATAGGATGAGCTCTAAGCTGGGAGAGCGTTAAGTAAAGACTGGCCCTACTGAAATCCCTGATGACCACGGTCTGAAGATGTCCTACTATACTCTGGACGGGCCAGCTGAGGAGGTCTGAAGGAACGACCTCTACCACGCTGGAACTGGCACCCTAGACGGAGCACCACTGAAACTGCCTGAACCTCTGGGCCTCTTGGCCTCTCTCTCCTTTCTCTCTCTACGGCGAACTGTCTCAATATCACGAGCGATGTCAACCACATCCTCGAACGAAGCACCCACTACTCTCTCTAGTCATCAAAATGCGGAGAGAGTAGTTAAGACCATCCATGAATCTCCGGATCCTCTCACGATCTGTCGGAATTATCCAAGTAGCATGACGAGCCAATTGTGGAAATCTCATCTCGTACTGGGTCACAAACATATCTCCCTGAGTCAACCACTCAAACTACCTACACAGCTCCTCTCTGCGGGACTGAGGTACATACTTCTCCAGAAATAGAGTGGAAAACTGCTGCCAAGTAAGAGGCGCTATACTAACAGGTCTACACCTCTCAAAATCTTCCCACCAGGTAAATGCAGCTCCCTGGAACTGAAATGTAGTAAAAGATACACCACTCGACTCCAAAATCCCTGCGGTGTGAAGCATACGCTGACACTTGTCAAGAAAACCCTGGGCATCCTCGCCCTCTGAACTACTGAATGTCGGAGGCTGGAGCCTACCAAATCTCTCGAGATGACGCTGCTCATCGTCTGGCATAGCTGGGACCACAAGGTTCTGAACTGGTGCAACTGGTTGAGCTGGAACAGCTTCCGGTGTCTGCAATCCCTGCACAACCTGCTCAGCTATGCTATTAACAGGAGTCTGGGTGCCTTCCCTGGCCTGTGAAGTAGCTGCGGCTGTAGTGGCTGAGACCGCCTGAGCTAGGCCAGTGCAAACTGTCAAAATCTGAGCCAAGGTCTCCTGAAGACCCGGAATCACAATAGGCATAGCTGGTGCTTGAACTTGTACAACTGCTGGAGCCTGATCTGGAACTGGGGCAACTGGTGGATTATCAGGTGTTGCCCGCGCTACTCTACCTCTGCCACGCCCACGATTGCGTCCACGGCCTCTGGTGGCATCAGTGGGTGGCACTAGTGGTCGTACACCTCGTCCAGTAGCACGAGTCCTCGCCATCTACGAGAGAATAAAATGATAGAAATTTTTAGTGTTCGGATCAACAAAGTTGCATGACAAGAATTTCAAGAATATGAAGTTTTCCTAAAGGTTCTGCAGCCTCTCGAGGATAAATACAGACGTCTCCGTACCGATCCGCGAGACTCTACTAAACCGGCTCATAACTCGCGAGACCAATTAACCTAGGCTCTGATACCAACTTGTCACGACCCCAACCCCGGTCATGATGGCTCCCAACACACTGCTAGGCAAGACCGACCATTCAACAACATTATCCCAAATTCTTATTCAGATTATAGATAAATATCACAGAGAATTTACTAAGTCATTTCATTCAAGTGTATAATCAATAATAAAATCTGCGGAAGTTCAATTAAAATACCACACCATAGCCCAATAGAATCCGGTGTCACGAATATGAGCCTCTAATACAGAATATCCACCTATTACAAGTCTGTCTAGGAAAAATACGGAATAAAAGATAGAGATAGAGGGGAGAGATCAAGGTTGCGAATGCCATGCAGCTACCTCAATACTCCCGGATACTCCTGCTCAGTTAAACAAATCCTCACTCAGTCTGTGGTGTACCTAGATCTGCACACAAGGTGCAGGAAGTAATGTGAGTACTCCGACCCAGTGAGTAATAAACATAAATAAAAGTTGAGAATAAGAAATCACGGAAAAATACAAAGTAAGCTATAACTGGCAGTTTAGAACAACAAATAGTGGAGCAACAAGTCAATTAAATCATAGTACCAAATACTGAGACAAGTATAACAGATAAAAACAAATGCATGAGTGCAATGCAATGCATATGATGGTACACTCTATGCATGAGTGCAATGCAATGCATATGATAGTACTCTCTAGTACCCACTGCGGCGTGCAGCCCGAGCCATCCATTTTATTTATCGTCGACGGCGCTCACTGGGTATGTGTACAGACTCCGGAGGGGCTCCTACAACCCGAGCGCAATAACAAGCCATCTCGTGGCATCAATCAAGTCCTGGTCAGTCATTGTTACCTGACCAATTTATATCACACAGTGCCATTGTTACCACTGTTTCAAGTCACATCATATAGTGTCATTGTTATCACTGTTTCAAATGACTGCTGCGGCGTGCAGCCCGATCCATGCTCAGTCCAGAAATCATAATAAGCCCCTTGGGCATTTGTAAAACAGTAGTTCTCAGCCCGAAATATCATTTAGAAATATCATTTAAGTTTTCAAATCTTAGAAAGATGGCTGAGTTTGCAAAACAATATTTAAAACCTTGGACAGAGATCAAATGATATGCATGTATGCGAAAACAGTGATGTCAATCCCTGAAGGATTCAAATAATTGGCAAGAAGCCTAAATGTAACAATTAAATCCAAGTAAGGATGATTTTCAATTTAGTTCAAGTAGAAAACACGGTAAAAACATCTCTCGGGACGGACTAAGTCACAATCCCCAATGGTGCTCTACCCCACACCCGTTATACGGCATGCAAGTCACCTCAATATAGCGTTACGATGTGAAATTCCGGGGTTTCAAACCCTCAGGACATCATTTACATCAATTACTCACCTCAAACCGGCCAAAGCTCTAGCTCGCTATACCCTTGCCTCTCAAATTAGCCTCCTCCTGCAACGAATCTGCTCAAAATCACAACGAATATGTCGCATTATGCTAAAGGGACAATACCCAATCGAAAACACTAGAAAAATATCAAAATTAACGAATTTGGCGAAACCCGAGCCCCGGTCCCACATCTCAAAACTCAGAAATTTTTATACCAAAATGTTCTTCGTCCTCTCACGAGTCCGTACATATAAAGAACACAAAAATTGGATCTCGTTTGACCCTTCAAATCGACCCTAGAAAATCTCAAAAGCACAAGCCCTAAATCCCCACTTTTCTACTGATTTTCATGTTCTAATTCACATATAATCTTGTATTTAACTTGGAAATAAGTAGAAACAACTCACCTTTGATGCTTGATAAAATCCCCCTTGAAATTCTCTCCAAAATCATCCAAGCCAAATGAAAGAAATGAAAGAAATAAGCCAAATCCGTGTTTAAAGAATCTGTCCGTGCTTCGTCGAGTTGTACCTTGCACTTGTGTTATACAAGTTGTACATCCTATTAAAATTTTTCCTTGTCGGACACCTTATGTTTAAACACCCATAACGTCTTGTATAAATATCCAAATTACAAACGATTTGAATATTTAGAAACTACACTCGAAGATCTTTAATTTGATAGGTTGTACACCATATAACTCTTTATATATCCCAAGATATGAGCTTCTAAAGTCGGTTCCATGAAATCAGAAAATTCTGGAGAAACTGCTCCACCGGTCATCTTCAATCGATAATAACTTTCTCTACAGATGTCCAAATTACAATTTCCTTAACTTTCTAGAAACTAGTCGCGAAGGGCTACAACTTTCGATTTTGAATCATCTCAAAATTCCTTGTAGATCAAAAGATATAGGTCTCCGAAGTACGCTCCACGACTGCACATTTGCTGTCCAAAGACAGCTTAGCAGCAGAAATTGCAACAACTTTTTCTTTTCTTTTCCTTCCGAAATCCACCCGAGGCCCTCGGGACCTTAGACAATTATATCAACATATCCCACAATATCATTCATACTTGTCCCAACCTTCGGAACACCCAAAATAACATCAAAACATCAAATCATCATCGGATTCAAGCCTATGAATCTCAAGAACTTCCAAATTCCATTTATGATAAAAAAACCCAACCAAACCACGTCCGAATGACCTCAAATTTTATAGACAAGTCCAAAATGACATAACGAAGCTACAACAACTCTCAAAATTTCATTCCGACTCTCGGATCAAAATATCACCTATCAACCGGAAATCGCCAAAATACTAACTTCGCCAATTCAAGCCTAATTCTACACCGGACCTCCAAAATTACTTCTGATCACACTCCTAAGTCACAAATTATCCCCGAAGCTAACCGAATCATCGGAATTCAAATCCGAGTCCTCTAACACATAAGTCAATGTTCGATTGACTTTTCCAACTTAAACCTCCTTAAAAGAGACTAAGTGTCTCATTTCCTATCAAAACCAATCCGATTTAACTCTAACACACCGAATACTGATAACGAAACATGAAGAAGCATAAAATGGGGGAAACGGGGTGGTAACTCACGTGATGACATGCCGGGTCGTCACTGAACATGATCTAACAACAATGAATTCAACTTTCTGGTTTATCTCTAAGCTGCAGAAAAATTTAGTCATGTTTTGTTTGTTCTCAAAAATTGATCCAACTCTTACTTCCTCAGGCAACGTATCGTGCCTAAGTATTTTACATGGTGGAGATTCTTTCAACTTTCTCCTCACTCTTGTTTTGATTTCTGAGAAGCACAAGAACTTTCAGCAATTTCTTCAATTCTATATGATGTTATCGGTATAAGCTCCATGTTTACTTCATCTTCGTTGTTACTTATCATTGCAGAAGGTAACAAAAAGCTTTGTTGGATTGTGTGTTGGTTGTCAATTTGCATGATTAGCTGTCCTTCTTCTTCTTGGTCATTGACAAACTGGTATGAATTTATTGGAGGAGGGGGTAATTGTCGCAGCATTATATATTCTAAAGCAGCTGTAATGTTAGAAGGTTGTTACTCGTTGTCTACTTCCATTATTGGTTGTCCTACTTCATGTTGATAATCAGCAAAAGGTTCTGAATCTATCGCATATGCAAGTGATTGTTTGAATGCTGCAGGTTCTGAAGATTGTATTTTTTCGATGATGAAATGGCAATTCTTGTAGGGTGAATCAGTTGTAAGCAAATGTATACAGGTAGTGAGTTCTTCATCTGAAGTTAAAAGCATTCCTTTGCTTGTATTTAGTTTGATATCAAACCATACTTTTAGTGCATATCTGGTTGATTCAATATTTGCAACTTCACTAATTTTCTTCAGGAACGTATTGAATGATATGTGCTTATTAAGTAGAACAAGTTTTGTATCATGATCCAAGTATTTGAAATCAGGAGTCCAACTCCCATTGAAAGTTATAACAATGCAAATCGAACTCATCCTGGAGATTCATGTTTAGTGGCAAGTATTAGGAAAGTGAACAGAAGAATTTTTAGGTTGTTTGTGCTGAAGTTTTTACAAATGAACTAAATCACTTAGGCATCTTCTGCTGATATTTTTTGGAAAAAGATGTATGACATAATTAATGAATGCTGCACAGTAAACTTCAGCTTATTAAGTGCAGAAGTTTTTAGAAATAAGTTTAATAACTTCAGCATATCAGCTGAAGTTTTTTTGAAAAAGCTGTATGAAAGGGATTCATGAATGCAGGAAAAAAAACTTCAGCTCATTAGGTGCTGAAGATTTTAGAAATGAACTAAATAACTTCAGCACATTGGGCTGAAGTTTTAGCAAATGAATTCAACAAACTTGAGCATGTTTCAGCATTAATTGCATAGTATAGAGGAGTAACCTACACAATTAAAGTAGTAATTATATTGCGTTGGGGGTATGTGTTAGTGTAATAATTACATTCATATCAAATTCATGCACGCTTTTCATTAGACAACGTTTAAAATTCGTCTTTGCCTTTTCATATACCATGCAGAAGTTTCTTTCCCCTATATAAGCACGTTATTCCTTGTGAGTTTACTCACTCAAACACATATATTTTAGCAGACATAAAATATAAAAAGGAGAAAAATGGATGTTGTCATCAGGCAAATAGTGAAAGAAATCAAGCAAGACATTATAGAAGCTTTTGAGCTGAAACTGGATGAGCTCATAGACAAGTACGACAGGGAGCTGGAAGAAATTAACAACAAGCTTGATACGCTTGTGATGTATGCAAGATTTGATAATCTTGTTGATGAAGATGCTCGTCTATCTAGTAGTGGCGACGATGATGATGATGATATGGACGATTAGTTTTTCTTTTTAGTTATTTATGTTTATTTTGTTATTTAAGTAATTTAATTTATCTTTTTTGATGTTTAATAAAATATTCAGCTTTTGTTTTAAGTTTTTTCTGTATTTTTTAATATTAATTCTATTCAAAGTCAAAAATAGCAGAGGAAATGAACTATATAACTTCAGCAGGAATTAATAAAAACTAATCCGAATATTAAGCATTTTTTGGTATGAAGGGTTTTCAAAAAATCATAATAAAATACATAGTGCTTGATGAAAACTTCAAGCATGAACTAAAAATTCTTTTTAAACTTAGAAAATAACAGAACAATTAACAAAAACTTATCCGAAAATTACATATTGCACGACAAAATATTAAGCATTTTTAGCAGATGAACTAAAAAAACTTCAGCATACAAAAAATTATATGAAAAATGTTTTACATATTTCTGAAAACATAAGCATTTTTTGGTATGAAATTTTTCCAAAAAATGATAATAAAATACATAGTGCGGGAGGAAAACTTCAGCTCAATTAGCCGAAGTTTTTACAAATTAACTAAAGAAATTCAGCACCTGTGCTAAAGTTTTTTCTGCAATATGAAATTTTAATTTATGTTTTATTTTTTACCCAGTATAGGAGGAAAACTTCAGCTCCTACTGCTGAAGTTTTTAAATATTAACTAAAAAACTTCAGCACCTATGCCGAAGTTTTTTGTGCAATATGAAATTTTAATTTATGTTTTATTTTTTTTATCCCAGTGTAATAGGAAAATTTCAGCTCCTCCTGCTGAAGTTTTTTGTGCAATATAAAATTTTAATTTATGTTTTATTTTTTTTACCCAGTCTAATAGGAATATTAACAAAAAAACTTCGGCATAGCGCATAGGTGTTTTAAATATTAAAACACTCATATAATGTTTTAATATAATTTTTTCTTCGTTGTGTTATGTGACGACCCAAAGGGTTATCACCTATTTTCTTACCCATTATGTAATTCCGAGGCCTTGAAAACCTCATTTAGAGTCGCTTCGATTTACGTACGCAGTCCGGGCGCGTAGCCGGAAAGCTTAAATATGAAATTTTGTGAAAAAAGCTAAGTTTGATGTTAAGATGAATAAATTCGACTTCGGTCAACATTTTTGATAAATGGACCCGGAGCCATGATTTGACGGTCCCGGAGGGTCCATAGGAAAATATGGGACTAGGGCGTATGCCCGGAATCGGAATCCGAGATCCCTAGCCCGAGAAGTGAATTTTTTAAGGAAATTGTTTTTCTGAAAATGTCTAAGGAAATTGAAATGAAATTTGATTAGAACGAGTTGGTATCGGGCCTGTAATTTGGTTCTGGCGCCCGGTACAGGTCTTATATATGACTTGAGTCATTCTTGTGAAATTTGGTTAAAAACGGACGTCGTTTAACTCGAACCGGACCTTAATTGAGAAATGTGATGTTTAAAAGAGTTTTAAGAAATTTCATTGATCTCGAGGTTTAATTCGATGCTCGTGATGTTATTTTTGGTAATTTGATGACACGAATATATCCGTAGGATGTTTTTGAGGTTGTGTGTATACTTGGGTTGGCGTTTCGAGGGCTCGGGTGAGTTTGAGTAGGTTCCGGGATACCTTAGGCTTAGAAAGTCAGATGTTGTAGGTTCAAGAAGTTGCAGGCCTCTGAACCCTTTAGTGAGGTCCGCGAGAAATTGCGTGCGACCGCGGAGGGGCCAGTGTGGCCACAATCGCCTTTGTGCGGGGCGCGGTGGAGGCTGTGCGGCCGCAGTCGCCTTTGTGCGGTCCGCACAGGGTGCTGAACTGCATGTCTTCAGGGAGGCCTGTGCGGCCGCAGTCCGTTTAATGCGGTCCGCGGTGGAGCTGCACAGTCGCAGTCCTTTTTATGTGGTTCGCGATAAGGGTCTGAGAGGGGTATAAATAGACGGGATTTTTAGCTATTTTTCACTTTTCAAAACCCCAAAAACATAAGAGGCGATTTTTCAAACAACTTTTCTTCTCCAAATCAATTGTAAGTTATTTTAACTAGTTTTCTTCAATCATTAACATCTGTTAACATGGTTTCAACTTAAAATCAAAGATTTTCATGGGGCAAAATTGGGTGTTTTGGGTAGAACCTAGGTTTTCCAAAAATTGAGGATTTGGACCTCAATTTGAGGTCCGATTTCAAAATAAATTATACATTTGGATTCATGGGGGAATGGGTAATCGGGTTTTGGTCCGAACCTCGGATTTCGACCACGTGGGCCAGGGGGTGATTTTGACTTTTTGGGTTAAACTTTGGGAAAACTCATTTTCATGCATTGGGGTCGATTCATTTAGCACTTATTGATGTAATTAAGTAATTTGTGACTAGATTCGAGCGGATTGGTGGAGGAATCAAGGGGGGTAAAGCTATAATTGAAGCTTGAGTGGTGTTCAAAGCTTCTAGGTAAGTGTTTGGTCTAACCTTTGCTTGAGGGATTAGGAGTTGAGTCCTATTTTCTATGTGTTAATTGTCGAGTACGACGTATAGGCATAGTAACGAGTATCTATACGTTGGTGTTTAGCATGACCGTGAGTCTTCATATTGCCGATATTCTGATTTTGTTGTATCTTTCTTGCCTTAATGATGATTTCTATATGTTGTAAAGAGCATGTGAAAGAAATGGTGATCATTGAACTTCGAGAAGCATTGGCTCGAGTGCTAATACGAATTGTGAAAGTATATGAGATAATTGAACCCTTTAGAGTATTGGATCAAGTGGTAAAGTGAGTTACAAAGTAAGAAGTGAAGGATAGAGAAAGATTTATTGAATTGTTCCCTTGCCGGGATGCTTGTTGGTTTGTAGATTATCTCCCTTGCCGGGATGTTGAGATTTATTGATATTGTTCCCTTGCCGGGATTTAGCTGTTTAATTGTATTCCCTTTCCGGGATTTCTATTATTATTATTTGTTTAATCTCTTGCCCCTTGTTTGTGATTATTGTTTGGGTGAGGAATAGCGATAAAGCACGAAGGGTGATGCCATGCATTGTTTGCTATTATGAGGAAAGAGTGTAAAGCACGAAGGGTGATACCGTGTTGTACGATGTACCATTCCATACCGATATTCATTGACTATATTGTGAGGAAAGAGAGTAAAAGCACGAAGGGTGATGTCGTGCACATTATTAAAATACGATTGATTTGGTGAGGACGAGAGTAAAAACACGAAGGGTGATGCCGTGCATTTGTTGATTTCTGATTCCTTGTTGATATCCGAGTTATGTTGTTTCTTTCATTACTTGTTGTTATTTGATTTACTTCGAGGTATTAGATTCCCTTAACATATTTGCCTTGTGATTGTTGTTTGGGTGAGGAAGAGCGTAAAGCACGAAGGGTGATGCCGTGCAAATTGTTGATTTCTGCTTCCTTGTTGATATTCTAGTTGTGTTGTTTCTTTCCTTACTTGATGCCTTTCTATTCGCAACTATATTCACCCCCACAACATGTTTCCCCCTCCCACATTTACTGGTTATTCCTATATTTCTTTTCCGCTTTATATATACATATATGTGAACTACACATGTTTATTTGGAGTCTGGTCCTAGCCTCGTCACTACTTCGCCGAGGTTAGGCTAGAACTTACCAGCACATGGGGTCGGTTGTGCTGATACTACACTCTGTGCTCTTTTGCACAGATCCGGGTCTTGGACAGCAACAGTAGCGCGGGAGCCAACCTTCTGTCCAGTGAGACACCGAGGTATCCTTGCAGGCGTCCGCAGGCCCGGCGTCTCCTCTATCTTTTACTTCAGTCTGTTATCTTATGTTTCCGAGACAAACAATTTATATTATTTTTTTTCTTTCAAACAGTTGTATTTAGTACTCTTAGAAGTTCGTGGGTAATGTGACACCAGTTCTTGGGTAAAGGCATGTGTTGATTTCTGCATTATTATTCAGTTTCTTTAATTTAAGTCTTCTGCATATTTATTTTATTCCGTTGTTTTCATGATATTACTGATAATTGTTAAAAGAAGTGATTTGTTAATGAAGTAAGCAGTTAAGGATCGGCTTGTCTAGCTCACATTAGTAGGTGCCATCACGACTCCCGAGGGTGGAAATCCTGGTCGTGACAAGTTGGTATCAGAGCCCTAGGTTACATAGGCCTCACAACTCACGGACAAGCTTAGTAGAGTTTGAGGGATCGGTATGGAGACATCTGTATTTATCCCAGAGGCTACGGAGTTAGGAAAATTTCACCTTTGTTCTTTCTTGTCGTGCGGATTTGTTCCTCAAATGCTCATTGAATTTCTACTCTGTTCTTTCGCAGATGGCGAGAACACGCGCTCTTAATCTACTACTCAGTAGCCCGAGCCCCCAGCGGTAGCTCCCACTAGGGGCAGAGGGCAAGGTCGAGGCCGTTCTAGGGGCCGAGGTAGGGGCAGAGCTCAGCCCCAAGCAGCAGCACCAGTGGCAGAGCCTCGGTTGATTTTGAGGAGAGGTTCCGGCCCCAGCAGTTCCGGTGGGCCCAACTCAGGTCCAGAGAGGTTTATTGCCACCCTAATTATTCAGGATGCTCTGGCCCGATTGGTGGGCCTCATGGAGAGTGTCACCCGAGCGGGTTTGCTTCCCGTAGCACCAGCCACTTCTCAGGCTGGAGGAGGGGCTCAGACTCTTGCTACACGTACTCCAGAGCAGGTAGCTCCCCAAGTTTAGGTTCCAGCAGTTCAACCAGGTGTGGCAGTTCAGCCGGGTGTAGTAGCTTAGACCGGCGATGGAGTGGCTATGTCCGCCGATGCTTTGTGGAGGCTGGATAGGTTCACCAAGCTCTTCACGTCTACATTCAGCGGTGCATCTACTGAGGATCCCCAGGATTATCTAGCTAGTTGTCACGAGGTCATTCGGAACATGGGGATCGTTGAGACCAATGGAGTTGATTTTGCTACCTTTCGTCTGTCTAGATCCGCCAAGACTTGGTGGAGGGATTATTGCCTAGCTAGACCAGCCGGTTCGTCATCTTTGACTTAGGGGCAGTTCACAGCGTTATTTTTGGAGAAGTTTCTCCCCATGACTCAGAGAGAGGCCTTTCGGAGGCAGTTTGAGCTGCTCCAGTAGGGTTCCATGACGGTCACCCAGTATGAGACCAGGTTCATCGATCTAGCTCGCCATGCTCTTGTCATACTTCCCACCGAGAGGGAGAGGGTGAGGAGGGTTATTGATGGTCTTATTCAGCCGATTCGTCTTCAGATGGCCAAGGAGGCCGGGAGTGAGATCACTTTCCAGGAGGCGGCCAATGTGGCCCGCAGAGTTGAGATGGTTCTGTCACAGGGAGGTGGTCATGGGTCGGATAAGAGAACCCGTCATTCAGGCAGATTCACTGGTACCTCGTCTGGAGGTAGAGATTCATATGGTAGAGGCCATCCTCCTAGGACCTTTTAGTCAGCTCTCTATGTCTCTCATGGTACTTCAAGTGCTCGTGGTTCTCAAACACACTATTCTGATCAGCAGCCTTACAGCGCACCGCCAGCTCCCATCAGTGCACCGTCACTTCAGAGTTTTCGAGGTGGTCATTCAGGTCGACAGGGCCAGCAGTTTCAACAGCCGAGGGCTTGTTACACTTGTGGTGATTCTGGTCACATTGCTAGGTTTTGCCCTCGAGCACCAGGTAGCTCTCAGCATCAGGGTTCTCGTGCTATGGTACAGGCACCAGGCGTTCCACAGCTCGCCCAGCCAGTTAGAGATAGGGGTAGAGGTGCTAGAGGTGGAGGTAGAGGTCCTAGAGGTGGAGCTCAGGCCGCCAGAGGTGGAGGCCAGCCGGCAGCAGGCCGTCCCAAAGAGGTAGTTCAGGGTGGTGGGGCCCAGCCCCGATGCTACGCCCTTCTAGCTAGGTCCGAGGCTGAGGCTTCAGATACAGTCATTAGAGATACCATTCTGGTTTATGATAGAGATGCTTTAGTGCTATTTGATCCAGGGTCTACGTATTCGTATGTGTCATCTTATTTTGCACCGTACTTGGTCATGCCTAGTGATTCGTTGATTATTCCTATTTATGTGTCTACGTCGATGGGTGATTCTATAGTGGTCGATCGAGTTTATCGTTCTTGTATTGTGGTGATTGGGGGTCTTGAGACCCGTGTTGATTTGTTGCTTTTAGATATGGTCGACTTCGATGTTATATTGGGGATGGACTGGTTGTCCCCGTACCACGCCATCTTGGACTGTCACGCCAAGACTGTGACCTTAGCCTTACCGGATTTTCCCCGTTTAGAGTAGAGAGGGATTCCTGGTCATTCTACCCGAAATGTTATTTCGTATGTGAAGGCTTGGCATATGGTCGAGAAGGGGTGTTTGGCCTATTTGGCTTATGTTTGTGATTCCATCGCCGAGGTTCCCTCTATTGGTTTGGTGTCCGTGGTTCGTGAGTTTCCTGAGGTTTTCCCTTCAGACTTGCCGGGGATGCCACCCAATAGGGATATTGACTTCTGCATTGATTTGGCTCCGGGCACCCAGCCCATTTCTATTCTGCCATATCGCATGGCCCCACCATAGTTGAAGGAGTTGAAGGAGTAGCTGCAGGGCTTGCTTGATAAGGGTTTCATTTGACCCAGTATTTCACCTTGGGGTGCACCGGTGTTGTTTGTAAAGAAAAAGGATGGTTCGATGAGAATGTGCATTGATTACCAGCAATTGAACAAGGTTACGATCAAGAATAAGTATCCACTACCAAGGATTGATGATTTGTTCGATCAACTTTAGGGTGCTAAGGTATTTTCAAAGATAGACTTGAGATCTAGCTACCATCAGTTGAGGATTAAGGCATACGATGTCCCTAAGTGTGGGCATTACGAGTTCTTGGTCATGTCATTTGGGTTGACAAATGCCCCAACAGCTTTTATGGATTTGATGAACCGAGTGTTCAGGCCTTATTTGGACTCGTTCGTGATAGTCTTCATTGATGATATTCTGATATATTCCTGTAGCTAGGAAGAGCACGAGTAGCATCTCAGAGTGGTTCTTCAGACTTTGAAGGATAGTCCGCTATATGCGAAGTTCTCGAAGTGTGAGTTTTGGTTGAGTTCAGTTGCATTCCTGGGTCATGTAGTATCAGCAGAGGGTATTCAGGTTGACCGAAGAAGATTGAGGCAGTCAAGAACTGGCCTAGACCAGCATCAACTGTAGAGATTTAGAGTTTCTTGGGATTGGCAGATTACTATCGTCGGTTCGTGGAGGGGTTCTCATCTATCGCAGCCCCGATGACCAGGTTGACCCATAAGGTTGCCCAGTTCAGATGGTCGGATGAGTGTGACGTGAGCTTTTAGAAGCTCAAGATAGCTCTGACTACGACACCGGTATTGGTTTTGCCCACAGATTCAAGGCCTTATACAGTCTATTTTGATGCTTCCCGTATTGGGCTTGGTGCAGTGTTGATGCAGGATGGCAAGGTCATTGCCTATGCTTCGAGGCAGTTGAAGATTCATGAGAAGAACTATCCAGTACATGATTTGGAGTTGGCAGCCATTGTTCACGCATTGAAGATTTGGAGGCATTACCTGTATGGCGTGGCATGTGAGGTGTTCACTAACCACAAGAGTCTTCAGTATTTGTTCAAGCAAAAGGAGTTGAATTTGAGGCAGAGGAGGTGGTTGGAGTTGTTGAAGGATTACGACATCACTATCTTATATCACCTGGGAAAGGCCAATGTGGTGGCCGATGCTTTGAGTAGAAAGTCAACCAGTATGGGCAGTCTTGCTTATATCCCAGTCGGTGAGAGGCCGCTTGCTTTGGATATTCAGGCTTTAGCCAATCGATTCATGAGATTGGATATTTCTGAGCCTAGTCGGGTATTAGCTTGCACGGTCGCTCGTTCTTCGT
Organism: Nicotiana sylvestris; assembly: GCF_000393655.2. Taxonomy (NCBI): domain Eukaryota; kingdom Viridiplantae; phylum Streptophyta; class Magnoliopsida; order Solanales; family Solanaceae; genus Nicotiana; species Nicotiana sylvestris. Next base: position 40,039,382 of record NC_091063.1, on the reverse strand, counting down.
TATCGGAGCGTATCCGTGATCGGCAGTTTGATGATCCCCATTTGTGTGTCCTTAGAGACACGGTGCAGCGTGGAGGTGCCAAGAAGGTTACCTTAGATGCTGATGGAGTTTTGAGATTGCTGGGTCGAGTTTGTGTGCCTAATGTGGATGGGCTTCGAGAGTTGATTTTAGAGGAGGCCCATAGTTCCCGGTATTCTATTCACCCGGGCGCCGCGAAGATGTATCAGGATTTGCGGCAGCATTATTGGTGGCGTAGGATGAGGAAGGATATTATGGCATATGTGGCACGGTATTTGAATTGTCAGCAGGTTAAGTACGAGCATCAAAGGCCTAGTGGATTGTTTCAGAGGATTGAGCTTCCCAAGTGGAAGTGGGAGCGGATCACTATGGATTTCATTGCTGGACTTCCGCTGACTCGGAAGAAGTTCAACGTAGTTTGGGTCATTGTTGATAGGCTGACCAAGTCAGCGCATTTCATTCATGTGGCAGTGTCCTATTCATCCGAGCGGTTAGCTGAGATCTATATCCGGGAGATTTTTTGCCTTCATGGTGTGCCGGTATCTATCATTTTGGACCGAGGTACACAGTTTACTTCGCGTTTCTGGAGAGAAGTTCAGCGAGAGTTGGGCATCCAGGTTGAGTTGAGTACATCATTTCATCCTCAGACGGACGGGCAGTCCGAGCGGACCATTCAGATATTGAAGGATATGCTCCGAGCTTTGTTATTGACTTTGGCGGTTCGTGGGATCAGTTTTTGCCTTTAGCAGAGTTTGCCTACAATAACAGTTACCAGTCGAGTATCCAGATGGCTCCTTATGAGGGTTTATATGGTAGGCGGTGTCGATCTCCGGTTGGATGGTTTGAACTAGGAGAGGCTCGGTTGTTGGGTACGGATCTGGTTCAGGAGGCCTTAGACAAGGTTAGGATCATTCAGGATAGACTACGTATAGACCAGTCCAGGCAAAAGAGCTATGCAGATCGCAAGGTTCGAGATGTGACTTTTATGGTTGGTGAGCGGGTATTGCTTCGAGTGTCGCCTATGAAGGGCGTGATGAGATTTGGGAAGAAGGGCAAGCTTAGCCCTAGGTTCATTGGTCCGTTTGAGATTCTTGATCGAATGGGAGAGGTGGATTATAGACTTGCGTTGCCGCCGAGCTTATCAGTCGTGCATCCAGTTTTTCATGTGTCCATGCTTCGGAGGTATCACGGCGATCCATTCCACGTGTTAGATTTCAGCACTGTCCAGTTAGACAAGGACTTGTCCTATGAGGAGGAGCCGGTATCTATTCTAGACCGGCAAGTTCGTCAGTTGAGATCCAAGAGTTTCTCTTATGTTCGTGTTCAGTGGAAAGGTCAGCCTCCTGAGGCATCGACCTGGGAGTCCGAGTCTGATATGCAGAGCCGTTATCCTCCTTTATTCCCCGACTCAGGTACTTCCTTCTTCTGTCCGTTCGAGGACGAACAATTGTTTTAGAGGTGGAGAATGTGACGACCCAAAGGGTCATCACCTGTTTTCTTACCCATTATGTGCTTCTGAGGCCTTGAAAATCTCATTTAGAGTCGCTTCGATTTGTGTGCACAGTCCGGGCGCGTAGCCGGAAAGCTTAAATATGAAATTTTGTGAAAAATGCTAAGTTTGATGTTAAGATGAATAAATTCGATATCGGTCAATATTTTGGGTAAACGGACACGGACCCGTAATTTGACAGTCCTGGAGTGTCCGTAGGAAAATATGGGACTCGGGCGTATGCCCGGAATCGGAATCCGAGGTCCCTAGCAGAGATGTGAATTTCTTAAGGAAATTGTTTTTCTGAAAATGTCTAAGGAAATTGAAATGAAATTTGATTAGAACGAGTTGGTATCGGGCCTGTAATTTGGTTCCGGTGCCCGGTACAGGTCTTATATATGACTTGAGTCATTCCTGTGAAATTTGGTTAAAAACGGACGTCGCTTGATGCGATCCAGACCTTAATTGAGAAATGTGATGTTTAAAAGAGTTTTGAGAAATTTCATTGATCTCGAGGTATAATTCGATGCTCGTGATATTATTTTTGGTAATTTGATGACACGAATATGTCCGTAGGATGTTTTTGAAGTTGTGTGTATACTTGGGTTGGAGTTTCGAGGGCTCGGGTGAGTTAGAGTAGGTTCGGGGATGCCTTAGGCTTAGAAAGCCAGATGTTGCAGGCCTCTGAACCCTTTAGTGCGGTCCGCGAGAAATCGCGTGCGACCGCGGAGGGGCCAGCGCGGCCGCAGTCGCCTTTGTGCGGTCCGCACAGGGTGCTGAACTGCAGGTCTTCAGGGAGGCCTGTGCAGTCACAGTCCGTTTAATGCGGTCCGCGGTGGAGCTCTGCGGCCGCAGTCCTTTTTATGCGGTCCGCGGTGAGGGGTTGAGAGGGGTATAAATAGACGGGATTTTCAGTTATTTTTCACTTTTCAAAACTCCAAAAGCATAAGAGGCGATTTTTCAAACAACCTTTCTTCTCTAAATCAATTGTAAGTCATTTTTAACTAGTTTTCTTCAATCATTAACATCTTTTAACATGGTTTCAACTTAAAATCAAAGATTTTCATGGGGTAAAATTGAGTGTTTTGGGTAGAACCTAGATTTTTCAAAAATTGAGGATTTGGACCTCAATTTGAGGTCCGATTTCAAAACAAATTATACATTTGGATTCGTGGAGGAATGGGTAATCGGGTTTTGGTCCAAACCTCGGGTTTCGACCACGTGGGCCTGGGGGTGATTTTGACTTTTTGAGTAAAACTTTGGGAAAACTCATTTTCATGTATTGGGGTCGATTCATTTAGCACTTATTGATGTAATTAAGTAATTTGTGACTAGATTCGAGCTGATTGGTGGAGAAATCAAGGGGGGTAAAGCTATAATTGAGGCTTGAGTGGTGTTCAAAGCTTCGAGGTAAGTGTTTGGTCTAACCTTGGCTTGAGGGATTATGAGTTGAGTCATATTTGCTATGTGTTAATTGTCAAGTACGACATATAGGCATGGTAACGAGTATCTATACGTTGGTGTTTAGCATGACCGTGAGTCTTCATATTGCCGATATTCTAATTTTGTTGTATCTTTCTTGCCTTAATGATGATTTCTATATGTTGTAAAGAGCATGTGAAAGAAATTGTGATCTTTGAACTTCGAGAAGCATTGGCTCGAGTGGTAATACGAATTGTGAAAGTATATGAGATAATTGAACCCTTTGGAGTATTGGCTCAAGTGGTAAAGTGAGTTACAAAGTAAGAAGTGAAGGAAAGAGAAAGAGTTATTGAATTGTTCCCTTGCCGGGATGCTTGTTGCTTTGTTGATTATCTCCCTTGCCGGGATGTTGAGATTTATTGATATTGTTCCCTTGCCGGGATTAAGCTGTTTAATTGTATTCCCTTGTTGGGATTTCTATTATTATTATTTGTTTAATCCCTTGCCCCTTATTTATGATTGTTGTTTGGGTGAGGAAAAGCGATAAAGCACGAAGGGTGATACCGTGCATTGTTTGCTATTGTGAGGAAAGAGTATAAAGCACGAAGGGTGATGCCGTGCCGTATTATGTAATATTCCGTACCGATATTCATTGACTATATTGTGAGGAAAGAGAGTAAAAGCACGAAGGGTGATGCCGTGCACATTATTAAGATACGATTGATTTTGGTGAGGACGAGAGTAAAAGCACGAAGGGTGATGCCGTGCATTTGTTGATTTCTGATTCCTTATTGATATCTGAGTTATGTTGTGTCTTTCATTACTTGTAGTTATTTGATTTACTTCGAGGTATTAGATTCCCTTACCATATTTGCCTTGTGATTGTTGTTTGGGTGAGGAAGAGCGTAAAACACGAAGGGTGATGCCGTGTATTGTTTTGGTGAGAACGAGAGTAAAAGCACGAAGGGTGATGCCGTGCAAATTGTTGATTTCTGCTTCCTTGTTGATATTCTAGTTGTGTTGTTTCTTTCCTTACTTGATGCCTTTCTATTCGGAACTATATTCACCCCCACAACATGTTTCCCCCTCCCACATTGACTGGTTATTCCTGTATTTCTTTTTCGTTGTATATATACATATATGTGAACTACACAGGTTTATTTGGAGTGTGGTCCTAGCCTCGTCACTACTTCACCGAGGTTAGGCTGGACACTTACCAGCTCATGGGGTCGGTTGTGCTGATACTACACTCTGTGCGCTTTTGCTCAGATCCAGGTCTTGGACAACAACAGTAGCGCGGGAGCCATCCTTCAGTCCAGTGAGACACAGAGGTAGCCTTGCAGGCGTCCGCAGGCCCGATGTCTCCTCTATCTTTTACTTCAGTCTGTTATCTCATGTTTCCGAGACAAACAATTTATATTATTTTTTCTTTCAAACAGTTGTATTTAGTACTCTTAGAAATTCGTGTGTAATGTGATACCAGTTCTTGGGTAGAGACATGTGTTGATTTCCGCATTATTGTTCAGTTTCTTTAATTTAAGTCTTCCGCATATTTATTTGATTCTGTTGTTTTTATGATATTACTGATAATTGTTAAAAGATGTGATTTGCTAATGAAGTAAGCAGTTAAGGATCGGCTTGCCTAGCTCACATTAGTAGGCGCCATCACGACTCCCGAGGGTGGAAAATCCAGGTCGTGACATGTTATTTGCTAGCTCGTTTTGCTGAATTTTTTAGATATGAACTAAATAACTTCAGCTTGTTTCAGCATATTTATCGGATTAGAATGTTAGAATTCATCGTCAAATAGATTTAGAATGCAAATTCAGCATATCAGTGAAGTTCGTCAAACAACTTCAATCAATCAATCAGAGAACATGTAATTCAAAAACTATTTTAAATTCTGAAGATGAATTTGAATACTTGCAATGTATTTTGTAATATTGAATTTGGAATGTGAATCTGGTTCAAATCTGGTTTGCGAGAGGCGATCTCAGGAGAGTCGGACTGATGGAGGAGATACGGAGAAGATCTGGAATTTGAAATTGGATATGCTTGATGCATCTTTTATATGTTTTGGAAGGGGTATAATGGTCATATTATTACGGATTTTTTGTTAGTTGGTTACGAAATCAATAGTTTTTAAAAATAGGGTATAGGTTAAAAGGTGACATAAAAATAGGGTACGACTGCAAATCCCCCGATTAGGCCTGATTGCTGGCCCAAGTTCGATTTTAACCTTAGCAGCCTTCTCTTCTTTTTATGCTTTAAATGTTGCAAAATTAGCCACTACAACTCAATAATCCAAATTAAACCATTTTGCAAAATTGACTTACTTTACTATTTTCTAATATTTAAATAATTAATTAACTTGATACTAATCAATTTAAAACTAAGAGCTAAGAAATAAAAATGACCATTGTATTCTTTTTGTGATTTTTATTTATTAATTTATTTAATTAATATAATTAAATCCTAAATGCAATTAAGATTTAAATTCTATGCAATGAAGAATTAAATATTTTTTTAATGATTTTTATGGTTTTAATATACACAAAAATACAACTAAATACAAACAATTAAAAAATAAATTCCTAAAAATTATATAAAAATAAAAAACAATAAGAAAAAGTTTATTTTTGTGGATTTTATAGGAATATTTCGTAGGGCAAAAATTATGTGCTTACAATTATGAGTAAATATTAAATGAAAAGAGATTATATTTTAAGACATAAATAAGAGTTAAACTGTCACAAATCTTTCCTATTTAATATTTTCTTAAGGGACGTGTAAATGAAAAATACGATAGATAATTTGAGACGAAGGGAGTAATGTAAAGATTAATAGCACAAGAATTAATAATGCTTGGACTATATTTATTTACTTATGCCGATAAGTTTTATTTATAGCTACGAGGGTTACGTTCTGGTACATTTTGTTATTACTAGTCTTAGGATACGCGCGTTGCGCGTGTACTCTATCTTAATAAATAAATATATATATATATATATATTTAAAGAAATATATATTTAAAGAAATATTTATGTAATATATATTACATAAATACTGTATTAACAAATTATGTTTGAGTTATAAAATAAAAGTTAAAGAAAAATTATGAGTTCTTAGAAACGATGATTTTATTGATCAGCTAACTTAATAAATAAATAAAATGGTGATAATAGAATATAATAGTTATAAAAAACTACAAGAACATTATATAACTTGACTTGTGATTATGAACTTGAAAACCACAAGAAGTTTTATCACTACAAAAATCTTGAACTTTTATTACTACCAAAACAATCTAAGAGTTAGAAAGTTTACCCAAATCATTATTTTCCTTTTTAATTACAGAAAATTTGACCTATTTAATAGGATATTAACTAATTTATATCTATACTATATTAAAAGCACGAAGACCCTTAGCAAAATGTCGTTCGTCTTTTTGCTCTTAAAATGTGATTTTATATTGGACAAGATCGTCATTTAAATTATCTCCTAATATTTAGAAGTTTTAAATTAAATAAAATTTTACTTATTAAAGTTTTCCTTATTTAAAGGGTTACATATAAGTCTAAAATTTAGGATATCATACCATTAAAATTTGACCTTTTATAGATCAAACAATTCATTTATAATAATTTGTTTCTACTTTTTTAGACCTACAAATAAGGAACGTGCATTTATAAATAAAGCATGTTAAGATTCCATTCAATCTACAGTTTCCTTTCAAATTAAATATTTAAACTATTCTATATACATCAAATTTATATAATTATTTTCTTAAAAAAGATACTTTACCATTAAAGTATATTCCATATTAAAGGTTTTATCACATTCACTTCCGCGACGCGATATTATATTCTCAAATTTTGAAATGCGATTAATAAAGAAAGTTTTGGCTCAAAGGATTATTAATGAATTTTTGATGATCTAGATACAAATCTAATTACAGAAGATTGCAAAGGAACTTCAGGACGAGCTTATGCGCAAGGGGTTGGGTGAATATCACGCGTACGTCTGGGGCATTGAGGTGGAAGGATCAACCTTTATTATTTATAAAAACTTATATTTTTTTATTTTCATACAAACATATTATTTAATTATATTTATACGTTCGTTTAAAATGTTCTATAATCATTGACATGCATACACGCGCAAAGCGCGTATCATAAAACTACTGATATTAAATAATAGGTCTCCAACTTATTTTCTTATTCGTTTTCCTTTTTAACCTACGAAAATTTTGGCTTTACACTATTTGTATGATTATTAATGATACTAATTAAAGAAGGCGTTTCCTACTCCTTCACTTGTAATTTTTTTATCCTACGGCTCTATTTTTTTCAAAAAAAATAAAATATTTGTAATTACTTTTTTATCTATTATATAGTACACTAACAAATGGTAAAAAAGGCGAACGACATTTCATTAAGGATTTTCGTTCTTTTAATATAGACTAGTCTCATAGTACGCGCTTTGCACGTGAATTCTATACTAATGTATACAAATTTTTAAATTATATATGTGTGTGTGTTTATTATAAATAATTTGTTTGCGTTATAAATACAAATTAAAGAAAAAAAAGTTCCTAGAAAAATAATGTTGATTTATTCAAGTACCTCAATATATATTATGCCCACGATAACAGTCAGATGTCTTATTTTGATTTCTCAGAATCTTTGTTGAAATATCTATGAAAAATTATTATTTTTATAACCTAATAATATTAAAAGATTATCTATTTCTACATTCAATAAATTTTATATTTAATTTAGAAAATATTTTATTACTGATAATCATAACTCAGAAAATGATAATCACAGTAGAGAATAAGAAAGTGAGACTTAAGAGTTAAGAACATACTTAAAATAATAATCATAAAAAGTAACAGTAGATTTTGTTACAAACATAAAAGAATTATTCCATTTATAATCTTAATAAACTAAAATTATTATTTATAATAAAATAAAATATAATTAATCATAGCTAAGCCGTCCAAGTAAAAAGAATAAAAAAATCATTCAAAAATATTACATAAAGAGAGGCACTGGAAATGTCAACGATAAAATGGATTCGATATTGCATACGAGAGAAGAATGTTTTATTTTCAAAGAGGAAAATTTTGATTTTTAGTTGAGGAGTGTAAATGTTTTTAACTATTTTAGATTTTAAATTTTATTTGTGTTATTTTCCGCTTTTGTTGGACAGGTTCGTCCTCCTTTAATGTTTATTATTGTATTTCCTTCTAAATAATGATACTTGTTCGGTAAACTTTATTTTAAAAATACTAAATTAGACTAAATATCCATTTCCTTAGATGCTGATATGAGCCCGTCGTATTGTTTAGTTTTGAGAATTTTTTAGGCTATTTTGTGTTTCCATTAAAAGAAATATATTAGGTGATGTTAAAGTTATGGCACATAGTTCAATTAACAAAATAATTTATATAAGATAAATTCTAATTGACTTTAAACCTCTAAATATTAGGAGTTACAACTAAATTCAAATAAGGAAAGATTTAATCACCAAAATTTTAATTGATTTCAAATCCCTAAATATTAGTAACATATTTAAATGTCTATTTTGTCTAATATGAATTCTATTTTAAAAGGGTAAAAAAGGCGAACGACATTTCGCTAAGGGCTTTCGTGCTTTTAATATAATAACTAGTTTCTATGTATGTGTGATGCACGTAAATCTCTATTCCGTAATTTATGTGAAAGAATATATAATTATAATTATTAAGACAATATTGACAAGAAAAATAATCATATTATAATGACGTGGAAAAAATGCAACTATCATTTAAATGTTGAAATCAATTTTACTTACATTAACATAATACTTGATGATTAGATATCGTCTCAGCTACAAAGATTATAAATTTAGTTAAGCTACATAATATTTGTGTCGTATCTTACCTAATATTTGATGTTTTTAGTGTATGTTCCCTTCTATCACTTTGGCCGTTCTACCATTACTCATCACCAGATATCTTGTTGTTGTCATATTGATATCTCTTGAAAGTCCAACATATAATTGTTTGTGTGAGAAAACATATTGTGTTATTGTTTAGGCATGTGCTTCATTTATTGTCATTACAAAACAAAAGTGTATTGGAAAGAATATTCTTTATTTTTTGAAGGCGAAAGTTTATTTGGAAATATGGCATTATTGTCAAAACCTGTACCTACCATCTTTGTAAATTATGTAAGCCATTTGAGAGATCCAATTATTCAGTAACATGGTGGATGCATTTTTCTTCAAAATCAATTGCCTCTTAAAGACTTTGTTTTTATTCGATTTGAAATAAATATCTTTTTAAGAAGCATCCGCATAGCAGCATTGGGCTCTTTATCTTGTTGACGACCCTATACGTACAAATATTATGTTGAGAATAAAACACGTGATGAATAACATGAGACCAATGTTAATATACATAGTACATATACAAGATATGAACATCATGACAATAGAAGTCATCTCAAAACAGTTATAACTTTGTCATGATCTCTGCTTTTTTATTATTTCTATCCCACATAAACAAAGTTAAAATTAGAAACTGATATAACTGTAATTTGAAAGGAATCCTTCGCGATTCTAAAACATGTATTTAAGCTATATGATAGTACCGATTCGATTTGGTTTTGGACAATTTACTTGTGAAATAATTTCTATTAGTTTAAATACTTTTCTTTAGCTATGTTGCTTCAACTTTTTCTCCAACTCAAATTCATATTCCTTTCACAATTTTACTTCATAGTCCAAGTCTAATATTTTAATTTTATTCCAAATGAAATTCTTGTTTGAAGGAATAATACAAAGTTAATCTGACATGGAGTCAGATACAAAGTCTCAATTGATTTTAGATTCCAAAGGTTATATTACAACGGGTACGACGAAGCATCTGAAGGAAGAAATATTGTTGTCTAAAAAGAAGCTACTATACAAAGCGTCAGTTATCCAAGAAGATGTAGGCCAATGATAAAATCCCAAAACAATTTGACCCGAAATTAACTTTGTAGGCTACGTGTAATTAAATCGGAAAAGAATTCCAACCTTAGGTGATTTACAATTATATCCTTAAATTATACAAATATTCAAGGTTATAAAAGTCAATCAATGTTTCAGGGATATTTTAGTCGTTCAATATTTAACATAAATTATTCGTGCTTTTATAATAATATAGATAGATAGATAGATAGATAGATAGATAGATAGATATAGATAAATAATTTGTATACCCCTCCCCAATCTGACTAAATTTTGCAGAAACAAAACCACTTTTATGTTTTCTCATCAAGGAAATTAATTTTCCTTTACAATTTTAGTTTTCCAAATGATTCACCATGTCAATCCTCAAGCCGACAGTTGAAGAATCAAGAAATTATAATTCTGATAGTAGAATTGTGAATTGAATCTTAATGACTCTCTCCCCTACTACGTACCTAGTTATAAAGTTTTCCTTACAGTCCTGTTTATTACTCCTAATTAAAAAGCGAATTCACCAACTTTTAAATTACTCCTGTTTTACACAAAGTACGTGTTAGTTAATGAAGGTAAAAAGTTACAATTAATGATCTTCTTCAAGAATTTGGACCATAAGGAAAGGATCCTCTACTTGCCTTTTTGCTGGAATGGAAACAAGAGGGACCGCACTGGATTTGCATTCCCTTAGTAGGGCATTTCAATTGACTCAAAGTTAAGGTAAAAGAAGTCTTAAATAATGAGTATATTGTAAAAATGTGTCTATACTCACATGGTTTGATGGGGCAACTATATACTCCTATATTCTATTATTCAAAAAGTAAAAAAGAAAAGGGGAAAAAGTGACGGTACTGCCTAGATTTTTCTTCTCCTCAAGTTCTAACGTACTACAGTATTAGCAAGGGCGGATACATCTTGCAACAAGTGGTGTTACACAACATCACTTTGTCGAAATTTTTATTATATATATATAAATATGTATATATAAATAAACAGTATAGAAAATAAAAATATTGGGTATAAATATAAAAAAACGACACCGTTTTTCATTATAGCGATTTATTCATTTATTTATTTATTTTAAATTTGACACCAACAACAACAAAAAACCAGTAAAAATCTCACAAGTGGGGTCTGGGAAGGGTAGATTGTACGCAGACCTTACCCCTACCCCGAGGATAGAGAGATTGTTTTCGAAAGACCCTCGGCTCAAGAAGAAGAAAAGAAACAATAAACAATATATCAGTGACAACAACAGAAGCCAGAAAAATAAAATAATGTCAGCATCATAAGAAACAGAAAATAAATGTAAAAACAATAACAGTAACCAGTATTAATGTCATAAGAAAACGTGTGGCAGCTACATAAACCACTAACAACCCAAGGCGAAACATAATCAGCCTAGTCCCGCCCTCGGAAATAAAGTAGAAAAACGCTCGACTCCCTCCTACCCTACAACCCTAATGCTCGACCTCTACACCTTCCTATCCAGAGCCATGTCCTCGGAGATCTTCCTGATCACCTCACCTCAATACTTCTTAGGCCGTACTCTACCCCTCCTCATACCTGCCAATGTTAATCGTTCACACCTCCTAACCGGGGCATCTACCCTTCTCCTCCGCACATGCCCAAACAACCTAAGCCTCTCTTCCCACATTTTGTCGTCCATGGGAGCCACACCCACCTTTTCCCGAATATCTCCATTCCTAATCTTATCCAGCCTAGTGTGCCCGTACATCCATTTCAACATCCTCATTTCTGCCACTTTCATCTTCTGGGTATGAGAATTCTTGACTGCCCAACATTCATTTCTGCCACTTTCATCTTCTTGGTATGAGAATTCTTGACTGCCCAACATTCAGCCTCATACAACATGGCAGGTCTTACCACCACTCTATAGGACTTGCCTTTAAGTTTCGGTGTCATGTAGGACTCCAGATGCTAACCTCCATTTCATCCACCCCACTCTTATACGGTGCATGACATCCTCGCCAATCTCTTCATCCCTCTTGATAATAGACCCAAGGTACTTGAAACTTCCTCATTTGGGGATGACTTGTGAGTCAAGCCTCACATCCAAGTTTGCTTCTCCCGACGTATTGTTGAACTTATACTCCAAATATTTAGTCTTAATCCTACTTAATTTAAAACCTTTATACTCTAGGGTCTGTTTTCAAACCTCCAGCCTCCCATTAACACCGTCTTGCGTCTCATCAATCAGAACTATATCATCAGCGAACAACATACACCATGGCACCTCCCCTTGAATGTGGTGTGTTAGTGCATCTATCGCTAGGGCAAATAAGAACAGGCTAAGCGCATATCCTTGGTACAACCCCATAACAAACGAAAAATGCTCAGATTCACCTCCCACAGTCCTAACTCGAGTCTTAGTTCTCTCGTACATGTCTTTTATCGCCATAATGTAGGCTACCGATACACCTTTTACCTCTAGACATCTTCAAAGGACCTCCCTAGGAACCTTGTTATATGCTTTATCTAGGTCAATAAATACCATGTGCATATCCTTCTTTTTATCTCTATATTATTCCACGAATCTCCTGATAAGGTGGATAGCTTCATTAGTAGAACGACCCGGCATGAACCTGAATTATTTGTCGAATATGGACATTGCCCTCCTCACCCTCCCCTCTACCATTCTCTCCCAAACTTTCATGGTATGATTTAGTAACTTAATGCCCCTATAGTTGTTACAATTCTAGTTATTACCCTTGTTCTTGTACAACGGTCATCATACTCCACCTCCATTCATCTGGTATCCTCTTATTCCTAATGATAAAATTAAATAGCCTTGTCAACCATTCCAGACCTGCTCTACCTACATACCTCCATAATTTAACCGGATTTTCGTCCAAGCTGGTCGCCTGGCCCGTACTCATATTGCGCAATGCTCCCACAACCTCCTCCGTCTTAATACGCCTACAATACCTAAAGTCTCGGTGACTCCCAGAATGCCCCAATTCCCCCTAGCACAATGTCTTTGTCCCCTTCTTCATTCATAAGTCTATGGAAGTAATCCTGCTATCTCCGCTTAATTTGGGCATCTTCCATCAACACTATGTCTTTCTCGTCCTTGATGCACCTCACTTGATCCAAGTCACGAGCCTTACTTTTCCTCTCCCTGACTAGCAGAAATAACTTCTTCTCCCCTTCTTTTGCCCTAACTCCTCGTACAGACATGCAAATGCTGCAGTCTTAGCCTCCGTGACCACTTACCAAAAATCCTGTGTACGCTCCTAAGTATTAGAAATAGAGTAGGGGTCCATCATCAGTCCATGAAATTTTTAAAGTTGTCTTAGAGCAACAGTAAAGTTGTCTTTATGTGACCTATAAGTTATGAGTTCGAGACGTGAAAGAAGCCACTAATGTGAACGCGGAATGCTTTGTTCACTGAACTGCCATTTTTAATTGAGAAAGTGATGAAATAAAAGCCAACGATTTGAGAAAATGCATTTCTTATTGAGAAACCAAAAAAATAATAAAACAAATGGATGTATAGAGAGTGCAGTGTCATGACCCACCACATCATCATGCCACGTAGGTGCCACTTGGCATATATTTTTACCATATAGAAGGGTTACATAAGTTATGGACTAGATCTTGGTGGAATATTCTAGAACTATGGAGAATTTCCTTGGAAATGTTCTAGATATTTATGCACTTGTAGGAAGGTTCTAGAGAAATATAGAGATTTCCCTATAGGAAAACCCTAGAACCCTATAGAATTATTAGGAAAGTCCTTAGAAGAATCTAGATATGTAGAATATTCTAGAGAAGGGACTTAGTTGTAAATATGGAAGGACTAGTAGAACAATTATTATTTACATACTAGCCCCTAGGTGATTAGTATAAATAGGCGGCATTCATTTGTAATTCATCAACCAAGCAAAACAATCAAGTTTTCTCTAATACAAAAGCTTCCTTTGGCAATTCTCATATATTCTAACATTCCTTAGCGATCTTGAGTGTAGTAAGGATGACTTGGCATAGCAAGAACGTGAGTAGGGTGTACAAGATCGTGAGCGAGTTGTCAAGTGCCGCACGTGTACTTAGTTTAAGACTAAGGACGTGACAACGTGGTATCAGAGCAAAGGTTAAGACTAAGGAATGTTAGAAAGAATACAAGAGATTGCTAGAAGGAAATTTTGTAGGAACCATGGCCGGAATTACCAAGGTCTTGGTACTTGCAAAAGGGATCAACACGAAGGTCCCTAAGCGGAAGCAGTATGGTCGTGCACGGGCTGCACACGAGGTGGCAGACTAGCGGAAGCTAAGGGAGTTCCGACAAAGGCCACAATTTCGGGAGTATGTACGCGAGTTCACTAACTTGATGCTGCAAATCTCGTCATTGTACGAGGAAGGTTTCCTCTTCTACTTCATGGATGAGTTGCAAAATTGGGCAAAGCATAAGTTAAGAAGACATCAAATAGCTAACGTGAACGAGGCCATCGGAGTAGCGTAGTCACTTGTTGACTTCAAGATGTAGCTTGCCAAGTCCAAAGAGGGCAACGCCGAGAGGGATGAGGGAGATCATGATGAGGACAACGGGAAATGCATAGCCGAGGTATACAAGGGTAATGGCAAGGGGCCATCCCATAACAGACAGAGGTCCAAGAGAAACGACAAGGGGCCGGAAAATAGTAGGGAGTACATGCCTATGGGAGGGTGCTACTTCTGTGAAGGATCACATCGGACAAGTGAATGCTCAGAGTTGGGGAAGCTTGCAGTAATGATATGGAACTTTGCTCAAGCACATAAGGATGACATAGGGGGAACCGCCTGTATTGGAGGGATGCGCTTGGAATCTAAGCCGAAAGTAGGGGATTCCAAATCCTATCTTGGCACCATGCAAATGGAGAATGGTGGTAGCAAGAAACGTTGGACAGACATAGTTGAAGAGGATGGCGAGTTATAAAGTGATGGCATGCTATCAGACTCAGATGATGCACCAAGCAGAGGGTTCAAGTTTGCCAGTAAGGCTGGACCACGGAGGGCAGCCAAATAGGGAGTGGAAGCATGGACTCGATGCTTGAGAAACTGCTAGACTTGGTTGAGTCATGGGAAGATTCAGGTCAAGAGCAAGGAGGGGCATCCCATGGGCGGAGGATGGAGGCCATCATTGCTAGCTTTCCAAAGTACAAACTGCGTAAGAAGAAAGGTAGCCAGTACCTTGTGAAATGGGAAGGAGAATCGCTTCATAGGGCATTATGGCTAATGGACAAAGATCTCTAGCGACGCCAAGGCGAGGTGTGCGCATATGTGTCGATGTTTTATGCCGAGGGCGGCACAAAATTGGGTGGGGGAGAATGTCATGACCCGCCACATCATCATGCCACATAGGTGCCACTTGACATATATTTTTGCCATATGGAAGGGTTACATAAGTTATGGACTAGATCTTGGTGGAATATTCTAGAACTATGGAGAATTTCCTTGGAAATGTTCTAGATATTTATGCACTTGTAGAAAGGTTCTAGAGAAATATAGAGGTTTCCCTATAGGAAAATCCTAGAACCCTATAAAATTATTAGAAAAGTCCTTAGAAGAATCTAGATGTGTAGAATATTCTAGAGAAGGGACTTAGTTGTAAATATAGAAGGACTTGTAGAACAATTATTATTTACATACTAGCCCCTAGGTGATTAGTATAAATAGGGGACAATCATTTGTAATTCATCAACCAAGCAAAACAATCAAGTTCTTTCTAATACATAAGCTTCCTTTGGCAATTCTCAGGTGTTCTAACATTCTTTAGCGATCTTGAGTGTAGTAAGACTGACTTGGCATAACAAAAACGTAAGCAGGGTGTGCAAGATCGTGAGCAAGTTGTCAAGTACCGTACGTGTACTTAGTTTAAGACTAAGGACGTGACACTCCAAGACGTGCTCTTTAACGCGCACTTATTCGGAACCCTTGATACCAACCAATGAGATTGACAATGGAGACGTAACTCCTGAAATTTCGATCTCAAGAATATGATTCTTCTTTTTCAGTGTGATTTCCATCCCAAAATAGCGTTGGTATCGTTGGCTACATCTAAATTAAACGTGTTATGTGCGTATCAAATTAAGAATCTTCTTTAATGACCGAAAACTTCGTTGTATTCCATAAATTTTTTCTTTTCCCATACTTAACAGGAAATAAAAGAAAGGCCAACTGCGTTAAGATTTATGGCCGGTAGTCAATAAGTCCAGAAGTTTATTGTGTTAAACACAAAACATATTACAATGCATAAACTTCAAAAAATTTCATGACCTTTTTATTTTTTGGGAAATTTCGAAGGTAACCCGCAACCGTTACCTTTTGGATGCAAATTGGGTAACTTGATTATTATGCAATAGCTCACAAATCATACAGGAAATGTAAATCGCACTAGGCAAGTCCGATGCAACGAGCTCCGAGCCTCTGACTGAAAATGATGCTGGTGAAGGGAATTGATACCAGCTCTCCCATGTGAGAAACACTACTAGAAATCCGGAATTTTGCGACCAAACTTGGTCTGTCAAGATTAGCGACCAAAGTTGGTCGGTAAAGGGGAGAAAAATATTTTATATTTATTTTATAGAAATTACCAACCAAAGTTGGTCGGTCAAAGAAAATTTCACATTACCGACCAACTTTGGTCGGTAATGTGGGACCCAGTTAAAAAAATTTAATAGTTATATTATTATTTAAAATATTTTATAAAATATAAAGAAATATTATTTAAAATTACCGACCAAAGTTGGCCGGTTAATACAGGGGAAGCCAGTTGGTCACTTTTTTTTTAATATATGGAAAGTAACCGACCAACTTTAGTCGGTTATGTGTTCAACATTAGTCAAAATTTAAATCTCTTTTATATTTACTATCTAAATAA
Source organism: Nicotiana sylvestris (assembly GCF_000393655.2). NCBI lineage: Eukaryota > Viridiplantae > Streptophyta > Magnoliopsida > Solanales > Solanaceae > Nicotiana > Nicotiana sylvestris. The sequence goes on along the minus strand of NC_091063.1, from coordinate 40,022,580 downwards.
TATAAAAGTAATCCGTTAACACTTTTGTAATACAAGGGATGAATACACTAACATATACTATAACATGCTATATATGTAGTTAAAGTAGTACAACGAAGCGTGTTATATATATATATATATATATATAGGTATAGGTGAGACGTTTTGTTTTTAATATTCAACGATGCATCTAAATAAGTTATAAGTCGATGAATCAATTTACAAACAGATATATTTGATGATAAATTATATATACTAACTAGGTGTCACGACCCGGATTTCCCACCCTCAGGAGTCGTGATGGCGCCTACTCGTAGAAGCTAGGCAAGCCATGAACTTAGAAATCATTAACTCCTTTATTTTAAAACTTCTTACCAATTAGATTATATGGCAATAAACAGTTAAATAACAGCGGAATATGAGATTTAAGCGGAAGTCTTAAATAAATATAAAATTAGAATGTTTCGAAAGTCAATACTTGCCTCTACCCAGAACCTGGTGTCACAACATCCACGGACTACTAAGAGAACTAAATACAGCCATTTGAAAGAAATATAACACTGTTTGTCTCGAATACTTGAGATAACAGAATATATAATAAGATAGAGGAGACGCCGGGCCTGCGGACGCCTGCAAGGCTACCTCGGTGTCTCGGTGGACTGAAGGCTAGCTCCCGAGCTACTGCTGCTAACCAAAGGCTACTCTGGTATCTGCACAGAGTGTAGAGTGTAGTATCAGCACAACCAACCCCATGTGCTAGTAAGTGCCTGGCCTAACCCCGACGAAGTAGTGATGAGGCTAGGACAAGACTCTAGATAAATCTGTGCAGTTATATAATATACAACAGAAATATAAACAGGTAACAACAGTTTTAAAGGGAGGGGAAGCATGCTTCGGGGAAACATACCAATTCTATAAGAAACTTAATAAAGTATGAAAGAACACTCGATGTCTACAATCAATATGATAACAATACTGTTGCGGCGTGCAACCCGATCCAATATAATATCTGTTGCAGCGTGTAACCCGATCCACATATATAACTGTTGCGGTGTGTAATCCGATCCACATATATAGCTGTTGTGGCGTGCAACTCGATCCACAAATATAACTGTTGCGGCGTGCAACCCAATCCACAAATATAACTGTTGCGGCGTGCAACCCGATCCACATATACAGTCAACAATAATTATAATTAACCATCCCGGCAAGGAAGAAACAACCATAACTAAGCTATAACTCAACCAGTTTCAGCATCTAACTACCTCAGCTATAACTAAACTTGTTACAACACCTAACACGACGAATCATCAACCTAAACGTCCGTAATATTCATTAAGACACAATGCAAGGGAACCTCAACTCAACAATAGCCTGGCAAGGGGTAACATAATGTCCCTTCTCTTTCTCACTTTTACTTCACAATTCACTTCACAACTCGAGCCAATGCTCTAGAGTTTCGATTATCACTTATACTTTCACAATTCGTTATACAATTGGAGCCCACGCTCCTTAATGTTTATAGGTCACAACTTTTTCCACAACTTTACATAACAAATAGAAATTGTCACCAAGGCATGAATAATACAACGAGATCATGAAAATCGCAAGATAAGACTCACAGTTATGCTTGACACCAACGCATAGATACTCGTCACCATGCCTATATGTCGTACTCGACAAGAAACAATTAGCAAATAGGACACAACTCCTAATCCCTCAAGCTAAGGTTAGACCAAACACTTACCTCGATGCCACGAACACAACTCAAGCTTCAATTATAGCTTTACCCCTCTATTCCTCCGCCAATTCGCTCGTATCTAGCCACAAGTTAATTACATCAATAAACGCTAAATGAATCAACCCCAATGTATGAAAATGTGTTTTCCAAAATTTTACCCAAAAATTCAAAATCGCCCCTGGGTCCACGTGGTCGAAACCCGAGGTTTGAACCAAAATCCGATTACCCATTCCCCCACGAATCCAAATATATAATTTATTTTGAAATCGGACCTCAAATTGAGGTCCAAATTCCCAATTTTAGAAAAACCTAGGTTCTACCCAAAATACCCAATTTCCCCCATGAAAATCTTTGATTGAAGTTGAAATCATGTTAAAAGATGTTAAGGAGTGAAGAAAGTGAGTTAGAAATCACTTACCAACGTTTTGGAGAAGAAAGTTGTTTGAAAAATCGCCTCTTATGTTTTAGGGGTTTTAAAAAGTGAAAAATAACTGAAATTCCCGTTTATTTATACCCCTCTCAGACCCCCTGTGCGGACCACATCAAATGGACTGCTACCGCACAGGCCTCTCTGAAGACCTGCAGTTCAGCACCCTGTGCGGACCGCACTAAGGTGACTGCGGCCGCACAACTTCCACCGCGCCCCGCACAAAGGCGACCGCGGCCGCGCTGGCCCCTCCGCGGTCGCACGCGATTTCTCGCAGACCGCATTAGAAGGTTCAGAGGCCTGCAACTTCCTGAACCTGCAACATCTGACTTTCTAAGCCCAAGGCATCACGGAACCTACCCAAAACTCACCCGAGCCCTCGAGGCTTCTAACCAAACATATGTACTAACTCAACAACATCATACGAACTTATCCGTGCGATTAAATCGCCAAAATAACCTCAATAACAATGGATCAAACCTCAAAATCAAGAACATTTTCTCAAACTTTATCAAGTATGCAATTTAGCAATTTAGGTCTGAATCGCATCAAACGATGTCCGTTTTCAACCAAACTTTTCAGAAATGACTTAAACCATATATAAGACATGTACCGGGCGCCGGAACCAAAATACGGGCTTGATACCATTGCTTTCTAATCAGTTTTCATTTCAAATTTTCTTAAACAATTTCACTTAAAAATTTATTTCTCAGACTTCGGACCTCGGAATTCGATTCCGAGCATATGCCCAAGTCCCATATTTTCCTACGGACCCTCCCGGACCGTCGAATCACGTATCCGGGTTCGTTTACCTAAAATGTTGACCGAAGTCAAATTTATTCATTTTAGCATAAAAACTTAGCATTTTTCACAGAGTTTCATATTTAAGCTTTCCGGCTATGCGCCCAGACTGCTCACGCAAATAAAGGCGACTCTAATGAGGTTTTCAAGGACGCGGAGACACAGAAATCAACTGAAAGCAAGTGATGACCCTTTGGGTCGTCACATTAGGATCTTTACATGTCTATCAATCCCTAAAAGAACCCGACTTTTATCTATATAGATATAGATATGGTGAGACATTTTGTTTATAATATTCAACGATGCATTTGAGTAAGTTATAAATCGATGAATCAATTTACAAACAAATATATTTGATGATAAATTATATATACTAATTAGGATCTTCACAAGTCTATCAATCCCTAAAAGAACCCGACCTTTATCTATATAGATATAGATATAGGTAATACGTTTTGTTTTTAATATTCAATGATGCATCTAAGTAAGTTATAAGTCGATGAATCAATTTACAAACAGATATATTCGATGATAAATTATATATACTAATTAGGATCTTCACAAGTCTATCAAGTCGGGTTCTTTTAGGGATTGATAGACTTGTGAAGATCCTAGTTAGTATATATAATTTATAATCAAATATATTTGTAAATTGATTCATCGACTTATAACTTACTTAGATGCATCGTTGAATATTAAAAACAAAACATCTCACCTATATCTATATATATATATATATGGATAAGGGTCGGGTTCTTTTAGGGATTGATAGACTTATGAAGATCCTAGTTAGTATATATAATTTATCATCAAATATATCTGTTTGTAAATTGATTCATCGACTTTATAAATTACTCAAATGCATCGTTGAATATTAAAAACAAAACATCACACACACACACACAAATATATATATATATATATATATATATATATATATATATATATATATATAAATTAATTATTCGTACGTACGTAGTAATGTATAAGATTGATCATCAATTACAATATAGTTTATGTGTGTGTGAGAAATTACTCATATACTTAAATATAACTTAAACATTTACTTACATAGATGCTATTATAATATATTAAAAGTAATTATCTAGTTAATATAATTTTTTGAAAAGATTATGCTTATAGTTTATAATTATTTATAATAATTGTAGTTAAATAAAATAAATATTTATAGTTATTAATAATTTTTTTATAGCTTATAACATGTTAAAAAATGATAAAAGTAGTTTTTTTAAAGAAACCCGACCATGTTGGTCGGTATTTGTTCAAGCGGTCAACACTTAATGTACCGACCAACTTTGGTCAGTAATTCTGAAAATCAAAAACAAAAAACGGGTTTCCCCCCATTTCTCTTATTTTCTTCCCCAAAATTTTCTAACTCCTCCCTATTCCCCTTCTCTATTTTTCCCACACAAATCTCATTCCCCCACCCCGTGTAGCCACCACTCAATGCCGTCCCCGTCGCTGGAGTTGCCGCTGCCACTGCTCCGCCTCTCTCCTAAACCCTAAAAATCAAGGTTTGAATTACAACCCATTTCTTTGTTATTTCTAGTTTTTGTTTCAATTATTTGAACATTTTATTTTATTGTTTCAATTCTTTGAACATTGTATATTATTCATGACTAAGGTTAGGTCTTATTTTAATTAGTTTTATTTATTAATTTTATTAACTAATTAGTTTAATTAGTCTTGAATAATTTAGTAAGATTTGAATTATACTTTGTATAGTCTTGATAGTTAAGTTAGAATCTAGGGTTTGGTAGTAGTAGTTGAACTTTTAGTTTATGAATTGGACCTTTTGGATATTAAATTGAATTTTTAGTTCATAAATTGAAACTTTTGGATATGAATTAGACTTTCAGTTTATAAATTGAACTTTTAGTTTATAAATTGAAATTTTAGGATATGAATTGAACTTTTAGGATTTGTAGTTGAACTTTTAGTTTATGAATTGGACTTTTGGGATATTAAATTGAATATTTAGTGTATAAATTGAAATTTTTGGATGTGAGTTGAACTTTTAGTTTATAAATTTAACTTTTAGTTTATAAATTGAAATTTTAGGATATGAATTGAACTTTTAGGATTTGTAGTTGAACTTTTAGTTTATAAAAAAGATTATGATATGAAATAACTAAATTAATTTATTCTTGTTTTATTTGTATAGATGGAACATCGTACTTGGATGTACAATAGGAATTATTCTAATCAGTGGGGATTGCGGGAGGATTTTGTAAAGGGGTTGATGACTTTATTAGACATGCAATGTTACTTCCACCATACCAAAGTGAAGGAGTAATTAGGTGCCCTTGTGTTAGGTGCGACTGTATGAAATTTGAAAAACCGGAGGAAGTTAAGCTTCATCTTTATAAGAAGGGGTTTATAGAGAATTACTTTGTGTGGACTAATCATGGAGAGATCGATGGTAGCCGTGGGATATTATTTTGAGAGTAACATGCCATGTTCTAGGAATAGGCCCAATAGGCACACGGTCGAATGTGTGAATGATCCATTATATCCGTCAATGTCCATATTCAATCGACCAGGCCGATGTTTTAAGGATGTTAGAAAGAGAAGTTTGAGTGATATGGAGTACAAGTTAGCTACACTTCATGTGTTGCTAAATTGTCCCGAAGTTGTATCATTCCTCAAGTAAGTATTGATTTATTAGTTATCAAAATATAAAATTTACATTGATTACATGTCGATGCAACTACTAAAAATATTTGATGTGTCACAGTCACTTCGTGAGTCAATTTGGCCATGATGTTGTACATACGAGATTTGATACGTGGTTCAAACAACTTATAAGTTTATCCTGATAATGTTCTAACACTATGTAGGTAAATAATGTTTGTAAGTTATGCTAACTTATGAATTTTTTTAACATTATGTAGGTAAATAATCCAAATAATAGTGTAAATCAATTTTTAAAAGATATATCTTGGGGACCTGGGCTTGAGGTCACAACAATGTCTAAGTACGTAGTAAATGGTTATAAGTTCCATACAGAGGATTGCTCTAAAAATAAAAATAGCAACAACAACGGGGTGTGGGTTCAAGGTGGTAATGGCAACCAAGTTGGAGATATTGATTATTATGGTGTGCTCAAAGAAATAATAGAACTAGAATATACAGGTTCGCCATTTAAGAAATTGATACTCTTTAGATGCAAGTGGTTTGACCCAAATCCAACAAGAGGTGCAAGAGTACACAATCAATACAACATAATTGAGGTTAATCATACGAGGGAGTATGATCGCTATGATCCTTTTATAATTACACATAATATTTGGCAAGTGTATTATGCTCCTTATCCATTGCGGCGGAATAAATCCGATTGGTGAGTTGTAATAAAAACTAAGCCTGTAGGTAGGGTGAAAGTTGAGAATGTGTTAGATGTTGCATATCAAAACGATATCTCTAGTGTTCACCAAATAGTAGAAGATCAGCTAGAAAATAATTTGGAACATCCTGAACACATATTAGAAGAAGTTGATATAAATGAAGTAACAATTATAGAAAATGAGGACGAAGAATCAACTGATGAAGCTCAAACAAGTGAGGACGAAGAATTCTCGGATGAGGAACAATACGTCGATGAGCTTTAAAAAGTTAGTTTTTTAAATAACTCTTGTTTTATAGCTAGTTTCTTATATGTTTCAATCTAAATATGTATTATATTATGCAGATGACAGGCAAGGGTCAAGGTAACAATGACCCTACTGGTTCTCGGGGTCAAGGAAAGGCTATGAAGGAAAAGAGGAGGGTAGTTAATGATACTCCCTCTTTTCCACCCTTTACAGAGACGCATATGTCTTATCCTACACCCCACGGCTATACTGAGCTACCACAACATCACGAGCCCTACACCTTCATGCAGACACCAGGTCTTTCATCACAAGGCCATAGGACTGTACGTCCGACATACAGTTCAACTACCTCACGACCACGTGGATCGCAGCCATATGCATCGCATGGATCACATCCATCCATGTCACAACCACATGGATCACAGCCACTCGGGTCACAACCATCAGTATCACAGCCACTTGAGGTCCATCCATCTATGTCGCATTCACAGGGATCGCAACCATCTTCATCAGCAACTCCATCTATTTCAGGCCTTCGCCTGCGAGGTAGTAGCTCTGACCTCCCTACACCGTCCACACATGCCTCTGATGTACATGGTTCAGACGGTGGTGCTAATGATGACGAGGAGGTGCATTATGATCAATATGGCAGGATCATATAGTCCCTGAGGGTGATAGGTAAGAGTTATTTGTTATTTTTGCGTTTATTGTTTTGTAAAGTTTTTACTAAGATATTAATGTATTTTTGTTGTTAAATTATAGGTTCATCCCGAGTGATAGGACTACGAGGATAATCACCAAATCCATCAGAAAGCTTTATGATGGCCCTTTTGCGGCTTGGTCTGATTTCCCATTCACGTTGAAGGAGCAAATTTTCAATCAATTTAAGGTATAAATATTATTTTAAGCAGTTTAATAATTTATATTTATGATATTTCTTGTTTAATATTTAACTTTTGAAATACAGAGCAAGTGTGTATGGGAACACCACTATAGCGCGGAAGTGGCTACAAATTTTAATCACAAAGCTCGCAAGCGATTGTCGCATACTTTCTCCAAAGCTAGAAAGAAGAACAAGAAGCCTGATCGGTTATTTCAAAATTTATGGAAAGATTTGCAAAGGCAATGGCTTACCGCAAAGTTCTTAGAGAAGAGCGAAAAAGGAAAGAAAGCTCGCGCATCTGAGAAGGGAGGCACTTTGCACACTGTAGGTGCGGTCAGCCTTGGGACAATAAAAAGAAGATGGTACGTAATTGCTTAAATTATTTTAATTTTCAAAGTTTATCTATTCAGTTTATTAACTAAATTAATTTATTTCCAAGAAAAGAAGTTGGGCCGTCCAATGAACCATGATGAGCTATTCAAGGAGACGCATATTGTAAAGAAGAAGAAAGAAATGGATCAAGAAAGGTGGGTCGAGGACCGGGCCTCGACTGTTTATGTAAGCTTTCACTTTTCTTTAAGTATTTTAATTTAATTTTATATAAATTTTGAAATACTAATTCAATTTAAATTTTCGTATAGGATCACTACCAAACTAACGTGGAGGAGTTCATCCGCACTCAGCCAACTGGTGAATCGGGCGAGCCAATCCAACCTTTGGATGAGGATGCTGAAAGAATATGGATGGAGTCTGCTGGCGGTCCAAAATGGGGGAAGGTATACAATTTTCCTACTAAAAAGTTTCATCGCTATAAGTGTGGAATGCAAGGAATAGGGACTTCCTCGCAAGGCGAGCAACTTGATGGGGAGAGCCTCTCTACTATGCGGGAGACTGTAACAAAGCTCACATCCGAGCTAGAAGCGGCCAAGGAAAGAGAAAGGGTTAGAGATGCTCAATTCCTTGGCATGCAAGCTTAGATCAGAACTCTCCTATCTACTGGAGCTTTTCCGTTGCCCCGGCCTCGTGAGTCATCACCAGAGGCTCGACTTGAACGTTAGCGTTCCTTCTGTCCTCCCTGTGATCGTTCCTCCCGTCCTCCTCGTGGTCGTTCTTCACGTCCTCCACAAGACCCTTCTCGACACCGTCTTTTAGATGAAAGTTCATCAGACGGTGATGATGAATTTGTACAAAACACTCCTTGACTTGTATATACTTTGAACTAGACAAATAGAACCGGTTCTGAACTAGTTGTAATAAGTATTAACTTGGTTTTGGATTTTTTTAGTTCTATTGAACTTTAATTTGTTAGTTTTAATTTATTTATTGAATTGTGTTGTTGTTGTGCTGTTATTGTTGTTTATTGTTGTTGTTGTTGTTGTTGTTGTTGGCATAAAATGCCTGTTTAGGAATTTTGGTATGCTGACAGGTGGTGTAGCTGCCAAAACAGGCATTTTATGCCAAAATTAAAACCCAGAAAACCGACCAAAGTTGGTCGATATTTAATTAAAAAAAAATTCTTCTGATTAGCGACCAAAGTTGGTCGGTAATTAGCGACCAACTTTGGTCGGTATACAAAAGCGACCACTAAAACAGCGATCAAGTCTGTTTGGACGGGTTTTGGTCGGTTTTTTTGCATAAACAGACCAACGTTGGTCGCTTTTTATGGTCGCTAAAACCCGAATTTCTAGTAGTGAAACTACCCACCTAACTAATTCAGTCAACCCTTACGAGCAAGTTTCCATGACTTGTCGTTCATAATTTGTCTAAATTGACAATGCTTTAAAGATAACGTTGGAACTTACTCAGGAGGAGACAAATTAAATTCCAAATGTCATAAGGCAAACATGGTAATTAAACTTTCATGTTACTAACGCTTCAACACAGGCGGTACATTTATCTCATGTGCGTGTTTTACGCTTTGCATCGTTTTTCTGTATATGTTTTCCACATTTCAAATTTGAAAATTTTACAATTAAACATAAAAAAATTGGTGGAGCTTACTTTCCATGTCTTGGCTAACACCCCTCCCCATGAGTACAAATAAACATTAGTCCTGAAACACTACCTTTTAAAATACTGGTATTTATAATTATAAAATTAAGTTATAAATAGAAAGAAAATAAAAAAAATCATATTTTTGACATATACGAATACTGCCTCATATATACCTAGGGGAGAGAGAAATTGTATTTTGTGTATACAATTATTAGGGAAGAGATGAAAGAACGACTGAAAGATCAAAGTTGGTGAAGGAAACGAACAAGGCTTGTCTTGCTTAAGTAGGTTTCCTTTCTCTGTTTTAATAATTGATCATTTTTCCTTAGTGAAAAATTATTGAGAAAAGCGAGATAAACATTTGGAACAACTTATACAATTATGCATGTACGATTTTAGACTTTGATTCTCCGTTTTTCCTTCAGTTGGCATATACCAGTGATCATTTACTCGTTTATTTGAAAAGCAAAAGATACTACCATATGCTCATCTCCTCATTTAGTTCTTTTTACTAGTCGATCGCTAAAAAGTAAAAACAAAAGGGAAAGAAAAAGGAGCAATACTGGAACTAACCTTTTCTCTCGCACAGTGATATTGGAGAAATACTGTTTGCAAATCCTTGCTTGCTTAACTTAGTGGGTATTTAATTCTAATCTGCATAATTTCAGGCTTTTCTTTTGCTGTCCATTTCCTAACCTTTTCTCCTTTTTTGACTTTGTCGCTCTTTTTAGAATTTTTGTTTCCTATACGTCACTTTTGCCATTTGCATACTTTTTAACGTAACCAATATTTAGGGAGACGTTTGTTTGACACTTCTCTCCTGCGAATTTAGCAATAGTGAATCCAATAGTTAGTAGGCCCTCTAAACAGAACGCTAAAATTGGGTGAAATTCAAAAATAGCCGGATTTAAAACGGGTCGTTCAAAAATAGCGCAGTTTCAAAAGTAATCGAAATTTAGCACTTTTCTTATAAAGAAAAATCTGAGCGAAAACACTATTAAAAACCCGGAAAATACGCCAGTATATTATGCTTGAGTTCTAGCATAAGTATACTTGAACTCCAGCATATTATACTGGAGTTCCAAGATAAGTATGCTGGAACTCCAGCATATCATAAGTACACTAGAACTCCAGCATAATATACTGGAGTTCCCTCAAGTATACCGGTCCAACATAATATACTGGAGTTTGGAGCATCGGTGCTCCAGTCTCCAGTATATTATACTAGAGCCAGCAAAGTATACCGGTCCAGCATAATTTGGAGTTCATACACAGGTGCACCGAACTCCAATATATTTTGCTGGATCGGTCTCTGCTGCAGCAAAATAGTTGCTATTTTTCATTGACTTGGTAAACGCTGACTATTTTTGAATAAACAGTCCGAAAACTAGCTATATCGTGCTATTTTTACCTAAAATTCCATGGATCCTTAGTCAAAACAATGTACAACAACTAGCTCACAGTCTTGCACAATGTTCTTTTAACTAATTACAAAGCTTAATATATTACTACTGTAACGACCCGACCGGTCGTTTCATGAGTTATCGCTCCGTTTTCCCTATTTCTGCTTCTTATTGCCTTATTCATCTGTATTATGTGTTATCGGGTTGGTTGACTCGGGTTCGGAGAAGTTTTTGTAAGGTTTGAGACACTTAGTCTCTTTTGAGTAAGCTTAAGTTGGAAAAGTCAACCGGATATTGACTTATGTGAAAAAGGGTTCGGATGTGAGTTCCGATGGTTCATATAGCTTCGGGAGGTGATTTGGAACTTCAGAGCGTGATCGGAATGTGTTTTGGAGGTCTGGAGTAGATTTAGGTTTGAATTGGCGAAATTGGAATTTTGGCATTTTCCGGTTGATAGGTGAGATTTTGATATATGAGTCGGAATGAAATTTCGGAAGTTGGAGTAGGTCCGTTGTACAATTTGTGACGTGTGTGCAAAATTTCAGGTCATTCAGACGAGGTTTGATAGACTTTTTGATCGAAAGCGGAATTTGAATGTTTTTGAAATTCTTAGGCTTGAATCCAATGTGAATTTGGTGTTTTGATATTGTTTTGAGCGTTTCGAAGGTTGGAACAAGTTTGAATGATGTTATTGGATATGTTGGCATGTTTGGTTGAGGTCCCGAGGACCTCGGGTGAGTTTCGGGTGGTTAAACGGATCAAATTGCATGTTGAGGAGTTGCAGATTTTTCTTCAAGTCTGTTGCAGACAGCTTGTTCATCGCGATCGCGTGTAAGGGGTTGCGATCGCGTAGGCTTGTTTGGGGATGAGGCAGAGTTGCCCTACGCGATCGCGTGAGGCATGTTGCGATCACGTGGGTCTGTGTGGTATAGCTTCGTGATCGCGTGGAGTTGGTTGCGATCGCGTAGGTCTGTAAGGTAAAGCTTCGCGATTGCGTGGAGTTTGTTGCGATCACGTAAGGTTAAATGAGGGCAGTTGGCTTTTGTGCTTCGCGATCGCGAGGCATTTTTCGCGATCACAGTGAAGGAATTTTAAAAGCTGGACAAAATGTTTAAAAGACTCCCTTTCGCAATTTTTGGCCATATTTCACCTTTGTTGAGCGATTTTAGAGCTTTTTGAAGAGGATTGAAGAGGGAATCAAGGGGAAACACTTGGAGGTAAGATTTATGGACTTAATACTCGATCCTAATGTGATTTCTACCTAATTAAACATGGAAATTATGGAATCTAAAGCCTAAAATTGGAAGTTAGGGATTGAAAATTAGAGACTTAAATCTAGGGATTTGAGGGGTCATTTATGGTTGGATTTTGATGTATTTGATATATATGAACTCGTGAGAGTGTAAGGATTCTAGTTTTGTAATTTTTATCGGAATCCGAGACGTGGGCCGGGGTGTCGGGTTTGGCCAATTTCGGAATTTTTGATGTAAATTGGTTATTTTCGAGTGGGCTTTGTTCCCTTAGCAAATTTTGATGGTATAAATATGTTTTTGGATAGATTTAGAGCATCCAGAGGCCGATTTTAGAGGCAAAGGCATCGCGGGCTAGAGTTTGGACCGGATAGAGGTAAGTAATGATTGTAAATGGTGTCCTAAGGGTATGAAACCCCGAATTTCACATCGTTGTGCTACTTTGAGGTGACACACATGCTAGATGACGAGCGTGAGGTCGTGCACTGTTGGGGATTGTGGCTTAGCCCGTCCCGTATGACTGTTTAACCGCGTATTTGATTGAAAATTGTTTGTTATGATCATGTTTTGGGCTGAATGTCATATTTGGGCCTCGTGCCAACTGTTTTGGACCCTTAGGAATTTTTACTACTATTCCTCACTGTTTTGACTTCATATTTGTACTCAGTCATGCTGTATTCTACAGTTTTCATAACTCAGCCATATTTACTCTGTTTGACATCTTAAATGATATTTTGGGTTGAACATCATATTTTACTGTGCCTGAGTGGCTTTTAGAGATTTTTGACTGAGTGAGGTCGAGGGCCTGTGTGGTGAGGTTATTATAGGATCGGGCTGCATGCCGCAGCGGTATTATACTGATTGATGATTATGAGGCCGAGAGCCTGAGTTGTTACGCCACGAGATGACTTGATATAAGGCCGAAGGCCTGTTTGATTATGCCACGAGATGACTTGTTATTGCGCTTGGGCTGTAAAGGGCCCTTCCCAGAGCATGTACACCCCCCAGTGAGCGCGAGTATCCAATGTGAGATGTGATATAGCCCGAGGGGCTGATACGAGTGATTGTTAGATAGCCCGAGGGGCTGGTTCTGTTGGTATTTTTGCCCGAGGGGCTGATTTATGTTTTTATCTTTCTCCCTGTTTTCATTCACTCGTTTGAACTGCTAAAAGATGTTTTAAAGAGGTTTTTACTGAACTAAGGTGTTTTTACGAGCTTTTACTGTTTCATTGCATTGTTCTGATTTTATACTGCCTCATTGTAGCATTTTGCTGTGTTTTACGTATTTTCTTATCGCTCAGCTGCCTTTACTTTTATTACTTACTGAGTTGGCGTACTCACATTACTCCCTGCACCCTGTGTGCAGATCCAGGAGTCTCGGGTCACGCTAGCGAGGGCTGCTTGCTTTCCAGCAGGCTGTTTGGAGTTAACTAGGTAGCTGCTTGGCGTTCGCAGCCTAGTGTTTCTCCTTCCTATCTTTACTTTCCTTGTACTAGCTTTGTACTAGACTATATAGTCTTTTCATACTCTTAGACGGATGTTTAGTTGCTCATGACTAGTGACACCCCGATGTCGGGCTGTGTTGTTTCCGCATTGTTCTATTCCACTCTTTATTTTGGGATTTATAGTTTATTTATGATTTAAATATGAATTATTATAACTGTTTAATTGATTTGGGGGTTTGTGTCGGCTGGTCTTGTTTCACGATAAGGCGCCATCATGATCGGGTCCGATTTAGGATCGTGACAACTACAGATTTATAACCAACTCTAGTTAGATATGGGTCATTTCCAATTTATTCAGCTAAATTCTGTTTATACTATTTAAGTGTATCATTTCTGTTAAATTGACATCTTAATTGTAATTGTAATACATCATTCCAGTTAAGCATAATTTTTATTTTATCTTTTGCAAATGCACCAACTGTATAAAATTAATAAATTCCTCACCCGTCTTAATTAATCCACTTATTTTAAATATATCATTAATTTGCAGTGTGGTCAAGTTTCATGTAAGCAACCAGTCTTGATCTATCAGTCCATCATATATGCACTTATTTTGCCACTTTAGTTGGAAATGACAAGTTGATCGCAGGACTAGAAGAGAACTTCAAATGGTAAAATCAAAATTGGAAAATTTTGGACGGAAACCTATATAGAAAAAGTTCAAAATGCAAGTGGAAAATATAAAAGCGTGTGTCTGAAAGGATAAGTAGAATATACTGTAATTAAACACACACATATAGTACAGAAACTGATGAGGTATGGAACTGTATAAGATGACCTAATCATCGTCGAAACATTGGCATGTGAAAGAGTGAATGGTGCGTTGGAAAAGATGAATGGTGCGTTGGATAAAAAGGTTGTTTGGAGTTATTGCCCCCATCTCCTTGCCTTACTGTGTGCATGTCATGGACCATCTTGTTTCGATACGTTGCCTGTCTTTGTTTCGCAAAAAAAAAGGGACGCAAGCGTAAGACAAAACCAGATGATAAAGAAGGTGAAACGGAAAAGGAAAGTTTATCTTCAGATTGTTGTTGTCATTTTCGTCCATGTTTTGGCTATTACTGCAATAGTCTTTTTTGCTACTATTCAAGTAGAATTGAAAACAATGTCTCGTCCACATAAGTCTTCTGACTTTTGGAAGCTAGTCTTAACTTTATAAGGTTTTGTTAGATGGGATTGGATTAAATGAAACCATTTGAGGTAATTGACGACTAGCTAGGCAGTCTTTTTATTGTCTTTTTGGACAAATGTTACGTAAATAAATGAAAAAAAGTTACCTTTTTATATATAACGCCAAAATATACCACGTTATACTTTAATGATAACTTTTGTCGTTAAGGTATAACGTGGTGTGTTTTGGCGTTATATATACTGACGATTTGAGTCATGGGCTGCTTTCCAGACATGCCCCATGACTCCTTGGCCGCGCCCCATGGCGGCCTAGCAAGCCTCACAATGCCTAGCGCCATGGTCGGCCCCGTGGTCTTGGCTGCGCCAAGTGACAAGCGCGCATGTGCCTCTGTCGCCCCACCGATGCCTCTCGCCAGCGCCCAAGGGCTGGTCATTGACAACAGCGCCGCGCGCCCTGACAATGCCGCGCGCGCAGATCCTGATGCCTCGCCAGCGCCCAGCTGCAGGCCCATTCCAACAGCGCCTCGCGCACAGACCCTGATGCCAAGCACCAGTGCCCAGCCTCAGGCCAGCACATCAAGTGTCGCGCGCGCCCACAGCAACGCGCGCGCAGACCCTGACCCGCAAGACAAAGATGCTGCCATCGGACTTAGTTTTTCCTTGTAATAATCTAAGTCCTTTTCATTGTAATCATAGGCTAGTTTACATCATTTTCATTTCAGTGTGCTTCTACAGCTTTATTAGGACTAGTCTTGTAATGTTGGTTTATTTTTTTTAAGCATTATTAAGGGGGACCAAACAATCAAACATTTTCAAGCAAGCATTTTCTGGTGTCTCTCCCCCTCGACACCGCATCATTGTAATCATCATTTTCAGTCATCAATAAAATCATCATCATCATTCAAAACCCAATTCTCTCTCAGCTTCCGCAATTTGCTCACGACATTGGTTTTCCCGCACGGCACTGACAATCTAGTCTAGCGTGCGGCGAGGACCTCATTGGCGGACAGCAACCGCACTGACATCGGTTGCTTAGCCTTACGTTGCCCTTCCAAAGATCATCAGGA